>NC_133034.1:3997500-4597500 GCF_048771995.1 Taeniopygia guttata
TAAAATCTCAGGGAGCAGTGAGCCAGCTGTGCATGGAAACCATAACTGCTCTTCCTCCCACTCAGGGGGGTGTGTTTCCTGCACCAGACCCTTTCCCAAAATGACAGTGATTTGTAGAAAGTAATCTTGAGGAACCTAAAAAAGCCGGGGAATCTCAGGAAAACGGGAAACTGGACAAGACAAACGCAGATCTGAACCAATGTGGTTAATCAAATGTTCTCCCTTTATTTGAGATAAGATGGTAGTTTATATAAGCTTCTACATAGTTTACAAAAACAAAGGCACTCTGATTGGTAGGCTAACATTGTTTACCTTTTCCTTAAAGTGGCTTGAGCCTTACACTATAAAACCTGTACTAATTCACACCCAGACAGCCCAGTGATCCCCATCACACCTTAATACTATTTCTATCTGCGCCCCAAGCTCTGAATTTCTAACTGCGTCAGAGGCTTGAAGGCCTCACAAGGCCCAAATCTGAGGCCTAGACTGGAGTAGCTCAAATCTCATAACTCGTGTCCTCTTTCTCTCAAAAAATGCTGCAACAACCTAAGCAGGGCGATAATGAAAGAGTGTTTTGCCTTTTCCATTTTGACCTTGCCCTGCACAGCACTGTGCAATTCAGCAGCCTAAAGCAGCAGCAGGAACAGCCCATCCTGCTGCTGAGGCTGCTGCCAGGGAGCACTGCTGGGCAGTGAGCACACAAACACACAAACACACACAAACACACACACACACAAACACACAAACACACACACACACAAACAAACACACTCTGGCTGCTGCTCAGAGCTGCCCTTCCCCAGCTCTCTGCACTGCAGTGCCATAAAGCTGCTCAGAGCAAGAGCCAGAGGCACTCCACTTGCCAGGGCTCCCACTGTGCCTGCATGAATGACACTAAAGGTGGCATTTTTGTGGGAAAACGGATATTCTTAGCAAAGAAACCACGCCCATTTTGCTGATTTCCATGAACTGGTGCACTTTTAGCTACCTTTTCTAGAGTTGAGCATCTTTTTCAGAGGTTGGATTGGCAAAGCTACCAGGCACTGGCAGTCCAGGGCTTACAGCTGCTGTGTTAGCAACAACCAGGAAAAGCTGTGGGAACAAAAATTTTCCATCTCTGCAGATCAGAATATCCAAACAAACACAGTCTGCTGATACATATTCATTTGCTGTATTGTTTCTACAATTTTGCACGTGGAATTGTTTAATCTCTTGGTGTTATTTAAAGGAATTCTTGCCAGTCCGGTGGCAACAAATGCCAGACAGAGGCTTGACCTTATCAGCAGGCACTTGTTTGCTCCTTGAAGCTATGAAGAGTAAAGTGCTAACCCCATTTTACTTGAGTTTCTGCAAAATCAGCACAAAATCTTCTCCAGGATTGTCTCAAGGTTGAAGATGTGGCTGGGGTGTGGATTTTATTTCTCATCTGTCAGAGGTGGGGCAGCTCTCTGCTGTTCATGGGGCAGTTTTTTCTTTATGTCTCCCACAGCCAATCCTCCCTCCAGGAGATCTCTGGTGTTCATGGGCAATTAATTATTAATTATCTTCTGTTCATGGCCAGTGGGTGTCCCTGCATGGCTGAGAAAATTCCATCATCCCTTGGGGAGATGCTCTGCCCAGGGGAGGAGCCAAACATTCCTACCTGGATCCAATCTGACCTGGGAACAGCACAGCAGCCTTTGCCCACTGCATCCCCAGAGGAGCAGCTTTCTTCCCACTGCATCCCCAGAGGAGCAGCTTTCTTCCCCACTGCATTCCCAGAGGAGCAGCTTTCTTCCCACTGCATCCCCAGAGGAGCAGCTTTCTTCCCACTGCATTCCCAGAGGAGCAGCTTTCTTCCCACTGCATTCCCAGAGGAGCCCAGGCCCATCTCCCCCAGCCCTGGAGCTCCAGAGGAAAACTCCCCCCTTGTGCAGGATCCTGCTCCAGCAGAAGCACAGCTGGCACTGCAGGAGGGCTGAGCCACCATGGGATGGGACTGCTGCCACCTCCCTGACACACAGGCTGCCAGGGCCTGCTCTCTCTGGCAGTGGTTTGTATTACTGCATTTTTATTTTTTCCCTAATGAAGAACTGTTATTCCTACTCCCATATCTTTATCTGCAAACCCCTTAATTTCAAAATTATAATAATTTGGAGGGATAGGGTTTGCATTGTCCATTTCAAGGGAGGCTCCTGCCTTCCTTAGCAGTCTGTTCAAGCCAAGACAAAGATTTATCTCAAGGAAGGTTTGGAATTTTTTCGAGTCTATGTGGCTGGATTGTCTAAAGAACAATAATGAAGTGCCCATAACTTTTTTTGGTTTCTGCTTTACTTGGGACATTTAGATCCTTTTCAGAGGTGAGAGCAAGGGATGCTGTAGTTACCAGCAGGATTTGTGCATTCCTGCAAGGGGTGCCATGGGCTTGTACTGCCTTGTTACTGCTTTTGTTTCACTATAACATGCATTTTTCCAATTCCCATTTCTCTATCACCCACAAAGTTTAAACAACTGCCTTCCTACACCTCATTCTTCTCTGAAGAAAATGTCCCCTCTTAACCTAGCAGCAGGAGCAGAGGAAACTCTGAATTAAAATTCTACAATTACTCAACTTGGCTTTTGCTTTTCAACAGTAATTTTCTTGTTGTTTAATAATGCAAGTATTTACCTAAAGGACACACCTGTCCTGAAATGATGCAATAGTTTAACACTGATAGAAAGCCCCAAATTCTGGGCTACATTTTTTACAACAGAAGAACAGACAGTGAGGTTCTACCTCAGAAGAAAGCACTTCCATAATCCCTTCCACTAGCTCACAGCATGCCTCTATAAGGAGTAAATAACCACAGGAAGAATTCCAGAGTAGTGCTCTGTGTGGACACTGCTCTAGAAAATCAGCTCTGTGTGTTTGTTATACTAAAAGAACCTACATTACATTTAAAGCAATCTTATTATTCCAAAATAAATAATTTTCACTGTAGAACAGTGTCCACCCTGGGAACTCTTGTAATACATTTCACTATATTGTGAAGCACAAACTAGAAAGAATAATAGCTTTATTTTAAACAATATCCAGCCTGTGTGAACTCTTTTTTTTTTTTTTTTTTTCCAGGCTATTTCCATTGTAAAAATAGCATTAAACAGTCTGTTTCTGTTCAGAGATTCTTATCTTAGTGTTCTCAAAATCTGTTTTTCAAAAGGTTACCAACATGACAGATATACATGGATTTGTTTAATATTCTGGCTGGAGAGAGAAATTTTTCTTCTTCCATTTCCTAGACAGTACAGCTTTCCCTTGAGTTTGTTCTGTGAAACAAACACTCATGTCTGAGCCAGGGAAAATGATCTCTCACCTCTGGCTTCAGCAAGCAGCCTTGTCATGAAACTTCTCCTCAAACCAAGGAAACAAAGTCTGAGATAATCGTTATTCTTATATTATATATATATACATATATATATATCTTAATATTATATATTATTCTTATAAATAATGTCCCATGTGCCCACAAATTCAGCCTTTTAACTAAAATCCACTAAAATCCACCTTTAACTAAGAATACTCCTCTGTCAGTTTTCCAAGCAAGAGGAAATTACAAAATATTTTTCAATCAGTGATCACAACATTAGAGCCAGGTTTAATTCAGCACAGGCACCCCAACTCCACCTGAGGAGAGGGCAGAGACAAATATTTTGTATTTTTGTCTGTGACAAAGCCTCAGCAAGGCGCCCCCTGTTATATTTCAATCCTCTCTGCAGTGTCAGTAAGGTAGCTAATTGCTGATGAACAAAACTGCCACCTTGGAGGAAAAAGAAGACAGAAAAAACAGCTGATGAAAAGAAAAGGCCCCAGTGATATTAAAACTTCAAGTGTTTTAACTGGGTAATAAATATATCAGAGGGAGAGATTTAAACTTCTGAAATTAAAGGAAGGGGATAATTTATTAATTATTAAATATTAATAACTATTAATTATTATAATAATTGTAATAGTATATATAAAATCTCTATTTTATACTGTAAAATATATTATTATATTTGCTAATAATTATTTATTATTTTATATTATTATTATTGTTAATATTATTAAGGGAATTGCTGTTTATGCATTCAGCTTCTTTCATTTTCTCTGATACATATTTAAAGGAAATAGGTTGCTGGGCTTCCTACAGCAGTGTATGTGTGTGTTCTGTATTGTTTTTTTAGGACATTCAAAATCTGTCAGGGCTGGCTGGTCTTGCTTAGGTCCTATTTTATTATCAGAGATAAAGAATTCTTGGAATTCCTCCTGTTTCCACTGAGCATCATCCAGTGGTTAGAATGTGGTACAATGAAGAAAGTAACACTGCATCTTCCCAGGGAATAGTGTGGAATTCTCTCTTGGACTTCTGGCTGTGAACAGTTGTTGACCATAATGTCTCTGACAGAGGAGAACAAGGCAGGGGTTTTTATTGCAGCAGACATAAATGGAATACATAAATGGAATTATGAGGTGGATGAAGTGTAGTGACAGAGAGAAGGAATCAGTTAACTGAAATTATCAGTGCCTAGGAATGAAATCTATGAAAAAATCAGCACAAGTTCAGTGTAAGTTTTGTTGGTTTTTAACCATAGAGAGTTTTATGCCTACCTGGCTTGTGAAATTTGGTGACAGGGTACTTGGGACTTCTGTGTTTACACTAAAATTAAATAATATATTTAAATGGGGTTTTTTTAAAGTTTAATGCTCTATTTCTGCTATGTATCAACTACTGGGCTCAAATTTATTTGTTTTTCCTCTTATTGTTCTTATGAGTCCTTAATCCCAACTGACTGTAATACCAGTGTACTTCATCTGTACATATTAAGCCAATTTCTAAGACTTCATATCAAAATTGAAGAGGCAGGCAAGTCTGTGCCACCAGCTATCACTGATGGTCAGGATAGAAATCAAGAAAAAGTATTAAGAGATTCACATACTATGGATAATGCCTTAAGTAGATCAAGCTTAAAATGCATAAGCTCTCAGAGCAGAAACTGCTGGGTCTACATTTATTTTCTCCGTGTCCCCATATCAGGCTTAGCTGATGATCCCCTCTGGAGCTGGTCACTCCTTCATCTGGTGCAATTTTAAGTCAGCACTAGGTATTGTCTGGGTCTTATCTCTCTGCCAAGTCACCCTGTGGCAAGGGTCAAAAAGGGACAGAAGTGCCACCTCTGACAGAAGAGGCCAGAAAAGGAGGTGAAATTCAGTCTGGGCAAGCAGCCTGAATACTCTGCACGTGTTGCTGCAGCTTCTAGCTGGGGAATAATTAGTATTGACTTTATGATTGCAGAAGGTTGATCAATTGTTTTATTATATTATTTTATACTATATTACTTTATACTTATTAAGAAACTTAGTAACTCTTACAACCAGTCTGATATAGTTTTCACCTAATTGGTCAATCCATCCAAACACTGTCTAGTGTCTAATTAAGAAATCACTCTTTGGTAAAAAAATTTCTGGGACACATTCCACATGTGCACAACAGCAGGTGCAACAAGTGGTGATAAGAATTGTTCCTCATTCTTTTCTCTGATCTTCTCACAGCTTTTTTTTTTTTCACTGGGAAAGTCTGTGCCTGCTGTCTGGCCAGAGAGCTGCTGCCACCTGCACGGGCCCCTCTGCTTTCATTGTGATCAAGAACGTGTTTGCCTCGTGGCATTTCAGCCTGTACTCCCAATTTTCTTGTTGCTGTGGTCTAAAAATGTTCAACCCCCAAGAGCTCCTTTTGCAGTAGTTTTCCCTTTGTGGATTTCATTTTAGTCTTGTCATCTCCAAGAGATTCCTTTTCCTTGTGCTCTCACGTGTTGATTTGGTATCACTTGTAAGGACTGTTTTGGTAAGATGCTGGTAATCACAACCCCTGTGAGAAAACCAACTGTGGAAAATCCCTTCTGTTCACATCATCAACAGGTCTGGGAGTGCCCAGATCCATGGCTTGGTGAGCAGGCAGCAGTGCAGGAAATTTCCACATCCCTTGGTTCTGGCACCTCCTACTACACAGAGGCAGCTGGGACGTGAACTTCTTCCTCCTGCTTTGCCTCTGAAATAAATTTACAGTGCTTCAAATACTGCAAAAAAATGAAGAGGAAAGAGAGAAGGGGGCATTTTTTCACTCTAGGAGATTTTTAAACCAGTGGCTTTTATCTGGGGAGAAAGTATTCAAACTTTCACTGGTCAACCCTACAGCTCCTCTGCTCCATTGCTTGTAGAAGCAACATCATTGAAAGAGCTGATGCTGTGAACAAAAGACAGAGGCTGTGATTATTCACAGTTTGGTTTATCCAGTGCACTTCTTAAAAAAAAAAAAAATATGCATTAAACAGTGCACTTCAAATTCTTTGCTCTTTTCAGGTGGTTGACTTCTGTATAAAAGCCTCCTAAGAACTGAATTGTGCACATTTCCAGTTTAACTGCACATTTCTAAGCATAATTGTTATATAGCCAGTTTATTTTATAGCTTCCAGCTTATTCACTTGGCTTAATTTGAAGATTAAATGGGAAAGTGATTAGTCACTTTCTTGCGTGTAACTCCATTCTCATGAACTTCAACATCCCTATTTTGTTGTTCTCTATTTATCAGCAAGGAAGGATAATTGCAGGTTCTATTTTTTTTCCCAGATAATCACGGAGATATGGAAAGTCAAAATTCTGTAAGCACATATGCATTAGAATGCAATTTCCAAACTGTGTTTTTTTACAAAGAATTTTTTTACTAAAGAGTTTTTTACAAATATCAAGGAAATGATGGTATAAAACATTAAAACACAGAGCATGTGCTAACAGGATATCTATGTGTTTATGGAAGTCCCAATGGCAAAGAGACAAGGATCTTCCTTGTGCAGTGCAGCATTTACTGAAGAGCATAAAGATTAAACAAGTGTATTTCCAATAATATTTAGATTAATATGTACAATACAAAAACCCCGTGACAGCCAGCTTGAGCACAAGCCAGTCTTAAGCTTCAAGTGAATGCAGGAAGTTACTAAGCTGTCATACAGAAGCTATTCCGGAAAATAGAAAAATAAATGTTTGAGATTTTTTTTTCAGAAAAAGAGATGCTGAGAATATTTTTTTAATTTTAACGTTGAAAATTATTTTTGTAGTTTGGTTAATATTGATGGATTATTTTAATTTTTATGTTTTCTTTTTGTATTGGGTGTTTAGTAGAGTAAGTTTTCTAATGTTATGTGGTTTATTTTTTATGTGTGTTGAGATAGTAGGTTAAATTTTATTTTTATGAATGGAAAAATGTTTTTGTTGTAATTAAAAAGAGATATTAAATGTAAATTGAACTAAAGAAGTATTGTTATACTAAGAGGTTTGATTTTTTTGTATGTAGTGTGATAATGAGAAATATTTTTAATTAAAACTTGATTTTCTGACTGTAGAGCTACAACTTATACATGTGGAGAGAGCCAAAAACTTTGCAGCCTGCTTTCCACAACGGGAGTATCTTGGTGTTTCTAAACACATCACACTGATGTCCCTGCCAGAGCCAAGGATTTGTGTTCTGAGGGGTTTTACAGAGCAAGGCTGAAAGGGCTCCACTTGTTCCCTGCTAACAGGCATGTCCCAGTGGACAGCTGCTGCACCAGGGAGACTCAGGGGAAGTGAAATCTTGTAGGAGCCAAGCTCCCTTTACGTTTATTTAATCCCCATGAAGGAATGGGGGATAATGCTAATAATATGCCACTGCCAAATAGGCCTGTCCTTTCCATCAAGCCCAGGCAGCAGCATCTTGCAGCTGTTGTGGCACAAACAGGGGGGGAAAAAAGAGTTTGAATGGGGAACAGCTGGCACCTTGTGGAGCCACAAACTCCTTCCTTACAAGGATTAGTACTTAGAAATTATATATTCTTCAGCTGCAGTCCCAGCAGTCCCAGCAGTCCCAGCTTCCTGCCTGGACTTTGTCAGAATCTGAGGTATTGATGATTCTGAGATTGTAGAAAGTCTCTGTCTGTCAGCCCCGTTGCCAAAGAAGAAGCCATAATTCATCTGTGCTGGTTTCAAGGTTGTTTATTCTGTTTATCTCTAACATGTTCTGCTGCCCTGCCGCAGCTCTGTCCTGCAGGGCAGCGTGTGGGGCTCTGCCCTCAGTGGGATGGTACAAACATTAAATACCACAAACTACCTGTGCTGGATTTACAATAATGTGCCAATATCTGTCACCTACGTTGAACAGTGTGTCCCCAGCCTAAACCAACAGAAAAATGCCAACACCACAGTGAAACATGGAGGGCATGAAGAAGGAGAAAAAGGACAAGACACACCCAATTTCCTCCATCTTGTCCCCTTGGGACCCCTAATCTAGAAACCTAAAATTTTACTTTTGCACCCATGCCACACTTAATTATTACTTATATCAAACACTCAGAGCTTGTAATTCATCCTGTAAGACTGAAAACTCTTTTCCATGGACAGAGATCACAGCCAGTGTCTCTGGGGGCTCTGTCCAGGGGGGTTCCTGACCCCTGCCAGGGTCCCAGACCTGCCGGGGCAGCCAGAGGGAAGCTCTGGATTCTGACAGGACTCGTGCATTTTTGCATTTGAGAGATCAGTGCAGGTCTTTCCAACGTCACACATGCAAGCCTGGCATCTGCAGGCACAACATGCAACGCGTACTTGTGGCTTTGAGAAGCTCCACTGCTGCTTATCTCTCGAGCACTGATCTGCACATGAAGGCACTTCCTGAAGGGCTGTTTCAATCATCTTCCCTTTGCAAGAGAGAAAATACAATTATTAACTAACTGGCTCTGTTTTAGCAGTCGTAAGCTGACATCCTGCTAAGTGACTTGGTTTGAAAAGGCAGGTGTCTGCTAAGGAAGGCAGAAGCCTTCCCTGAAATGGTAAATGTAAATACCCTCCCTCTGCATTATAATGATTTTGAAACTATGGGGCTCTCAGGCAAAGATATGTGAAGAGAAATAACAGTTCTTTACTAGGAAAATTAAAATACAAATGCAATAGCACAAAAAAAAAACCAACAAAAAAAAAAGAAAAAAAAAAAAACAAACAAACAGTGCCAGAGTCGGTACAGGCCCTGGCCCGCCGTGTGTCAGGGAGGTGGCAGCAGTCCCATCCCATGGTGGCTCAGCCCTCCTGCAGTGCCAGCTGTGCTTCTGCTGGAGCAGGATCCTGCACAAGGGGGGAGTTTTCCTCTGGAGCTCCAGGGCTGGGGGAGATGGGCCTGGGCTCCTCTGGGGATGCAGTGGGAAGAAAGCTGCTCCTCTGGGAATGCAGGGGGAAGAAAGCTGCTCCTCTGGGAATGCAGTGGGGAAGAAAGCTGCTCCTCTGGGGATGCAGTGGGGAAGAAAGCTGCTCCTCTGGGGATGCAGTGGGGAGAAAGCTGCTCCTCTGGGAATGCAGGGGGCAAAGGCTGCTGTGCTGTTCCCAGGTCAGATTGGATCCAGGTAGGAATGTTTGGCTCCTCCCCTGGGCAGAGCATCTCCCCGTGGATGATGGAATTTTCTCAGCCATGCAGGGACACTCAGTGGCCATGAACAGCAGAGATCTCCTGGAGGGAGGATTGGCTGCGGGAGAGATAAAGAAAAAACTGCCCCATGAGCAGCAGAGAACTGCCCCACCTCTGACAGATAAAATAGAATCCACACTTATCTTACAACCCAGGACAGTGACATGTGTACAGATCCATGGCAACCATATGAGAGGAGGGAGTAGGATTATATCATTAACACTGTGAAGGTTGTTTGAAAACACAGATTTGACCTCTGTAGCCGATGAAGTTACATTTCCCTTAGTTTAGGACAACTGCCAGTGCCTTCACTGTTTTGGTTTCTGCCAGGGTTTCTAGGACTGTCTTTGGTACCTTTCAAACAGCAGAATTTTCCCGTGGTCCCCAAAAGAGCCTGAAATCAGAACCAGGTTTGCTGAGTCTAACAGGGTTTGGCATCATTCAATGCCTCCTTCCTTTGATTAAGTGGAGCCGTGCTGTGCTCAGGGATCAGTGGTCACTTCGCTGGCTGTGGGATCTCTGTGGGGTTGTGACCAGCCTGGCAGTGGAGTATTTACACTGGAGTTCACAAACTGCTACAGGTTTCCAGTTAGAAGTACAAGCATCAGTGGAAAATGATGAGTGAGTGCTGCCACTCTGTGCAAACGTGCAGGGCTGGTAACAGTCACTGATGCTGCAGCAGCAGTGGACAAGCAAAATCAGTTTAAATCAGAAAACCAAGAGTTCTCCACTTTGCTGTAGGTCTGAATGTTGATATTACAGGTGAAGGGCTATGGTCTGTGATTTGTGACCCCCTCACCATTCACTCAGGATATTGTGTACATACATCAGCAAAGCAAATGAGTATCACATGCCCACTCTTCCTAAAGGAGCTGGGTTATAAACCCAAACAGCTGAATTGAGGTTACAAGTGGTTTGTTTCAACCTCTTTGGGGTAATGGAGAGTTTATACTCTGGAAACAAAGTAAACACAGGCTTTTTTTTTTTTTTTTTTTTTTTAAGTGTGAGAAATAGAACTTTATTTAAGGGTAATACATTTCTTGAGGTATTTCTTAGGGTTTGCAAGTGTTAAAAGAGGATTTTTTTGTAATGTTTTGATTAACTAAGTTATACTAGTTCACAGCAAACTATTGTATCTTCTGAGTCAAGAAGCCTTTAGACTTCCCTTGCCTAGTAAAGCCACTATTTATTTATTAAGCTTTGAGATGAGTATTTCATTGAGGTTTCGGTGGCAGAGGTGGTGTGTGGTTAATACATTTCTCACTGTTCTTTTCTCATGGCAGGTTTCCTGTGATGAGCCATACTCTGATGATACCCGAGTTTGTCCTCCCCTCAGTGTTAACTCACATTTGAATATTTTATTAGATTAGATTAGAATATTTAAGTAGATTTAACATAAATATTTAGGCATCCTATAGCCAGCAGCAAGCAATGATAAAATACTTTTCAACTGCCTGTTTAAAATTTGTGCCTATTTATTGTTCTCTCTAAGAAGCTCTCTAACCCTTGTACCTGACTCCTAGCAAGGTTTTACTGTGAATAAATCATGAGTGCTGGCTTACATAGCTAGGAAAGCCAGGAAAGGGGCTGAGTGCAGACCAAGCTTAGGTAACTTAGCTAGTTACCTAAGCCTGACCTCAGTCTGAATTATTTTGTAGTGAGAATTCAAAGTTAGTTCCTTCACAAACACAGGTTAGTATGTACAAAAATACCTTTCAAATCTACCTGAAGGAACTCAGTTGTGTGAAAATTCACTGAATGCAGGTTATCCTCCAAAATCAACTGGATTCCTACAGAAGCGTCAAACATAATATTTCAGTTTGCTGGTGTAAGAGGGTTCTGCTCAGTGTGGCACAGTTCTGGAGTGGAAGGATGCAAAGGATTAGATGAACACTAAAATTACAGAGAAATTTTTCAGTGGGCCATGGGGGGGTGTCTTCTGTTTGCATTTGCCTAGGAAAATATAGAGAGAAAATCTGAAATGCAGCTCCTCTAGTCCACAGGTTAGAGATAAAAAAACAACTTTCCCCTCAAAATGCTTTTTGTGTAAAAATTTAGATTTTAGGCATCCCGATGATTGCAGATTGTCAGTCACACAGCTTCACAGGAAACTGGGCTTTGCTTCAGGAGCTAGTCAGAACCAGGGAGGTGAATTCCAGATAAGATTAGGAAAGCCTAGGGAGGTGTGGCCTGGAGTGGAAGATTCAGCTTGGAAAGATGGACAATGGCTAAATTCATGGTGGAGGTGAACTCAGAGGACAAACAGGCAGTTACAGTACATCACAGGGGGCAGCAGGAACAACTTGCATTTGTCAGATTTCTCACCTCTTTACACTGTTGCTTTCAATGCCAGAGCCAGGGAAAGTGTCAATCTTCTTATTCTAACTTTACTTGGATCCTCTCTAAATTCTGCTAATCTAAATTAGCACAGATGTGGTACCTGACTTTTAACTCCACATGCAGTGAAAAACTATTCTACCATTGTCTTCAGTGGAATTTTGAATATAAGCAGAGATTAAGTATTTGTTTAAGTGATCATTTTTAGGTGAGTCACACCTGTAAGAACCTTTAAAATACAAAAATTTCAGAGCAGCATATAGAATTATCAGGGAAGGATTCCAAAGCACTTCATAAAAATAAAAGCAGTAGTAATTGTCTAAGTGTAAATCAGAAAGGTACAGGCCTTCCCTATGCTTCCAGCATGTTCCCCAACCCCCCACTTTTAGATGAAGGCGCTGCAGTAAAGAAAACAGCACATTTTCAGCCATAACTCTGTATTTTCCATTGTGGTGTTTATCTTACATGAATTGAATTTTAGTAAGTTCTTTCACAAACTAACAGGCACTGTATTTACCACAAATATAAATCTATAATGAAATCTATAATCTCCATCTTTATAACTAATGAAAAGGGCAAAATATTTTAAATGTTAAGAGTTTAAAACAATTCATTTACAATTGCTCATGTAACTGGAAATAATTTAATGGCTGATTTCTCCACAGTTCTGGCATTTCTAAATACTTACACATTTAGACCTGTAGGCAAACACATTGCAATCAAAAAATCTGCTCTGTGTTTTTTATGCTGCAATGTACAGTGCAACCATGTATGTAAACATCATGTTTACATAGGTGTATTTCCTAAATCTTAATATAAATTTCAAACCTGTAAATTAGGTTTGTGCTCTGCTTCTCAGTGTAGCTGAACTCTGTGCATAAGAATGACATCATTGTTTCTGGAGCAACTAACCTACATGAGAAGAGAAGAATCAGAAGCAGACTTTTAAGAGGAAAATATCAAACAGAATGAATGGTTTGAACACAACATACGATGCTTTTGGGCACTATAAACATTTTATTGTTACTTGTTTGGGAAGAACTGCATAACTCACTGGGGCTCCATAACTTGTGAGTAATGTAGCCATCTCAAAATGTAGCAGATTTATCTGTCAGGGTGTTCAAATGAAAATCCAGGATCTCATTTCCTCCTTGGCCATTATAAATTTGACCCAGTGTTTAACAATGACCCATCGGCATGAATTCCTTTACATTTACATAAAGCATTTGGATTAAAATGCAACCTGATTTGGATTAAAATGCAACCTAAAACTTGCTTTTAAAAAATGTAACCTGATGGAATATTTCAGTGCTGGAGCACTAAAATCTTATTGTAACTTCTATTTTGAAAAAGCATCAGAAATTTAAGGAAACTTTCTCCAACATCAGTAATGACAGGAGGACAAGGCACTTCAGTTAGACTTTTTTTGTTTGTTTTGTTTTGCTAGAAATTAACAATTGCCCGTATAATTTATACTGCATAGACAATAACTCAGGTCTCGATGAGGTGGCAGCATGACTGCCACTACATTTTAACCTCACTCCTTGACATGGAGCCATGCTCCCTCCTCCCTTTACACTCAGAGAGGCACCAAGTGGTGCTTTCCAGGGGTTCCCTGGACACTTGGTGGCAGTGACCCCCAGGTGTCTTCGGTGCCGCCTGTCCCTCGCCGCTCCGGTAAGGGATGCCCGGCTCCGGGCACACCGGCCGGGCTCCGCGGCTCCGGACCGCACCGACCCTCGCAGCATCATCTTCCCCAGCCAAGGGCTGCCCTGCAGAGGGGATCGCTCTAAGCCGGCTCCGTGCGGGCACTTCTGGCGTTCCCAAGGCTTTGCTTCGTTTTGGGGGACTTAAGATGCCAAACCAACTCTGCAGCAGCCACGCTGCTGGACGGAGTCCGCCTGACTGAGCAGCACAAAGCATTTCGCTGGGAAAGTTTGCTATAAATAACACCCCTGCCGATTTTTGCCTCAGCTTCACCTATTATTATTATTATTATTATTATTATTATTATTATTATTATTATTATTATTATTCACACATTCCGTGGCTGATGGTGTGCCCAGGCTATTCCAGCTCACAGCCATCATCACCCAGTGTGTAGCCGGAGCATTTTCCTCTCCCATCCAGTTGCGACGCCGCAAGCAGAGCCTCGCGGTGGCCCATGTGGCGGCCGCAGCGGGAGCAGACCCGCTCCTATCCCCACTCAATCTGCCTCAAAGCGGAGCAGAAACCTGGCCCCCGAGGAGCCCGAGCTCCGCTGCTCGGGATTCATTTGAAGGCGGCACATAAAGGAAGCGCTGAGAGCCGAGTGCTTCGGGGAGGCGCAGCCGGCTCGCAGCCCACCTGGGTCTGCAGCGGCGGGGGTTTGGGAGGGGGAGCGGGGCCGGGAGCGGTGCCCTGAGGGGAGCGGGGCCCGGAGGGGAGCAGTGCCCGGAGCGGTGCCCGGAGCGGTACCCTGAGGGGAGCGGTGCCCGGAGGGGAGCAGTGCTCGGAGCGGTGCACGGAGCGCTGCCCTGAGGGGAGCGGTGCCCGGAGCGGTGCCCGGAGGGGAGCAGTGCCCGGAGCGGTGCCCTGAAGGGAGCAGGGCCGGGAGCGGTGCCCAGAGCGGGGCCGGGAGCGGTACCCGGAGCTGTGTCCGGAGGGGAGCGGGGCCCGGAGCGGAGCCCGGAGCGGTGCCCGGAGGGGAGCAGTGCCCGGAGCGGTGCCCGGAGGGGAGCAGGGCCGGGAGCGGTGCCCGGAGCTGTGTCCGGAGGGGAGCGGGGCCCGGAGCGGTGCCCGGAGCGGTGGCCGGAGGGGAGCGGTGCCCGGAGCGGTGGCCGGAGGGGAGCAGTGCCCGGAGCGGTGCCCGGAGCGGTGCCCTGAAGGGAGCAGGGCCGGGAGCGGTGCCCAGAGCGGGGCCGGGAGCGGTACCCGGAGCTGTGTCCGGAGGGGAGCGGGGCCCGGAGCGGAGCCCGGAGCGGTGCCCTGAGGGGAGCAGTGCCCGGAGCGGTGCCCTGAGGGGAGCAGGGCCGGGAGCGGAGCCCGGAGCTGTGTCCGGAGCGGAGCGGGCTCGGGCGGGGCCGCCGCCGGTGGGAGCGCGGCCGCGGGCGCGGGGCGGCGCGGGCGGCGCTGTGCATGCCGGGCGGGGCGGCGCGGCCAGGAAGCGCTGCTCGCTGCCGGCCCAGCCGAGCCCGGCCGAGCCGAGCCGAGCCGGGCACAGCCGGCGGCGGGGGCGGGCACAGCCGCGCCGGTGCCGCGGGGGCTGGGGCACGGCGGAGGCAGCGCCGGAATGGGGGTGGCTTCCTGAAGCGCGGGGAAGGGAGGGCGGGAGGAGGCTGGTTCTTGCCTTTCGGTGCCTCTCCGCCCCCCTCCTGCCCCTCTCTCTGTCTCTCCCAAGTTTGCCGCTGTGCCGCGGCGCCTCCGGAGCGGCTGGCTGCGGGCTGCCCCTGCCCCGCTCCCGGGCGGGCGGGGACGGCGGCGAGCCGAGGCGACCCAGGCAGCGGCCCGCCGCCCCCGGGGAAGGCTGTGCTCCGGGGAGCAGCGGGGGGAGGCGGCTGGCACAGACGCCGGAGCTCCGCCGCCCACCCCCCGGCACCGCCGCAGTCTGCCCAGCGCCGGCAGCCCCGGGAGATGGTGACACATGAAGCGTGCGGGAAGGACCATGGTTGAGAGGACCAGCAAGTTCTTGCTGATCGTGGCCGTCTCGGTGTGCTTCATGCTTATCCTGTACCAGTACGTGGGGCCGGGGCTGAGCCTGGGTTCCCCCAGCGGCCGCTCCTACTCGGAGGAGCTGGACCTCTTTCCCACGCCGGACCCTCACTACGTGAAGAAGTATTACTTCCCCGTGCGGGAGCTGGAGCGGGAGCTCGCGTTCGACATGAAGGGCGAGGACGTGATCGTCTTTCTGCACATCCAGAAGACCGGCGGCACCACCTTCGGCCGCCACCTGGTGCAGAACGTGCGGCTGGAGGTGCCGTGCGACTGCCGGCCCGGGCAGAAGAAGTGCACCTGCTACCGGCCCAACCGCAGGGAGACCTGGCTCTTCTCGCGCTTCTCCACGGGCTGGAGCTGCGGGCTGCACGCCGACTGGACCGAGCTCACCAACTGCGTGCCCGGGGTGCTGGACCGCCGGGAGAGCGCCGCGGCCAAGACGCCCAGGTAGGTCCGGCCCGGCCCGGCCGTGCCCCGCCGTGCCCCGGCCCGGCCGAGCCCTGCCCCTCGCTCCGGCCGCCTCTCCCCCGCCGAGCCCCCTGCCAGGCGCTGCCGGCGTGCTGTGCCTCAACCTGCCCCCAGCCTTCCTTCCCTCGGCTGCTTCACCTGTCCTCCCCTCCCGTCCTCCAGGCTGTGCCCTGCGCCTTCCTCCTGCAAATTTCCTGCTCTTCGCCTCCCACGCACCTCGCACGCTGCGCCCTCGAGCCCATGGTGTGCTCTGGCAGCCTCTGAGGACCCTTCACCGAGTGCATCTTTGTGCTGTTTGCCCTCTCTTTTAAACATTTAGCCTTTACCTCATCACTTGCCACGTTTTAAGAACCTTTTATACCCCACCCTTAGTCTGAAGCTTGTCTTTGTAACCCTAACCCTGTTCCTCAGCTGAAATTGTTCTCCAGTGCAGCCGAGGAGAGGCACACGAGCCCACCAGTGCTCCTCCTTCCCTCCTCGGTTTACTCCCCCAGTCTGCACACAGCGTTTTGCACATTGCAGGAAACACTCCTTAAACCCCCTTTTTATGTTCCTTGCTGTTGATCTCCATGGGAGACCTGGGGTGATGACTTTTGGGGAAAGCAGCTACCTTGTACGCGTTCCTTGAGTGCTGGAGTGTCCTTCCTATGTGCCCCAGGAGAGGGGGAGAGCATCCTGAAGCACCCCTCGGTGCATCCGTGTGGAACAGCCAGTTTATTTCTGCCCTTTTAGCCCATCATTCCTCTACGTGGTCTCTTCATGAATTACAAGCTTCAGAGGAATTTTCTGTTTGAAGCACTGTGGTAAAGACAGTGGTGTATATTAAGATCTCCAAAAGATTTTAGCTCAATACACTGCTGTCTTCCATTTCACAAGACAGGTTTTAAAATTATCACTATTTTTTTAGCACCGTGCGCGTTCCTTTGACGTATTAGTCATTCTATTACAACACTTTGTAATCTGTTTGCCTTAAACTTTCATTCAAGATTTTATGCTCATATTTCCTTATGCCATATCCTTTATTTATGGGTGTGTTGTTAATATCATACATAATCCCTTTAATGAAAAATGGCCTTTAAGAAAGCACGTTTGGGCATCATAACTGTGTTTTCCCTGCGTTTTTTTAAAAGCAATTCTTAATGATATTTCTTCCCTTGGAGCTGTGTGCGATTGCTGGGGTTCTTTATTGTCTCTGTCATGATTGCTGCTGTTTTCAGCCCGTTTCAGTGTTAGTCATCCAAGTATGCTCAGACTGCTGTCGTGCTGCCTGACCCAGCGTCAGCAAACAGAAGTACATAGCTGAAGGGTTAAGGCTTTCCTGTGCTCTCTTATTAATAAGGTGTTTGAGAACACCTCTGAGTAAAATATCCTCTGCCCATCTAGGTTGCTGCTGAGATTTTCGTGAAGTGTGGTTAGGAAAAATCCACAAAGTTCAAACCTGATTTAAAAAAAGAAACAAAAATTACCCGTTTTGTGAACCTTGGCACTTGGCTAGCAAACCATTAACCTTATATAAAGACCTGTGTGGGTTTATGAATTGTCTCAGAGCCTTGTGTGCTTCCGTTGGCAGTTTTGTATGAAAATGTGTTATATGTTCAGTATTCAACTTTCTTCTGTTCAGCAGGTGGGTTTTTTGTACAGGTACCTGAGAAAGGGGCACATCAGGTTGTGAGGTAGCAATTAAATTCCTTACAGCAACTCGCAGGAAGTTGAGAATCAAAAGTCTGTTGCTTTATCTCACATGCTTGTAAATAAGATTTTCCTTGCCATTTGCTTTGGAACATCAGGAACTGTATGGTTCTACATGCTTCTTAATTGTCTTGATTTTTGGATGTGCAGGAAAAATCATTAATCCTGTCCCATTCCCTCATGTCTCTGCATATCAGGAAATAGTTGTGCCCAATGTTGTCTCTCGACTTCTTTTAAATCTAAGTTAGAACTTCTTTTCCAGGAGTTCAAGGGCTGTGATGCAGAAGCTTTAGATAATCTATGGTTTATCATCTTGGTCTGTTAAATAAAACTCAGAATTTACTGATCATTGTATCCTGGGGATGGTTTTAGTGCAACCAGCTGCTGGCTATTTTAATAATACTGTCCTAGGATCTGTTGTACTGCAGTCCAGTTCAGTTGGCACCTTATCCAAAGGTGTATTTCATGCCTAAGAAAATTGTAAATAAGAGACAGGCAGTGCTTCTTTAAAATAAAATGTGATGGGTTTTCATTGTTAAAATACAGATAGTTTTGTATTATGTCCATTACAGCAAGAGCAATATCACTTTATTTGTCCATTGTGGGCGTTGGATCTCTTACATTGAAACGGGACATCTTTTTAGATAAGGTATATGCTAGAGAGGTTCCTGTTGTCTAATGGAACTGAAGTATGAGCATATCTCTCTCAAAGGAAACAGAAAAGAGAGCAGCAAACAACCATTCTCTCAGATTCTAATATTATCCAGTCTGGATATTGGCGTGTAGTCTTCAAATTCAGCTTTTAAAGCTAATGTATTGGCTTCTGCATTTGCTGCTTAATACAAAGTTTAAACCTTTGCTCTTCCAAATACATGTTTGTCCCCAAAAACAAAACAGCTGACTTGTGATTACACATAAATCTGCCTTCTAGTGAATACTGAAAGCATGAAGGTCACTCAGTATTGCCCACATGCACAAATCATGAGTTCAAGCTGTTCCCTCTGTAAGGAATGCAGTTTTGTTGCTGCCCAGTGCCCCATTGCACTACATTCCATAACCTGGGCATGGAACATAAATTTGCAATGCAATTCAACTTTCTTCATTGTTCAGTTGTTCTGTGTCAGACTTAATGATTAGGAGCCAAAAGGCTGCATTTTTTTCTCTTTTTTCTGCATTGATGCAGTGTCAGGGATGGGTGTGTTAGCTCTAATGGGTCAGCACTCCAAAAAAGTACTGGTTTTCACCCCCTTCCCACCCCCTCCTGGTGACTTTCCTGTTTTGTATTCAAAAGGCTTCTAGACCTCTTGAAGCAAATGTTATGTTTTATACACAGCCAGTGAAAGAAAGATTGATTGATTTGTTTGGGGGTTGTAAAACTTGGGACTCCAAGGAGCTCTGAAGTTGACTGTGCTTATCAGTTAAGTCACTTAGCTGCAGTTCTCTCATGGCTTTAGTAGAGGGCAAATTCCGAGATTTGGGGAATGGAGGCCTCATTATTCCTTGTGCTGTTGGGCATAAATAACAGTTGCAAAAGACTTTTTTTTAAAAAGAAGCAAAATTAGGATGCGTGCCTTGAGTCACCATGCTGATGGTGCAAGCAGAAAGTGTGAACTGCTCCCTCCAATTTGTTTCACTGAAAATCTCTTCAGTTGATTCTGACAAGAAAAAAATACCAAACTCATTTCTTTAATTTTACTTCCAGAATTGGAAAAATCTGTCAACTGACCCACTAGTGCCTTGTTTGCTCCCAACACAGGAGCACAGCCGTGGGTGTTCTGAACTTGTACTTGGAGTTCACTTCATCCGTGAACTCGACTCTAATGTGCTGCAGAAGCAATAAAACAAAATATATTACACCAAAGGAATTCTGTGTGTTTCCCCTCCTGCCTGTTCCCTTGAATAAACCCCAGACATCCCAGGCTTTGTTGCTCTCCTGCTGGTTTGTGCTGCCTGGTGAAAACAAGAGCATCGAAGCTGGCGTTTTCCTGGAGCTGCATTTTTCACATGGAAAGGATTCAAGGCACACAGCTCCTTTAAAAGTGCATTTCTGGAAGCTCCCTGTTGCTGGGGAGAGCCCATGGAGCTGGTAGAGTGTTGGTTGGGCATTGCTGGCTCTGTGCTCCCCCAGCTCACACACACACACACACTTCTTAGCACTGTGTAGATTTTTAAAATTTATTATTTTTTTTAATGAGCTGCCTCAAGACATTAGCTTAGCCTTGGCTTTCTGTATGGGTTTCTGTGCTAGTCTGTCATAGGAGTTTGGTTTCTGTGGACAAAAATAACTAAAGTGTGTGCGTGCTTCTGATTTCAGTATTTTTTTCTCAAGGTTTCATATGTGTAGAAAGAAAAAAAAAATTGTAATCCACATACTTTTATGTAAGAAATCCATGGCAGGTTAATAAAACTTGCTGTTATGCAGATCAGTCAAGAATCTCTCTGATTAGCTATTTACAGTTTATGTTTTGGCTTGTTTTTTTTTTTTTTTTTTAAGAAACAATTAACAGGGCTCAGCAGTTTCTTAGTTTGATTTTTCTGAAGTGTGAACTTTCACAGCTTCCAGCTACATATCTGTCCCGTTGCAGGGATCTATTCTTGATGAGGTTTTTATTATATGTGTGCTTGTGAGCTGCAGAAACACATTGTCAAGAAACCAACTGTTTGAGAATGAAAAGCTTTACCAAAGAATTTTTATAATATTAGCACTTTTTAAAAGCTTGGGCTTGTCATTCTTTTAGGATCCATGTGTGTTGGGTGTTGAGTAATACCTTTCTGCAGGGAGCAAGGGGCATTTTTTCCACTCACCATTTCAACTCAGACTTGTTTATCATAAAGACCAGTGGAGAAATATCAATATAAAGTTATTTTCAGTAGCCTGGATCATTTCTCAAACCTGTAGCTGGTGGAGTATTTTAAATCCTCCTAGTCTGATAGGAAACTTTCTGCACCTGGTTGTGCTCACCCATAAAGCCAGGCTGGTCTTTCACAGCCAAACAATTCTAAAGGGCCAGGTAGTTTTATAGTGGAAATCTTTAAATTTGATACACTTAACAAGAAATTGGAACTCTTCAAATAGTTGCCTTAGGTTTGGGGTACTGTATTTATCTGAGCTTGAGACTTTTGGCTGGCATGCCAGGTTTAATTACTCTTACTGGGTTTTTGTTGCTGTTGTTGACAAAGAAAAAGGATATATGTGTATTTGTACTGACCTGATTTTTCAAAATGAGACATTTGGCTGGTTTTCATTAATCTTTAAACAAAAGTTGCATCATAACGTAGTCATTTTGCTTTTTTTTTTGCTTAGAAGTTTGCAAATGCTCTTTGCCTAGACCTAGATTTTGCCTTTTTCTGGTTATCATTTCCTGCTCTACAAATAAAAGTGTACAGTATTCAGAGTAAACCCTTGGATAATCACCTCTTCCCTTTTTTTACTGTTGTTTTTCTCAGTTGTTTACTTCTTTTTCCTTTTTTTTTTTTTTTTATTATTTTGAAATAATTTATTTAGAAGAGCTGGCTTGAATTTTATTAATAACTGAACTGGATGGTTTGCTAGCTACTTCTATTATAAGGAGAGTCATTAAGGACTGGTACGCTGTAGATGCACATGGGTTCCACCATGCTTGTGCAGGCAAAGATCATTTTTGAGTTTAATTACTTAGCTATTACAGTTTGTAACATTTTGTGTGCCACTTCTTGGCCACAGCAATGCCAAGCCCAGTTTTCAGGGCTCTGCTGAAGGGTCCTGGTTTGTCAGGTATGGAGAACACTCACCAAGGAATAACTAACAAATATGATCTCCAGCAATTATGCCAACGTTATGCTTCAGAGGAGGAAATCTGTGATGGTAGGAATTTGGATTTCATTAGTGCTGTAGGGGCTTTAGGTGAAAAATAGCATGAAAAATTTGACGTTGCCTGGTAGAACAGCTGCAGAATTACCTGGTGTGACTGGGGAGTGTGGTGAGGACTCTTCCCTGCAGGAGGCTGGGGTTGGATATCTTTAGTTGGATATGAGAACGTGAGCTGGATGAGGTTGTGTTCCCCTGGAGAAAGCACTGCTAGAGAAGATGAAGTTACAGGAGGAGATCATTGCAGGGCTGCCCTCTCCCTGGGCCTCTGCTCCTTCTAGGAAGGAAGAGATCAGCCTCCTCTGGTGGCCCCTTCCCTCCTTGATTTGTGGGGTTAGCCTTGTCAAGCAGAAGCTTTTGGCTGCCTGTTGTAGGAACTGGAGGAGTCTGACCTGGAATTACTGGAAAGCAATTCAGGACCTGCAGGGCTGGAGTTATTTAAGAAAACTTCCTTGTGAGTTCATTTCAGAGAGGTTGATGTGTCTTACCTGAGTCATGTTTGTCCACAGTGCCCACACTTCTGGCTGGTTCCAGAGTCCTGGGTGACTCCTTGCCAGGATGTTCCTACCCCAGATGTTATTCACAGCAAGGAATAGCAGAGCTCCAGAAAAGTCAAGATAAAGCTAATCAAGATGGGTTGTGGCTGTGCTCTTCTAGTGACTTTGACCTGGAAGCAAAGAGTGACTGTAATGAGAGAACACACCTGATTTTAAATTTACTTAGCAATACCTGTCTAATCAAACCTATGAAATCCATTCACAGTCTCCCTACTATGCATCCTGCTGTTGTCTTGTACAGATTATGGCTTTTGTAAATCTTGGGAAATGGGAAAACAGCATGGACAATTGCCTTCAGCCAGTCAAAAACCAAATCTCTGGTTTATGTCTCTTTATTTTAAACTTCCAACTACTTGGAAGCAATTTCACCAAATTGTGGTAATAATGCTTTAAATAGGTAATATTTTGTCAGTGAACACTTGGGATTGTGCTTGCTTTAGAAAGCCAGAGTGCATGATCTAACTCCACAGAGCTTTTTTATGCTTTTATTTCCACAAAGTACTGCAACAGAGAGGATTTTTCTGTTATTGACTGAAATTGTGCTTTGTCAAGCAAAGATGAAGCATGGTCTTTAATTCCTAATAATCACAATTTTGATAGCTACCAAGTGAAGATTTTTGGATGAAATTTTGCTTGATGTGGACAGAAGTATATGTATACTTATACATCAGAAGCAAAGACTTTCATAAGCTGAGATGTTACTGTGTTTGGAGAATAAACAAAGTACAGCAAGAACACAAAGCTGAAGTAGCCCATTAGAAATCTGCTTGTTTTGCCAATGATGGTTGACCTTAAAAGCAAACAAACAAGCAAAAAATCACCCTCTGCTTGTTGTAAAGGAATTGAAATAGAATGATGAGGAAAATACACCCACTTGAGGTGACACAGCTTCTGTAATGGCTGTTTGATGTAGTTCTGTTCCCCCTTCTGTTTCCGTAAGAGTACTCTGCAGGAAATGCAGACTTGAGAATGTCTCTGAAGGGTCCTTTGGAGATGATTGCCACAAAGGCACCAGGAGCCTTCAACACCCCTGCACTGGAGCGTGTCAGGTCTGAAGAGGATGCTTCTCACAGTCCTGTGCTGCTGCCAAAGGAGGAGCTATTTCCCTGTGCATGCCTGCTGGAGCCTGGCACCTCTTGGGCGTGGGAAAAGGGCTTTCAGGAAAGGTCCACGCAGGGAGAGCTCATCAGATGGAAAGCACAACATATGCTTAATAAGGTTTAGTTAAACTTCTACATTTAGTTAAATTTCTGCATTTATTAAATTGTGTCAATCTGTGTCATTCCTGTGCTTAGTAGTACAGAAGTACAAGATGCTATTCTGGATTGTGAGAAATGGATTTATAAAGTAATAGTAGTATTGTGTAGGAAAAGCTAATAAGCTGAAAAACATTTATAAAGTATTGTAACCAAGAAATAAGTTTTCTTATAGTTTAGAAATAGTATAGTATAGAAATAAGTTAGCTTCTGATATTATAGCATTGAATTTTACATCTCTTGGGTCTCACTCTTCATTGAGACTGATAATGGAATAAAATCTTTTAAAATGCCTCTCAGTTACCCTGTCTCTATAAAAACTAACCCAGCACTGGGTGTGTTTCATCCCTACAAACTGCTGAAAAAGGTTAAGGATATGAGATATTCTGGGGCATCTCTTTTTCAGTGGTGTGTCCAGAAAGGGTTAAGAAGATCATGTTGTCCACCTTTGGCTGTAACTTGAACTTTTTATCAGTACTAATTATATCTTAGCAGTACTAATTATATCCTTCTTTCACCTGTGTATCTCAAAGCCTCTTAAAAATTTATAGTGAATAGCACCTGGTGTTATATTAATTTCAGACTTCAGGTCTGTGCCTTCATTTCAACCTAAAGACTTTTCAGGGATCTATCTTAAAGCTGGCTTTGGCCATAAATCTCAGGCTTTCATTTTGGTGTACAGACTTCCCTGCCCAGTCACTTTGGTTTCATCACTTGTTACTGCTTGGCTGTTTTTCCCTTCCTTTCAGCCTTTTAGTGGTAAATTCTACATTGTAGCTCACCTATGTTTTTCTAGGGGAAATATTTCAGAATTTCCTGCCAGTTTAAACACGAAAACAGTTATTTGCAATTAACTTTCTATGGTCTGACTCTGTGTTTTATTTCATAACTAATCTCCATCCTATTAAGCAGAGATTCTTTGATTACACCTCACTGCAGATTGAAATACTGTGATCACTTTTATGGAGCTGTTCTACATGGGGGGAAAACCTCAGAACTTCCTGAGCAGCCTTTGCATTTTTGTTTTTAAAACAGACCAAATTTCCTTTTGCTTAATGTTAACATTCAAGTACTCATATAACAAGATTATGTGAGATTTTTCTGCCAAATAGCTTTGAGTTTGAAACTGCATGGTGACTTTGCATTGATTTCAGATACATTGAAAGGGACCTTATTTCTGGACAAATGCTAAAGATTTTAAAGTGCTTCTTTTTCCATATATTGGAGTTACTCTACATTTTAGCCTTAGTTCTAGTGTTAATTATACACACATATAAGATACCTGATAATAGTGAAATATTCAGTGATTTTTGGAAGATTTTGTGAAAAGCATTGCACTGGTCATTCTTTTTCTTAGTAGAAAAGTGTGGCTTGTATTTTTTCCTCTCAGCTGTCTCAGAAAATTTAAACATCCAGGCAAATACTGTAAAAACAGAATTGACTTTTTTTGTTTAAACTAACAGCTCTTGCTGCCGTGACCCCCTTGCTCTCAGTAAAGATTTCAGTTCGGATACCTGTGACCCTATATCAAAGCATCAGGGGAAAAATCAATGCCTCACAGCTAAGACAAACAGCAGCAGCATGCTGACTCACCAATTTCCTGACAGGTTTTGCTTTCCTGGTGGAGATAGACAAAAGTACAAGCAGAACAGGAATCGCTGAGTATAACCATAAGCAGTAAACCATCCCTTCTGTTAACAGGGCTTAAATCACAAAAGACAGGATTACCTTCTTCTGTTCTCTGCCTCTTTCTCTTCTCTTGCCACCTGTGCCTTTTTTTAGGCCTTTGATAGAGAAGAGACAGATGTGATGTGGGTAGCTGTGCAAGGAGGAAGATGGAGCAGATTTATTCTGGCTGCTGAAGTGAGTGCAGGAGGGCTCATTTAGATTAAACCCCCCATTAAGGGGAATACTTCATCCGTGGTGTACTGCACAGAAAAGAGATGTACAAATGCAAAAGGAGCCCTTTCAGGTAAGGAAATGCCTTGGCATCTCCTCTGGGAGGGCAAAACTGGAACTTCTTGTTCTGAGCACCTGAGAGAAGATTCCCTCATTGGTTATACTCCTCTGGCTGGTATTATTTGCACCATATACAAAATAAATAATCTGAAGTATTTTTTTCCTGCTGAATTTTTCTTTGGTTTATTTGGCTGCGTTCACAAATGTGTTTAAAAATGACACCATCTTTCTGTGTGTGCATAACCTGACCCCAGTAGAGCCTTAGACCTGGCCAAAGGCAGTGTGGTGAGGTCCTGTATTTTTAACAACCAGATTGTGTTACACATATCATATCTCTGACTGCTGCTATCGGTGGCTTTGATTTTGAAATGTAATATTACACTGAATGCTAATGACTCGATATTGCCCTTCATTATTAAAGCCATTATTTGGACTCAGCATTTAATCCTGCTCTTTTTCTTGTACTTTGCAAATGGGCTTTTTTCTGAGCAATGTGTTATTTCTTTATAGCATCTGAGCAATTTTATTTTCCATTCCCTGAACTAATGCTTTCTTTCAGGTTATCATCATCTAGTACCTTTATTGCTTCAATCTGTGTTTCTGAGCTTGATAAATTAAGTTTTCTTTCCCTTTAGAGATCTCTTGCTGCCTAACCCTTCTCACTCTCATAAGTTACTAGATTTTTCCTGGGGGAGAAAAATTTTGATTTTTGAAGAGCCCCTTTTGTAATAGGTCAGAAAGCTTTTGCCATACAAAATATAACTGTGCCAACATCAGAAGCAACTGTTAATCTGAACAGTCAAATTTAATGCAGTCAATACACTTAAATATTTTTGGTGAGATGCTACTGCCTTCTGACACTACTCAGAAGGGGTTGTTTTCATGACTTTGGCTAAACTGGATGAAGCTGACACCTGTTTATGGAGGCAGTCATACACAGCCAATACATACCTTGTAGAAACTCAAAAGTAGCCAATTGCTGTTTTCAGCAGTTCCATTCCACAGTTCCCAGTTTGCAGCCCTGACTGTTCAGAATTCACTCAGGCTCCAGGCAGACAGTGTGCCAGCAGTTTCTATGAGCTTCATTTTCTGTTTTTAAGAAAAAATTACACTCCAAATATTGAAATGGTGACACAAAAATCCCTGAATGATACATGAGTTTGAATTGTAAGAATAACTCTGTTGTTGAGTGTTTCTATCAACACAGGGCTGGCTACAGGTGATCTCCTGTGTGTGATTTGGGTGTGCCAAGAAGGGACTGAGAAACAGCTGCCACAGTTGTCTGAATTGTATAAACTCTGGTTTAATTGTATGCCATGAGGACTAATGTGGCTCCCACCAAAAAAGGATTTTCAGGGAGTTATTCAATGGCAGGAGGAGCTGTAGTTAACCTTTGGATGTAAAAGGAGCATCTGAGGTTTGGGATACAAGAAAAACAAAAAGAGATAATAAAGGAATAAGAAGGAATCATACATAACTTGTTTGGACTTGGATTTTCAGGTTGTACATGGTTTGTTAGTTATCAATAAAGCTTTTTTAAAAATAGACATAAAGTCTTTAAACTTAGTGAAGACGTAGTGTCAATTTCTTGCCTTTCTTTCCACCTAATTTCTTTGTCTTGGGATTTGCTGCCAAAACTTTAAAACTGCGTGCAATTCTTTAAAGAAATAATATTGGACTACAGCATGCAAGAAAAATACTTGAAAAGTCTAATGTGAATCAGTACAGTTGGTAAGACAGCTAGCTTAGAGTATTTTAAAGACATTTGTCCTCCCTCACTTCTAAAACATATTTAGATCTTTCAGCTGCTATCTGCAAAGAATGTATTTTTTATTGTGATTTAGGCAGCTCCTCAGAAGAATAATTTGGCAAGTTCTGTGTAACTTCCCAGCTTTTTTTCTTAGTGTTAGCTGCCTCGAGATGACTGAAGAGGTCATGGATTTGCCTTCAGCTATTCTGAAGGTTTCCCATGCTGTGACATGCTGCTTGTAGCAGCTGCTCTGAACAGCAGTGCATGAAAGAAGTGTCTTTCCCTGAAAACACAAAGAGCAAGGGAGGTCTCCAAAATCAGGATTAGTGCCTGGAAATGGGTGAACTTGTGGTGTGTGGCAGGCACATTCTTCTCTCTCTCAGGATTTTTTCATAAAGGAGCACAGAGGGAAGAAAGAGAAAACAATTTCTATTTGTGCTCCTTGTTTTTTCCATGTGGAATGTGTTTGGAGAATTGTTTACCTGGGGTGATTGCTTGATTGGATTCTGGTGAGGATTGTTTGAACTTGATGGCCAATCCAACCCACCTGTGGCTGGATTCTTGATAGAGGGTCACAAGTTGTTAATTAGTTAGATTTGGTATTTAGAAAAGGTAGGTATGTAGTTTTAGTATCTCTTTTAAACAGTATATTAATGTATTATAGCATAGTTATAATAAAGAAATCATTCAGCCTTCTGAACTGGAGTCAGACATCATCATTTCTTCCCACTGGGTTCACCTGCATTTACAATAGTGGTGGCTGTGATACAGAAGTTTTCCACGTTCCTTTGGGAAGGAGCTTCAGGTGTTCAGTTTGGGAAGCAGGTTCCTGTGTGATCAGCAGTGTGGGGCACAGGTCTTCCTTGGACATCCCTTCAGAAACATTGCTGAAGGTTTTGCTGGACTGTGCTTATGCCACAGCAGTTCTGTCTAGGTGTTAACCTGCCCAAGACAGCAGTTCCTGGAAGAAATATTCCCCCAGTTGGCTGAAGTGTTTCCACAGTGTGTGTAACAGGAGCTGTCAACAGGAGTAATGCAATTGTTTGGTCTGAACGTTTGAAATGGGCTGATGGAAACAGTTGTGCTTAATAGGATTGATTCCAGCGGCTGGAAAGCAAACAGGAAATGCTCCATCCCATTTCCAGCCCAGCAGAAGCCCAGCCAGGGCTGTGGAAGCTGGGCATTACAGAAGCTGGATGCCTGCCCACATTAATTTGTTCTTCAGGGAAGTGAGCAGAGAGTGTTCTTAGCCAGGCTGTCTGTCCCAGCTTGCCCAGACAAGTCTCAGGTTTGTTTGACAGCGCCAGACCTGGGTTCTGCACACTGTTTGCACAGCCAGCTTTGATGGTGCTGAGCAGTGAGGTGATCCCTGCATGTGAGGGCTGCTGGGCACATCCAGCACAGCTTTTGTGTTCACAAGTGCAGGGGATGCTCCTCTCAGGGAGCCTGGGGGAAGCAGGCACTGCTCCCACCTTCTGTCCCCACAGCTGTTCAGGGAGCATCTCCCCTGTGACTGAGCCAGCACAGAGGTGTGAGAAGGAAGCAGCACCACCAGCAAACTCCTTTGTGCACAAGAAGGGAAGATTCTTGCCATACCCTTGAGTCTATATTTGGGAATAGCCCAGGTATCATCTCTGAAAGGCAGCAGAGAACTTTGCCTGATCTTCATACTCAGGGAAACTGTTCCTTGCCATCTGGCCTGAAGTACTTCAACAATAGTTAATTAGTAGTTTATTTTTTATTGTCTGTTAACTGGGGTCACCTTGAGCTCTTTTGAAATAAGTTGCCTGCACAAGAAATGGGGGAATATTTGTATCCCAGTCTTAGTTTACCACAGATGAAAAGCCATTACCTGGCAAAGCTGTGTAAGGGCTGTTGTTCTTGAGAACAGGATTCACAGGATGTGAATGTGGACATACTCCATTTCTTCAAATTCCTCTACAGTGTAACTGGTAATCCATGTGCCATTCTCAATGGGATATTATTTGTACCTTTTATAAATGCAGAAACAGAGGCAAAGGCTTGATTGCTCACCATGGCATGTGCCAGGACACCAAATCTATGACAATCTGTATTTGTTGAGTGCTTATCCATGTGCTTACAGCAGTGGGTTGTGCCTTGCCACAGTCATGGACAGCATGATGGAATTTGGGGATCTGCTGAGGGAGTGACCTTGCACAGGACTGTGTAACCTGGTTACTGAAGTAACCATGAGATTTCCTGTCATTTAGTCAGACTCTAGGAGTAAAGATGTTCTAAATCAGTTTTCTAAATATCTTGAAACAAATACAGAAGTAAATCTTTTTGCAGACTGGCCACAGTATGACTGCTTCCATTTGGAAATAACTTTCCCCCAAGGCTTTCAGTCAGAATGCCTTCTTGGGGAGAGCATTTTCTTCTTGTGCTGGTGTTGGTGGGGGATGACTTAACACTTGAGGTGTAGTTGGCCTGTAATGACAATATAAATCACAGTAGAAGGGGTGCAGCTGCAATTTGTGAAGTGTGCTGGATGATCAACAGTCTGTGCTGCCTGCTGCATGGATCGTGGTTAGCCGTGATGGAGCACTGCCTGCCAGGGCATCGCTCAGCTGGAAACCTTGCAGAAACTGAGGGATGCATTCCTTGAACCTTCTGGAGATGTGGGATGCTTGGTCTGCCAAATACTTCAGGCAGGATGAATCAACTCCTTTCCTTATTAGGATATTTCCTCATTCTTCTGAATTTCTGAAGTTATTTGGGGATTGTCATGAAAAGTTTGTTTTCTGGATTGAAGCCCAGCCAATCCCAAATCTGGAAATGACTGCTCATGAGAGCAAAAGGAACAGTTATATTTATCAACTCTACTATGGTGGGTAAGTGAGATTTAGAGACTCTTGCCTAGTGCAAAAAGGATCTGAGAACAGTTTTCTCTTATGGAAATAAGTAGAATTACTTGCACACCAAGGAATTTATGTGGCATTTCACTCGTTTTCACGAGAATCTGTGCTCACGTTGGGATGTTTGGTAACTAAACAAAGTTAAAATAGATGCATTAAACTAAAGCTGGATGCTCTATCTGTATGAACTATGACATGCTGAATTAGTCTGAAAATCATCATGTAATATGTGCAAAAACCACCCAACCCAGTATAGATAGGAACCGGTATTGATAGGAACCAGTGCTGCCAAATTCCAGAGGTGTCAGTTTTAAAGTTCTTGGATGCTTCAGGATTTACTGGATCGTGCATACTGCTGGAATATTCCTGTCTTGAGAAAAGCTCTTTTTCATGTGAAGTGGTCTCTCTGGGGTCAGTGAGGAGAGAACACGTGGGAGAAACAACTGGGCGTTAACAGCTTCCCACAGGATAAAGCACAAACAGACCTTCCTTCCAACAACCCCAGTTACTGGGTGTGAGCAGGAACTCAGAACCTTATTCTTAATTAAGAAATTGGCCTCTTGCTCCAGAAAATAGTTAAGCAGCTGTTTATAGCAGTGAGGGAGCTCAGAGGAGGAGCTGGTTATACTGATTCATTCTGGTTATTGGCTTTTCTTCCCCCTTCCAAGTTAAGTCATTTAATTGGGACTATCCTGCATGTCACATAATCCTTTCTTATTTTCCATTCTGCTTGATGATGCAAGTTGAAACAAAGGCCTGGTTGTTTAAGCTCCCTTTAAGCTCTGTAAAAAAGTTCACATTCTTCTAAGCCTGGCTTTTAAATCACACCTCCAGGCCTCTTTGGAAAAGCTACAGGCAAGTTTTGAGCAATTCATTCTTCACTCTGTTCTGCACGCAGCTGATGGCATCACAAGAGGGGCAGGAGGAGAATTAGCATGCAGATGGTTCTTTTAAGTGCTCTGCCTGGTTAGAGATGGAGCTGGGACCAGTGCTTTGAGGTCAGGTAAGGGGACACCTGGAGCTGTCACCCCCAGGGTCACGGGATCAATGCTGAATGTGCTAAAAGCTCACATCCTCCTGGGCAGTATTTCCAGTGCTGCTCTTGGGTAACAGATGTTCTCTCTAAAATGTGATTATCCATATGGCACCAGGCAGACCCCTATTTCTTTTGAAGCCTTACTTGAGCAAGATAGAATGAAATGGAGGAACTGAGCTATGCAGGTGGCCAAGTCATTTGTGATGTTCTGACACTTCCACTGATGGTTTCTGATTTCTCCAGGTAGCCTCTGTGGCATGCCAGAATGCTCCTCTGCTCTTTGGGAGTAGAGGAGTGGTGGTAGAATGGGACACAGGTACAGATGTGTCACTGCTCTTGAAGCAGCAGTGTCCAAACTGTGATCCTGACATCCATGGATCATCTCACTGCAGTTCTGTGATTTAAGGACCAAACTTACATCCCAGTGCTCCTTGGGCACAAGGACCAAAAATGTTCCACTTATTCAGGTTAGAAAAGTTGTTTCAAAGGCACACAATGTGGAACATAGGAAAAACCTGACCTTTAAAATGAGACTTTAGGAGATTGTCACACTGGCCATCACTTCAGTACCTTGGGCAGTACTGGGTGTTTTTGTTCTTCCTTTCCTTTTTAATGGCACTCTACAGCTCTGAAGAAGTTTTTATAAAGACAGCAAATTGTAAGCTAACCCAGGAGACAGGAACAGTTTTCCCACATGTGTTTGAAGGCAGAAAGAGACACGGTGCTAGTACCAGAAATAAACATGGATCTGGGCTTTAAATACGGAGTTCAGCTTTCTCAACATTTATGTAGTTTTGTGCTTTTGATTTCTTCTATAGTTTATCAGTTCTCTTTGCCTGGGAGAAGGAAGGTGTCTCAGATGGAGCTGTTTGGGGTATGGCTCCATCCTTTATGCAGTAACTCTCTTTTTTTCCACATGGGAGCAATTACAATTGTTCAATTCTTTTTTTCCTTTTAACCATTTGATGCTACCATCCCTTACCTCTTTATGTGTGTTCCTCTACATGAGGAAAAAAAGAATTGTAGATGCCAGCACTCACTAACTCTCAATCTGAGAAAGATGGAATTCATTCTGAAAGCCACGGAATTAAGTGAACCTGTCACAGGATTCTGAGCCACTTCTGAAAAAAAGGCTGGATTTAGTTTCAACACTTTAGTAATGAAATTCAATCATGGGTAACAGTCTCAGGAGAGGTGCACTAACTAAAGGTCTTCATTTGCAGCTGTCTCCTGAGAGCCCTCGTGGCAGTGGGAGAGCTCAGAGCTGAAATGGGGATAAGGTATCACACTGAAGATGTTTTATGTTACTGATCTAACCTGGAGTGGACAAAAAAAGGACTCATGTCTGACAGAAAGAAGGATTGGGCTGTCCATGCCGACATGTGGCTCAGCACAGTTGGTTTCAGTGGCAACAAGACAGAGTTTTTGGTGCTATTAATCATTCTCTGGCCTTGCATGGCAACACTGCTTGGGTTTATGTGCTGTATCCAGTGCATCCTGCTAGAAAACGACAGCATAAAGAGTTCACTGGAAGGTGCCTCACTGGCCAAGATTCTCCATTTGCCTTCAAGTCATTTCTGGCTTCAGCCTTTCTGCCAGGGCTCCAGTGAGAGTGCACAGTTGTTCAGTTAATTTGTAGGGTGCAGACAGGTTGTTTTCTGGGTTGGACTAGCTCACATCCAACTTTTGGTTTCCATGAGCAGAGAGATGTGGGAGGTTTAGGTTTTGGGGAGCTTTGGCAGGTACCACACACATGCCAGAGGTTCTGAAAAAGCAGGTTTGGATCAATGGCTTTGAGGACAAGCTTTGCCACTGCTTGATCTTTGAGAGTCACTGTATCTGAGCAGACTGCTGCCCAATTCTAAGCTTTTCAGCCCTGTGATTTTTATGGTATACAGGAAAAAGGTGTGATGTGATCTGCTTCAGCAGCTCTTGCACTTCTGTAACGTGTGCAGTCTTTGGTAAGAAGCAACAAAGGTGTCCATCAGAATTTAGGAGTTTGGTTTGCTGTCAATTGGATTTTTGACTAAAGGAAGAGATAGGGATGCCCTCAATAGCAAGAAGGATTCTTGCTTTTTTTTTTTTTTTTTTTTTAATCTGAGAAATATAAAGAGATGGAATACAAGAGCATGGTTTATTCTTTTGTTTTGTTTCCCCTTCCTTCAGAGAACAGATGTTGGAGTTATGCTTGGTCATTCCAACACTTGCCTTAAGCAGCATCACTGAAAAAAAAATAAAAATAAGAGAATGAAAAGTTGAATGCCATGCCACAGAGCACATATGAATGTGGACTTGAATTTCTGGATTTTGGCAGGAAGTGAGGTGGGAAATGCTTTATTTGAAACCTTGTCTGAAGAATCTATAATGGCACAATTTAATTGTGTTGGCAAGGAGCTCTGGCAAGGTGCTTGAGCTTCCATCACGTGTGGACAGTGGATCTGTGGTTGCCTGTTGCTGTCTCGTGCCCTGCACACTGATGTTTTAAGAGAACAGCGTTTGCTGAATGGGAGCAGGGAGGTGGAAGCTAAATAGAGGAACATTTTCAACTCCAGCAGAGTTTACTCTGCAGCCTGCTGCCTTTTCCAGAGGGATTTGTGTGTTCTGTGGAGTGTACCCCTGTTATCCATATAGATATGTGTGTAATGATGTGGTTCTGAAGATTTTCCATGTTCTCTCCTCTAGGCCCAGCTCAAACTACATGCAGAAGGCATCACCAGTGCTGTGAGAATACTCTTGAGCCTCTGCTGAGCTCCCTCCCCGTGCCAGCTGTCCTTCAGAGCCCAGGGCCATAAACTGCTTCAAGGCTACCTCAAACCAAATTGGCAGTAACCTCAGAACTTTTGAGTGTGCTCCTGACTGCTCTCAGTTATGAGCGTTTCTTTCTGTTAACAAGAAGTGCAGGACCTGGGACTGAGTGTGAGGAAGGACCATTTGAGCCCTGACAGGACAGGTGGTCTGCTGAGCTCAGCAGGAACCTCTCACCGTGCCAGATCCCTTGGTGTCCCACTTGTCCCATCCTGGCTTCCTGTCTTCTCTTGAAGGTGGTTCCTCTCCTTACCTGTGTTACACAATTTCATTTTTCAGTGCTGCTGTGCCACTTGCAAACATTTCTCCTGCTGCTGGTTGTACCTTTGCTCTCAAAGTGTCATTCTGCAAGACTGAAGGGGCATTGCTCCAGCACCAGGAAGGATAATGGCACTCCTGCCTTTTCTCACTATTTCAGCACTCCATTTTTGATACTTGTTTTGAAAATAAGTTTGATTTTTTACAAACCTGGCCACCCAGCACTGGTGGCTGAGGAGCTGCTTCTCTCACTAGAGTTTTACTAAGATGTAGTTTGTAAGGATTGCAAAACCGTTTGGCTGCCACCTGCCAAGCCACTGATTTTTCCAAAGCTGTGCCTAACAAAGTATTTTATGACATCCAGAGATTAGTACAAGTAGACAGTAAAAATCTACTACATTTGTTTCTTAATAATAAAAACAGGCACATTATATTCTATGCATACATATATATATATATATAAAATTGGTTTTTAATGGGAAATGAGCAGCTTCCTCATCTTTTGTAGTGTGTTATAGATGTTCTGTGGCAGAGCTCAGACAGATCTTTAATCTTAGAGGGATTAAGTTTGGTCCTATCTCTTTCTGAAACTTTGCATGTAATGTTAAAATTTAACGTGTTTCATCTTGATTTCTTAAGAAGTACACAAATCTAATTTCTAAAAAGAAACTGGCAAAGCTCCGAAGTACCATTTTATAATGGTAATAAAGCAAAAATTTCTTGAAAAGATGCATAAGAGGGATTATTGCTTACTGCCCCTTTTTTCAATATAATAATGGGGAACAGTGGCTTAAAATGCTCTTGAACTTGTTGTGTGCTTACTTTTCTAAGCATCCTGGACTATCTTCAGTTTCAAAACAGATCCATTAGTAACGTGTTGCAAGGGACAATTTAATTTGTATTTTTCCTGCATTTTCCTTGCTGTTCATAGAATATAATTAAATATGCTCTTTAACCTGGTGGTGGTGTTTTTCAGCAGTATTACTACTGAGAATAGGTTTAGACTTAGGCCACTAAAATCACAGTAAACTCAGATTTTTTTCTTGCCTTGAAAAACCTGCTGAGCATCTCAGAGGGCAATAACTTAATAACTGAAGATTCCAGATACATTGATCTTTTTTTTCCCCCTCTTTTTCCTTGCCTTAATTTCCTCTTCATTTTTCCAATCTGAAGTTGCCATTTCTTATCTTCTGGTATCTTTTGTCATTAAAGTTTTAATGACATAAATTACTTATTTCTCTGTAGAATACTCAGAGGAGAACAAGACCAGTGTCTTTCCTATTAACCCTTGAGGTTTTTGGCAGGTGTCCTCTAAGCAGTGAGTAGTGCTGATAGTAAAGATTGGGGGCTCACCTGAGAAATGCCAGGTAAGGAACCCTAACCCTAACCCTAACCACCTAAGTGGTTCTTCCTTGCCTGCTTCATCTTCCCTACAGGACTCTGTTATTAAGACATTTGATTTTTCTGTAGCAAAAGCATCAAGGAGAAAAGTGCTTTCTGGCTTTTTCATTTGAGCTCCCAGACTGCTGGGGAAGATGGGAAGAAGAAGAGAGGTAGGCATTATTGCTGCTTTATAATTAGGTCAGTGATTTCAGTTTGTACCTAAAGGGTTTGAGCTGTAGCTGAGTCAGTGGCGGATCTGCAAAGGCAATTTTATTTTATTTTGCTTAATTTTGTTGTCCTGACAGATGCATTAGTTGCTAAAGAGAAAAAAAGAGAGCAGAACACTTTGAAATGAAGCTGCTGTGCATTTCAGTGATCTTGGCCTTGTATGTCCCTATCAAAGTCTTTCTGCTTGACATTGCTGAATGTTTTGGTTTTTTTTTAGATTTGTGGTTGGGTGATTCTTACAGTTCAGCAATGGTCAATTGACATCAATGGTCAATATAAAGCAGTGAGTACAGACTGTGAACTGTGACTGTCCTTTTGGAATAAAGAATGTTGGGAATTAAATATGAAATGAGTTGGGGTCAGAAGTGGCAGGATGTGCAGAGAAAAGGGCTGGCAGAGAAAAAAGAACCACTGAAAGCAGAAATTGGCATTTCTCCATCTGTCCTGGCAGCCACTGTGCCCTTTCACCCCTCTGTACCTGTGGGTACTGGGGAGCTCTTTGCACTGAAGGGAAGTCACCCAGGAACTCCAAAGCAAATTATTTTAAAGAAATAGATGAAGAGTGTGACTGGTCAGGTGAGAACATTTCTATCCATGGTTATTTCTAAGGGAGGTGGGGAGGAGCTGTGAGGTGAGAGAAGAAGACGACCTTTAAAAAGGAGAAGTTCTTTATTTCCCACTGATTCACCACCTAAAAGAACTGCAAAATGTGAGTGTGTCATACAACTGCAATGGGAAGGAAAGGCTCAGTGATTCATTTTGTTTGTTTTAATTGAACAGTGATTGGAAAAACAACTTATTATCTTAATAAGCTTTTGCAATGTTGTATAGTAAAACCTTTTACAACTACCATTATGTGTCATCACCCCAGAGGTATAAAACCTATTTTTTTGCATCTGTGAAACATTGGCAATCATCCTTTCATGCATTTTCAGGTTGGTATGTGAAAAATAAGAAGCATTTAACAATTGTTGCTAAATGTATTTTTGGGCTAATATGTTGAAAAGGTGATGTCTGCAGTTTGAGTTGCATTAGGAATTGTGTGTCCAAGGTGTCACCTCAGGTGTGCAGGGAGAAGGCAGAGAAGCAGCGTGGGTTGAGGGTTTTGGAGGTTTTATTTCATCAGAGCCCATTTCCCAAGGCAAAGGTAGCCATAGCTGGTTTTTTTGTTGACTGTGTCCTTTTCTGTGCTGAAAGCATGTATAGAGGAAGTGGAAATTTCATGTTGGGCTTTCCTCACTCTTCAGTCCCTGCCTGTTGAGTCAGCTTCCTTTCAAAGCCTCTGGTAGCATGAAAAGCTGTGTGATAGAATTGCTGCTGTTTGGGTGGGGGTTTTAAAGGCATTCTGCTGTAGGTTATTGCTCCACTGTTGTGTGGTTTGTGTGGTTAAATTCATTGCAGTTTTGAAGTGATTTTTTTTAGTGGACTGCTGGATCACTGGATGTAAGTCATGAGCAGAAGTAAATGATGATATATTTGGGGTCAGAGCTAAAGTGGGGGATAGAGCTCTGTATTAGATGTGGATTCTCTAATGAAAAATCTTTAATTTTTCTAAAATTAAATCACCTGACAAGAAATATGAATTTGAAATAATGTGCAGACAGCTGAAAAGGAAGATCTTTTCTTTCGGGCAGCTACTTTGAAACAAAATAAAAGAGTTGGGATGATTTAGTGACAGGTCAACATAGAAAATAGTGTTACTGCAATTGTCAGTGCCTTTTCAAAGGTGTTGGTGTTTTTCAGAACTCCTGCCTGTGAAGGGTTGGATTTTTGGTAGCTATATTAGACTGCCATGAGGTATATTACTACAGCACAGTAATTTTCAGTTGCTCTTGCAACAACAGATGTTCTATATAAAGGTTTCAGATTAAAGAGGGGGGGATAGAATAGTTATATAAATATACTCTGCTTCTGTTCCTGCAGAAAAAAACAAACTATAGTGGAGACTCATAAATCAAAGGAAAAGGGAGCATGCCTTGTGTATGTTAAGTCAGTTATGTGGCCTGAGCTTGTCAGTCAAACATAATGAAATTCATATTTCTGCTGAAATTACTGTTTTCCGCTTCAGAAAGAAACACAGAAGATCTCTCAAGTTCATGAAATGCCATGAGTTATAAATATATGGGAATTCTGTGCCTGCAAAAAAAATGTACTGAGGCAGTACAATCCAAAGTTAATAATATTCTTTTACTGCAAGGGGAATAGCATCATGGAACCTGGCAGACACCAAGCATGGTGTTTTTCTAACATTTGATGTGCCATGCAGTAATAATCCAGATGGGAGAGAGAAACACTGTGGGCATGGGAGGAGATGTATTGTTGTTTTGGCATGTCATGACGATAAAAAATGATTGTTGCCAACTTCGGTGAAAGGAAGGGACATTTCTTTCTAGTCTTTTTGTTGTCTTGGGGGTGAAAAATGAAAAGCAAAACTTGGTGGGATGAGAGGGTGATGAAGCACAGTGAAAATGGTTGAGACTTCCTACTAAAACACCTCTTTGCCAAGTTATTAATACTGACAGCTACTCTCATAAAAAAAGATTCTGTGATTCCAGAGGTGATGAAAAATACCTTTGTTGGTTTAGCCAAACTCCTAACAAAACACTCTTGATGTGTTATTTTTCTTGTTACCTTCAGCAGATGATATTAAGCCAGTTTGTAGACATGAGCTGGTAGACATGTCTGAGCAAGAAAATGTGCATTTTTACAGTGTTACTCAGCATTATAACAGATTGCCAAGACTTAGCTGATTTATATTAATTTTTCATTTGTGGAATTTTCTTTCTGACTGACCAAAAATAGGTGCCCTTTGTACACATAAGTGTCTTTGTGGCTTTACAAATACTTCTAACAAGTGTTGGCACTTGGCATACATGAGGTTACTCATTCAGGACCCACGAGCTGCCTGCCTGGAGAGTGCCCTGTGCTTTGAGGTGTGCATTATCCATCTGCATAACCATCACCTTCCTCTCTGGACATAGTGGCATTTTCCAGCTGTGAGGAGCAGTTACACCCTCACAGAGTTTGGTACACAAACACCTGGGCTAGTATATTTTTCTTCCAATTAAGGCTAGGACCTGGCCAAGGTCCAGGTCTTAACCAGAAGAGTTGCCCTAATATATTTATTTCAAAAATCTTTCAATAATAGTAACATTAAAAAGATATTAAACAGTTTATAACTAATAAGAATCATAATATAGAATTATTACTCATTAAATCAACTTCATAAGAACTTAACCTTACTAAAAGCATAACATAATATACTTTAAGAAAGTATAAAGTTAACCTTTTTAAAGTTTTAAACTTTTTAAAACTTTAAACTCTTAAAGTATAAAGTTTTAAGATACATTGGTGTTTAGAAAATAGAAAAAGAGGTTTTAAAATAACACGTGTCATAGATTATTAGATAAAGATATGTTAAAGTTTATGAGAAGCTAAATATAAGTAAGGTAATAATATCTCATGAACAATGCTTAGTGGATTCATTTTATAAAACTAAATCAGTAGGGATTACCTTAAAGAATAGAGACCTACAAAGAAGATGATGCCAAAACAGCAACTAGCCAGTAGCCACTCCACTGTTCTCCCAGCCCCCAGAAGTGTGATTTATGCTCAATAACCACGCCACAGTGAGCTCAGATGCTGGGCTAGGCCATGGCACCTGGCTCCTGGTTTTGTGTTTTCACAGCAGGAAATTCATTCTGTTGCTTAGTTGTTGGCATTGCCTCTTGCCCAGCCATGTCTCTGACATAACATGCGTATTATTTTTTAGGTTGAACCTCTATGTTGTTGCTCATTTCCATTAAGCTGTACTTTTCTCTCTGTCTGCCCTGTGCTCCTGAAGTACCTGCCTGACCAGGCAGGGGTGGAAGTCATTCTTCTCAAAAGTACACAGCAGCTTTGTCAGTCAGGCAAAACCCATGACACTTCTCAGGTTGGGGTTTATAGGGACCTGCATCAAAACATGATTTCTCCTTTCAATCTGACTAGTATTTCTGGAGACTTAATTTTTTTCAAGTCTAGACAGAGAAAAAATTGAAACTTCTTTGGTATTACAGCAAAAGCCAGTGGCCAGTGCTGAAAGCAGACACAGAGTGCTCGTTCTCAGTGTGGTGGGCGCGAGGGGAGCTGGGCTCTAGGGCAGATCCTGGGTTTGGGGATGAGAATTGCACCCTTAGACCTGTCATCTGCAGGCTGGCTGAAGTTGAAGGAAGGGCAAAAAATAATCAGCCCAAGTAGAAATGCAAACAAACCATCAGGCTTTTAATCACAGGGACAGTGTGGGAATGATAAATCAGGGAAAGGGCTAATGGAGTGCTTACGGGAAGCACAGGTGATTAGGAAAGGTTAGACTTTTCTTTCAAGATACTTTAGCTGCTCACTGACCCTGCAGAAACTCAATTTTTGCATAGCAGATATGATAAATAGAAAACAGGAGTATACAGGAAGAAATCAGCATTATGTAGATTTTCTCATGCACCCCTTTAATTGCATTTTCTGTACTCTGAAAATGGGGTGCTTCTCTTAAATACATATGGTAGCAAAACATTACACCCTTCTGATGTACAGCATGGAGTCATATAGTGTTCCTGTATTCCTTTTTCTTACCTCATGGTTTTATGTTTTTTTTTTTTTTAATTAATGCCTCTCAAGATTGAAAAAAAAAAAGGCTTTTATGATATGATGGGGTTCTTTTTGCAGAAAAGAAAACCAGTGAAGTTTGAAAAGACAGAAGAATGTTATAAAGTAGCTTTTATGGTCATGTAGATCTTGTTTTTGTACTGGGGCCAGCAAGGACAAAACTGGAAAACCTGTTGTTGTATTTCTGTATCTTAGGCACAGCTTTGAGCCTGGAAACACAGCCATCAGAATTTTGTAGTCAAGAAATGTATCACAGCAATATTTTATATAGAGTAAGCTGAGAGTTTAGGAGTTATAATAGAAGCATACGTGTGTGTATATGTGATAGGAGCCCATTGGATAAAAATACATTCATTTCAGCAGAAGTGAGTAAAGGTGATAGGTTAGAAAAGCAAAATAAACTTTGTAGCAACTGTCCATTGGATTAGAAAGTTCTATATTGCCTTGTAAGGAAGAACTTGTGACCACTTTCAACTGTGGTGACTGCTTGCTCTCTTAAACCTCACTGTCTCTGAGACTGATGTTTACCTGAGCAATAAATTGGTTTTAGCCTGACTGTGGTCCCATCCTCTCAATGAAATATCAGAGATAATATTAAAGCAGAGATAATATCATCCTTGGTCCAGCCCAGCTGAGGAGCTCAGGGAGCAAGAGAGATGTGTTCTGCTCATCTGTGCCAAAACAGTGCAGGAGAGGCCAGAGGCCGGTATAGGTAAGGGTTTGGGGCTGAATCAGCCCTGTATACCCAGAGTGAGTAAAGAGGATCTCTGTGATCTCTGAGAACTAAAGAGTAAATTGCACCAGATAACAACAGCGTTGGAGAATGGGATTCCAGCCCTGCAAGCCTCACAGCACCTTCCTTAACAGCTGGGTTGCCTTGTGATTCAGCCTCTTGGCTGCAGGCTCTGCATGGAGCTTTTGGAGGTAACTAATACTGTGGGAGCTTCTTGTTCAGCAGTTGCAGCATGAGATTATGCTTTGGTGAAAACAGAGCTCCTGTTGTAAAGTTCTTTCAGGCTTCTCTTTTCGTTGTATTTGCTGAATTAGTGGTCTGCAAGTGATATTTGGATGAAGGACTTACTTTTTTTTTTTTTTCTTACTGTTTAGTTTGAGGGCTCTGCCTTAAAGCTGGTGGGTGATCAGCTAATGTCCTGCAAAGTGGTGGTTTTTTAAAAAGGATTGATGCCTTCAACATTAAGAAAAAAATTCCTTTGCATTAGTCCATTTTAACAGCCAAGGCAATTTTCCACATGGTGGCTTTATGGAAACGGGTTGCAGCTCTTGCCAACCATGACCAGAACATTACAGGAAATGTATTTTCATGGAAGATTTGCTGCAATTGCCAACTGGAGGAAGGGAGGGAGGCAGGGATTTGTTCTGTTAATGGACAACTGCGTGCCATGCTAGGAATCCCTCCTGTTAAATTAAATTGGTTTGCACTTTCCACTGTTGCTTGTTCCATGCTGAGAGAAATAGTTACTGATAAAGCATTTCCCTCTGTAAGAGCTGACGTGTTGGTGTAGCATGACACCTCATGCTGAAATGGGGTGTACAACAAACACATTTAGGTGTCTGACTGAGATAATTGAAGTGGTACAAACAATTGGAATATTTCCATGGGGTGGCTTGGTCAGAACCAGAACTAATGGAAATTGGCTTTGCAGCCTTAGTGCTTATAGCTGGTGATATCTTACATGATTTATTTACACCAGTACTGAAAGAGATTTCCAATCTGCAGATACTGCTGCACATGCATGTCTTTAAGTATGTGAATAGTATTTTTAAATTAAACATTCAGCGTGAAAGTCTGAAGGTTTGGGTGGATTTTGATGCACTGTATTTTCTTTTTCCATAGCTGTTAAAGTTCAATACTTTCCAAGCAGAAACAGGAATGATGTGTGGCTTTATTTATAAGTGAAAATGTTATCCATGCTGGGATATGATCGCTGGCAGGAAAAAGCACTGCATGACTGATTCCCCTTTGGTAAATATTTGAATTTCAGTAGGTCCATTATCAATTCCATATGAGATGTTTTCCAGTTTTTCCTGCATGCACAGGAGATGAGAATAGGTACAACCCCTGAACTAAACTCCTTGTTTCTGTCAAAGTAGTTTGGAGCTGTGGGGCAGGGCAATACTCATGTAGGGTTTTACTGGCTTATGTTCTCATTTCATTTTTCTGTTGCTTGATTTCAGTCCTTTCTTGTAAAGAATTTAAACCCAAGTTCTCTAAGTTTGTGTTGACCCTGACACTGGATAGGTAAGTCTGTTGAAGCAGAGTTTAATAGAAATTTTACTTGAAATCAGCAAATCTCATTATAAAAAAGCACATGAGGCAGATTTTGCTTTGTAAGAGGAGAGTCATGCCAGACTAGGGTGGGGGTGGTAAGACCATCCAGACAGTTTTAAAAGCAGTGTTTGTAAAAATAGTTTTGGACTGGTTGAGGTTTTTATAGTGAGGTGTGAAGTTTTCAGCAGTTGTGTTGGTTTTGCTTTGAATTTACTTTAGAAAGTTTTAGTGCCTACTGTGTGATGTTTGTAATTATATGAGTAGGGAAAGAGAAAATCATGAAGACCAATTGGATAAAACCACCCTGCACATACAATAGATGTACTTCTTAAACTGCCAATCTGTTATAAAATTTTCATTATTAGTCCTTTAATTTTCCATTCCCTACAAGAAGAGATTGGTTTAGCTATGTTTACCTGCAGAAAAAGTGGACTGACCAATTGAAAATTACTCTTTTGAGGAAGAGCAGATCCTGGATAGATATAGTTGATATAGTTCATGTGGCATATGATACATTTAAAGTCTGGTTTTAATTTTGATCCCGTCAGTAGCATTATAATAACATTGCACAGGTTATTCTGCTCTAGCTGTGCTTTAACATCTGTTGCACAGAGTAAATTCTAGGAAATTTGGAATTGGGAGCATGGTGGAAGGGCTGGGGCCTTAAAGGAGGTGCCACTGTCGTGGTTTCTCTCTGTGGATTCAGGAAGTACAAGGTTCTTTGTAAAGCTGGGTGGTCATGGTGGGAGAGTGATAAGGGGGGATGGCCTCCAACCATTTCTTTGCTATCTTGAGATGTGGAAAATATGCATGAAGCTCTTGAAACTGCAGAAGTAATTTAATCCAGAGCTGGGGTGGTGGGCCAGTTGTGCAGTGCTTTATTTTGCAAGGGAAAACAAGGTGACCTTTTCCTGCTTCTGCTCTTCTGAACAAAGGCATGTGCCATGAACCACCTCCCCAAATGTGACACTTTGATACAGCCATGAAGAGGAAACTGAAAACAAAACCCTAAGTCCTGTCTGTACAGTTCATACAGAGAGTGAAGCTTACTGTATAATTCTTGCTTTTTCTTTGCCTGTTTTAATTTTGTTTATGGATAGCTGTTCTTCCTTAGCCTGAACTTCAGCTATCATTTGTGAACTCCTTTCTCTTTCCTTGAGGAAAGGCCTGGAGTTTGATAAAGCAGTCAAATGAGACAAAAAAAATACTTCTACAAATCAGCAGTCCCCCCACTGAGTGTTTCCACCTGACTGGAGCGGCTTCTGTGGTAGATTGAGTATGACATGCCATCTCCTGTGCCCTAGACATTATTAAACCAACATACCATGCATGATTTCTTTACACAGTATCAGCAGAGGATGGTTAAATATTCACCAGGACAGGAAGAAATGCAGGCTTTTGAAGAAAATGACGCTTTCACGTGCCAACTGGCTGTTGGGAACTTGATGAAAAATTATGGTTCCTCACAATTGTGCCCCATTGTGCTCTTGGAGAGCTCTGTGTAGCTCCTTCCCTCTCTGAATCCTGACAGAAGGCATCTCCTGAAAGAGAGGGGGGCTGTGCTGTGTGCCTGGATAAGGAAGAGAGTTCTTTAGATGTGTATGATGCTTAGAAAAAAGTGGCTTAATAATTTGTGTGCTCAGTGCTCAGCTGTAAGGAAGGGAGATAAATGCCACATGTGCTTGGGGCATGGCAGCAAAACCAGTATGTGCCAGTGATTTACCTGATGTGTGTGTTAGCAGGTACAGAGTGGCATGGGTGAAAATAGTAATGCTTTTTGAGGGAAGAAACAATATATTTTGCGATGTCTCTTTTAGGAGCAAGCATTAGATGTTTGCACTGGAAGTGACATGAAAAGCTTGATGTCATCTCATAAAAGCTGAGAAATGCAGAGTTATAACTTAAAGGTCCTTTTTGCCTTGGACATTATAGCATCTGAAAATAAAATGTTTTAACTCTGAATCACTTGCTTATGAGGAAGACAAAGCACATAGCAGAGGCTGTGCAAATTACAGGGTCCATCTCTGATTTCTTTGTTCATTTGCAGTATGTCAAATGATCGAGCAGTGTGATTTTGCTTATGCAGGAAGTTTTGTCTTCAGCAGCTGATTATTCCACTGATGTTTCTTGGATTTTTTTTTTGTTTGTTTTGTTGTGTTTCATGATGAATGATGCTGGACTTCTGACTTGAGATTTTCTGTGTTTTTGTTGTCTTGACTTTTTCTTGTTGCCAGTCCTTCCCCTCAGTTGGGTACCTGGCTGTGAGCACTGCATTAAAACATTTTGGTAGTTCACTGACTGCTGTAGTTCTGTGATAAGCCTTCCTGGCTGGACTGGAAACGGATTTCCTTGGAAATATAATATGCTGAAGGCAGTTTTAGACATGGCTTCCTGTTTTTTAGCAGTACTTTACAAAGAGATTCGAGTTTATAAGAGACCTACATTGATTTTTAGGAATCCCAACTGGCTCCTTGCTGCTTTAATTAATTAATTAGAACTAGTTCCACAAGAATAGGTTTTAGTTATGAGCCAGCCAGCCATTATGAGCAGTGACTATCTGCTCTGAAAAAATTGTGGCCTCAGACACTCCTAAAATGGCTATTGTTTGTATTAGTGCCTTTGGTTCTCTTTACAGGGTACAGAATACCTGTAAGGAAGCAAAGTTCAGATCTCCTTGCAGGATAAACCAAATTATTCCTTTTCCTTGGGTATAGGGGAAGGTCCTAAAGGTCACAATTGAGTGGCACTAGGAAAATGCAGAGTCAGCTCCTCCAGATACTAAATAAAATTGAAGGCACGAAAGAATTTAAACCCTTCACTCCAGTCTGGTCATTACTTGATCACAGATTGTCTCCTGTTGTTCATGGAAAGAGGAAAGTCTGCTTTTATGGAACAGCTGAGTGGGAGCTGGATTTACATAGAGCTATTTTATAGCTGGATTGCTTTTCTGCTTTCTCTTCAACACTCTGCTTACTGGATGTTTGTGTCTGTAGCTGAACAGCTGATGCTTCAAAAAAGAAAATGGATGAGGAAGAAAAGAGAACAACAGCTATTTCCTGAGCTGCTATAAATTGATGTGGCTATCCCATTGTTAACCAAAGCTTCTCTTAGTGCTGAGCTGAGGATTGGGGCAGTGAGGTCCTGCAGTCCCAAGTCTTGTATCCTCTCAGTTCTTAGGAATTACTAGCACTGCCTGCATGGGCTGTCTCCTCTTGCCTTTTTCCTAAAGAAAGAAGTTGTTATTGTTATCCAGCAAAATACTGTATATTCACTGCTTTTTACTGTTGTGTGCTAATTGTAGAGGCCATTTAAAGCCATTTCTTTTGCCCTTGATCACTGTGTTGCTTGGGCAGGATCTGGAGCAGTATAGCCCACAGTAAATAAAGGAGTTTCATGGATGTCCAACCAGAGCTGGGCACCTCTTCAAAATGGTGTAGGAAGATGCAAAAGGATCATTCATTCTTTCTGCAAGCAGCAAATATAATAAAAAGCTTCATTGGGTTTTGTTTTCCTTCCTTCACACAGCAGCTGAATTGCAATTATACTTAGACTTTTTCCCCACTGTTATTAGAAGGAGAAGAAAGCTATTATTCCAGCATTTACCAATTCAGACATGAAAATTAAAATGTTTATTTACTTTTTTAACAGAGGTTGAGTGCATGATCCTTCTTGCATTGCCATCAGTGGCAAAGCTCTCGTTAATTCAGTGAGAACTGAATTAACAGTGAGGGTTGTCCTCTTGTTGGGAACAGGAGATGCTATGATCAGCTTCATTTGTGACAGCTCTGAGAGTGTTCAGAGCCAAGGAATTGAAAAACAACCCACCAAAAAGAGGAAAAGTATATTAGAAAAACATCCAGCTATGATATCTGTGGGCCTGGTAATAATTTTAGGGGAAGTAAACAATGGCAATGGACTGTGAAAACATGCAGTGATCAAGTAAAAAATACCAGATTGTTGGAAAATTTTTCCCTGAGGGAAGAAGTCTCTCTTTTGAAAATAGTAAGTTCAAAACAAATACAGCAGACATGTTCACGTTAAGATTAATACGTCTTCAAGTTAAGCATAAAATGGGGAGGTGTATGGATTTGGTTGAGTCCAGTTTCATTTGTTCCAAGATAAGCTTTGTGGGTGTCCCAGCTTGGCAGGTCCCCTTGTCCATACGTGTTCCCAGGCCTGCAGCAGTGGGGGGAAAGGATGAGAGGATAAAAGGATAAAAGGATAAAAGGATGCTGCTGCTGTTCTCTGCAGGTGTGGACGTGCCCCAGTCTGAGCATCCACCTGTGCTGCTCTGTGCTCCCTTTAAATGGGGTGACACAGCTGAAGGTGGAGCAGGAAACTGAGAGTAAATAGTACATTTTAAATCTGTCTTTGCTGCTTCTGCTGGCAGGCATGAAGTAGAGCTAATTCTGTTTGAGTTTTACAGTATCTGAAGCAAAGTTTATACAGTCCGTGTCTCTGCTGTTTGGTGAATAATCACCAAAACAAAAGCAATCAGTCTGTGTCTTTCTTCTTAAAAAGCAGCAAAAAGTCATTGTGGGAACCCTTGAAATAGAACATGTGTTGAGAAAGGAACACAGTTTTGGTTTTTTTTATTGTAATTGTTAATGCCTTGCTCCAACTAGAAAGCTTTTAAGTATAAATAACAGTTTTAAAGTGATGAGAAAGGAGTTAAATGTGTCCTTCACCCTACAGCTTTTGATGCATTTGTTTTCTCTTGGGAATAAATTTGAGCAGAGAAGTGCTAATTCCTCAATGGATTCAACATTTATTTCTTGTCTTGTATTTTTATTTACTAACCCAAACCTTCAGTACTTACTTGAGATTGGGTTATGGGTTAATGCATTTTCTCACTCCTTATTGTAAGCAGCATGGTAGCTATTCAGATATTCTGCCTTCTCCTTCCTCATCCTGTGCAGGTAGGAGTGCAATTACTGCCTGCTTCTTGCACATTTGGAGGTGTTGGAAAAGAGCATGAGGATGATGGTGGCCAGAATGGGCAGAACTGGTTCATTTTGGGTGGGTTTTTGTTGCTTTGGTGAGGTTTATTTTGGTTGTCTGTCCTCTCCCCCGCATCCCGCACACCCAACACTGTGTGCATGTTCTGAAGAAATAGCATTTAACAGAGGGGAAAATGTCATTATTGCTGATTTCAGTCTGGATAGCTTATTTGATTGCTAACCAGATGGCAAATCCATGTCTTAAATAAATAAAGTATCCAGCTAGGATAAACATCATGTAATCTAAACTGGTTTATGGGGGGAAGGGGGAATTGGTTAGCAAACACACTAAAATGATGCTGTTCCTGGTCTTCCTTATCTCTAGAGGCTGTGGGAATTTGAGTGCTACAATTTCAGATTCCTGCTCAGCTTCTTGGGTTTGGCAGTTTAAGTAGATTTGTGCAGCTTGCACACAGTCTACAGGATTGGGCATTTGGGGTCTTAAAGACAAAGATTTGCTTCTGAGACTGTGTTTCACATTTTTAAATTAATTATTGAGCTTCTGGCAACTGAACTTCCCCTTCAGTTGCAAAGGTTTTCCCAGGCCCTGAATTTACCAACTCTTCTTTTGATTTGATTTTGGTTTGGCCATGCCTGCCTCACAGTGAAGTTCTGCTGTCTGCCAGCTTTGGTTCTTCCCCTGATCACTTTTCCCCCGTCCAGGGGAGGTGTAAGACAGGAATGTGCATCATCCTATGCAATCTCAGTCTCAAAAAGTGGTGCCAGAAGATGAAATTCTGACTGCTTGAATGCATCATGGTGTGCTTCAGACTCCTTTGTGCCTTTCCCTAGAAATAAGGTAGGCCAAACTTGGGCTGAAACTGTTTTTTTTTTTTTTCCATCAACCCATGAATTTGTGGCATGGTTTGTTCTGAAGCAGATTTGATTTGAGAAGTTTGGAATACACCCTTTTTGACAGGGAGTTTCTTTTGGAAGATTTTTGTCTTGCAGCCCTGTTGTTTCCCAATTGATTTAAAATGTTGGGAGATGAGAAGGAGACCTGTGGTCTTTCAGCTTAGAAAACAAGTTTTTGTGTTACTTACCTTGCTTTTTACTGGATTTTTCTCAAAAAAAAAAAAATCTCTAAATATCTCCAAAAGAAGCCTGACATCTGTAACTGAGATCAGAGCTGGAGAGATTTCAGGCCCCATGTCCCTCGACATAATGTTGATGTGGTTTTAAAATGTGTGTTATCCATTTTAGTCCACTGAAATCATGGACTAAACCTCGAACCAGTACTAGATTCTTTTCTTCATTTGCTTACTTTTTCTGTCTAATGATGTTCTCACATCACATCCAGGTAGGATGAGTTAGTACCCAGGGTGTGTTAGTCTTAGCATGTCAAGAAAAAGCAATTTCTTCTGTAATAAAGGTGAGACAGTAGAAGTAGCAAAGTATGCAAGTTCTGGGCTGGCATTCAGCATTCCTTCTCCTTTTCTATGCTCTTCCCACTTGGCAGGTGAGCAGGGTGAAATGCTGTGGTCAAACACAGGATGCAGATCTCAAAAATAAGGTAGAACATTCTTTTTGGTTTCTGTGGTACCTCATGTTGTCTGGCACAAAGCATCAGCATCTTCTCTCCTAGCATGAGTAGGATTTACAGCTCATACTGAGGTCTCTGCAGTTAGAATTATACCAAGTTCTGCTTTCCAGTTTACGGTTTGCTATAACTGCTGACCAAGCAATACTACATATATTTATAAATTGATTTATTTACTTTCTTCTTATGCTTTGTTTTTATGCCATGCCACATCACCAGTGTCCTCATTGTACTTATGCAAGTTTTTGGGAACCAGACTTTCAGACAATGTCCCTGAAAGCAGCTGATTCCAATAGATTTTCTTTTATCCAAATAACTTTTGATTTCTGCACAAGGTGCCACAAAGGTCTGCCTCAACACAGCTGAGAAGGATTAAAGTATAATGCTGAAGTATGGTTGAAATACAGATTTTGGGGTTTTTTCTCATCCTATACCCATGTTTTCAGGTGCTGGAGAGTTGGTGTGTCACAAGACCACTAACACAGCTGTTTATTCAAAAACAGTATAAAGGAGTCAGTGCAAGGCCACACCAGCAATTGGCTCCGCAAGGGCAGAGTGTCCACAAGCCAAACCAACTCCTTCAATGTGCTCTTTGCTTTTTTTACTAAATAAAATTTTAGATTTTCCCAGAAAATCTACAGCATTTAAAGTTTGCTTTGCCTTCTTCACCTGCACCCAGTTACTTTCTCTGGCAAAAGTGAGCTGGCAAACCCAGCAATGTCTGTAAAGCTCTGGGCTTTGACACACTTGGATCCAAAGCACTGATACTGCTGTGTTCCACAGTTTAAATGCTGCAATTTCAAGTTGATAAATTGTCTTTTAAAAATCTTTCTTGAGATAAGGTGATTTTTCTGCTGACTCTGTCATCTTTTTGGTCTTCCACAGAGATTCAGTGATATGAGAGCCATTTGTTTGTAGTTTAGTGTTTAAAAATCAGTGGATTTTGGCACGTAGAATTTTTCTTTTTGTAGAATTTCTTTGTAGAATTCTGTGAATTTTGATATGTAGAATTTTTCTTTTGGTGCTTTTATTTGTGTTATTTCCCAGATTATTTTTGTTGTTAATCTGTATATAAATAGTCTTTTACAATGCTTAATCCATTGTTAGAGGAGATGTGGGAGCATTTGCTGTGCTGTAAAAGAATAACTAGCTATTTTTCCTTTGTTACCCTGAATTGAACTTTCACTCTGTGTTATATTGACTTTTAACAGTTTATTGAGAACCAGATTTGAGAAAGTCTGACTCCCGCCCAACAGGCTAATCAGTCAATCTCTAATAGACCTGTGATGCTCCACAGCCACCAGCTAATAGATTTTCCATTGTTGTCCATTCCTTGCTGATCAGATAATCTGTTGCAGTAGCTGAGCTATGACATGCACAAATGGCATTTTGCAGAGCATGAAGACCCTAAAATTCCCTTATACGAGCTTTCCATTCATTCTGACTTGTTAATTTGCCAGGTTCTACCTGCCTTTTGTCCCATTCCACTTCTGATTCTGTTACAAACCGCTGCTTGTTGGATCTAAAGATCTTGGAAGGTGGGAGACTGATGGTTCTGCAATTGGGGTTTTTTTTTTGTTTTTCTCTCTTAATCTCCATGGAGCTGCTGTCCCACAGAAACCAGGAGGTGAAATTTCAGAATTTTTTACCTCTGGTTCAGCTATGGAGTGTCAGCTCCTCTGTGGCTGCACTGACATCACAGCTGCTCCTTTCTGCTTGGGACAGACAGATGTAAAACAATTCCCCCTTCTGCAGCTTCATCTGTTGTCAGGGCTCAAGGGATGGCAGGGAGTGGGTGAAACTTTTCTCTGTGAGGGAGCTGACGTTTGGGGAGCTCTCTGAAAGCCTGTAATCTGCCGTGAAATGTATGAATATAAAAATGGACCGTTGCAGATGAGCGTTATTAACAAATGAGTTCATGCCAGCCAAGCGTGAAAGGAAAGCAAAAACGAGAGAATGATATTGTTTCTCCATAAGAATTAGACTCTAAAAATAAGATTTTGAGTTGATCTTGCATACTGCTTGCACTGTGGGTCCAGGTGGCAAGCAGGCCTCCTTTCTTCTGCTAGAACTGCTCTTAAAATTACATCAATGTGAAAGATAGAGCCTAAATACTGCACAGAAAACTAGTTGGACTGTAAGAAGCATATCTGGGGTCTGTAGGTTTAATATGAGCAAGTGGAGATGTTTGGAGATCTATCAGTAGCTCTGCGATGAGCACCCAACTTTGTTTCTGCACAGAACTTTGAGAGCTATTTTTAACCAAAAAGTTAGCAGCTCCTCCTTTATTTATAGATAGGCTTAATGGGCCAGTAGATTGAATTATTCATCCTCACAGCAGGGGAAGAAGAGCAATTAGGAAAAAAATTCTATTTGTGACTGGGCATTGTTTTGTGTCTGCACATCCCCACCCACCCTCCTGTCCTGACAGTGGTAATTTTCAGACATTTTAGCTCAGTGAATATTCAGTTGTGAAGATGGGGATGTGGATGGACACACTTCCTTCCCAGCCACCTGCAGGGAATGCAGTTTTTCATAGTAGGTGGTTGATGCATGGGCAAATTACTTGTTCCTAGAAACAGCAAATGTTTTAAAGGATAATTCCCAAGGAATGTATTTAGAAGAGGAAAAATACCACCTTTGCAGTCAGTTTTCACTTCTCTCCTGGAACCGTAGAAGTAATTTTAAGAAAGTGTTTCCCATGGTAGATGTGGAAGTGTTGATGTAGCAACACATGAAGCATAGAATGCAGCAGTTACTGAAGGGTAGATGTGCCATGAAGCTCACCTTTAGGAACTCAAAATGTAGACTCCAAATGTAGTTTCATATTGTTGCCATGTTTTTGTGACTTTGGGCCCTGAAAGTCAGGGTCTTTTAAGACTTGTTAGGCTTTGATCTGGTTTTACAGCCTTCACTCTGTAGTACTTCATTGCAGTAATTTTTTCCCCTACCCTGGAGTGGTGAGCTTTTAAAATTAAAGTGAAATGAGGATGGGGCTGACTTGGTTAAACTCTCTGTTTAAAGTCAGTACATGGAGTTCAACAGCTCAGTTGTAATGCTGAGCTTCAAGCACATGGTGAGGGAAGAGCAGTTCCAAAATCCCAGTGGTTTGATTCCCAGTGTCTTGAGTCAAAAAAAGGAGAGAAAATGTCCTGATCCCAGGAGGTTTGCCAGGAGAAAGATAATAGATAAATGGAATATTAGTAGCAAAGGATTCTAGGGATGTTTGGGGAAATAAGAGTTTTCTGGTTAACAGGTAACTTAGGTAAGCTCACAAATGCTTTTTCTTTCCCCAAGTTCTCTCTTTCTGCTGGCTTAAGCTCTGAGTGTTAATGAGCCAAAGATCTTTAGGTGATAATGTTCATTATAGTGTTACACAGCCAGCCAGAACCTTTCAGTTGTTCTGAAAGATGAAGAACTGGGCAACAGAAACCAGAAACTGCCCTGAAGGAATGACCCTGACTTTACAATTTCTTTTATAACTCATTATCCCTTTTTAAAGTCACAGTTTTCATGATGTGCACTTCTAGGAGAACTCTTGGGTCTAAATTTTCTAGACTTTAGATTGTTATTTTGGTGCTTTGCTGGGAGGTTTAACCCCTTGAGCTCCTGCCCAGGTACACTCCATGGATGTGAGGGGTGGTCCTGCACTTCTCTAGCCAGAAGTGCTCCCTGTGTAGTGCTGAAGGCTCTTACAGAGCTTTTGGGAAAACAGGGTTCAGTGTTATGGGCAGACATTGTCAGCAGCCTTCTGGAGAAGGAACTCAGACTTACTGGACCCAGTCTAATGTGCCATTTCAGGCTGTAGTGGAGCCCAGACAGCAGTGGAGATATCTTTTAATAAATCAGGCCAGAATGGTGGTGGAGCCTTCATCCTATGGTGTTTTCTGCTAAAGGTGAAAGGTTTCATTATTCTTAACTGCAACTAAGATGTCTGAGATTTCATTCAGAGTAAAAGAGGAGAAAGAAGAGAGTTTGTAATTGGAATCTGTGCCTCTACCCAAAGATTTTGGCTGAAGAGAGCAGTTGGCCACCACGGGCTGAGCCCTTCCCTCTGCCTCTCTGAGGAGCTGAACTCCAGCACTTCACTTGGTAGTCATTTAAAGAAAAAATCAAACCCCTGATTGGATTGCAATTATCTGTACTCTGTCTTGGTGGGAAAGTGGATATATGTGTGGAGTGAAAAAGGATTACTGGTAACACTCTGCAGGTAAAGATCATGGAGTTGAAACTGCCCGAGCTGCGTGTGACTCAGTCCAAAGCTCCCCGACCCCTCAGGGGGGCCAGGTGCAACCTGCCCCTCCTGCTTTGAGCTGGGAACAGTTGGCAGCTTCTGATTTCATTTCTGAGAGGATAATTCCAGTTGTGCTGGTTCTTGGTAGTGGGGGGGCCACGGAGGTGGCTTCTGTGGGAAGCTGCTGGAAACTTCCACCATGTCTGGCAGGGCCAGTTCCTGCTGGCTCTGAGGATGGACATGCTGCTGGCCAAGGCTGGGCCAATGACTGAGGTTGGTGACACCCCTCTGTGGTAACAGATTTAAGAAGAAAATCAAAATAATGGGGGACACAGCTTTTTCTAGCCAGAGAAGAGGAGGAGGTGAGAACATGTGAGGGGAACAATGTGGAGACACCGAGGTCAGTGGGGAAGGAGGGGCAGGAGGTGCTCCAGGGGCCAGAGCCGAGATTCCTCTGCAGCCATGGTGAGACCAGGGTGAGACAGCTGTGACCCTGCAGCCCACGGGGATCCACGGGGGATGCAGAGATCCATGGGGGATGTAGAGATCCACCCACAGCCCCTGGGGATCCATGGGGATTCAGAGATCCATGGGGGATGCAGAGATCCACTCACAGTCCATGGAGAATCCACGGGGGATGCAGAGATCCACTCACAGCCCCTGGGGATCCACGGGGGATGCTGAGATCCACAAGGGATGCAGAGATCCACCCACAGTCCCTGGGGATCCACAGGGGGTGCAGAGATCCATGGGGGATGTAGAGATCCACCCACAGTCCATGGAGAATCCACGGGGGATGCAGAGATCCACCCCCAGCCCGTGGGGATCCACGGGGGATGCAGAGATCCATGGGGGATGCAGAGATCCATGAGGGATGCAGAGATCCACCCCCAGCCCGTGGGGAAGGTGCCCATGCTGGAGCAGGTGGATGCTGGAGGAGGCTGTGATCCAGTGGCAGACCCAGGGGACAGAGAGGGCTTTTGCTTCCAGGCTGGAGCAGCCTGTCCTTGGAGGGCTGCACCCTGTGGAAGAGGGACCCACGCCACAGCAGTTTTGGGAGGAGTGCTGCTCGTGGGTTTGAGCCACGCTGGAGACGTTGACAGAGAGCTGTCTCCTGTGGGAGGGACCCCACGGTCTCACAGGGACAGGGCTCCTCTCTCTGAGCAGTGGGAGAAACCTCAGGTGATGAACTGACCCAGACCCCCACGTCCCTTCCCCTGCACAGTCAGTGGGAAGGACAGAGGGGAAAAAGGTTTTTTTAAAGGCTTATTTTATTTCTCAGTTTTCCTGCTCTGATTTTGTTAGTAATAAATTTACTTTATATCTCTGAGATGAGCCTGTTTTGCCCTTGGAGTCTTTTCTCCTGGTCCTTATCTCAGCTCATGAACGCCTTGTTAAATTTTCTCTCCTCTGTCCAGCTGGAGGGAGGGCAGCTGTTCTAGGTGCCTGGTGTCTGGCCAGCACCTAACCACTGCACAGGTAAAAAACAAACAAAAGCTGGAAGGAGTCCTGTATTTTGTGATAGCTTTCCCAGCAGAGAGCATATACTCTACCTGTGTGTTTTAAATGTATTTCTTCAGGCACTTTTCTCACCTGATTTGGTGATTTCTGAGCACCTTAGAACATGGAATGGTTTTCTTCTTAGTTCATTTTGAAAAGTAAATCAAAACATGTTTTGTGGAACAACAGTATGGATTCTGACAAGGCTGAAAAAAGAATAATAAGTAAAAGAATATTGAAACTTAGAAAATAGATTCCAAAGAGAGTATGTTTTCAATAAAGGAGACCCCAGTGATGAGGTGTGTTTTGTGAACACTTCTCAAAGTGCCAGGTTACATGTCTTTGTTTCATTTCTACTGGTCACTGTCTTAACACTCACCTGATTGTTTATTGCAAGCTGGCTGAAGTTTCTGCCTTACTCTTAGGGAGCTTGATGCTTCAGAAACCACAACAGATTTCTAAGGAATTGCTGTTGTCAAAATCTATCTGTGGTAAACTTCCGTAAGAATCAGTCAAGGTAAACTGCAGAGGGAATATTCTTGGAGCTCTCCATATATAACAGTGAAGTGGGAAAGATTTATGTTCTCTAAACCACATGTAAGCAGCTTCTGCTGAAATCATCACTCTGCCTATGAGGTATTTAAAAGATCCCTGGCTGCTGGCCAGGCACTCTGAAGGTCTCAGAGAGGGGCTGGGTGCTCCAGCTGAGAAGGGATTGGCTCTTGGGAGCCCTCCTGGGTTTAGGTTTCATCTTTCAGGCTGCCAGATGAGGAGACTATTATTTCATTAATGATCTATCCAAACATGCCTACTTCTTATATATACTCCTTTGTTTATAAAGGGAAATTATCCATTTAATGAGTAATAGCAAAAGAAGGGGAGAAGGGAGAGAAAACCACTCCTACATCCATTGGGACAAATTTCCTTGCAGAGAAAAGCCTTCTGTTTCCCATAATGAATTTCTCTGCAAATAGAAACGTATCTTAAGTGCTCTTGCTCTGCTAGTGTATATACATTATATACATGAACATAATTGTGCAATAGGTGTAGAATAGGAGTAGATGTCACTTGGATATAAATGCAAAAATATGGGGGGCAAGTTTGTCATGAAATATGTTAGCTGGAATTTCTTCAGCCTCATTAATTAGGTGAAAGACTCCACAATTCCTAAGGAGGCCCTTCATCCCTGTGACATTCTTCCTCCTGTTTCTGCTGCTTCCATCTTTAATGTAATTATTTCTGAAAACCATTCATGCAGATCTATTTGTGAGCATGTAGAGTGAGCAAGGTGGGAAAAGCCCGATCACTGGCAGGGTTCTGTGGCACCTTCCAGGGGCCCGAGGGTGTCAGGCTCTTGATGAGAGTGGTGGCTGCTTGTGACAGCAGCTTTCCTGATCACTGGAATAAGAAAGGACAGCAGTGCTAAGTGGACAGGCAAAAAGAAATCTGAGACCAGAACACAGCACTTCAGCTCTCACAGATAAATGAAGTGTGGAAAAGGGAGCCCACCTTTCTTAGACACCAGGTCACTAGTTCTAACAGCAGCGGGACCACTGCAGTGACTTCTGCACGGGCTTTGAAGGTGCAAAGCCAAAGCACCCAATGAATCCACCTGCCTGATGCTGATCAGGAAAATGCACTGTTTGCTTGCAGTCTGCAGCTGTTAGAGTTCCCTTGAAAAGACACTGAGAGCAGATCCAAAATCCTTCTTGGGGAAAGATGGGAACAGAGGGATAAAAGAGAAAACCAAGGAAGGTGGAACTGGTGTGGACAGCTCCATTTGTATCTGTGCCGGATTTGTCATCTTTCTAAATCTGTTCCATTGCATTTGCTGTTTGCAGGGTACAAACTGTTCCCTTCCCAAGCCTCCCTGTGCAGAAGCCAAATATTGCCAGAAGCTCTCTGGAGATTTGGTAGAGCCTTCCAAGGCTTAGACATTCAGCACGTTCACCTGGGGGGAGAAAAGAAATGAGATGAATTGGCACCTGCTGGGGGTGGCATTATTTTTGTTGTACCATCCTGATGCACCATTTTGTGTCCCTGTGAGCACCACAGCTGTAACAGTGTGAAAATAAGGGATTTTTGCATGGCTGGGGAATACATTTCCAAGGGATATAGTTTGGTTTTCGACTTTTGTACTTCCTTTCTTCAGTCCTGGATTACTGTTTGATTTGAATGTCTTTGGAAAACTTCATTGTTAGATGGAGTTACACTTTCAGTCAGTTTTTATCCTAAATTTTGCTGGAAGGGCAGGGTAAATAGTAATTCCAGGTGCCTTCTTTGAATCTGTGTTAAAATGTAGGGTGCTGCTTTTTCCACAGTGATTCTTAAGCAGTTACACTCAGCTGTGGCAATGGAAGGTGAAAAGAGTAGCTGAGGAGGAGGAGGAGGAGACCTCTGTACATTCACAGGCACTAGGTAACCTCTGGACCACCAGTCTTGGTTAAGATTAAACTGGGTTTAAATAGCACTTTGTTACTTCTCCTATGCTTCTTTCAATTTCTACAAAAATATCATAGAAAAGTACATATTTGTTTTGGGGAGAAATAAAACAAGACACTCAAAACATCCTTAAGTTGAAACTGCAAGAGTTTAACTTTTAACTTCAGGCAAAAGAGGAAATGACAATTTGAAAACAAACATCGCTGTGGAAATGATCAAAGAAGCATTTTTCTGCCTACTTTACTTTTTTCTAAGCATTTATTGCAGTGGCTTTCATTGCAGTGTTTGCTGTCATTTCCACACATATCCTGTAACTAAACCTTGCAGCTCATTGACCAACAGCAATCATTGCAAACACAACCCATTGTGACTTTTAAAAGAAAAAGAAAAATACAGTGGTTTTTGTAATCAATGCTGGCATTTTCTGAATAGTGGAAAAGCATCTGGAAGTCAGCATTCACTTCTCTTAGCTCAAGAAATTCTTTTGAGTCTAAATTGAATTTTTCCAAATACCTCTTTATCCAAAAATTCAGAAGTATTAAAATGTTTAAAAGCTGCAAAAGTCTGCTACAGTTGATCTGTGGGTAATTCCAGGTATTAAAAAGATTTATTTATTGTGTTGTAGATTTTTTTTTTCTACTGCATCCCCAAGGTTGTAACTAGGACTCCAGTTAAGGTTATTGGAAATCACAGCACGAGTTCAGAGTGATGCACATTTTATTTTATTCCTGACTTCTCATAGCACTGGGCAAGCAACTCCAGCCTCTTTCTGTGTTTTTCTTGCTAGCGTGTGTCTATTTACTCTCACCTCCTGTTTCTTTTGGGATTTCTGTAAGTGTGGTAGGTGCCTTGGGCCAGGATGAGCCTTTGCTTTGTGTATGTTCTAACATGGTAGAATGGCATATCTTGCTTAAAAACCCCTAGGTTCTACTGTAATCGTAATGGCAATCCTAACTAGTAAATAACAACCCCATAAGCACTTTCTAGTTTACTGCAAATAGCTTTTGTTCATAATATATACCTTACTTTTTTTGTTTCTTCTTTTTTTTAACAAGTTAGAACATGCGAAGTCAAGATTAAAACCCCAGTGTATTCAGGTTTAAAAAATAATTCAATTAAAAAAATAAATTCAAACTAAACTAAATGCAAAATTAAAATAAATTCAATTAAAATAAATTCAATTTTAACATTAATTCAAATTTAAAATAAATTTCAGAAAGAAACACTGTGCACTTGTGTCCCTTAGAAGAAGAAAGAAAGGGGGTAGAAATGCTGTATTGCTGTCTAGATGGAAAACATGTCAAATATGCATGAAACTCTTGGCCCAGGGGGTGGGGAGCTTGTGAAATGGAATGCATTTTTTTTACCAGCTAAGAGAGACCATTTGCTTTCAGCCTCACCTCTAATCCTGATAAAAGACTTCCTTGGACTCAGATGCTTTTCAAGGAGAATTGAAGGGCACATTCTAATTTTATTTCTCAGAGAAAGTTGGAATGACAACATTCTCTTCGTATTCTCGGGGCTGCTTCAGAGCTGGGAAAAAAGGCAAGAACAAAGCAGGAAAATGCTCCCTGTGTCTGCTCCCTGTGCCCAGGGCTGGTGTCAGGCTGTTTTATGAACATTGCATTGCCTTCCCTGCTACTGGAGCTCAGCACCAGGCATGAGCCAAGGGGAGCAGCCCATCCTGCTCCAGGAGCTGCCACAGAACCTGGAAATCCAGGATTTCTCAAGGAAGGAACCCCACGGGGGGCTCTGCAATTTCCCTTTGCATCTGCAGAGATGAAAACTTTGCCAGAATTGCTGTTCAGCCTTTGCTTGCCCAGCTCCTCTATATATCCTGACCTGTTTCTAAGGTGGCTGTGAAAGACCCAAGCCAAGCAAGTTTTACCAAGCTTGCTTGTAGCTTAAAATTATTTATGTTCTTCCATCCTGATATACCATTTGGTGTCCCTGTAAGCTCCACAGTGTGAAAATAAGGGATTTTTACATGGCTGGGGAATACATTTCCAAGGGATATAATTTGGTTTTTGACTTTTGTACTTCCTTTCTTCAATCCTGGATTACTGTTTGATGTGAATGTCTTTGGGAAACTTCATTGTTAGGTGGAGTTACACTTTCAGTCAGTTTTTATACTAAATGTTGGTGGAGGGGCAGGGTCCTTGTGTCCATTAGCAGCTGCTCAAGGAAATTGTGCAAACTGGAAAAGGTGAAATGCCACAGCTGCTTCTTTACCTAGGTTTTCTGGAAAACTTCCCCATGAAACCCTGGAAAAGTTGAAATCTCCTTAGGAAAAGACGTGTGGTGCTGCAATGGTTGTTTTTAGGCAATGTTGAAGGCCATCAGGTTGTGTTCACACAGTGAAGAGTATTTTTGCAGTGAAGAGTAGTTTTGTACAATGGCAGAGCATATTATGGTCACATGGGGATTTATGTCATTGTAATTCTTTAACCTCTGCATTTTGGACCTCCACAATCAGCAGACAAAAGAAGTTTGGGATGTGAACGTTGTTCTTTTTTGTAGAGAAGAAGCAGGTTTTCCTTCCCTGGTTCTCAGCTTGCTGAAGGAAGGCAGGTTATCTTCACATCTGTTCTTTTTTCATGGGGTTGGCCTGTAGCATAGGCTGTCTGCAGGACACACTCCTGACATCTGCAACAGCCCCTGTTCTGTTTCTTTTTTATTTATTTATTCATTCATTTATTTATTATTTATTCATTTGTTTATTATTTTTATTTATTTAATATTCAGCATTATTTATTTTATTACTATTAATTATAATTTTCTTATTTGCTGGAATTTAAAAAAGAAAAAAAAAAGTATTGCTTTTATGCCTTCTCATTATAAGACTGGAATTGTGCTGATAAAGAATGAGCAGAAATGAGCAAACAGCCACTCAGGGAGAGGAAGGAATGGTGTCAACACCCTTGTTTTGGCTTTTTTGGCAGTCACTGAATCAGGTCCTGTATCATTCATTATTTGGAGGTAGAGAGCAGTGCCTGGTGATTAATCTGTTTTATGTTGTATTGAAGAATTGAGGGTTCTTCCATTGTATAAGTTACTTGCAATTATTTTTTAGTTTATCCTACTCTCCTTATAATTAAGAGGGGAGGGAACTTTTCAGTTAACTGCTGGTGGGAAAAGGTTAATTTAATTAGCTTGATCATTTATCAGCTAATAAATTGGAATAGGAAATGTCATTACTCTGTCCAGTATATGCTGGTTGCTAGTTCTGGTACTTGGTTCTTGTCCAGTGTTCACAACTTGTGAGCCATGTTTTGGGTTTTTTTTCTTTGGGTTTTTGTTTTGTTTTGTTTTGTTTGTTTTTTGGTTGGTTTTTTTTTCCTAATGGGTTTTATGCCTCTTAGTTCATTTTGCCAGTGTGGTAAATTTGTCCTTCCATACAGCAAGACCTGTCCCTGTATTATGCATTAATCTCCCTTCTTTTCAAGGCTCCCAGGTCTCCAGGTCCATAAATATTCCATTATTAGAAAGCCCCTTATGTTTCCCCTCTGGACTGGAAGTGGTTTAGAAAGAGGAGAGGTTACAGAAGTAAGGGGGTGGGGCAAATGTTGAGCAATGATTCAGTTAAATATTTTTTTTTTAATCTAAAAATCTTTGTGACTTTCTCCTTTTCACCTCTGCTTACAGCATGTTTGGGCCGCTTTTTACACTGGAGTAGGTCAAGAAATTATGTTATTATTTAGTTCCTGATGTTTCAAATGTCCTTGGAACAATTTCAGTGTCAAATATCAGAGAACGGGACAAGAAGAGAGAACAATGGTTTGAAGTTGACATGTTGTTAATAGGTTGTTATTTGTGAAATTAGCCAGTGACGATGTAATGATACAGAACAGAATGGAGCTGTGGCATGCAGCATCAATAAGAATAGAGCTGAAATATTTATGGTTTTCTTCTCCGCGTGACAGTTGTAGTTTTAATTGTTCATTTTTCTGCGTCCATATGATGTTTCTTTGTCTTCATGTGATACAGTTGTTTTTATGAAGCTTTTGTAACTCTTAACTTCCTATTGCCAGAGCAGCACCTGCTGGTTAGAATTGATAGAAATGTCATCTGAAATTTTTTGCTAATCTTCTTTCTTCCCTATTTATTCAGGCCATAGCTATTTCCTTCCTTTGGTTTGAAGAGTTGTGCCAATTGTCAGTGAAGAGAAATCACCATCAGTATCTTTAAAAATTGTCTAATTTTCCCTCAGGAATTAAGAAACAGTGTGCAGAGATGGGTTAACAGCACTTTTGTGCTCTCTTTTCCCTAATACATAAATTTTTGTTCTTGGACATACTATTTCAGTTCCTATCACAGTTCTCATAGCAAAACAGAGTTTCTCCAAGCTCTGTCTGTCTCTTAAAATGGGTGAGTCAAGTTTCAGAATGACCCCATGGTCTGATGTTTCAGTGTGTTCAGCAGATGCCATTAGCAGGGTGAAGATACTGGAATGGAAAGCAGTGGCTAAGTCTGTGTAGGGAATTTCTGACCTTGTTGGAATCAGGCCAATATTGTGCTACCAGAGAAATGAATAGGAATCCCTTAATACATGCTAAGAAAGGGAAAATACCATGAGGGATATGCTTCCCCTGCAGTTCTCCCACTGCATGTGATCTGCTTTTCCACTCATGGTGTGAGTCTCTGAGAAGATTAGTTTTAACTTTTAAAGTTATAAATAAATATACAGAATGAAATGTGTGGTGCCAGCTGGGATTTACATGAGGCACGAAGTGGGCATTTTGTGACGGAGCTGAATTGGGATTGCCTGAGCACTTGTGAAATGCTGATGAAAGATATTCTTGGAAAGTGATGCATTCTGGTACCGGCAAAGAGAGAAAATGTGTCTGAGAAACATTTTCATGAGGTTTTGCTTTGGCAATTGTGATTTCATGGTACCCACAGAAAGGGGGAAGGAGAAGGGAAACCTCTGTTAGAGACTGGGAACCCTCTCAGGCCAAGAAACAAAATCTTAATGAGGGAAAAACTTGAGTTGCCCAAGAGTCCTGCAGCACATCCCTCCCTCAGCCTCAGCAGCCCTTGCTGAGCTGCTCGGCATGAAGGTGGAGGACATGAAGGTGTTTCTGGTGAAGCTGAGGGGTCAGCAGCTGCATTTCTGAGGAGGTTTTTCCTCAGGTTGATGGGCAGGGGCACTAGGGTCTTGCTGGATGCTGGGTAAATGGTGAGCTGTGGCATAACTTCCCAAATGACATGGCTTGCACAGGACTGTGGAAGAAGCTGGTGGTGATCAAAGCCAAGGTTTAAATCTGCATTTTGTCCACTTGCCCATGCTGTCTGTTTAAATCAAGGTACTGCTCTGAACAGCAAGAGAAACAAAGAAATCATTAGAGCCACAAGAGCTAAATGCTCACAGCTGTAAGCACTGCTTATGGTCTTCATCTTGGTGTCTTTTGTAGAATTATAGAAAGTAGGAAAATGGTTTGAAAGTGACTCTTTACATTTAGAAACTCAAACTCTTCACCTTGTAATGGATTGCTGCTGGCTTCAGCTGTAGGTAATCACTTCCTGTTTTCTTCACTAGTGTGAAACCTCAGAAGTGAAAAATGAACTTTGAGTATCTCTGCATTGTGCACATCTCAGCACAGCCAGCTGCTGCTCTCTGCTGTAGAAATGCATTTGCCATTTCATGTCAGAGTTTGGGGAATGATACGTTGAACTATTTAAATACCTGAAATAAAAGCAAACAGATAATTTGGTATGCACTTCATACTGATATTAAAAAAGAAAAGCAGCTCACTAGAGAAGCAAAAACTTCCCCTTTATGCATTTAACATATTTCTGTTGCTTTGCTTGCATATGAGATGGCTTAAATATGCAGTATAGTCTGGGAACTGAGTGCCCAGTGCTTCTGCTCACTGTCCTTTGTCACCTTGTGTTCCTGTTCCCAAAAGGAGTAGGGAGGAGCAGACTGGATTTTCAAAGCACAGTTCTCATCATTGTCCAACTTCTAATTATTCTACTACCTCTGCTCCTGAAATACAGAGATTTTTCAGTGCTGGGGGCTGGAAGGAGGAAGGAAAAGAGTATCCTTAGCCAGGAATGTGTAAACCTTTTTCTTCCCTGCTTTGCCTGGTGCTGCCCTGACCTCTCAGAAACTCAAGGGAATTTCAGGGCTGATGTGGAATTTGCTCACATTTTTCTTTGAAAGCTTAGTATTTTGAGCTGGGAATAATTTACTGAGCCAATTTCTGCCTGCCAGTGAATGACTATGGTAATGAAATTAATAGGGGAAAAAGGAGTTGTAGAGAGAATTAATAGGAGAGGAGGGGAGAATTTTAAAACAGTTCTGACACTCCCATTTACTGGGGAAATCCTGTGCCCAGCTGCCATGTACAGGGCTCAGTAGGTCTTGTGGAGAAAGTAGAACAACCTGACCTGAGTAACTGAACTGTTAATTAAGTTGTCATCGGGGTCATGTGAGTGGAAGCCCTGGCATTACAGGAGTGGTTTTACTATAATCCTCAGTTGTTCTTTGAGCAGTTGCCCAAATAGATTTCAATTTGTAAAAATGTGAGCATGCCTGTGAGAATTCATTTTTTTATTTGTATAAATAGCAGTTTGACAGCCTGCAGAGCCTCTGTGTGTGCTGGGCAGCTGGAGCAGAGAGGGTGCTCACACCTGGGCAGCTCAGGTGTGTGAGCTGCAGGAGAGTTGGTTGAATTTCCTGGTGTCTGCACCACAGCAAGGACAAAACAAAGGGGTGTTCTGAGATGCTGATCTCTGCCCCTTCCAGGACAGGGGGCTGCTCCTCATCCCATCCCCATGGTCTGCACTGGGGAGAGGAGGAAGCAGCACAGTGCAGTGTTTGTCCCCCAGAGCACCAGGGAGCTCTGAGCTGGGTGTGAGTGTGGGGCAATTCCTCAGCATTCATCCCGTGTTTCCACGTTTGGCAGAGATTTCTTTCACTTTAGATCCTGGCTGCAGCAGCAGCAGTGTCATTCTGGCTGTGGGAAAGGAGAAGTAGGAAGTGTCAGTAAGGATTTCACGGTGTCTTTGACACGAGGCTCTTTGGTAGGAGGAGAGGGTGAAGAAAAGGGGAAGTCCAAAGCCAATACAACTTGAAGTAGACCCAGAGAATGTTTTTGTAGGGGAAGAAGCAGGTCACTTTACTGGGCACCATGAATGAGGTAAAAAAATTCCAAACAAAAGCTTGAACAAAATACCCGAGCCCATGTGAGCCAAAAGGAGTTTTACTGACATATATGTTTTTAAGTGCCTTGTATCACGGTCTTTGCATAAACTATCTTTCTTTTTTTTTTTTTTTTTTTTTTTTTGTGTTTATTACAAAATGAGCACTTGATTTTTGTGCCCAGAGCACAAGATTTGTGAGTTTACAGGTATTGGCTTCCCTCTACTTTGGAAAAGGTCAGTTGGTTTCATAAGCCGCTGCTCTTCCTCATCTCAGTATTTAGCTGAGCTCAAACACTTTGAAGACAGCTAGAGAATCTTTCAGTCAGGCATAAATGAGCAGAAACTGAAATTCATAACTTCATCTATAGTATTCTCTCTAAGAGTCGAAGATAGAGCTGCAGGTGTTGTTGAAGTAAACAACAAATCTGTCAGCTAGCGGTGACGTTTTAATGTGGTTTTTACAGAGAATTTATTTGAGCCAGGCTATGTAAGTGCAGGTTAACAAGCTCTTTCTGTGCCCTGCTGTATTCCTTCTGGTCGAGCTCTGCTCAGATGCTGCCAGTTGTGCCAAAAGGTGCAGTGATTTTGCAGCAGCCAAGGAGCAGGATGGGACTTGCCAAATACTTGTGTGCTTGCAGCTGATGCCAGAACTAAAAAACCCCTGTGGCTTTGGCTGCTTTATTCAAAATGTTGCTTTTTATTCTCCCTTCCTTTTTGTCCTGCTTTCTAACAACGCTGCAGAGTTGCAATAGCAGCCCCCAGCTGTCCAAATACCTGTGGGCTTTTTTAGGTGTGCGACTTGGAGCAGGAGAAAAATAGAGTAACTGTGCAGAAATTCTGTCCTTTCCTGGGGGAAATGGATTTGTAGGAAATTCTCCAAACCTGACAGAAGGCTCACACAGTGTGCATCTGTATGCAAACCTCGAGATAAGAAATGCTGACTTAAAAATGCCATGGAATAGGACAGACATTGCTGAGAGAGAACTAGAAACAAGTTTCAAAGGATGCCCTTGCAAATAAGACTGGAAACTTTGGAGAAATAGAACTGTGGAAGATGCATTGTAGTGGGACCCATTAGGGGTAATTTTAGATAATTGGCTTTAAGGTATATACAGCATGGTGTGGCTAAAGCTGATGGCCAAGAAACATTTATAGTGTATTGTAATTAGGAAATATTTGGCTTCTGATTGTGATGATGTGAATTATAACATCTGTATTGTCTCACCCTTCTGATGAGACTGAAAATGGAATAAAAGTTTTTAAAACACCTCTCAGTTGCCCCATCTCTGGGTCAGAAAAGGGCTCAATCTGACACTTTCCCTACCCCATTTCCTTTTTCAAGAAAGACAAGCTAGGCAGAATATTTAGCAGTGTTTTTATCTATAATTTTTAAGCTGCAAGTGGAAGGAACCTGCCTAAATTACCCCACTGGTCTCCTCTTTTGCTCGCCCTTTTTCTATTCCTGGTTTTGGTCATCCTTTCCCGCTGGATTCTTGTCCAGGAGCTCCTGCACAGTTGCTGCAGTGCCTGCAACCAGCTCTGCAGCTCCAAGCCCTGTGCAGCCACAAACCCCAGCCCAGCCCTGCCTGCCCTGCCCTGCCCTGCCAGGAGGATGAAGGATGCTTTCAGCCAGCTCGGGGCTTGTCATGCAGATCAGCTCAGCCTCTGGGGAGGGGGCAGGAGAGGGAGGGAGGCAGGCAGAGCTGCAGCTCCATTCAGGAGCTGTTTGTGACCTGCCTTTGTTGGCTCCCGCTCAGGTCACACATTTGCACTCGTTTTGAATGAAGCACAAGAGCCCTGGAGAGGCTGCATTGCCTGGGGAGAGCAGGGGATGCTCCGGGGCTTGGGAAAGCAAAGGGAGGGGAACTACAGCTCCTCCAGCACAGCAAATGAAGGTCAGAGGTCTCCTGCGACCTTGCACTGCCTTTGTGACCTTTTCAAGGCTCTTGGCGGGGATGATTCCCTGCCTGAGGGATTGCTGGGTCTGCAGGCATTCCAGCAGCACTTAAACACCTGTGTGTTTGCTGCTGACATTTCATTAGGACGAGTAATGAGCCTGGATATTAAATGCCTGCCTTTCTGGCTGGTCAGGAGGGAAAACAGGAGGGAAGCTGTGTTGTGTCTCGGGACTTGTGAAATCCTCATTTTACAGCCAAGCTCTCTGCCCTCAGCCCTGCTGCTGAGCAGAGCATGGAGAGCAGATCCAGCATCACCCAGGATGTGGCCAGGACCTGGAAATTTCTCCCACTTTTGTAGCCATGGCATAGCTCCCCTGTGTCCATCTCAGGTCCCTCCTAGAAGGACAAAACAATTCAATCAATATTTCCTAGGAAAAATGCCCACACCTGGGAGAAAGTTTATTCTGTAGCCTCCAGTTGCAGATAATTTTCCCGTGCTGATGGGTTGTGTCCCACCCTGGCATATGGACAGGGTGTGCAGGAATGCCTGGGCTGGGGAACCACTGCTTCCCTCTGCCAGCAACCTGAAGGGCTGGGAAGCAAGGTCAAAACATGGGAGCTTCCTGCAGTGAAATCCAGCCAGGGAGATCCCTGGGGGTGAAATGCCTTCCTGCTCATTTCAGTTGTCAAAGAATTGTATGTGCTTTGAGGTTGCTTATACCACTGGTATACCTACACCACAAATACATACTTTTTCAAGCCTAATAAATGTCAGGCTTAAACAAACAAACAAAACCCCAAGAGTGGGTTAATGAAAATGTATTCTTTGCACAGATGTCTTTGCCTACAGCCTGATCTTGCAGCAGACTGCACCTCCAAATCTAAATCTTTTTTTTTTTTTTTTGCTTGTACAGGGAGAGTGCTTTCCTAACAGAACCTGAAAGGGCTGGATTGCTGAGAAGGAAATGGGTGCTGTGTACACCTACAATGCCTGAAACCAAGGCATAATTTTTCTCTTGAAGTGCTTTTTCACAACAGAGATGGCAGCTGTCATTTTGCTGCTGCTTTGAGCCCTGCTGAAATAAGATCTTGTGACTTGTACCGATGTTCAGAAAAAATTGATGTCGCTTTGTTTATGCAGTAACTTAAAGATGTGCTGCTCTTTACAGACAGTTGGCAAGCTTCTGTACTGAGCAGCTGGGTTTGGGATGGTTTAGACAGGCTGGTGGAAGTGACTCTGTAAATTTTAGGAGGTGTTAAAATTATACTCCAACAGGCAAAGATGGGCTTCCATAACCATTGCTGTCTTCTGCTAAAAGCTTACTGAAATAAGTGGGCTGAGATACAGATGTGGACCTCTGTGTCTCCTGTTTGTCACTGTTGGCTGAAGGATAAGAGAGATATCCCTTAAGCTTGGAGTGAGTTTAATTGAAGGCATGTTATATTCCACTCTATCAAAATGACTCGAAGTGAGTTTACCATGGTGTAGAGAACAGTTAGCTGGGTTGTTTTTTTTCCCCAGCCCTAGGGAAATTATTACAAGATTGTTTTATTCCTTTTGTTGCTGATGCACAGGACTACACTTTCATGAGCAGCATTTTCATTTCTGACAGTAGCTGGCCTATATATCACTTTGGCATAAAGGTATTGTTTGGAATCTGAAAACCACATGTACCTTACATAACTGTGCTGCTCCTGCCACCCAGGCAGGGATGTATTCACAGAAAGTCTGAGGGCTGCTTAGACTTCTTGATATCCACATGAAAGAAACAGTGGGGGTTTTTTCTTGTTCCCAGGTGTCCATGTGTTGGTTTGGTTATATGTCTGTTTTCTTGCCTTCATTGTACTGCAGGTATTGGTGTCTTTGTGGATTATTCATGAAGGGCTGTGTGTTTCCCATTTTCCCATAGCTGTGCCTCATCCCACAAGGGCTCTGTGCTGGTTTAACCCCAGCAGCAGCTGAGCCCCAAACAGGTGCTCACTCACTCCCCACTGATGGGGGAGAGAATCAGAAGTGACAAACTCAGGGATGGAGGTGAAGACAGTTCGATAGGTGAGGCTAAAGCAAAACAAAGAAGAAAAAGAAGCAAAGCAAAACAAGGAATACACTCCCCCCCTTATCAGCAGGCAGGAGAGAGCAAGTGTGACAGTGACTTGGGAAGACAAATGCCATCCCACTGCATTTCTCCATGCTGAGCACAGTGCCATAGGGTGTGGAACAGCCCCTGGGCCAGCTGTCCTGGCCGTGTCCCCTCCTGACTCCTTCTGCACCCCAGCCTCCTCACTGGTGGGCTGAGGGGCAGAAAAGGCCTTGCCTCTGTGTAACAAGCACTGCTCAGCAATTACAAAAACATGCTGGGTTGTCAGCACTGTTTGCAGCTCAAGTGCAGAACCCAGTGCCATACAAACCACTATGGAAAAATTAACTCAAAGCCAGCACAGATCCCAAGTGGCTTCACCTCTGCTTGAATGTTCCTGACCCTGCTGTTCTCCTGTCCCTTTGCTGTCCTTCTCCCTTGGCAGGGCTGATAGACACACCAAATTACTTCAGGGCTGTGCTCAGTCTGAGCAGAAAACTTCCTTGAGGCTGCAGTTCAGTCATTTTTGCAGACAGACCCTATGGACCATCAGATCCTGACTCCAGCTGAGCTGCCCTCCCTGCTCCTTCAGTGTGCTGTGATCACTGGTCCCTCCAGCTTCCAACTTCTCCTGGCTCTTCCAGCAGTGATGTCTGCTGGGCTCCTGTGAGCTGAGTGACTCCCAAGAGGATTTTGGTTTTTAACTCCCTCTTCTCCTTTCCTGACATCATAAGTGTCTGGAGCGAAGCAGCCATGCTCATAACAATGCAGATTTCTGGTGGGATTTGAGACAGGAGAGCAGTGAGCTGCTTTGGCCACTCAACCCTTCTCTGCTGCAGGATCAAGGGAACAGGATAATCATGTCACAGCAGTCCTGTGATTTTTGGTTTTGCCAGGAAAATGTGTGCTGGGCAAAGGCTTCTCATATGTCAGGGCTGGAGTAGTTTATTGAGGGAAGCGGTGGAAAGGGAAGGGGGCAGAATGTTTACGTTTTTAATATGAGTGATAAAATTCCTGGTTCTCACTCTGATAAGATACCAGGGGACTTGTGATTATCTAATGTTTCTCTAATTGCTAAGTACAAATGAGAGTGCAGCCTAGGAGAACCTGGGGAAGTTGTGTACTGACAATGTTAGGTCTCTTCCCCCTCTCTAAGTTCTAGACCCGAGTGCAAGCACCAGCATATGGAAGTTTAGATTTCTATGTTTAGATTTCTGTACCAACTGATCTCTAAACCTTCTGTGCTTATTTATCTCTGATTGTATGTGTCTGAATACAAGTTTCATAATCCAAAGTGTTTGTACTGTGAAGACTGAGGAAAACTCAAGCAGACTTTTTGAAAGTCTCTAGAAATGTGAGACTTTGGAAGTGCTTTTGTAATCGGACGGAAAACACTTTTCAGGAGCTGACACCCCTTTGTTAATTAAGACTTTTCTTTCTTTTGAAGTTGTCAAACAGAAAAAAAAAAAAGGAAAATTTTATCTTAATGCAGTTCATAGGGTTGGGGAAGAAACCAAGCTGGGGTTCAAGCTGCCTTGCAGCCACAAGGAGAGTGAGAGCTGTGAGTACCTGGCCAAGCCTTTGGTGGGGAAGACACTCAGCACTGATTTCTTTGTTCTGACAATCCTGCCCAGGTGCCACACAGGTGTCCTTGGTGTGCAGGTAACTTTTAAGCCATTGGTACCATGGAGCAGGGAAGAGCAAGCAGACTCAGATCATCTTTTTTTAAGCAGGTTAATCGGGTTTTTTACCCCCAGTGGGTTTTGTTGCAGTTGTCCAGCAGCAGGTGTGGCACAGGCAGGGAAGGGCGTTTGGCTGGCAGGAAGGTTCTGCTGAGCTTTTGAAGTGCTGGTGGCACCAGGTGAGGTGGTGTGAGCAGGTTCAGGGCTGCTGAACCTCTGCTGAGAGCTCAGCTTCACCCATTCCCAGCAGCAGCAAACTAGAAAAGAGCATGTACAACACGCAGCTTTACTTGCCCTTGAGCCAAGGTTGTGATTTCATGGGCAGTGGCAAATTCTCTGAAACAATGCAGATTTTTGTTTCTAAAGTGCTTCTTCACTCTGGCTCTGCCAAATCCAGTCAGAGAGATTCTGAGAAGTAATACTGAGGGAAGTCTGCAAAATCACTGTAATTTGGTGGAAGAAAATGGCATAAATGAGAGTGGATTTTTTTTTTTTTTTTTTCTGTTGAGCATAATATGGTAAGAGACAGTCCCTGCTTTCAGGTTCCTGCAGTCAAAGATGAGACGAGGCCCAGAAGGTGAAATGGTGCTTTAGCTGTACAACAGGACAGGGGTCTGGGAACCCTTGTGCTTCATTATCCAGCACATTCTCAACTTCTTGGGGATGCATTTGCCTTTCTGTGCCACTTCTCAATCAAAGCAAATCTTTTGATCTCCCTTTCTCATTTGAAAAAAAAAAACCAACTATTTCCTTAATACAAATATACACCTGAAAGGAAGAAAAACACTTTACAGGAAAAGTTGGTAAAAATAGTTCCTAATATTTTTTTGTGTTTGTAAAATAAACATCCCTGTAAGGAAGTCATTCTTTCAGAACCATGCTCTGTCCTGCTTCTCAAAACCAGTGCTGCACTGAATGCAGGTGGGATCCCAAAAAGTGCAGGGTATTGATCTAATTCTGCTGTTACCGAAGTCAGAGCTGCTGATTTCAGTGAGAGTAAGGTTTATATCCATGCTTGCTTTGTTTGAGGAAAACAAATTAAATTCCAGTGCCCCAAAACTGTCTGTTGGTTTCAAAGACTGCATGGAATGGCTGATGTGACACTTAGTTGTGATGAATCCTTAGATTTTCTTCTCAGTTCTGAAAAATACTATTCAGTGTTTAGTAAAACAAATATTCCAGCATAAAGGTATCACTTTTACTGCCTGAAAAGCTAACATTTTGGGAGACATCTTATCAGTTCCCTAAAAAGGAAAGCTCCTAAAGTGGAATACTGAATGCTTTTTAAATGTGTATTAGGGGAGAAAACTGTAGTTTATCAATGCCCAATATAAATTCAGCCCACTTCATACAGAAACAGAAAACTCTTCAGTGACAATTAAGAGGAATCAGTCTAATTTCATTCCACACAAACCTTTTTATGACTGATCTGGAAAAAAAACACTCACAGCATTTACCATGTGGTTTTATTTCAATGAAATGCTGGCTTATTCTAGAAAGTGGTGAAAGTCATCAAGGCTTTTGAAAAATGTGTTTTATGGGGAATTGGTTTTCATCTTCTTTTCAGCTTGCACAGGGGTTGCTGGGATGAAGTCTCAGCAGGTTCCTCTGAGAGATCTCACCCAGATCCTTTCCTGTTCTGCTCTGTTCCTCCCTGCCCATGGAGCTTTCTGGATGTCTCCAAAAAAGAGGGGGCACTTAGCAGAAATGCCAAGTGATGATATCATTTGAGTCTGAGCCACAAAATTATTTGAGCTGTTTTTCTCTGTCACTCTGCACCCAAGGCCTTGAACTAAAACCCTGATTAAATGCTGAAACAAGGAATTCTGCTGTCTTGCCACAGCCAGCCAAGGTCCAGGAATGCAGAAAACATTACCTTTTTATTTCTTTTCCACAGGAAATTCCTTGTAGTGGAGGATGCTAACTGGGCTTTGTTCCTTTATAGTGTGTTAGTTGGCTGATACCTGATCTGTGTGTGAGGACTCATTTGTCCTCATGGAAGTGGGAATTAGCATTTTAAAAATGCAATAAGAGAGGGATTTAAATGGAGTTTAAATCACATTGTGTTAGTTCTGTGCTGTGGTGTAAATATTAGTCTGATCCTAAGCTGGGGAGAAGTTCACATTGTAGATGTTTAATTTTGTTATCTCTTTATCTTATCAATAGCTTTGTCTCCTTTTTGCTCCCTTGCTGCTCCTGCTGCATCTGCCAATCTTGGAGGGCTGGCATGATTTCCCTGCAATGCCACACGAGTCCAATCTTAATTCCTGTTACTGCCTGGCTGTGGGACTGTGTGTGGGTGTCCCTAACACACTGCAGAAGGCAGCCAGCAACAGTTCTTCTTTATATCTCTGCAGCTCAAATCCTGCAGAAGTCCTCGCTTGTCAAGATAAAGGTGCATTTATCCTCACTGACCAGGCAGTGGGTCTGGAGCCCTGAGTCAGGGCTGAGCTGTGGCAGCAGAACCACACAGTGACTAAAATGTTGCTGCTAATAAAGCCCAGGCAGTGTGGAAGGAGCATCTGCACTTTGCCTAGCCTAGCCTGCCATGAAAAGTCGCTCGTGTTCATTTGTGAATTATGATAAAATTAAGAAAAATGTGAGGAAAACACTGGTTTAGCCAGCACAGAGTTCATGGAGTGATGTTTGCTGGTGATGAGGGAAGGAAGACCTTCAGGCTGGGGAGTAGAGGGTCATAATTTGCTTGATTGATTTTAAACCTCTGGCCCCTCTGTGTTATGCAAAAATGCTGTTTTGGGAAGGCAGTGCCCTTCCCTGGCAGTGCTGGGGCTGTGGGACGGAGCACTGAGGTTTTACAGGCTGAGCTCAACTTGACCCATGGCTCCAGTCCTCATTGTTGTGGTTACCTAAAGGAAGCTTCCTACTTTGGCTTCTGGATTATCTCTCCTTCAAAATTCAAATATTACTGATTAAGCCAAACATGCAGAAAGTTTATTTAGTTGTCTTTGAATGGATTGGTTGGTTGCACTTTTTTTTTTTTTTTTTTATTAATCTTATGCAGTAAGTGGAGCTGTTCTACTCTCCTCCTTAATTTTTTTTTTTTTTTTTTTTTCCATTTTCTCTTGCTTAGCACCTTTTGTCGTGATGAGCCAGCCCCTGCCCTGATTTCTAGGCACAGAGAGCCTGGAGAAGAGCCAGGCTTCAACCTTTGAGTGCCAGGATGTCACTGTCCTGGGTCAGATTAAAGGAAACCAGTTCTTTAAAACAGAGAAAGAGAACTACAGATAACTGAAATAAGGCAAGGGTGAATCCTCCTTCCCCTGAGTAAAGACAAGAAATTTCCTGCCCTAGATATGCAGTTCCTACTGTATTTAGTAATTCTCAGTGGATTTTTCTTTGAATTTGCCCAGTCTGCCATCAGTGTGCCCATCCAGGCAGAGCTTTCTGTAGGTGACTGTTTCTGTGCTGCAAAGGGTTTATTTACTCTTGTTTGGTTTGGATTTTGCTCACAATTCCATCAGCTGCTGCCCCAGCTCTGAGAATAGATAAAATAGAAAACTGATGATCCTACTCTCTCAGAGAAAGGCTGGAGGAATGCCCTGAGAGGTGCTGGCCGTTTTTTTAATGAGGATAAATTAGTTTGATCTAACAAAGGGGTTACAAGGAAGTTTTGTATAAAAGCAGTGGCAAGCCTCAAGATAAAATCACAGTAAGCTTAGGCAGGAATCAGAAGACAAAAATTAAAGACTCTGGGAAAGAAGACGTTGGGGAGCAATGGTATGGTCATTTGTTGTTGGAAATGTCCATCCATGATTTAAGGAAAGAAAGCACAAACTGAAATTTGTTGTTAAACATTTGTAGTCAGGGTTAATAAAGCATATCCTACTACCTGCTGATGTCATTTCCAGCAGAAATGTAGGTTGTGAGTTACTGCAGCTAGTGGAAGTGAGAGCTGACTGCTCTCGTACAAAATCTTTGTTAAGAATTCTGTTGTGCAATGGAGTGAAGTAATAAAGTTATACTGTATCAAATAAATATCATTGTTACAGGAGCCTCAATAAGGGAAAAAACCCCAACAAAAGAAATATATTTTTTTAAATTACTCATATTCCTGTCTTTTATTTTCCTTTTCTCCTAAAGTAATTTTTTCACCTGATGATTGTCTACTCTTGAAATTTGGTCCGGACTTAGCACAGCTAAAAATTAATGGACTCAATAGGAATCAAGTTCCTAAAAGTGCTTAACCAAAGTCAGTGAGATGTGAGGGAAAAGTGAGTGTGGGAAAAGTATTTGTGTGGCCAAGGCACCCCAAGCAGCTGTGGGAGGGAAGTTTCTGAGAGCCTTGCAGGTGGAGCTGTGTGCTGGAACCCTGGTTGCTGAGAATTTTAGATTTTCTGTGCCAAGAGAACATTGCATTTGATCTGAGACCATGGAGAAGGCTTCCAAAATTGAATGATTTGAACTGGAATTTGAATTATCAATTGAATGATAATTTAATTTGGATTATGGGTGGGGAGTTTGAATAGAAGTGTGTAATATCACATGGTGGAAAACTTAGAGTTTAAAGTTTCAGAATATAGTAATATATATAAGACAAAATAAAAGTTTTAAGGTGGAGGCAGTCTTTCTTCTTCACCTTCTTCATAAGTTTAAGTAGTATTGTATAATTCGATTTAAAAGTCCACATTAGAGAGCACAAGTAGTTAGTTATTGAGTTAAAAATAAAAATAATTTAAGTGTCATTTCTTAATTAAACAGTTTATCCTTAAAAAACCTAGTAGAGAGAGACATGGCTCCATTCTTAACTTATTAGTGAACTACTATAAAGCTCAGTTTGTGAGACTATAACATAAATAAAAACTAATCAACATCTAAGTCCAAACAAAAAATACCATCTCACAATTGAATCGCAATCCTAACAAAAAAAAAAAAAAAAAAAAACAAAAAACAAAACACCAAAACAAAAAACCCCACTCAACAGTACAGTTGTGTTCCATGCATAGTGCAATAAGAATTTGAGTTGAATTCTCTGCTTTTTCATCTGCATGCATCACACTACTGCTAAACTAACACACAGCAAAAAGGCAGCCCTGGAGTAGAATTATTTTGTTGCACTTTTTCACTCTAATAAAGGTTGAGTCTGATTTTGTGGGGCACTCTTAGCTCCTGCCATCAAGCCAATGGGAATTACAACTAATGTGCTCCCTCTTTTTCTTTTTCTTTTTTCATGTTTCCTTGATGTCTTCTGACCTGCACGTGTTTGCTGGTTTGACGTGGTTTAGGTAAGTGTCTGTGCTCTAAAGGAGTGTTGGTTTTTATTGTGGGATTTTTTATCCTCTCCCTCTCCCCTTCTGAACAGGGGCCAGGGCAGTCTCCAGGTAAAATGATGCTGCCACTCAGGGCTGGCACACCTACAGCTGATGAGAAAAGCTTTATGGTGTTACCTAAGTGACTGCTGAGTGGAAGCCACCTTCTCTTACCTAGAATTCCACTTTTGTCATTTTCCCCTTCTTTGTGCCTACAAATCAAGGATGCAGTTCTTTCCTGGGGCACCTTCGAGTGCATTCAGAGTCTACAGCACTTTCAAGCTCAATAGAAGCTGGAGATTTCTCTAACTTCTCCAAAAATTTCAGTGTTTAAAACAAACAGTAAAGCCTTCTTTGAAGGGCTACTTGAAAAATCTCACCCTTTTAGGAAATGTATTCATATACTTTGGAAGGGATAAATCCGTATCACCTTAAATACAGACAGAAATAATTCTACTGATTGAGCAGTAGAGCTACTACCATGTGATATTGACTCTAAAACATTATTAGACGTAGCCTTTTATTTTTTAAATTAAAAATTAAGTGATTTTTTTTATATTTTCAACACATCTAGACATAGAGACTATGCTGGCATCTACTGAGAATGTTAATATAGCCATGTGACTGAGACAAGTGAAGCACTTCCCATGGCTGGGGAGCTGATTTGTGTCCTTGTAATAGAAGCTTTAATTGTCATCACTGTGTGACTTTTTAATGGATTCCTTTTGTTAGAAAAACACAGAATGTGGAGATACTGATAATCCAGGGCAGCACTTTACTCTTGCATGATGTAATAGGGTAGCTGCTGCCTTCACTAAACCACAGCGGATTTCCACTGATAAAAATGAGGGATAATTTGAATTGCAGAATAAAGATTCATGGACTGTCTCTCCTTCATGAGTATTTATGTGTGAGAAACATGCAGCTATACAAAGCCTGCATGCATAATGTGGGAGCCCATATGCTTGACAAAGGAGAAAGTATAGAGGGCAGCCTCCTTGTTAGATTTCCTGTGTAGGAAGCAGATATTGGTGGATTTAACATTCAGAGCTTTTGTGCACAGCAGAGCTAGCTAGTTATCCTGCTAACTTCTGTGAGGCTGCAAGGAGGGGAAACAAGGACTGGAACAGAAAATAATCCCCAGGGGCCAGGCTCCTGAGTGTCCATGGGCAAAGCAGGACAGAGCAGCTTAGAATTCCCATTCTAGAAATGCCAGCCCATCAGCAGGGTGGCTGCTCACAGGAACTGATGGTCAGACTGCCCTAAAGCTGGCAAGGTGTGACACAGTGTGACAGGGTGTGACACAGTGTGACAAGGTGTGACAGGGTGCTTCCTGTGCCTTGGCTGATGTGTCCTCAGGTGCCTGTGCTGGCAGGGGCACAAGGTGGGCAGGAGGCAGAGGAGGGAAGCTCTGCCCTGGAGGCAGATGTGCCCCTGCCCAGTGTCTGGCAGGGGACACATGGGATGCTCTGCCCCTCTGTACTGGTTCAACTGGGAAGGCAAACACGAGCTGCATGCCTGCAGAGGAGCAGATGACTCTCAGCAGCTCTGTGACCATTGCTGTGGCTCTTTCCAGAGGTACTTGTCCCAGCTAGAGAGTTTGGGAGTGGCACTAACCACATCTGCTTTGCTGAGCTCAGAGAAACAGCAAAAGGAGAAGAATTTTGTCTTCAGCACATGGAGTTTGGCCCCAGCACTGGCACATGGAGAGATGAATCACCAAGCACACACATTTGTACTTCTGCAGGGACCCTGCTGGCTTCAGCAGAGCCCAGTGCTGTGTCACATGCCATGCTGGCATTTCCCACCCCTGCAGTGGCAGCAGATTCAGCTCATTCTCTTCAGCTCTCCAAGTCCCACCGGCCCACGTTCCCAGGGTGTCACAGCTTGTTGAATTTGTGTCCCCACGTGTTCCTGCAGCATTAAATGAGCAATATTTCATTGCCTGGACTTTCTTGACAGCACTCCCCATAGCTGCAGTTGTGTGCTCTTCAGGAATTCTCTCTGGGGGCTCCTCTCAGAAGCTGCTTTGCAGGGAGGGATGGGCGTGAGGAGAGAAGGGGGATCCAGCACAGCTCCCCCCTCTCTGACACACTCTGTGGCAGCTGCGTGGGATGTCCATGTCCTGGAGTCATTGCCAGGGAAAAAGAGCTCCTGTGAACAGGGGGTAGGAAGAGCAGAAGCTACTCCAGGTTATTGAAGATATTCCTTTTAGAAGAGCTGAACCAGCCCATTGCTGCCTGTCCCTCGTGTGGAGCTGGGCACCAGCCTGCTGAGGGATAAAGAGGGCATCAGCCACGCTGCCCATGTCAGAGCTCTTGTGCCTAAACCTGTCCTGGGCCCTCCTAACCCTGCTCAGGGTTGCAGAGACAAAGAGAAGGAGCATTTGGGATGGAGACAGTTCTGAAGGGGGCTGTGCATCATTTCTGCTGTAGCAGTGCTGAAAAGTCTTGATTATTTTAGCTCCTGTGTTGAGCTTGTTTCAAACCAAACCATGTAATTAATGACTGCCTCTGTTTAAACTTGTCACCTCATCCGAAGAGGAGACAAACAGGCTGGGATTAAGGAGGAGAGGTAGCATGCAGACCATCCCCTGACAGAGCAGCTGCCAGCTCAGCCATTGCAGCTTTTGCTGCTGCTCTGAGGGGCTGCTGTTGCATGTTCTGGAACTTGGGAAGAATCACCTGAGAATTAATGGTCTGAATTTTCAGCCAAGGAGCTCATGCTTATGCTAGAAAAAGTGATGAACTTCTGCACTGGAATAGGTTACTAGAGCAGGCTGTGGGAAACCTGCTCAGAGTTTATGGACTGTCTGGGGAAATGTGTAATTCAATAAAGTTTTAGGTGCAGTTGAATCTGTCTTGTTAGCAGGGTCTCTTCAGGGTCTTTGAACTCAATTCTGATGAACTTAATCAGTTTTATTAAGTATGAATCCATCTCTTTTTTTAATTTTGTTCTTAATTTTTGCAGGACAGGGGAAATGTCAAATACTTGCTTAGCATAAAACACCTTTCCAGGGGCTCCAAGAATCCAGCTTACCTGACAGAAGAGAAGCAGGATTATGATATTAGTGTGTTCCCTTTTCTTTAAAACCTTCTCACTGAATTTCCCCACTGTTGCATGGCTCCTTCTGTGGATTATCATGACACTTCACCAAGCCAATAAGTGATGCAAAGAAAACCAAGATTTCAGGACATGTACCTCACTGCAGCTGCCACATAGCGTGATAGACATTTTTCCTTGCAATTAGGCAGCATGCTTATGTACTCTAATCTGCAGCAATTTTTACTCTATTAATAACCTATTAGTAGCCTGGAGCATGTTCTCTATGCATTACTGCTTCACAAATTATTGAATTTCCCCTCACAAGTCCACATGAATTAAAAATATATATATAGCAAAAAGGAGAAAGATTGCTAAAAAAATACAGCAAAACTAAACTGGACTAGAAAAATATAGCAAAAAGGAGAAAATGCTAAAAAAATATAGCAAAACTAAACTGGACTAAAAAATATAGCAAAAAGGAGAAAGATTGGTAAAAAAATAGCAAAACTAAACTAAAAAATATAACAAAAAGGAGAAAGATTGCTGTAAAAAAATATATCAAAACTAAACTGAACTAAAAAAATATAACAAAAAAGGAGAAAGATTGCTTTTATAGAAAAGGTAAAATCCAACCTCAAGATCACAAATAATGACTCTTGAAAAATACAGCTGCTGAATATGACCTGTTTGAGACCTTTGTACTTCCCCTCTCCCCATGCAGTGAAGCAAAGTGCTCACACTCCAGTTTGGGTCACTTGTCCCGTGCCAGCACAGAATTCACAGAATCACTGTGCTGGAAGAAACCTTCAAGATGATCAACCCAGCCCCAACACCTCAGCTAATCCCTGACACCCAGTGCCACATCCAGGCTCTTTTTAAAGCAGCAGCCAGGTAAATCACAGCCCCAGGCTGCACTGCTTGTCATTCCAGTTTCACTGCAAATCTTCTGGCCCTTTGAGCCCAGGAGCTGTTAAATGCCTTGGCCTGGATTTTATAAACAGTGTGCAGAGAAGAGGCAGAGATGATGATGCCTCTGCTGTCGTTGGGGTAATTAATCTCTGCCTGGCTCTGAGCTCCAGAGGAGCTCTCTGCCATTGCTCTGCACCTGCCCAGCTGTGCCTGCACATCTGCACGGCGGGGTCCAGGCTGGCCCTGCAAACCCTGCAGGGCTGCTGGCAATCATGGCATGGACAGGATGCACGAGTGTCTGCCCAGCTGTGGGCATTTAGCTGCTTGGTGATTGTCCCTGAGTGCCTGACCGTGATGAGCTGTTCTGTTGTTCAGCTGGGGCAATCATCACTGATTTTTGTGCTGTGGAAGAGACTCAGACTGACAGTCTGGGATGTGAGTGCTCAGGCTGGAGCTTGGTCTAGGTACACAGGAAATTCTCCATTGCTCGAGGCTGTGTGGTTACATCAGCTCTGCCTGGTCCCAGCAGCCCATGGTCCCTGGATTCTGCTGCTGGGTTGGGTTATTCCACAGTGTGGGCATGTTGTAGGCACAGATTCCATTGCTTGTAGCCTGTGGGCTGTTTGTTGGGCAGTCCAGCCACAGAGATGTTTGGCAGTGACAGTCCTGTTAAAAATAGGTTAGAAACGCTTGTAAAATAGTTGATAGTTGTTAAGTATGTACAAACATGCTTAGTTTGGTTTTGGTAAAAGGGGTTAAAAGGGTCATTATAAGAAATAAAGTGCTCAGTGTATGGTATTACACTTAAATGCACCACGCCAGCGAAAGGGGCCTGGACAGAACTGTCATGGGCCAACTGAGCACCTTAAGCCTTCATGTAAATGAAGGATCCAAACAGAAACCAATCTAAAGGAACAAAAAACAGGATAAAAAGGAACATCTGACCCACTGAATCTGTGCTGCTCCACCTGGAACATCGGGGACATCACTGCTCAGAGGACCAGCACTGCAGCATCCCCAACGGGGTTGCTCCTGCTCAGCCCACAGGCCCTCGCTTTATTTGATTATAAAAAATGCTGAAATCACTTTAGTGCCGGGGCGTGGTCTCGTTTTTAGCACTCCCAGGTGTGTGCAGGATGTGTGACCTGAGCAGGCAGGAGGGGAGGCTTTCCCTGCAGGCTGTGTTTGGGGACACCCCAGAGGGAAGTGGTGCAGTGCCCACTCCTCGGGACAGCTGCAGAGCCCTGGTGGTGCTGCCCTGGCACAGGGCTGGGCTGCAGGGATGCTCCCAGATGGATTTCCCTGCTGGCTGAGCTGGCTGTTCCCATGGGAAACAGCCAGGGCAGGGCTGGTGAGTGCATACCCACAGCAGAACTGACTGTGGGGACAGAGTGATTGCTTCTTGGAACAGTCTCTACTGAAAATTTGAGCCAATGTGTCTTTTCAGTAACTCCTTCTCTGTTTCAGTATTGGTACCTTCTTTTATTTCTGAATATTTTGCCTTTTTATAGTTCTTTTTCTCCTTTAGATAAAGACCTCAATTTATTTTGAAGATTTGAAATGCTGTTTGTTCACTTACTGTTGTATCTAGCGCCAGATTTGTCCTTTGTACATTCCCACATAATTTTTTTTCCTTGTAGAGAGAGATGACCTGAGTGTTTGAGGCAGGTCCAAATGCAAAATCAATAAAAGCTCATTGCTGTACATATCATGGTGTTAGAGCTCAGCAAGTGAGACTCTGCTGGGCCAGGAGCTTGCCTCCAGCCCCTTGTCAGACACTCGCCATGCTCTGGGCTTTGCAGCCACAGCACAAAGGGAGGAGTGATGTCCTGAGCAGCAATGAAATTACCACTGCCCTGTAATCTAGATGTTTTACCAGCAAGTCACAATATTAATCTTCCTCTTTTCCTTCTGAAAATTAAACAAACCAGACTTTGGAAACCTTTTCTGTCAGGAGTTTGCTTGTTGACTACAAGACAGGATACCTAATGTGATTCTTTATTAATTACTATTATTAATGAACATGTACGTTGTATCCTGACAGTTCCTCAGTCCTGAGTGCCTGAGGTTTGTGGGGGTTTTTCCTCTCTTTTAGTCTTACAGTTCTTTTGGAAAAGTGATGTAAAAGAGACTTCCTTGTGTTAGGATTGCTTTTCTCCATTCCTTAAGTCTGCAGGCTTTATTTTTTGAGTCATTTTTGAGTATAAGAGATGAATTTGGAAGGTTGTGAACTTTGCAGCTTACTAGGAAATCCTTTTCTGTAGCCAACAGAGTCATGATTCATTGTCTTTCCTGCAGTTCTTTCTGGAAGGGGAAAATGCATACATTGGGTGGGAAAACTGGATCTGGGCAATCAGAATAGGAAGCATAAAAATTAATACAGACACAGGCACTGTGTATCAAGAGGAAATACTTTCTGTCTTTTACTTCATTTCAAATTCCCCAAGTATTAGTGGAGTTTTTCCATACTCAGAGAGGCTTTTGCATTCGGAGTGTGGGTTTTGACTTTTGGGACATTCTTCCCAAGGAATAGGCCAGCAGCAGCATTTTCAAAGACACACACTGACCAAGGCACTCCCATGGCCAGCATTTCAGATACCCACTTCCCCAGCCCCAGGTCTGTGGGGATAGCTGGTGCCCAGAAAATGGTGCATAAAGAATGAATGTCAGTTACAGAACAGAAGTTGGATAAATAGGGTAGGGGGAGGTGTGTTTTTATGGCACCATCTGCCTCTGTGATCTGGAGTAAAACCATGGCTTGAGCTCTGTCCTAAAGGCTGACAAAAGCCTTTAAATAGGGTAACTAATGGGTCAAACATATCTTCACTTGTTAGGTTAAGACCCACAAGTCATCATTTGTAAGAACGTGGGGGGTGGATTGGTCACTGGAGAGGAAAGACATTAAATTAAATGTGCTGGAGCAGCCACATGGGACCCCTTAATAGTTTCTGAGTATTTTCTTAATGAAATGTAGCTTAATGCAATCCCACCCTCCCAGCCTGACAAACATCACTCTGGCCTGCTGAAGGCTCTCATGTCGCTGCTGCCTTTTAAATGATTCTGTGCACTCTCCACTCTCTGCTGCTTTCTGTCACTTACAGCCCCTGGTTTTTGACATAAACAAGGGAGCATGTCTGTGGGATGCTGGGACTGTCAGGCCTTTCAGTTCTGCTTCTCACCTTGTTGCTTGCTTACAGCAAAAAGTAAGCTATATTTAAGTGGGGGTTGTACAGAGACCAGTGGTGCATTAAAACCAGGCAGCGAAAGTGGGGGAAAAAAAAACATCTGCAGAATATGAAATATGAATGGGGATGTGAGCCTCTGGAGGTCATGCCTGAGTAGAGACAGTGTTGTACAAGGTGGATCCATGGAGCCTCAGCACTGGGTTCATCCTCTGGTCAGGACTCGGAGACAACATTGCTCTGTTGGGAACGCTGAGCAGAACTGGGTCAAATGCAGGCACCTGGTTCATTTTAAGAGCCATTTCAGAAAAAAACGTGGATCTTCAGCATGTCTTTTTAGCAAGGTCAAAGGCCACAAACTCTGCTAATAATTGTTATGAGTGTATGTTAAAATACAACTAAAGCACCATTGCAGCTGACCACTCCTCATCAGGAGCATCCTCATGGGTGAAATGCTGGACTCCCCCCTCTAACAGCTCAGGCCTGCCTTCTGTTAGGAAGGGGCTTTAGTTGGTACTTCTGAAACCTCTCCCAGAAGAGTTTGTCCTCCTTCTCGTTTTCTATGCAGGAACTGTCATTTTTCCTGCTTTCTGTTTGGAACTTTCATTTTTCCTGCTGTTTAGTGGGGAAAGAGCAATCCTCCTCCTCTTCACACCTAGAGACTGGTTTCACTGGGGATTCCTGCACACAGCTCATCCCAGAGCGTGCTCATCATTTGGGGAACACTTATCTGTTAGTTTAATGCTTCTGGGTTTCAGGAATATTGCAAAATATTTTTCTGCAAGATGGCTCTTTCTGCAGGTGCCTTCAGCTCCATTAACTGTGTGCTCAGAGTTACCTGGGCTAAATGCTGAAAGATCCAAACACTTAGATCTCCTCATATTTTCTTCCTTCATACCACCAATGCTTCTGGAGTCTCTGTGATATTTCTGGTGCCCAAGGCAATGTTGGATGGAAGCATTGCTCTGTTTTGTGAGGCTGCCCATCCCTGCAGAGGAATTGCAGAGTTCTTTGAGCAGAGCAGTCTGCTGTGGGTAGCACAGAGTGAGCTCCCTGTGTAACAGGTAAGGAGAAGGGTGTATTATCACCATGCTTTGTTTCTGGCTGCTGAGGAGCAGAATTTAAATGCCTTGTCAAATGTCTGCAGCATTGAGGTAGACTTTCTGCCTCTCTCTGTAGTCAGTCTTCTCTTTCACTGAATTCTAAGTGTTTTGAGGTAAAGATGCTTTTAGCTCTGGCCAACAGGTTTTTAGGAATGAGAAACTTTTGACTTTCTCTTAGAAAAGAGAAAGTAGAAGTATTTGGGAAGGAGACAGAATCTGACAGAGTCACTGAGGTAGGAGCTGGGCTCAATAAGAATGTAAGGGAAGCTGGCTGGAATTGAGATGTGACAGGAAAAGTGGAGGTGACAAATACAGCCTCTAGTAGTTCTCATTATCACATAAGTACATGTGGAATAAGGTAAAAAAATCTGTTACCTCAAACTGTATGTGTCTGGAAGGGAATCTAACAGATGTGTCCCACTGCATCAGTCTCCACAGTTCCCCTCATGCCATTGCTTTCCTGATCTACATTGGTTTATGTAAATTGTGCTTGTGCAAAATGAATGTATTTACCTAGGTGGGTTCCTTTCTGTAAGCTAATCCTTACTAGCACTGATAAGGATTGTCCAGCAAAGCCTGCTGAGTCCTCTGACGATAACAGAGAGCACTTGCAAACCTATGAAATGGATGGGGAGATTTTAAATAGCTCTCCTGCCTTGCTGTGTGCTTCAGCTATTGTCTGACTTTAATTCTGGAGAGAACTGCTCAAAACCATCCCTTAAGGGCTCTGCTAATCAACATAATCTCCTTTATGAAACAGGACTAGAAGTCTAATAGATGTATAAAAGAAAATTCTGATAGTGGCACAGAACTGCCTACCCTAGTTGGCATCCCAGCAAAGAGTTGTGACAGTGACTTGGTGTGGAATCAAAGGTTGGGTTTTGTATCTTGTGATGGTGGTTCTGTCCTGGCAGGGTGGGGACACTCACAGTGCCCAACTTAGAGCAAAGCTGTCCAAGCTGGCATCTTTTCAGGGTAAAAACAGTCTGTGCAGACAGAGGGGATGCTGTGGTCCAGCAGAATTCCTGTGAATACTTCTCAAAAAACTAAATGCTACTTGTTGAAAGACTTGGAATCGACTGCAGTGGAAAAGATGTGTGTCAGTGTGATGCCTTGTGAGGGCTGACATAGCACAGAGGCTGGACAGAGGTAAAGAATAAAGCAGGGATTTATTAAGAGGCCTCCATGGATCCACCTTGGGCAGCACAAGAGCCCAGCCAGGGCTGCACCCAAGATGACCCAAAATGGTCCCAAAAGGCGCGACCGCTCACGGGGTCTCTCACTTTGATCAGTTCTGCTCCATTTGCACCTTGGAGGTCATTGTCCAATTCCAGCTTTAGCCCAGGCAGTCCCATCCTGCTTGTTTTTCTCTCTCCAGCCCACGCTGTTTGTGCTCTTGGGCCTGAGATTTGGATGATTTGTCCTTGGTCCCCAGCTGGAGAAGGAATTGTTTTGTCTCTCTGCTCTGTGCAGAGAGCTCAGCATCCCCTGATATGAAGCCCAGACCCACACACTAAAGCAGCACAGAATGGGAAAAATTTAAAAGCTAAAACCTGAGGCATCAGTGCCTGGGCACTTTGACAGCCCAGTGTGTATGTGTAGCAGAACACACGGGTTGCAGGTGTAGCAGAATCAACGTGCTGAGAGCCTGTGCCCAGGAACAAAGAGGAGCAGAATTGGTTCAGTTTCTTGCAAAGGCAGTTCCCAAGGTGGAGCTTCCCCCTGTGCTGCTGCTTTAAGGCTTTTGTCTCTTCTCCCACCTGTGAGAGTCCCTGCAACAGCTGCAGAATGTGGATTTCCATATCCCACCATCAGACTCAGCTGTGTCCTGGAAAGATCATCTCTGTGTTTTCCCTCAGGGGAAGCTGATTCTTTGATTGCACATGCTGTCCCACCCAGGGCTGGCTCTAGCTAGGGACATTAGTGATAAATAATGTCCCTAGAGGGGCCTTTCAAGCTGGGACCCCTCTGTTTGGTCCTCTTTGGGTAATGGAAAGGTGAAAGGCCAGGGAATTCATCCATTTAAGGGTTATCTTAGGAAAGATAATATATCAGGTAATTAAATAACTGTCCCCAAAAGGTTTTCGCAGGAAACAAGAAGCGCTCAAAGCTGATGTTTCAGTAAAAATTATATTCAGGTATACTGCCCTCATAACCTGCTTAGGGCAGGTGAAAGCCCTTGAGGTTATGGTGAGGAAATGATATTGTAATTCTGGCCTCTTTTTTTCGTAATTGTGCCTGGAAGTCATAGGTTGTGCAGCCATAACTGGGTACATGTGCAAACCCCATCCTAAACCCTTGAGCTTGTTTTAAAGCTAATCCATTTCTGTTTAATTTACAAACAGCTGGTTGATTTAAAGGGATTTTCGTTCTGGAGTAAACAAGAAGAACATTTACACAGGGAGTAAACTATCACACTGTAAATTCTCCTTGCAATTGTTGGAGCTATTTGTTTGTATTAGATCTTAACTTCCTCAGTGCAGAGCTAATCCTGCTTGATCCCATAGTGAAGTCATGATCCTGTGTTTGATGTCACCATCTGTTGCCATAGAAGCAACTGTGATGTTGCAAATTAAACTTTGTGACTTCATGGCAAGATAAAAGCACATCTTCAGCTGCTTGCAGAAGAATATTTCCATGAAGTGTATGGAAAATCTGCCAGTTTAGATTTTGTCTAAATACAGTTCTTGTAAAGTTTATGAACAGGGAGAGGTTAGAATTATACACTGTATGAAAGCAGGAGAAAAAGAATCTAGGGCTAAAAAGGTTTGAGCTTTTGGAAAAAAAAAAAATTCTGGCAAGTAATTCATCCTTGGCAGAAGCCCTGCTGTTAAAAGGTTAGCATGGTTACAAACAGGATTGAAATAGAAACAGTTTAAAACTCAAAGCACTGTACAAATATCTTCTGTCTGTAGAGAAGAGCTCTCATGATCTCACCTGGCTGTGTGCAACATTGAAGTCATTGTCACATAAATATCCAGTCAAGGGTTACAAAAGCCTGAACGAGAACTTGACATTTGTTTGTGTTTTTTTTAAGTTGCTTAGGAAGCTAAGCCTTGATCACATTTATGTATCTGACTCAATTTGAGAAAAATCGTACTTTTTCTAAATTAGAACAATGTTTTTTTGCCTAAATGGCAGAAGGGGGAGGAAAAAAAAGGAAGGTTTATTGGTGCAGGGACAGCACCAGTGGCACAAGGAGCAGGCAAAGGGCCAAGTGCTCCTCGGAGCCCTGCTCAGCTCTTCTGCCAGCAAGAAGAGGCCTCAGAGAATGCCAGGCTAAATGCAGAAGTTTTTGTTTTCCTTTTTATGTACAGAAAAGAGTGGTGTAGTATAATTTGTTTTTTTCACTTTCTGCTGAGGGAAGAGAGCTGCCAAGTCCTGAATTAGGAAGTTGTTTTTAACTGGAGCTTTCTTATTCCTGCCATCAGTCATTTTCTTTAAATTTCCTTATTTCTCTCTTAAAATGGACAGCCACCTTCAATATCTTTCCATTCTATATCTCTGAGTGATGTAGAATTCACTAGCACTATATATTCACTATATTCATATTTAGTGGTGGGCTAAATATTGCTTGAATAATTTCTTTAGGGGAAGGCACTAATTTTGGGTTCTTCTGCTGTGTCTCTCTCCATCTTTGAATATCTCCAAGGGCCATGAAAGTAAAAAGAAACATCTAGGGACCCCCAGAAGAATTAGGTTCACTTCAAACATGACACATGCTCTATATCCCTGGGGCAGGCACTTCATTTTGTAGTGTTTCAGACTTTTATGACACGATGATTGATTTTGTCGAGGTGAAGTTGCTTAAGTCATTAGTTAAAAAGCCTGATAAAGCTGCACAAAGATATTAAGTTGTTATCAATCATCAGCCTCTCTTTGTTCTCCCCCAGCTTTACCCCACATTTGAAAGTGAGGGAGGAGACAGGCAGGAGGCCGCCTCATTTTCAGGCTGTCAGGGTTTTGTGAGATCCTGGCTCTCCTGTCAGGATCTCTGCTGAAGGCCAGGGCTGCAGCAGGTGATGGATGGGGAGCAGCGTGCTCCAGCTGCCAGCTCCTGCTCCTGCTCCCCAGCTGGAGCCTGGCCCTGTGCAGCCCTCCTGTCCCCTGTGCCCACACTGTCCCCTGTCCCTGCCCTGTCCTCTCATCCAGCCCCTGCCCTGTCCCCTTTTCCTTGTGTCTCACTTTGAAAAGCCAGGTGTCTGCTAAGGAAGGCAGCAGCTTCTCTTGAAGTGGAAAATGTAAACCCTCTCCCTCTGAATTATTATAATTCTGAAATTAGGGGGGCTCTCAGGCAAAGATACGGGAGTAGGAATGACAGTTCTTTATTAGAAATGATGCCTTAGGTTTTAGCTTTTCTATTTTTCACATTCTGGGCTGCTTTAGTGTGTGGGTCTGGGCTTCATATCAGGGGATGCTGAGCTCTCTGCACAGAGCAGAGAGACAAAACAATTCCTTCTCCAGCTGGGGACCAAGGACAAATCATCCAAATCTCAGGCCCAAGAGCACAAACAGTGTGGGCTGAAGAGAGAAAAACAAGCAGGATGGGACTGCCTGGGCTAAAGCTGGAATTGGACAATGACCTCCAAGGTGCCAATGGAGCAGAACTGATCAAAGTGAGAGACCCCGTGAGCAGTTGTCCATTTTTGTGACCATTTTGTGTTGTGCTGCCCAAGGTGGATCTGTTGAGGCCTCTTAATAAATCCCTACTTTATTCTTTAGCTCCATCTAGTTTCTGTTCTAAGTCAGCCTTCAAATTAAAAAAAAAATAAAAATGCACTAATATAAAACACCATGAGAGTCAGAACATGCCCTGGCCCCCTGTGTGTCAGGGAGGTGGCAGCAGTCCCATCCCATGGTGGCTCAGCCCTCCTGCAGTGCCAGCTGTGCTTCTGCTGGAGCAGGATCCTGCACAAGGGGGGAGTTTTCCTCTGGAGCTCCAGGGCTGGGGGAGATGGGCCTGGGCTCCTCTGGGAATGCAGTGGGGAAGAAAGCTGCTCCTCTGGGGATGCAGTGGGAAGAAAGCTGCTCCTCTGGGGATGCAGTGGGAAGAAAGCTGCTCCTCTGGGGATGCAGTGGGAAGAAAGCTGCTCCTCTGGGGATGCAGGGGACAAAGGCTGCTGTGCTGTTCCCAGGTCAGATTGGATCCAGGTAGGAATGTTTGGCTCCTCCCCTGGGCAGAGCATCTCCCCATGGATGATGGAATTTTCTCAGCCATGCAGGGACACTCAGTGGCCATGAACAGCAGAGATCTCCTGGAGGGAGGGTTGGCTGTGGGAGAGATAAAGAAAAAACAGCCCCATGAGCAGCAGAGAACTGCCCCACCTCTGGCAGATGGGAAATAGAATCCACACCCCAGTCACATCTTGAATTTGCAGCCTAAGACACTTTGCCCTGTCCCCTTTCCCTGCCCTGTCCCCTGTCCCTCCCAACCTGCATTTGGAAACTGGAGAGTTTCAGGGTATTCCCTTCCTTTTCTCCCTCTCTGTGTTCTGCTCCCTCCTGTGGGGCTTAACTGGCTCTCAGAAATCTCTTCAGGGTGTGAATGGCAGCTCAAATCCAGTGGGGAATTCAGAGCTACCCCGTGCTCACACAATTGGTTCTTGCCCTTGATTGTAGGGGGTTCTCCCAATTTTTTAAAATTATGTATTTTCTCTGAATCACAGAGATATTTTTCCTAACTTCTAGTACTTGATTTCCTCTGTCCTTTCTACCACCACTGTCCCAGGGGTTGGCCTTTTCATTCTGAATCCACTTTTTACCATTGCCTTTTGCCCTTGCAGACTAGGGGAAATCCTTCCATTCCAAGCTTCATGTTGGATTGTGGCTGGGAGTATTGTTGAGGTTATCATCATAAGAACAGAGGTATGCTGTGTGGATAGGATTTCCCAGCCCAAATAAGCTTGTATCCTGTTGGTATGGCTCATGAAGGGATGGTGCAAGGTACAGGTGGATAACAGCTTTTGGGAAATTATCATCAGCTCACAGAGTTGAGGACAGTAAAACTGTCCTTGCTGTCTCCTACATGTATTAAGATTCCTGATTTTCAGCCAGCCAACCAACACTGCTAAATGCTTCAGACAGCTTACTCTGGCAATACAGCTGTAGTGGACTTAATTTAGAGTGTGGGGGAATGCAGATTTTTTTTTTTTCTCTGTTTATGTTGTGATTTTTCTTACTTTTTATAATGTAAGTACATTCTGAAAGTAAGGTCCTTTCTTTATACAAACACAGCAGAACAGATATAGAAGCATGTTGGAAGGTTCTGGCATAATTTAATTTTTTCTTCTAGAGGCCTTTTCCTACATCAGCTCCACTGAATGAATTTCTCAGTGGTACCCAGATATTGTACTAAAACCCAATTTAAATCTGTTTTGACTAAGTTCTTTTTGGTTCGTTGGGGTGCTTATTTTTGATTTTAAAGAATGATGTATCATGGAAGACCACAAAAGTCCACATAGCCCCCATATCCAACAGCAGCTAGACTGAAATTCTGCAAAATAGCACCAGGACAGGGCACGAGTATAATTTTCATAGAGATGTTCCATCCTCAAGGATTTCCCTGAGTCAGAGGTGACATCTTCAGCTATTACTTCCATTGGTTTTTCCAGGTTCTGTCTGAACCTGTGTTCCTCCTAGCAGTTACAGCCTTCTGTGAAGATGGCTTTCAGAGTCTGAACTGAACACTGAGTGAAAAACCACCTCGTTGGCCACTTGTGGATTGGCCACCTGCCAGTTTGATGTGCTGCCCCCATCCCTGTCCCAAAGGCACAGTGGACACCTGGTCTCCAGGAATCTGCTCTGTGTCACAGCATTCCATAGGTCTTGTCCCTGGGCCTGCTTCTTCATTTCTGTTTCAGGCTGAAGGTTCTTTTCTAGTTCAGCTGCATCCTTTTTCACATGGTAGGAAAACACAGTCTTGTTCTGTCTGTACATCCATCATACTTATCAGGCTCATATTTGCTTTTCTCTTCTTAATTCTTGTCACTCTCCTTGCTTTTAGACAGCTAGGGAGCAGTGAGCTGGCATTTTTATCCAGCAGTCTCCTTAACTCCCAAAGCTGGATTCTGAAATGATCAATTTATAGCCCATCACTGCATGTGTTCAGCTAGGATTACACTCTGGGTGCCTGATTAATTATTTTTCTGCCTAGGTTTCATCTGCCTTTTTATTCCTCACAGGTGTAGCAAGGTCTTTCTTCAACTCTTTGAAATATTCTGTCTTTCCTGTCTTGATGCACTGGTGCCTTTGAACTTGGTGTTTACTAATTATATATTTTCATATGGGCTGGGAGTGTGTTGCCTGGGAGAGACTCCAATATAGCTCTGTGTGCAGCTTCCTTGTGCCTTGTCCTAAGAAAAACAGCCATTTGTTATCTGTGTACAGAGCAGTTATCCTTCCTCTTCTCCACCCACTGAAACATCTTTTTTGAGATAGATTTTCTTCGGAATCTGCACTTTTTGCTCAGAAAACAGAGTTGCCCAACAACACAGGTGAGACTCTGAGAATTCATTGAATGGTTTGGCTTGGAAGGGACCTAAAGGTTATTTTATTCCACTCTCTGCCATGGGCAGGGACACCACCCACCTCCCAGGTTGTTCCAAGCCCCAGTATCCAGCCTGGCCTTGGACACTTCCAGGGATCCAGGGGCAGCCACAGCTTCTCTGGGCACCCTGTGCCAGGGCCTGCCCACCCTCACAGCAGAGAATTTCTTCCCTATCTACCTCTTTTCAGCTCCTGAATGAGTTATAAGATTATTTTCCGGGCATGGAGGCAGAGAAAGGATTAACTTTGTTGCTCAAATGCTATTTTCAAGTAGGGAAGTTTTTAGTTTATCAAGCATGAAAGCAGGTCTAAAGAAGAGGTGAAAAATATCTGTTTCTCCTACTGATGCTTTACAGGTTGCCTGGGCTTTATCTGCTGTTTGTACATCACATAAATCCATCTGCCAAATAAGTAGATTGGAGAATGCCAACTTGGATCAAAATAGTCCACAAAATTTAATTTAAACTCCCTAAGATGGATCATATTCACTAAAGGTGCAGTAAAAAAGCAAATACTTGAAGCTAAAAGTGTCAAGATTTTCTCAAGCTTCTCAAGGAGTTTCTGATCCCCTTGATTTCACCCCCAGTGCCCACACACATGCTGGCTGGTTGTGCAGAGCTGCTCAGAAATAAAGTTGATCAGTAGCTTATGGCTAAAAAATAATGCCAGTGTTCACTGTGGACAGAGCTGTTTTCCAAGCCATTTTACTTCTGATTTCAGCAAACATAACATTGATTCACAAGGTAGTATGGATAAGCAGTTATTTAAAAATAGCCTAATTTAATTATTTTCTCTTTGGAATTGGGAGTGAGTGTCTTAAAAGTCAGGTGGTGGTGGTGCTCTGTTCTGATTGCATGATTTAAATTTCTAAAGGGTGGAAAAGAACAACTGAGAATAATGACCATCAAGGTAATAATGGGGATTCTTGTTCTTAGACAAACACCCTTTCAGCTCTGGAGAAAGGAGCCATTTCCCTAACATTTGTGGAAACAAAAAAAAATGGTTCAGTTGAACATTCATGAATAATAATAAGGCATGAATATTGTCTGTAACAGCTGTTGGGTGAGCGTTTGGAAGAGTTCACTTCTTTGTGCAAGAGCATGAAGTATGTTTAAAAATACAGCCACTGGAATAATAAAGCTGTGCTGTCCAGCAGCAAAGACCAAAAGCTGGGGAGCGTTGGAGGGTTTGGATATTTCCCTCATTTCTGCTCTGTCTGGGACACACCTGCACACAGGCAGGGCGGATGTCTGCAGCACACAGAGCTCTCTGCACGGGCTCCTGCTGTGAAAAACACATTCACTCTCCTGTGCAGATTTAAAAATTCAATAAAGGACAGTGGGAGACAAGGACCATAGAGCAAAGGTTGTTATTGGCACTGAACCAAGAGCATCCTGTTACCTTTGGGGTACCCCTTAAATACCTTCTCCCTTACAGCAGCCTGTTGCATATTCATAGACATTATGCATAGTAAACTTTTCCCCAAACTAGTTTACATGTTCCAAGAACTGTTTAGCCTGGCTCCTCCTCCGTTCCACCTTTTTGGAGCTTGTCTGTTCCTTGTGGTTTTAGTCTTTAGTTGTGGTTTTAGTCCTTTATTTTCACCTCCAGTTTTTGGGCCTTGCTCCACATTGCCTTCAGATAATTAATGCTGATAACTGGCAGATCTGTATCAGTGTCCTCATCCTCAAACTCATCCTCACATCCCATGTTCATTGGCTGTTATCCCATCGAAGCAGGCATTTTAACACAAGCACACTTTTATCAACTATTTCACTGAGCTTAATTAACAACAGAAATAAAAGCGATATCTTTATAACAAAGATACTTTAACACTACACATATAAAATGCATTTTAATATTTGTCAAAAGCCACTACTGTACTATGTATCTGTAATCTTGTCAGTGAGGCTCTAACAGCAAGGAGGAAGCTTTGTAAAATGTTTGCAGTTGCCATCTGGGGGGCTAATTCTCAGGACAGCAGAGATTGGCTCTGGTAGTGCTGGTAAAGCCATAGGGTCAGGAAATTGCTAAGCACTTCTGGCTGGGGTGTAAGGAATGATACAAATCTGTGAATCATCAGTGGTCTTTTCATCGTTGGATTTTGGTTCAGTTTCACAGGAGTAGCACAAGGGCAAACAAACGGGGCTTAGTGCCAGTTTCATTTAAGAGCACCTCGTACATGGAGGGCTGTGGTGAGTAATCAGTTTGATTGCATGTGCATTCAGTGCCCATCTACTCCCTTGAAATTCTGTTCCCTGGCTGGCCAGGTGAGAGCCCAGAGGATGCTCAGCAGCCTCTTGGTCAGAGGAGGCAGCAGAACCTGCAGAGCCGCTGTATTGTTCCAGCTGGGCTCCATTCCTGGGGCACGCAGCAAACCTGCTTTTTGGTTGTCGGAATCTGGGGTATTGATTATTCTGAGATTGTAGAAAGTCTCTGTCTGTCAGCCCCGCTGCCAAAGCAGAAGCCATAATTGGTCTGTGCTGGTTCAAGGCTGTTTATTCTGTTTATCTCTAACATGTTCTGCTGCCCTGCCGCAGCTCTGTCCTGCAGGGCAGCGTGTGGGGCTCTGCCCTCAGTGGGATGGTACAAACATTAAATACCAGAAACTACCTGTGCTGGATTTACAATAACGTGCCAATATCTGTCACCTATGTTGGACAGTGTGTCCCCAGCCTGAACCAACAGAAAAATGCCAACACCACAGTGAAACATGGAGGGCATGAAGAAGGAGAAAAAGGACAAGGCACACCCAATTTCCTCCATCTTGTCCCCTTTGGACCCCTAATCTAGAATCCTAAAATTTTACTTTTGCACCCGTGCCACACTTAATTATTACTCATATCAAACCTCAGAGCTTGTAATTCATCCTGTAAGATTGAAAACTCTTTTCCATGGACAGAGATCACAGACAGTGTCTCTGGGGGCTCTGTCCAGGGGGGTTCCTGACCCCTGCCAGGGTCCCAGACCTGCCAGGGCAGCCAGAGGGATGCCCTGGATTCCCACATTTGGTGGCTGTTGAGTGCATAGATCAGGCTGGTTTTGTGAAGATGAGAACTTGCAAATGGTTTATTTTCTGTTGGACAAGGCACAAGAGTTCACCTCTAACAGCCACCACCTTACTTTCAGAGTAATGTGTGGAGAGGTAACTTTTCTTGCCAGAATATTTTCTCAAAGGATTGGTACAAAACAAATTATTTGGTAGTACAAAGGGAGGCTGATTTCTCCCCTCCACCCCACCATTCATGACATGGTGCAGTTCAAGCTTGTTACCTCCCCATGTAATCTGCTCATTTTCCCTTGTCAGGGAGCCTCTCAGCTCTGTATTTACAGCGAGAGGATTAGGCTGGCAGCTCTCCAGTAATGCTGCAAACTGCTCCATGAGCCCTGATTCAGCTGAGGTTGTCAGCACTGATTGATTTTCATGGTTGACAGCCTTTGAAATGCTTTCAGATTGTGATTTCTCACCGGGTCTGATGTGGGGGAGGTATTTTTATTATCATTATCAATAGTAGAAATAGTATTATCTGGATATTTGTGCTAGTAGCGATTTGGGGCACAGACTGGCATGAGCAGTTGGTGTCAAGCTTCATGTTGGCAAGGAATAATCTCATCAGGACTTGCACTGCAAAATGCAGCTAGCTCATGGTCTTTCCAAGGTAAATGAAAATTCACCATAAATTTTCATATCTTTACTATTTTTGCCATTGTGGCTTAATGATAAGCACTCTGGGATTTGGGTTCTCATGGACAATCCAGTGAGGTTTGTAACTTCTAAAATGTTATGGTTTTAGTTTGATATGTCACCAGAAACTGAGGGAAAAGCAAAAACTCTCCAACATCTTTTCAGTGTCAGAGAATTAAGACATTGCTTTATTCTGGCCAGGATGTTGCTCTGGCCAGGATGTGCAACAGAAATCATTTAATCTACACATTGCCTGGGTTGTGTGGTGAAAATGATTCCATCACACGTGGCTCTTTACTAGACTTTTCACATAGACAAACCCCAAAGAAATTCTCAAGGTCGTTGGTCTTAACTTACACAATTCTTATTATTTGATCTCCTATTGATCCCTTCACCTTAGATGCTCATTTAGTCCTCATTCCTCAGGTTTGCCTTTTCTCACACCAGGCAAACCAGGGGGTGATGTTTGAGGTCTAGATTTTTCACATATTTATACAGACAAACCCCAAAGTTCACTGGTTGTAAATTACACAGTTCTTAGTATTTGATCTCCTATTGGCTATTGATCCCTTCACCTCAGATGCTCATTTATTTATTCAGATTTTGATTAATTTCATTTATTTAGATTAATTTTATTTAGATTCATTCTTCAGTTCTCTCATGAGTCTTTTCTCAGACAGGGCAAACCAGGGGATGATGTTTGGGGTTGATGTTCAATATTGATGTTCATTAATGTTTGTTCATAATCACTTATCTGCTGTGTTTCTTCTGGCTACTCCCAACCTGTTGATGTTGAGGTCTTCAGGTCTTGACTGGTGAAAGAGTCTTTTGGAAAAAAATAAAAGCCAAAACTCATTGAAGACAGCACAGAAATATCACTGAGGTTTATTTCTAACATGTGAAACATCTGTCAGTGTTGTGCTATGAAGACAACATGCCCTAATGCTTTGAAATTAACTTTGTTACTGTTAAGGATAGCAAAATAAATAAAAGCACCCACACAAACAAAAACCGAGCAAAAGGGTGTCTGTTAATAGCATTGCTCTGAAAAAAAATTCTCATCTTTATGAAAAATATATTACTCATGAAAATAGGAAATCACAGTGGCTAGTGAGAGGAAATTTCAGAGCTGGATCAGTCTGCTCATTTTTGTTTGAAGGGATACCCCTATAGCCAGAGAAAAAGGTCTTTTTATGTTCAGGCCTGAAATATGCTATTGTTCATGCAATATTTCTTTTTTCCTACAGTAAAAACATTAAGAAAACATAATTCCAGATGACCATTGTAGTTTAGGGCTATAGTCTTGAGGATTTGCATGTAATATGTGCCCTGTATCACCCCCTGAGGCACACCAGTGGTAAACCTATGACCTTACTTCAATAGATGTTTCCCAAAGCGCCTGTGGACCAGAAATCCCTTCTGCAAATATGTGTAAATACATCCCAAAGCCCAGCAGCCCCTTCCTCCAAGCTTTTGCTGCTCTCTGGATACTGAACTTGGCAGCAAGATCCTACCCGTGGCTCTCAGAAGTGGTGAAAAACCTTGAACAGGGCAAGGCAGGCAGAGTCCTTGGCAGCTGCTGACTCCTTTTCAACCAAGGGGATGAGCTGTGGCCTGGAATTTCTTCCTTTATCCCATGCTGCCAGGAAGGATATTTAGTAATAATTTGGCTACATGTATAGAGCCAGTATTTCTGTTGACATCACAGTGCTTTTACAGGAGATTTCTTACATGCAGAGAATCACATTTTGGCTGCAGGTAGTTCCTTAATTGATATACTAATCAGTTATAGTTATAATATTAAAATTATACTGTAGAGTATATATTATAATAATTATACTAATACAATATGTTATATATTAAACATATATAATATAATAAATATATACTATATTATATATTGTATAATATATAATATAGTTATATATATAGTATATATATTGTAATAATTATACTATTAGTTATAACTAATAAATATCAAGTCCATCTTCCTCCACCTGATGGTTTTGAGTGGCAACCCAGTGGTAGAGCAAGGTGCTGTTTTCATCAGGGCTTGCCTGTCAGGGACCAGCAGAAGCTACAATCTCAAGACTGTATTTCTATAAAAAAGAAAAGTGCTTGTCTGTAGTGTGACATATGGTTAGAATGTGGCCACTTCTTCCAAATATCTGTGATAACCTTTAGGCAGCTTCAACACACAGATTGTCATCTCACACTGGTCCTGGATTGCTTTCCTCATTTAAGGAGGAGAAGCAGAGCTGAGCTGTATAACCCTGCTGGGCACACCGAGGAGATGGGCAGGTTGTTAGAGTGAAATCACACACTTGTCTGCTTTGGGAGCCACAAAGGATTGCTTGCAGGTAGTTGGACTGTCCTTCAAAGGTTATATGAAGGGACTCTCATTTTTTGTTCTTTGCTGGATTTCAGCAGCTCCCTGTGGGGCAGATCTGCTGTGGGCTTCAGTCAGGGTATCCTGGAGCTTTGGCACTTGAGCAGTCACTCCCAGCTCAGCCAAATGAGCTGGGCCAGGTTCTACTCTTGCACACTGAGAAACTTCCCTGTACCAGGTACAAAATTTGGTAAAAATGCTGTTTTGACAAATTATGGTCATGCCTGTGACCTGTCACTCATTTACTGACTTGTGATTCTCTGGGTAGTTCATTTCTTGGGAAGATTTCAGAGAAGATGCTGTCACTCCTCTGAACTGGATTTTTCCTCTTTGTAGAACTAGTACTGCTTAAATAGTCAAATCCCTCCTCTGTCCTAGTATTCTGAGACAATAATTAATTATTACTCTTCGTGTCTTTTATTAATTGAAATAAATGCTTCCTTCAAAAAAAATCTTTCTAGCACATAATTTTTGTAATAACTCCACACACAAAATTGATCCGTTTTACCCTGCCTGTGCAATAGATAACAGGGAGGGTGTGGGTGTGGTAGACTCATTTTAATCTCAGTTTAATTCCACATACTTTTCCCTGAACTGAATGATTGTACATGAAAAGGCACAGCCTGCTCTGCTTTTTGCTGTAGAAGCACAGAATCATTATGTTGGAAAAGATTGCTGAGGTCATCCAGTCCGGCCATTACCCCAGCAGTGCCAAGGCCACCTCTAAACCATGTCCCCAAGTGCCACATCCACACATCTCTTTAAATCCCTCCGAGGATGGTGACTCCACCCCTGCCCCGGGTGGCTGAGCCACTGCTGGGACAGCCCTTTGGGGGAAGAAATGTTGTACTGTATTGGTGACCTTTCTTTGTGTAGGTTCCAGGTCTTCATTAAAATCAATGTTGTCTTTCTCATTGGTCTTTTCTGGACAGTTTGAGTTTTTAGATGAGAAGATGTCATCAGTAATCATCCAGAGGACTGACTTAGCCAGTGGAGCACTTTCAGTTTTCATTGCTGTCACTTTGAGCTGTGTTCATCCTGTCTGTGCAAACTGAGCACAGTGCTGCCCATCATGTCATCCAGATCTTGTTTCTGCAAGGCTGGTCCATCACAGCATCACTCAGGGGTCACAGGTCCTTGTGGGCATTACAGTGCTTGTCTGCTGCTCATGTGGCTTGGGGACATCAGGTCTGGGGCAGTTTTGTTTAGCCAGCTCTCTTATGGAGCTCCCTGTTTAAGTTTTCACTTGGGAAGCTTTGTGTGTTGGTTGGTTGACAGTAAAGGTGTGCTGCTGTAGTCCCCCTCAATTCCAGAGCCTCAAATGCCAGGCAGAGTGCTGTTGAGCCCCGTGGGAGTTACTTACCCAGGAGCATACAGGAGTTGAGCCCAGTATCATTTCTGTGCTGTGGAAAGATCATTTGAGGGTTTTTTCTCTTCTGTTTCATTGCTTACTTGAGGTCAGTATCTTCTTATTTGTAGTTTTGTATTTTAATGGCCTAATACCAGGGACTTCATGAACCTTTCATTGAAAATGTAGATAAATTCTCTCTTCTTGTCTTTATTTATCTGCCATACAATCAATATTGTTTAAAGTAAAATACTGTGGGTTTGAGCCCAAGGAATATGTATGATTTGTGGCTGTAAAATAGATTCAGCTGGTGATATATACATTTATCTACTATCTAAAATCTGTTGTACAGTTTGTTTGTTAAGATTATCACAAAAATACTCTGTGTTCACCAGTTTTAAGTATCAGGAATGGGAAGCAAGAAACAAAAGAGAGAATTTTGTCTTTGGACTCCAACTAAACTCTGTCACAAATATAGAAGTGTCAAGGTCAGTTGGACTGACATGAAAAAAGTGCTTGAAATCTAAGGCTTCAAATGAAAGCCAAATGAAATTCAGTTTGTCTGCTTTGTCCTTGTGTGAGTGGCTAATAAAGCATATGTATGCATTTCTGATTCCTCCAAAGAACAGTTTTGGCAGCAGTTATGCCTATCAAGAGCCATTTGTGTTTCCCTGCTGGCTCAAGGGATATAAAGGGGAATGGTGAGAAATAAGCTCCTGCAGTGATCTTCACTGTCAGACCTCTTTGTGTTTCAGGGACAATGCCAGATCTTTTGCAGGAAAGTTTTCTCCCACTTACGTATCACCCCCAGTCAGAGAACACGTCCTGAGCTGGGGGTGGAAGAGTGGAGTTTGTCCCTGGAACAGAATCTGCTGTCTGCTGGCCTTCTGCAGGTCTCCATCCTGGAATATCTTTTATTAATTTAACCAGCTCTCCTTCTGCAGAGAATCCTCTCTGATGAACTAGTCACATTCACAGGATGCCAGAGCTCAAATAGTTCTTCATGTAAGGAGTATCTATCACATAGTGGACTGAAATTCAGCTATTTTATTCAACAATCAAAAGACTATTTCACCTGCATGACCAGACATGTTGCAGAAGAATTTTTGTTGTGCAGGTGGGTGGATTTCCACAGGTTTGGCCTCTAGTTAGTCACACAAATGATGTAATTTTTTAGGCTTGACTTGGCTGGAGGAACCTGGAAGATGACACAGCTCTGGTTTTGAGGGAAAGAACATGTCGAGCTGAATGTGGCGCATGTACTGCCAGCAGGCTGGTCCTAAATGAGCAGAACAACCACAAGCAGTCAACAGGCAGAGTTTATGTAGAATAACTTTTGCCAGAGAAATCCTATGGTTTTACTGCTAATTTAAAAATTAGTGGCTGAGAGGAATGCAGTTTCAAGGCAAACACAGATATACAAGAAGGAGAGTGATTTATAGAGCTAGGACAGGAAATGAAGGAAGATGTAAGCTTGAAAGGATAGGAGGAGGAAGGAAGTGAAACAGACTGACAGTGAAATTGATTCATTTCTTAATAGTTCTCCCACTGAATGCATAAAGCCCAACTGATACAAATAATACTTACTGTACTGTAGGGACAGGTTTGTCATGGGAGAAGCACAATATAAACTCATTTAGCCTGTTTAAGGTGTAACTTTGTTTTTTGCACAGATTTGGGAGTATTTTTCCCAAGAAAACATTTTGCTGGCTAACTGTTAAGCTGTGAAAACCCTGTTACTGACCAAAAATTGGGAGCTGTTTTCCTTTTTTTTTTTTTAATCATAGCCAGTTCAATCTGCCCTGCCAAAACAAGCACCCACTTAACTTGATGGGGTGACAATTCTCACACATTACATTCTGCATTACTCTGTCCAGCTGCAGAAGAACATGAACAACTCAGGATGGTTACCCAGAGCAGTCAGCACATCTTTAATGCAGGATGATGCTCTGGTCATTGCCATGTATCCCTCCTGATTGAATCTTAGAAAGAACTGCTTCCAGAAGGAACAAAACCAGCAGCTGCCTGGCCTAGCTTTGAACTTGAAAGTCCAAACCTCACATTCCCACCAGACTTCAGGCAGGTGCACTGCTGAGCTGCCTCGGGGTGCTCTCTGTTACAACATGAAAATGGGGCTGAAAGGGCTGTGCTGGGAAGTGCATCTGTATTTCCTTCATGCCAGGGCATGCCCTTTGAGAGGAGCACTTGCATTATTGGATAGGCAAGATGGATGTTGTATTTTAAAAGTCTGGGAGAAACTTGCTAATATGCCCTTTTCTTTTGGAAATGCAGCTCTTCAGTTTCTAAGTAGACAGGTATGGCAAGCACATTTCTCTCCCTCTCAGGATTTTTCATAGAGGTGCACAGAGGGAAATGAAAGAGAAAACAATTTCTATTTCTGCTCCTTGTTTTTCCCATGTGGAATGTGTTTGGAGAATTGTTTACCTGGGGTGATTGCTTGATTGGATTCTGGTGAGGATTGTTTGAGCCTGATGGCCAATCCAACCCACCTGGGGCTGGACTCAGAGAGGGTCAGGAGTTGAGTTAGAGAAAGTAGTATGTAGTTTTAGTATCCTCCTTTATATAGTATATTAATGTATTTTAACATAGTTATAATAAAGAAATCATTCAGCCTTCTGAATTGAGTCAGACATCGTCATTTCTTCCCACTGGATTCACCTGCATTTACAATAGACAGGTATGCTAAAACAAACTGCTTCACTGCTCTGCTGCTTTGTTGGGTTATTTTGCTTAATGTTTTCCAAAAATTGAAGCTTTTCAAAATCATAAGCTTTGTTATAGTAGCTTTTTTTTACTTATTTTTTCCAGAGTAACTTATGTCAGCTATAACAGTAAATTAATAATCAAATACAAGTTTGAGTTCTGTATGAAAACCATGAGTGTATAAAACATGAGGTAATGAACTTCACATAAATTGACATACTTTTCTTAGGGAAAAGATCCATTTTGTATGTGAGAGAGAGGACAAAGAAGAGGATCAGAAACAGAATATATTAAAGCCGCACTAGGATTTAGTTAGAAAAACAAAATTTCATCTTTTAGAACTGCCCAAGAGCTTTCAGCTACTGTCTTGGTTGGAAGACCTAGCCCAGAGGGGTTCTGTTTTAGTTTGTTTTTTTAAATCACCCATTTCCTATGTTCTAAGTAGTTAAATGTTACCTCTTTTCTGAAATTAGATGAACTGGTGTTTGTGAGGAGGACGGAGCATATTCTCCATCCCTGCTCTTTGGCAGGGCACAATAAAGAGCAGCCTTGGTCACTCAGCTTCTAAGCTAATGTTGCAGTGAATTTTTTTTACAACTGAGAAGCAGACAGATGACATATTAGATTAGTCTGCATTCACTCAAATGCCTTTTTTTAGGCAACTGGAAGACAATATATTGAAATAGCAGCAGTGATGAAAGTCTAGGGGTATCATAGTTTCACAGACAGATGATACCTTTTGTTGTCCTGACTGATCTGCATGGGAAAGCAGGACAAGCTTTTGATGAGAGTTATTTAATCAGCTGAAATATCAAAGCACATTCTCTTATCTGTACATTGTGGAGATCATGTTTTCTAAGATTTTCATGATGATTCAGTGGTTCTTTAAATACTCATGTTTAAATCAGCCAGTGGGAATGAAGAATTACCTTTTCTCCTACAGAAAGGTGAGTGTTAAGAACAGACTCACCAAGTCTGCTTGGGAGATGTCTGAAAGGTTTCTTTGGTTTGTGTTTTTTGAGCATTTCCAGAGGAACTAGTTGAAATTCAGCCACTCTTCATATGCTGGGCACTGCAGAGAGGTATTCATTTTAAGTTGATGTATGGATTCAATGACAGCAATATAATTCTGGGATCATGAGCAGGAGGAAGAAATTGCTCACTCCAGGAAGAGCTCTCCTGCCTCCTCTTGGATGTTTGGCCTTTCTTTTAATGGAAACCTGTGGCAGTCAGCTGCCAAATGCATTTTCCTGGCGTGGCAAGAGGATGTATAGTGCATTCCCATCTCAGAAAGTCAGTCAGGCTATATTTTTGTATTATTACAAGAGCTCCCTGCTGCTAGATCTATGGCAAAGAAGAGGCAGTGTCCAGTCAGGAATGTTTAGTACTTGATACAATGATGGCACAATTAGCAGCAATTTGTAACGTGTCTTTTCTTGTTTTCAAATTTAGTTACTCCCAGGAACAAACACGGAATGTTTAAGATCGCTGAAGTATATATATATATATATATATATATATAAACATATAATATTTAAGCAGTTCTATATTTCACTGCATGCATTCATTTTTCTTCTAGTTTCTATGTTTGAAGGGCATATAAACACTGGATCCCATAAAGTGCTGTTTAAGCTAAGAAATTGAGTTGACTTATTGTCACTGAGATGAGAACTAAAACAGGAAATTTTTTATTAGCTCAGAGCAGGACAGTCTAACTTTGCTCAAATCCCAAAGCTCCTTATCCTTCCCACCAATATTTTAAAGGAACAACAGCCACTTGGAACAAGTCTGTCTCAAATCTCTTGTACACCTTCTGTTTGTTAGTGTTTATGGTTTTGTACCTGTTTTCCCATCTTAAAACCTGTTTCCCTGGTGCATAAACACCTGTACAAACAGCAAAGTGGATAGGCTGTAAAACCAAGAAACTGCTCAATGCACAATACCCAGAATGAGCAGGTGTGTAATGAGCCAGCTTCTGTGTAAGCTCCTTTTACAGTCTCTGACTGGTGCTCTGTAGTGGGGCTTTGCTGGTTCTCAGCTAGATCTCTGCATTTTTACTTTATTTTGTGAGTAGGGAAAGCATATATGAGTTTTTCCCTTATCTTTCATTCACAATAATCCAAGGGAGCTGGAGTGACTTTTTTTAATAAATGAAAATATTATAATTCTATTCAAATTAGCATGTGGTTTCATCTACATGCTGTTTCACTAGATGGTTGCATTGTTGTGGTCCCTCTTTGTCCTTTCTCCTCAATGTTATTTTACATCCTCCCCTTCCAAAGAAATGTAGGATCTGTGTCCATCCCTGCTTGCTTGCCTATAGTAGAGACAGGAAGGCAGGAGAAAGGCTGCTTGCCATGAAACCATCCACTGTGAAAAACAAAGGCTGGAGAGAGCTGCTGAGCTGCTCCCAGCCTGTGCTAACAGTGATGGTCAAGGTATGGTCCAGGTCAAACAAAACCTAAAATGCTCCAGTGAACACTTTTCATCTCATTCACACAAAAGTCACTTTGGCCTGGTGAAGTGGATTTTGGAAACTGAAATGAAAAAGAAACCCCAGAGGGTTTTTCTCAGAACCTTTCTCTTGTTATTCTGGCAGATGAGGCCTTGGAGGGGACTTGAAATGAAGCCTTGGAGATGGGCTGTAACAGGAGCTCTTGCAGCACCTGTGCACATCAGCCAGCTCTGAAACACGGCTCTGAGGGGATGCCAAGAAAAACATCAGGAAAAATATCAATAACTCTCATCTAGACAGTTGCATTTCCTAAACCAAACCAGCATATGCAAAAGGGGTTGCATCAGATAAAAATCCGTGAGTTAGGATGCCTGAGCCAGACTTACCAGAAGCTGTGATTTCCTGGACAGAATCCATCTTCTCCAGCCTGGTGTCAAAGTAGGTCCTCTTCTTCCTCAGTTCTTTTAAATCTTGTACGTGGCACCTTTTACTGTCTCCCTTAAAGTGGGCTCTTCCAGTTAAATTGCCTCATTTAATTCCTGGTGTGCTGATCAGGAAGCTTTCTGCAAATACCATTTGTTTCTTAGTCTTCCAACGTGGAAAAGGAGTTTCATAAAGCTTGGAAAAATGAGGCATGTAAAAGAATCATTAAAAACAGGCATATCAAACATTCTCTGTGTTTCCTATCAGCTTTAATCATGCTTAAAGACTTTTCTAATATTGTCACAGCAAGCAGAACTGATATAATTGGATTTCTATCACAGAAATGGTAGGAAATTAGTTGGAGTAGTTGAGTGCTGGGTGAGAGAACCAAAATCAAGTTTTGTAGTCACCTTTGTGGCCAGGTACAGCATTGCTCTGTCTGTGCAGTGCCTGCTCCAGTGCACTGAGCTGAGCTCCATCCAGGTGAATTGGAGAATTTGTAGTGCCAGTCCCTGGTGAGAGATTTTCACTGGCCAGGTTCTGAGTGCAGTCCATAGAACCAGAATGTGCTTCAGGTTCCAGGTATCCAGCAAGTTTCCAAGTCAGTCATCTCAGGTACACGTTTAAGCATGAGTAAAACAATTCTGGACTCTTTTCTCTCTCTCTCTCCCACCCTGTGAGAAATGCTCTTTTATATATTTGCTTTGGTTTTCTCATACAGGGAATTTAATTACATACTTTGTTTTCTTTTCAGTAAAAAAAAAAATAAATGTAGAAATAAGAAAGCATTTAAAGGGCACAGTTCTGATATAAACAACACTTTTAGATTAGGAAACTGTGCCAGATTCATTTCAGTTCCCAAAAAGTGGATCTACCATATGAAAAACTCCCCTATTTGCCTTCCCTTTGCCCTTCTCTTTGGTTATTCTTTTCCCAATTGTTCTCTGCTTTCCTGGAATAAGAGTAATAATTTTGATGTCAACAGCAATTATGTTATTTCCCTTTTTTAATGCTATGAATGACCCTATCTATCACATTCACAGTTTCCACGAAAAAGAATATGGAATTGGAACCTGTTTGTGTTATAGAGTGGGGAGGGAGATTTTTCCCTTGGGCAGCTCCCATGCTTTTTCTAAATTAAATTTAATCCTATCAAATTAATTAAGGACAGTTTCTCTTAAACATGATCTGATCCAGCTGCTTAATGGAAAGGCAAGTTAGTTTTGTTAGACTAAAGGAAAGCAAACTATTCTTTCCTGGCCCTGTGCCATGAAATGAACACCAGTACTGGCCTGGGTTGTACTGGTGAAAAGGGGGACACTGGGCCTTTTATACTACAGTGCTCAGAAATAAAATCTGTGGGATTTTGTAGATTTTAGACATTCAGAACATTGAACAAGGTAGGCTAACCCGTCAGATATTGCCATATGCTGGCATTTATTGCCAGGTACAGCAGACTGCAGGGGACAGTCTCACTAAAAGAAGGGTCTTCACATGACAAAATGTTTCATGGCACTTGGGACAGACAGGTGTTCTAAAGCATTAAATGTGGTTGGGTTTCAGGATTGCTTTGTGAAGTGCAGTGGTGGCTCACTGCTGTAAAATGGGAGCCCTGGTTTAGGGCACTGCAATTCAATTTTGGTGCTTCTGTGCTATGGCATTCTCTTCCTCCTTACTTACAAGGGGTGGGGAAAGGTTTTTCCCCTTACCTTACTTACAGGGTAAGGAGCAAAGCAGGAGCAGGACAACTATCAGACTGTTTTATGAAATCATCCTTTAATCTCAAGGCTATTAGCCCTTGAGGTTTAACAGGAAGTTTTATCTGATAGACTCGAGGCAGGATTTTACATGTGATTCATCCGTGCCTCTGGAACACCCTCCTGCCCAGGCCTGCCAGAAAGGCAGCGTTGTTATCAGACACATCTGAAGCCTCCTTCTAAGTCCCCCATGGCTGGACAGTGTTGTCATCTGAGCTGTGAGTGACTCCCCCAGCGCTGTTTTTAACTAAATTTCCAAGCAAGCAAGATTTAAATCAGTGTATTCCTTTTGAATCCCTGACCAAAGTATCAGGAGCAGTGAAATTTGGCAAATTCCAGCCAAAGAGGAGTAGTTATTTAAAGAGAGGAAGGTCTACAACATTTAATGAAATTGGGCAACAGTGTTAAAACAGGGGCAATAATCTTATTAGAGTAAAGGCTATGATGTATTACTATGTAACAAAAAATCAACACCACATATACTTACATAAATAAATATATTAAACTTATATTTTATAATATAAAGTTATATTTAATAATATAAATTGTATATTATTTAGAAATTTATGGTTTCCAATAGGAGGAGTAACTTACGATCAATGCTACTTATGATCAGTGAAATAATGCAAGAAAGTTGAAGTGTATGAATTACTTGATCAAGAAAAATTAACTGCAGTCTTTTTGCAGCCTTACCACTGGACTTAATGGAAGTCACACAAGAAGGTTAGCCCTAGACCATCATGGCTTACACTGTTAGTTAATTCACCATTCTCCTTTTTGCTCAGCATTTCTCCCCTGCCTTAAAATACAGAGAAGATGGAAGATTGCTGTGGGCTTTCTAATGGATTTATTTGGGGTTTTTTACAACTACTCTCAGTTCTAGAAGCAATATCTGAATTAGCTGTCTCGTTAAAATCTTTGCTGATGATTCTTAAAATAGGGGTGGGATGCTTGCTGGAGAGGGGAGAAAGGAAGACACTGGCATCTGCTCCTGTTAAGTCCATTAATTGAAAAGAAAATACTGCTGGTGCCAGAATGTAGAGCCCTGCTTCTAATTAAGCCTAGGGAAGCCGTGGGCTGGTTTTAATTGAGAACAGCATCTCCCCTAACGGTGCCAGCAGCTAAAACACGCAAATGGATTCAGAGCATGCAGCACATGCAAGGCAGTGGTGACTCTTTATTTGTAGGGTCAGTCCTTGTGCCACACTTGGAAACCTTCAGCACAGCACAGGACCTGGAGCAATAATTGGGTCCCAGTTAGGAGCAGAGTCATGTAGACTTTCCTAAGTCTGAGAGAGGCTGTTTGCAATCCCAATTAGCAGTAGTCATTAGTAGTGTCCTTTTAGAAACAGCCAAGGAAGCAAGAATTTCCTGGTGGCTCTGGTGGCAGGGGAGGAGCTGCCAGGCCTCTGCTTGTGGCACTGTGGGTCCAATTAGCTTGGTCTTCATACTTGAAATGTTTTGTGTCTGGGTCAGCCACAGGCCCAGAAATCACTGCCTGCACCCATTTCAGTTTCTGGTCCCTTAGTTATTCCTATTTAGCAGTACAGAAAAACATAATAAAAATCTCCATCTAAAATGGTCAGCCATTAGGAGTGCTGTGCTGAAAAATGTCCTAAATTACTTTTTACCTGCTTTTTAAAGGGAATGGGGTCTATATGATTGTATCATCTAATTTCATGCTTGTCACTCCTGTTGTAAAAGCTTTTGAATTCACTAGGCAATTTCAGCTGGGAAGTTCAGTGAAAATAGGTGGCCAGGCAAAGCAGAGGGACGCACACAAATTAATTCCCTGCTTGAGGGGAGGTTTAGGGGTAGGCTCAGCTGCATTATTAGACATTAATGAACCCACACGGGATACATGCCTCTGCTTCTAGAGAAGCTCTGAGTAGAGCTACCACTTTTGTTAGACATGGGATAATCAAACCCCAAGCCCTGGGAAATCAGCCTTTGTAAGTTCCACTGCTCACTTGCTTTCTTTGATAGGTAAATTTTGCCTGATCAGCTCTGGAAAATCTCTCTTCCTCTCCCCAGAGCAGGAGGCTCATCCTTTCCCCAGCCATCTCTTCCCCCCACGCCAAGGAAAACCTACAACAGATTTATCCCCCATTTCAAAGCACCTTTTGATCCAAATTCACTGCCTTCAAGCCCTGATGCCTGTGACCCTTGCAGTGAATGTATTAGATGTATGTTGTGCCTTTTTTTCAGAATCTGACTCTTTATCTCCAGCTGCAGACAAACCCAAGGCTCATGGCTCCAGAAGCAGCTGCTTCTGTCCATTTTGTCAGCTAAAATGTTCCTCCATCACATCAAACTGCAGACATTAACAGAAGCAAGGTTGGGGACACAGAAATATCTCAGGTCCATCTGTTGTCCTGTGGATGCTGGGCTAATTAATATATTGAGTAACACAGAGAAATCTGAGCTGCTTCTGGAGGTGGAGATCTGATGAGGATGTTTCCCTTGAGCGATGGTGAAGGGAGCACCACTGGCTCCCAATCCTGCCTGGCATAAATGTTCTCTCAGGGTGCCAGCTGCTTTCACCTGAGTGCCTGAAACCAGAGTCTCAGGAAACAATTCCCAGCCAACACCAAAGCACCTTTCAGCAGAAGGGGTTTTGGGTAGGACTTGCATCACTGTAGTTTCAAAAGTGCAGTCTGGCAGGGGGCTGAATCATTTCTGCTTGATCTGGAAGGTAGGAGAAGTCAAAAGAGACTTTACTATCAGTCTGGGACTTCTGTCTGTTAAGCTTAAAGACTCATTTTGCTTTGGCATTAGTCCAGATCATGTAGTATCCTGGCTCATCTGATTCAGGTTACCATGACCTGGTTATGTTTTTGAGCTGCTGCTGTGAGCCTAATTGTGGATTTAAACATGGCTTATGTTTTCATGGTAGTGGTCACTAAATCCTGCGTGCATGCTGTCAGCCTTTTGTCACTGTACCTGCTGGATTTTTTTCTTGATTGAAATGCTCAATTGTTTTGCTTCTTACACCTTTTTCCTGTAGAATTCCAGCCTGTGATTTGTTCTGAGGTGTGAATTTTCACTTTGATATCTGCTGTAGAGTGAGCGTCTACATTCTGTTCATACACAGACGGCAGCAAAATAGTCAGTGACCAGTAAATTGGCCAAGAAATATGATTAAGGGTGGGGGGAATCAATATTACTTACAAATGGGTAGCATGTTGCAAAAAGTTACAGTCCAAAAAATTAAGGGGTTTTTGGTTTTGGGTTTTTTTTGTTGTTGTTGTTTGTTTGGGGGTTTTTTTGGTTTGTTTTGGTGTTTTTTTGTTTTTGGTTTTTTTTTTTTTTTGGTTTTTGGTTTTTTTTATGTATATGGGGGAAAGGTCTAAGACCCAGAAAATGAAATTGGTTTGGTATAAGCAAAAATAAAACCTCTACATGAATTTGGTCATTGACCTCTCTGATGAGCGGGGGGTTTTCAGCCTGGAGAAGAGAACGTTCCAGGGAGACCTCAGAGCCCTTTCCAGTGCCTAAAGAAGCTCTGTAAGAGCTGGACAGGGACTTTGGGCAGGGGTCTGGAGTGACAGGACAAGGAGGAATGGCTTTAAAATTAAAGAGGGCAGGGTTAGATTGGGTATTGAAAAGAAATTGTTCCCTGTGAGGGTGCTGAGGCCCGGCACAGGGTGCCCAGAGAAGCTGTGGCTGCCCCTGGATCCCTGGAAGTGTCCCAGGCCAGGCTGGACAGGGCTTGGAGCGACCTGAGATAGTGGGAGGTGTCCCTGCCCATGGCAGAGAGTGGAATAAGATCATCTTTAAGTCTCTTCCAACCCAAACCATTTGATGATTCTTTGACTTAAAATATTTTGTGTCACTCAGAGTTGAAAAGATCTCTGAGTTCAGGCTATGCTCTGCAGATGAGGGACGTTCTCCACAGCCAAGACCTCGGATGCCTCAGGGTTTCTGTATTTCTCAAGGTCCAGGCTGCAATGTTCTCTTACCCTTTGACTTCTCCAGCAATGTCTCTTGAGATTTTGTGGTTTATGTGGTTGTGCTGTTGCAATTTGTGCTTGGGCAATGACCTCTAAGCACAGTTTCAGTTTTTGAAGTAATGTCTTTGACCTTCCAGGCAGAACAGTAGATTGAACTTTATAAACTGACCTGTGTTCATGACTCAGTAATTCTTAACTCTCCTGGGACCACCACCTGGGGGGCTGGAACACAGTCTGGGCCTGCTGACCTGCAGTGCTCTTGGTAAAGACAGTCAGGAGGCAGACTGTCTGGCATGAAAAAAGCTGTGTTTGTGTGTGCCAGAGGATACAGCTCCCACACTGAACCCTTGCAGAGCCTGAGCTGTGCACTGGCCCTGCCTCATGTTTTATTTGCCCTTCACAGAATGGAAGTCACCTGGCATGTGACATTTGATGGGTTGGACAGTGAGCCTGAGGTCAGGACATCCTGGGGGTCTCACAAGTTTTGCCCCTGGCCTGCTTTAGAGCCTTTGGGCTGTCGCTCAGTTTGCCATTCATCCTTTGTCTCAGAGGTTTGAATTGGAAGCTCTCAAAGCCTCCCCTGTCTCTGTGAGTGTGCCCTACCTGCCTGCAGCAAGCCTGGCTGCTGCTGGCACACACAGTGACAGCCTGGGACTGATGAATAGCTTTTGTTCCTCTGGAGTGAGGTTTGGCCCCATCCCGTATGCCTGAGGGCCCCCAGCACTGTTCCTGGCACTCCTGTGCACTGTCACCATGGATGGAAGAACAACCTGGTTTGAAGGGTCATTCTTGAATGAAAATGGCCAAATAATTTATTTTCACTGATGTGGAGAATAGGAATATTCTTAGCAAAGTGGTTTGGAATTTCTAATGGAATTGTCTTGACATTAAAAAGCAAAAACGAGGGGGATATTGCATATTTCCATAAGAATCTACGTAATTGGTTAAATAGTTAAACAATTCAAAATCAAATTCATATCCCCAGTAATGCCAACTTTTCATTTTCACTGTTGTTCCCTAAACACAGACATTCAGTTTCCATAGGGAGAAAACAAGTGTGGCCAGCAGTTGGTAGAGAAATTTTTCCTTATTGATGTTTCTTCAGAGGTGAAAGAATTTTGAAAGGGGATGAACAAGTGGGCAGCACTGAGGTGTCTGTATTGGTTCTTTCAAGGTTACCTGTGGGGCTTGTTTCTAATTGCTGCTTTCTCCCTCCTGTTTCTGTCCTGCCAACATCCTCACCTTTGCTGTGGGATGCCTGGCAGGTAGCACAGTGCTTTGGGGAGCTTTAGGCTCTGCTGAAATCGTTTCAAAAGGTGCTGTTTAAAAATGGGGCCTGAATTCATTTGGGTTGTGCTTGGTGGTCAGGAAAACAAGCGTGGCTAGCAGCCCTTCCATTTGTGGTGTGTTAGACTGGACAACATCATCCCTTTCAATTGCTTCCCACTGTGAAAAACAAAGTTTTTTTCTCTTTAGAATTTTTTTAATAAAAGTTTAATAAAGGATAAAAGGGATCAAATTCAGCACTGGGGTGCTTGGCTATCTGCCAAAAGCACACCCTTTACTTAAAACCATGTTCTTTCTGCACTGTTACATTACAGGGGGTACATGCATATTCATAGGAGTTTATATATTATTCCTTTGAATTTAGATGTTCTTTTGCTTGGTTTTAACTTTTTACTTGTCTTCATGCCATCTTGTAGATTAAACCAATATATTTTATTTCTTTTTTGGTTCCATCTTGTTGTTTTTACACTCCCTTATAACAAGGAGTGAGTAAATTGAGTTCTGGGTTTTGTCACTATTATGTTATCACTCAGATAGTCTACAAATGTGAGGAACCACCTGATTATCTTATACCATTCCCTGAGATAGTTACAGGAAAGCATTTTAAAATCACATAGTCTCTATTTTAGTATTGTGCTATGGCCTAAGATATATTTACCAAATTACTATTTACTATTTATATAAGCTATATGGTGCATACATAAACTGACAGATTATACTATACTAACAAGTTAAATATTATACTGAAAGTAATTACAAATTGTACTGTATCAGGATCTTTGTGATCAATAATAACTTGCAAAACAAAAGCTAATACATAAATGCAAAAGCCTACAACTGTATTTGTTATTTATAACACTATGTATTCCTCACTCAAGCAGTGCTCTCTCTCAGGACAGGCCACGAATTGAAAATCTGCTGCCCTGAATCACTGAGTGTTACAAATACATATTATAATACTGGCTTTTGGCAAATATTAAAATGGATTTTATATGTGTAGTGTTAAAGTAACTTTGTTATAAATACATAGTTTTTATTTCTGTTGTTAATTAAGCTTAGACATAGTAGTGAAATAGCTGATATCAATGTGCTTGTGTTAAAATGCCTGCTGGGATGGGATAACATCCTGTGAACACAGGATTTACACAGGATGCACAGGATGAACACCTGTACAGATCTGCCAACTATCAGCAATTGCTGTCTGAAGGCAGTGTGGGCCAAGGCCAAAAACTGGAGGTGATAAAAATGGACTAAAACCACAACCAGGGGATCTGCATGCTCTAAAAAGGCAGACCCAAGGAGGAGCCATGCTAAACAGTTATTGGAATATGTAAACTAGTTTGGAGAAAAGTTTACTATGCATAATTGTTTATGAATATGAAACAGGCTGATGTGATAGAAATGCTATATAAAGGTGTTTCCAAAATAGCAGGGATGCTCTTGACTGGGTGCCAAGATCTACCTGGCCATAATAATCTTTGCTCATTGTCCTTTATTAAACTTTTTTAATTTGCACAGGAGAGTGAAAGTGTTTTTCACACTGAATGTATTGTAGGGAGAGTGAGGCAGCAGCTTCCTCATGTGTTGTGCTTTTCCTCCTCCTGCCCCGGGCTGAGCCCCACCTGTGCTCCTCCTTGCCCTCCCCAGTGAGCACACCTGAGCCCTTGGCTGGCAGGGCTGTTAGCCCTTTAACAGAATGCCAAATCTCCCAGGCCTCCCCTGGCCTTTTTAATGGAGCCCTCTGAAAGCAAAAGCTTTATTTTGGGGGCTCTGTTAGACAATGGGCTCTCTGGATTCTCCTCCAGGGGACAAGCTTGTCAATCAAATTGTCACAGACAATAATTACCCCCTGCTTTATTTGCTCTGTCTGTCTTCAGAGCAGTCAATTAGAGCTGTTGATACAGACAAGCTATTCTCAGCAAGTTCGTTTTCAGGCTAATTAAAAGGAACCTGTCAGTGCCTTTCCCTGTAAGCCTGGGGCTCCTGATGGCTTCTCTTTGTGTGCAGGGCAGGAGCTGGAGCTCAGCCTCCCTCCTGCACACAGAGGCTTCCTTAAGGTGCAGCCTTTCTTCTCAGCCTCTGCCTGGGCTCTGGGAGAGGGAGGGAAAGGAGGCTTCTCTGGAAAAGACAGTCCTGTCTGCCTGCTTTTCTTCAGTGTTTTTCAAATCCTTCATGTGGAAAGAGAAGAAGTGCACTGAACTTGAGAATCCTTGAAAGAACTCTGGTGGTAAATAAGTGCTAATTCCTCTCTGAGCATAGAGACCTTTAAACAGAGAAGTAAGGGCCCTCTTCAGGGATGAAAAACACTGCTTTTTCCTGCCAAAGTGTTTTGTTCTGACCTTTTTTTTTTTTTCCTTAAAATGACTAGAACACTCAAAAAGACATGCCAAAAATCTCATCATCTTCAGGATACTGCTGATCTGAAGTGTATTCAGGAAAGTAAATACTTAGACTAGGCTTTTGTTGTGCTGTAAGAAAAAAACTGCCACACTCCACAATTTAAGTTTGTTTCACCAACTTGTGTCCTCAGCCATAAAATAAACTCACTGTTCCAATCTTGAAGGGGGATTCTACCATGAATTTACACCTTCTGAGATCCAGTGTATGTGATCTGGTTTGTGGAGAGACAAACCAGATCTTCGGGCCTCTGCTCTCACAGCACCAAGCTGTGTTATATAAACCTCATTTTCTGAATTAACAGTGTATCTTTTCTTTTTTTTTCTCTCTCTTCCATATTTTCACTGTTGCTGGATCTTCTGTTTGTCTCTTCATTTATGAACTGAAAAATACAGGTAAGTGTAAAATCTTTTTATATAAAAAAGATGAATACTTCTTTCTTCTTTGCCTTTCTCACCCATTGTATGCTGTTTTACAAGTGACTTTTGTGTGGTGTGTTGCACAGAGGAGAAATAGTCATGCTATGACCCCCCAATGCTCTATAAATACATGTCCCAAAAAATGAGCCATTTCACAAAAGAAAAGAATATCCAAACCCAAGCTTCCCATTTAACCCAGAAACAGTATGAAGTGAGGCAACCCAAGTCTCTTGCCACGGAAATTGCTAACCTCCCACTTTGTGCCAGTGTTGCAATGAAAAGCAGTGGAATTCAGAACTCTCTATGAGGAAACTCTTTGCTTTCCCTCAGCGAGGCAAATCTCCCCAGGAAATCACAAAATCATTTCTAAGTGTGATTCAAAATGGGAGTGGGATTTTAAATGGAAGAAAACCTACCAATACATTTAATCAGTATAGCTTTGAGCTCAAAAACTCTCTGCCCACTCCACAAAGTGTTTGCTGAGCAGTTTGCTGTAATATGTTAAGTCTGTCAAAACACAAAACCTGTCCCAAACTCTTTTCCCCCAGCTCTCCTCTAATTATCAACTATGTAACAGGGAATAAGAAATATTTAATTTCTGGAGTCTTGGAAAACTTCCTCCCATCTTTGGACATCTGTGGAGGGTCAAAAGGGTTTTGAGATGTGCAAAAGGAGCTTTTAGAGAGGTGCCTGAAGCCTGGACTGTTGCCCCTGAGATCAGGACAGCCCAAACTGCTCCCACCATCTGTGTGTCCTGAGATCCTCGTGGAGCTTTGGAACTTGCTCTGGAGCTCCCTGCTGATGACTGCATAATCTGGGGGGTGTTGCAGGTATCTCCCACACACTGCTCTCGCCAGTACTATAATTTATTTTCATAGCAATTTGTAGGCAACTGCTGAAAATTCAGTCCTGTTTCCTCCCCATAATATCTGTGACTCTGCTGCTGCTGCTGAGGCAGAGTAGCTTTGTGCTGCTACTTATTCACCAGTCATACTGGTTTTTTACATTGGATTAAATCTTGTTTTAAATGTGTTTGGTTAATGCAGTACAGTGAAATGATGCTGCAATACCCAAAACACCAGAAATTGCCTTTTTTTGAGAAGCTGTTTGGCTGCATAGGTGAACTCCAAAGCAAAGGGTAATTGCAATTGTAAAAGGACTCATGTAAACTGCATGCTTTAAAAGCTGTGTGTTGCAGCTTTAAAATTGGAAATGTAACAAAATACCATCAATATTGCATGTAGCATGATATGGAGCTGTAGGTCTGAGCTGTATCTGTGCAAGCAGAGTTTGAAGCCATCCAGCTCTGGAAGCTCATGTGCACACATGCATAAGTAATCTTGATACACTTCCACATGTATATATTGACCTTAAACTGTGTTCATATGGGATGTTACCCTTTCTGAAAGAAAAGAGAATAAGAACACCTGTACTGGAGCAGGAGAAAAATCCATCTAGTCTGATAGCCCCAGGAAGACTAAAATAGGGCAAGCATACGTGATACTTCCCCTTAATAGTTCTCCAGCTTCCAATTATTTTCAGTTTAGTGATTTCCTGAGCACGTAGGAAGTAGGGCATGGAGGGTGAAAATTAAACTTAGTAGAGAAATATGGGATAGAATATGTTTCTGACCAAAGTATTTGAACACTGCTCACAGCAGTGTATTTATTACTTTCTTCCCCAAGTCCCACATTCCTTCAGGTTCCCAGCCCTGCACTCCCTGTGCTCACCCACCAGTGCTGGCTTTCTCCCAGAGGGCAAATAAATATTGTGCAGTGCTGTACAGGTTCCTTTGATGTAGCTCTCTTAAAACTATTTCAGTGTAAGTGATAGTTATCCAGGGAAATTGTAGCTGGTGCTGGAAAATTCAAAGCAGTGGTGATTCCTCTTCTGGGAAGAGGGAGATTTGTCTCCTTCTCCTCCCAAAGGCACCACTCAGGGCTGTGTGAGATATCCTTCCTTTCCTTCTCTGTGGTTTTCACATGCTCTTTTCCAGGCTTGCCAGCAATAAATGGCTTTTCTGAGTTTGTTTAGTTACATAGAACAGTTGGAATCTGTATCTATGCCAAAGTCTTTGTGACTGTGAGTGGCTTATGCAGCATTAGAATTAAATCTCTTCCGAGCATCTACCTGCTGTCCTTCCCAGTACATAAGGGACTTGTGAGCCCTTGAGTGTAATCCTCCAGTGCCAGGGATTTTCTCAAGCACAAATAGCTGGCCTTTACTTTCCTTGCAGAAAAACTATATTTGGTCATAGTTTTGAAATAATTTATTTCAAAAATAATGTTTGTTCTTTACTGAGAATGTTCAGTTTGGTTGCAAAAATGGTATTTTGAAATGTAGCTGGAGATAGGTAACATGCACATGTTGGAGGAGTGGCTCTGGATGTGTTTATGGTATTACAGAAAAACTGGGAAATGAAACCACTGGATTTGCACTCAAAAGGAGGCTCCTCTCACATGCAGCTTTGCCTGCTGTGTGCCAAGTCACAATGGCAATATGGTAGTTTTTTATTGTGGGTTTTGTTTTTTTCCTCAAATTCTTGCAAATAAAAGACCAGGCTTTGAATACTGTAGCTGAGAGGTGTATCCTTGAAACGACTGTGCTCAGTGAAGGCTTCTTCAGAGAAATGGTAAAGATAACACTTATTTAAGTGCAGGAAAGAGAAAGCAGCAGAACTATTAACCATACTGTTACTCTTTTTGCAAAATGTGTGTGCATTTGTATGCACAGGAATTTGGGAAGGTAGCATATTTGAAAGGAACAGCTCTTTTGGTTGATGTCAGAGTAAGAATTCATTGCTGGGGGTTGAATGAGACATGAACTGTCAATTTGCCAGCTGTACATGTGAAGGATTTCCAGACATTTTGTCTACCATTTTTGGCAAACTGTGCCTTTGGGGTGTTGCCAGCTGTGATGGGGAAGTTTAAACACATACAAGTCCTGTTTAGAAGGAACAGTCCCTATTCACAACAAACTTTTCCAATTAAGAAAGCCCACACATGTTCTCTTTATGCCTCACTAGGAATCCACTGGCTCTCAAATAGTTTGGCCTTGAAACTTTCCCTGTCCTCCTTTTCTTCAGTTCCTGAACCCTTCTCAGTCTCTGGAGTTGTAACACACCTTATATTGAGACATGACAAACCAAAGCAAAGTTTTTCCAGCTCAGCAGTGAGTAAGGAGCTGGAGATCCTGAGATAAGCAGAAATCTCATGGTGGACAAAATCAAATCAGATTTTAGTAGGATGAATACAGCATATGTGAATTCTGCAGATTTGAGTGAATACAAGAACAAAAATGTGTCAAAGGTGTTTTCTACCTCATAAATTTAAGTTTCAATTTTTCTTTGTATGAGCATCCCAGCTTTCCCAGCGTGGTCCACCTGGCTGAGGCTCATCCTGCAGTGACAGAGCAGTGCAGTGTCACCAGCTGGGGTTACCAGCACCTCTGTGAAGTGAAATATTAGCCTTGCTGATGTAGACACTAAACTTTGATATACTCGTGTGATTGAGTGTGAGGACTCACATAAATGTTAAATAGTCCTGCAGAGCTACTTCACAGCCTTACATAGAAAAAATCAGCCAGAATTTGTAGTTTACTAAACCTGGATATATCTGCAAGCTCAGCTGAAGGTTGCATGTATCCTCAAGTGAATTTAGTTGGCTTAAGTTTCTGGAATGATGTGAGGAGTGAAGAGAAAGCATATATCCAGTACAGAGAATGCTGGATTTTCTTGTGTGTACTTCAGAGTGGCATGGGAATGAATCCCTGCCTTCACTTCAGCAGTGATACAGCTGTATCAGCAGCAAGTCCTCTTGGTGAAAGTTTTGGTTTTTTGTTGTTTTTGTTTTGGTTTGGTTTGGTTTTTTTTGTTGCTTGTAGTATTCTGAAAGTATCCCTCAGGTTAAGGCACTGCTGCTCAAAGCTGGGCTGTGTGGGAGGGAGGGCTGCCAAGGTTCATCAGTTTGGGTGCAAGTCTGAGGTGGAAGGGAATTGACATTCTGTTGTGATAACTGCAAAACAATTCCTGCAATTTCTTTTGATATATTATCATGTTGTTCAGCCCAATAATACACATGCATCATGTCTAGCAGAAGATAGGTTGTAATAGATGTTTGAGAAATGCAAGCATGTAATTAAATATTGTACCATAACATACTCAAGTGGGAATGCAGTTAACGTCATCCCTTAGCATCAATATTTTTCTTCTTTGGAACATTAATTATACAACAGTGACTCTTTTTTGATATGTCTTGGTTTATAGCTTTGCACTCAAAATACCAACATAACCAAAAAGATTTACTTCTGTAAATTGAATTGCCTTATCCTTAACATGAAATTGTCTGAAAATTTATTGGCAGAGTTACTCCTGGTTTTTTCATTTCTTATGGTATTGTTGCAAACAGATACAGAACTGTGATTTTGATCACAAGGAGATAAGAATGACTAGACTGACTTCATGCTGTTGTATCACCTCTGCAGTTACTGTTCCCTGCTTTTATTTTGGCATTTAACTTGACTGCACACAGCAGAAATAAAAGAACTCGTAGGAGGTAGAAGCATGGGGGCTTTTAAAGCTGAGGATGATACAGGGTAAAGGGACAAAGGAATGGGATGTTAAGATGTTGTACTTGAGAATCAATAGTTGAGACAGAGACAATACAAAGCAACACACTCCATTTTCAGAAGGCTTCAAACTGGTTTTATTTTAGCATGCATGCTTTTATACATTCTTACAAAGCTCATAAGTTTACACTTTACTCATTGGTCACAAAGACAAACAAAGTGCTCACTGGAATAGACAGTTGCAGGTTTCTCTTATTTATCCTTCTTTCTTTCTTGGTTTCTATGTCAACGACCTTGGTAGAGAATTCTTTCAGGGGTGAACATGGATCCTCTTACCAAACTTCTCTCTGGCTCACAGAAGTTGCTGTAAAACCTCCTCCACATGACGAAGATGCCTGAAAGTCAGAGCAGGCTTTTTTGCTTCCCTGGAGACCCCTGTGGCTTGGTGTGTGCCTGTGAGCAGCCTTTTCTATGCAGCCTATAGAGCAACATGCCTTGTTCCCAATTTGCTTTGCTCCTTTTGTTCTCCCAGCATCACCATTAATTTTCACATTGGTCAGTGGCACCTGTAAATCATTATGTGAACCCAAGATGTTTCTGCAGTACCCAGACATGCTGTATCTTTACTTTTTTGGTGATGCTGGGAGGAAAAAGAGTTGCAAATAGGTCTTTCCTGGGCAAGTGACCAATGTCTGTGCACTGGTCACAGTGCACAGTGCACACTGGTCAAGTACAGCTTGCACATTTCAGTCACAGCACATTTTGGTACCCTAGGAATCAAACTGATGTCGAATGGCTGTCCCATTGGGAAGGATACAGATGTCACCGTTGATTTATTTATAGGTATTTGCTTATACAGGTGGACAACCCAAAAGCCAAAATGAGTCTCAGTGAAGCTGAGCCTTGATGATGAGAAGTTTTGCCGTATGTTATCTCTTTGTTTCTTGGTTCTTCTGAATTAAAACTAGCTGGAGATACAGTTTCATCTCTTTTTTCCCTGCCATTTTTGTTTTGACTCCAAAAGGATTTACGGTTTTAATTATCTTTTGGAGAGACTTGAGCTGGCCTTGAGTCTAGAGGGACAGAAGATTTTAAGAGAAGAAAGCAAGAACTCTTCAGATTTGCATCAGTGAATGGGGCACAGACATTGGTTTGCATATGTGTGTCTCTCAGAAATGCACAGTGTAATTTTACCTTCATCCTGTGTGCTTTGTTGTCCTGAAGATAGTTACTGAGGTGGGGAAGTGCCTGGCAGTTCATTGGCTAAAAGAAGGCATTCACATCTGGCATTGTTTAAATCTCCTACATCCCTCTTGAGTGCATTTTTTGCAAGTCATTATTTCCCAAGAAAAACCATGGCAATTACTCAGATTTAAATTTTAAAAAAAAAATTCATTAGCCAGGCTCAGGAAAGTTTTTATGGCTTTCCCCTCCGAATATCAGTGGCTGACAGCATCATACTGAGAACAGGATGAACAAATTCAGCTGGGTTCCCAAGCAAAATTATTACATGAATATATAAAGTTTATTAATACCAACACATGTCTTCCTGCAATATCAGCAGATGGTCCAGTCAGACAAGCAAAAAAGTAATCCATCTTTCCAAAGATCAAAGAAATAGAAGAAAATAACAACTCAAAATCTAGAGTTGCTTAGTAGATGTGTTGGGAATTCAAATGTCCAGAGAGAACAAGTGAGCAATGTAAGCCCTCAGAACAAAACAGAGAATTCAGCATCTCACCCTTTTTCACCAGAATAACTCCCCTGACAGCAGCTGAGATAAACTGTACTAACTTACAGAAAATAACACCCATTACTTTAAATTCTCAAAGGCTTAAATAGTGCATCTCCAGCCCTTGTATTCTTCCCCTGGAGAGAGTGTCTCTGACGAGATGCCAGACAAGTCAGGAGATGAAAGACCCCTCTGGCCCTGGGTTAGAGGGGTGGAAGGGGTCAAAAGGTTTAACAATGGCCATGCCAGGTACTGACCCACTCTCAAAATTAGTGCACAGAGCTGATTTTACCAATCTACACCTACACCTCATTTTATTTCCCAGTTCCCTGTAAAACCTCTCTTTCTTTTCTTGTTACAGCCATCATTATCAGGAAAATTGTCCCCATCTACAGTGCAGCAATTTTCCCAGGCTTATAGCCAGAGGTGACAGGAGTCTGACTGGTTTCTCTTGCTCCAGTCCCAGATACGTTTTTCTCTTATTTTCCTGCTTCTCCCATATAGCATCTCACGAGTATTTTCCTGCCTTGGGAGTTATTTCATGTTTCTAACCTAATGCAAGTTAGTAATTTGATGAAGAAAGGAACTGAATTAGGAAATATAAACTAGCAAACATTGTATGTGTTTAAGGACAGTGAAACCAATTTCACTATGATTCTTAGAATGAAATGTGACTGTCAGTGCAGCTGAGTGTCTTATTACTTAGCTGAATTGCTTTTACAATGTTTAAATCCATTGATGAAGAATGAAAATTACTTAAAAAAAGTAATTCAAAGCCACCTAGTGAGTTACCTTGTTGAATTTTGCTGTATGGTTATTCTGTGAAGACTGATAATTATACATTTTTCAAGATGAAAAAAGATACAGCATGTCTGGGTACTACAGAAATACCTTGGGTTCACTTAATGATTTACAGGTGTCATTGACCAACATGAAAATTAATTGTTAGACTTTCTGATTTTCAGTTTCATTTGTTTCCTGAGAAGTATATTAATTGGTAAAAAATATGGGGGTGTGAGTTAATTTTTTTAAAGGTTTTTAGGAAAGATGGAATTTGGTGGTCCTACTTTACAGGGATTTTTTTGCATAAGAGTTTCTCTGGTTCGATAACCTATTAAACCTGTTGTTTTCTTGTAATCTTTCAGTGAATCCTTGACCTTATTGATAAGGTCAAATACTTTCTTGTGTAGGGCCAGTTCAGTTCTTTAAGGGACTTCTGACTTAAGCTTCTTACAGAAATGTTCTAACCAAGCACAAGCTGCATCTGTCTCTCTTAGCATTTACCAAGGGCAATAACAAAGGCAGCTCACGGAATATTTAGGTGGGTTTTTGTTGCAAAGGCTAAATAAAATTACTTTCATTAAGTATTTGCAACAGAAGTGTAATTAACTCAAGTAGATTTCAGGAAAATTTTGGCATTGCTGCTAACAGCAGGAGGAAGTCCCATTGAAGGCTTTATATCTTGGATGTCCAACAGTATCAAGGAGAAAGTGTGATACAAAATCAAAGTAGTGGCAAATAGTGTAAGACATCCTGCATGGGGAATTATCTGTAGCTGTTAAAGCTGAGTAGGAAATCACAGTTTAATATCAGCTTATGTTGTCTGATTTGGCATTTCTATTACTAGTCATGAGGCACCAGCACTCCACAACCTTTACTGCCATTAGGAGGGGACACAAACTAATAATCAGTTTCATGTATAGTAAGGAAATACAAGTTTCTAGTCATAGGTTTCAGTTAATGGGATGAAAATCCACAGGCAAAAAAGTGAACTTTAGAGTAAGCACTTCACTTGGGGGTTTCTTATCCATACCTTCAACCTTAACTTTGAGCTACATTGGATTGTGAGCCTCTGCTTGCAAGTCACTGTGGCTTCAGGATGTATCTGTGCACAAATGGTCTTTTGGGGCTTTGGCCTGTGGATTCCATATTTATTGCTGGGACTAAAAGCATTAACAAACTGGGGTTTGAAAATACCACAGCATTTCCGCTGTGGCCGTCCTAAGAGAGTTGGCAACCTTGTCTTTAATAATACATACTTGATTGGGGAAGGGTATATGGAATTGCTTCTGGTTCCTTGATTTATTTATTTTTTAATCATATTGGCCTGACAGCCATTTCTGAGAGGGGCTTTGTGCCAGCTTCACAGCCTTGCCAGCTGCATCAATCATAAAGCTCATCCCAGGTCACAGCAGCCAGCATTAAAATCAAGAACTTTCCACAATAAGCACATTCACCTGTCTTTGAGAACAGATGGCAGGATTAGGGCAGTGGAGGTGATGGCAGTGAGTGTGCTGAGTCACCTCAGCAGGCTCTGTGCTCTCTGCCATCACTGCAGCACAGGTACAGCTGCTGCCAGCCCCACCCCAGCCTGCCAGGGACACAGCTCAGGGGTCCTGGAGAGGAAATTAGGAACTCACTCCAGTGAAGGAGCTGTTTCCATCAAGTGGATTCTTGAGCTTTTTTCACAGTTTTCCCTGCCTCCGACACGCTGCTGAAGTCAAACAGTGCATTAAAGGCACAGGATAAGCAGCATGGTGCCCTGGTGGGAGGGAAAATGGTGTATTGATCTGCTTGTAAACTGCGCAGTAGAGAGAACTTTCAGTGCTAATAATATTGGTAATAGCATATGGGAAGAGCTGTGTGTAAGGAAGGAAAAGGTGCAGCATGAAGGGCCCTGTTATGCAGCGGTAGCTTCAGGTGGTTTGGGGGGCACACCCCAAAACTGTTGTGATTATTGTGAACTCCGTGCACCTGCTGATCTTGGAAACCAAACTGTCTCAGGCTTATCCCACACAGGGATGAGAGACTGCTTGGCAAGCTTAGGTATTGTAGGCAAGAAGTCCAGACTGAAGAGCTGCTGCATGTTAAACACTAGAAATCAAATGAACTCTGGTAATTCACTCCTTTCCCCACTGCTAAGCTGCAACTTATGCAAAAGAGGATATTTCAGAGTCCTTTGTCCTGCTACCTTGTGAAGTTTTTTAATAACTTTCCATTTGTTGGCTGGTGTCTACATTCCTGTCTGACACGGCTGACTGAATTTACTCCACAGTGCTGCACAATTCTGTGTGGTGCTCCTGCTGCTGCACTGAGACTGGCAGGAGACTCTCACCACAGTCCAGGTGAGAGGTGGTCCTGGTGGCTGGGTACACCAGGAGATTTCCCTGCAGAACCAACCTCCAGTGCAAACCAAAAAAATAGACCAGAGGCAGAAGGAGAAATACAAAGCTGGAGAGTGAGGGGTGTGCTTTGCACATAGCAGGTCAATAAAGCATTTGGGAAAACCTGATATTCTGATTCTAGCTTCCTGGGAGGCAAGAAACCATTGGAGCCTGTTGCTGGAGCTCCTGACTGACTGTTGGGACTTGAATCAAACATCTTCATTTCCAGTCCAGCAGGCAGAGCACTGGCTTTTTTACAGGTTTTGAAGCAGAGAAGACTGCTGGAACATGCACTTATTTGCTTAAGGTGACAGACATGCCTGAGTCCTGAAGGACAGTAGTAGTTGAAAACTGGCAACCACAGACCTGTTTTTGTTATGTAGAGGCATCTCCCTGGGGTGGTGAAACCAGGAAAAGCTCTGTGAGGGTTTGGAATAGCGCCTGTCCTCTCTGCCAACACATCTCTCCATGATGCTGCTGATGTGGCATCTCGTGGCTGTTCCAAACAGAAGCACTGACTGGTGGTCTTGAAGCTTGATTACAGAAATGGAGGAGGCAGATGTGCTTTGGTGGCCTCTCTAGCAGTTAAAAATATTGAGGACAGGATTGCTGAATTTTATCCATATCTGCTTAGGCAGAAGTTGAGTGGTTCTAGTTTTTCTTGGCCAGTGACACTTTTGGAGCTGGTTTCTGAGACAGCTTTTCTCTTTATAGGATATTTTCTCTTCAAAATTACAAGTGGTAAAAGGTAATATTCTGTAGGAGCACAGGCAATGTGAAGGAAACTATTGAACTTCTGATAACCTTGCAGTCTGATTTGATTACTCAGTTCACCTTTAGAATAAAGTCTGATGCAGAGATAGGATCTGATCTAGTTTTTCATAAACCAGATTCATTTCCTACACAATTTTCTTGTATCTCTATGAGCTAATCTATCTATCGTTTTTCATGTGGGTTCTTTTAAGTTATCAGAGTGCTGTAGCTACCCTTTTGTTTTTCTGTTTCTCTAAGTCAAAAGTGCTGCTCTGCTGTTCCCTCTGATTTCCTAAAAGTAGTCAAAAATCTAAAATCTGACAGATCTAACTATTTTGAAGTAGTGGAAGCCTGTGTACATTCTCTCTCCTCCCCACTCTGCCCCATCTCTCTGTCTTTTACTATGCTTTGACCACTGTTTAGCCCTTTCCTTTTTGATTGTCAGGTAGTAAATTCAGCATGAAGAGTGTGGGGGATGTAGAGAATCCACCCCTCTTGGCATGGGAGAGGGTCTGTTGGGGTGGGCAGACAGCTCTTGACCCCCTTGCAGCATCCTCCAGGTGGCTATGAGGGCAGAAGGGATGAAAATTATGCACAGTGGAACTGCAGCACCTTGTCCTGCACAAGTTGGAGTCCTTGATGTCCTCAGGGAAGGTGTGTGTATTGTGCCAGTGCCCCAGGCAAAATGTTTACCTGTCTTCTCCTCACCAAGATGCTGATTTCTAAATAAACACTCCAGTCTGCTTTCCCCTGTGCTGTGCATCTTACTCCTGCACTTTGGTGTCTACAGGTAGGGAATGTGATCATGGGGTAAAAGAAGAGTGATGTGTGCTGGGTACTGCCCTGTGCTGACTAGTTCTGAATAAAGGCCTCTTGTTATTAATGTTTTGTGAGAACAAGAAGAAGAAAAAAAAATACAGAGAAACTTGCATGTGATTTGGGTTGTAAATGATTTGGCTGTAACTCTTAAGTCCTTCAAACAGTCTGTAAGAACAAGATAAAGAAGGTACCAGAGGTTTAATAAGTGTTGCTTGATGCATTGCCACTTGGAAATGTAGCATGCCATCTCATTCCTTTCCTGGTGGTCACAGCCATGAAGTGGGACCACTCAAATACTCTGAAATCAGATATTTTTTATATACATGTGCTTTCCTGAGTGTCACTTATTTGGGATGCTGTGTAAAACATTTTGATTTCACTTAATTTCATCTGATTTTATTGGATTGTGGAGAGCTGTTAGTTTCTCATTTAAACTGCCACATAGCATTTAAATTCATTAATTGACAATTACCTAACAAGCAACAGGAATAGCTCTCTTGCTGGGCTGAAGCCTGAAAAGCCCATTTGAACCTTTACAAATGCTAGCACAATTAATGAGCTAAGAGTGAATTTGAGTTTCTGCAGGTTCAGTGGGAACTCTTCCTAATTGATGGCCAATTGGATTTTTCCCCTGAATCTGGGAGAGGTAATGAGACAGGGACAGTGTTCAGAGCAGTCCACAGAGAGTCTGTCTTCAGAAGTTGTTCCTTCTGTCTCCATCCTGAGGCTGGACTGAAGACTGCCTCCCATTTCAAAGGGTTAGCAGCTGATACACATTATTTAGAGTTCCTGTAATTTTATGTATGAGGAAATTGGGGGGTTATTATATTGCATTTCAGTGTCAACTGTAATACATTCTGTCAGCTAAACTGGCTCCGTTTAGGGTGGGGAGCTAGAAGTGTGATTATAATTAGCACTGGCCAAGGCAGCACAGTGGTGGAGTCCAGATACTCTCATCTGGAAAGGAGGTTTGATGTCTTGACAGCAGTCCATCCTTTGCCTCATTTATTTGCATTTGGTATGTAGGTGGTACGGATACTCGTGGGTTTAGTTTTAGTTTGTCACTTTGTGTGTCTGAACATTGAGGGCTAATTGCTGCTGAACATCAGTGTCACACGTCAAAGATACAGAGCTCAACCTGAAGGCAGAATTGGTTGAGGTGATTTGTTTTAAAGGAGCTTTTTCTACCTTTACAAATTCAAGTTCAAAATCCTGGGTGAAAGCTGGAGTCACTGCTGGGGTTAACCTAAGAGTTGCTAGGAGAACTACATTGGCAGTGCTTTTTCAGAGGAAAAGCCACCATACAGATGAAGTGCTCTTGCTGTGGAATCAGCTGCACTGGCAGGGCTGTTCATTGAGCTGTTTTAGTAAAATTTCTCTCTGGAGTGGAGCACACACATGAAAGGAGGTTTCCAGCCAAAAGCATGTGCTGCCAGTACAAACATGTCTGCACAGAGGGGCTTCAGCTGGCACAGCCCTGTCCTGCAGAGCCCCACCTTTCCCACCCTCACACAGGCCTCTGACAGCAGACACCTGCCACACGTGCATGGCCTGATTTTAGACTGAACTGCTTATTCATCCATGTTTCTGGAGGTCCATGGACACTGAGTGTAAGGTGGCACAGTGCTGTTCACAAACCCCAGCCTCTCAATGTCAGTCTGTCTATTAATCCTTGCTAAACCTATTAATTCCTGCCTCTTAGTGCACTTCCCACCTGCTTCACTCCACAGTGCATGTTCTTATGGGCACTGTGAGCACACAGATAGCAGTAGATGAAATTTTCACAAGTGTCTGAAGTGAACCTTGTGGCTTAGGCTCTGGAGAGCCTTACTCTGTGTAGCTTTTAGCCTCATTTAAGGTCTGCAGTCTTGTATTTATATTGACTGATCACTTGTACAGGTAGGTAATCCTCCTTAGATTGCAGACAGAATAAAGCCAGGCCATTGCTGATGTGAATCAACATCCCCCCTTAAATTTTGATGAAAGGAGCTCATTTACACCACAGTGAGGATTTGGTGCTTTATGACTGGGCTTATCATGGAAAAGGTTTCTGTGGGGCATCTGAGCCCCTAAATGCTGTTCAGAGAATCTGTCACACAGCCCCATACCAGAAACTGCAGCTTCAGACAGCCTCTCCTCTTACAGCTCAAGTGTATGTCATATATTTTCAATACCAAATATGTGTGGACTATGAAGAGCAGCCTAATTTTATGTGTTTTCAAAGCAGCTGTAACACTGCTTGTAATTTGTTATTGGGAGTTTCTTGCTTTTCAGTCAGCTCCAAAGTGTGAGACAGAAAATAGATTGTTGTTATTGCATGTTCTGACAGGGAGTATACAGATTCTCACACAGGTTCCCTCTTCCACCTCCATAACAGCACAAAATAAATTTTCCCGATTCTCTCCAAGTAGTTACGGATCTTCCCATTTTTTGTCAGTCTTGTTCTGTGTGCAAGAAATGTTACAAATGGCTGTATTTTCAGAATAAAATCCTTTTGCTCATATCCGTCCTGAATACAGAGAGGTCTTATGACTTAAGCGTCAGGTCTATTGAGCAAATCCAGTGCATTTCCAGCAGAGTTTCTCCTGTGCATCAAAAAACACTGTCAGTCAATCCAGAGCAGGCTGCTCTGTGCCAGTGCAGAGTCATTCTCTCTGATCTGCATATTACATTTTTCATTTGTGTCAAGGAATATGCTGTGCTGGGGTTTTTTGCAAATGTGTCTTGCCGGCGTCATGGGAACTTTTTGAAAACCGTAGTGCTGAGGAAGTAGAGAAATCCAATCTGGGATTTGCTTAGGACTTGTCAGAGTTGCTGGTGCTTTGTGCCAGTGTCAGGCAGGCAGCTGGGCAGCAGGAGGGAAGGAGACAAATGACTTGGTTTCTTTTCCTACTTGTTAGGAATTACTTGTTAGCGAAAGTAAATCCTAAGGTGAGGTTGTGAGCAGCTTTCCTGCTCTGCTGTATTCTCCGACTTTGGAATGTGATGTTTAGTTAGGAAATCTACTACTATAATTAATTCCATGCTCAAGGCCACTGTCACTTAAGAGGTCATGAAATCAGAGGTCTGACCCCATGTGAGAGAGGGAAGATCAGGTCAGATGATCAGATGTTGGTGCTCTCTAGCTTTCAGAATTAAATGGATCTGCCATTCATGTAACAACTCAAATGATTTTCATGCCTTGGAGAAAGGTCTTTTCCTTCACATATTTCTAATGTGAAAAAATAAGGCTTTTTCACATAGGATGGAGCTTTTGCCCTTGAAGGATCTGATGCCTTTGTGCTCGTGCCCTCCCAGTCTCCCTCCATTGAAACAGGGGTGATCCTGATTGGAGAGAAAATCTTCAAAACCAGGACTGGGACTTTTATTCCCTGCCCTAGCCCTGCTCTGCCATGACTTTCAGGAAGACTCTGCATCCTTAACATGCTGTTTTTCTGAGACTTCTCTCTTCAGCTGTAGCTGCAGGCAGCCATGCCCTGCAGGGTGGAGCAGAGGCTGTCACATACCTGCCTCAGGTGTAGAGATATCCACAGGCTGCCCAGTGCCTTCCAGTTCCCTGAGGAACCAGACCTGAAATTCTGGAGATCACTGATGGTTTGGGTCCTTAACAAAGATCACTGGAGGTTTGTCCAGTAAAACCTGAGATTGCTGTAAAAGGACACAGTGCCCTGCTCTAGACAGGGCAGGACAAAGGAACAAGCCTCATCTCAGCCACAGAGCAGCTTTGTCCCTGCCCCCATCAGGGACCAGTGGGATGGGCATTATGTATTCCATTTGTGGCAGGGTTTTGTCTGTCTTGGTGCTAGCCTACTACAAATAAATGCTAATAGTTGCATACAAAGGGAATACAGGACTTTGCTTCCTGATGAACTTGTATCTGGCTCTTCAGAGGTGCTGAGCCCAGATAGCAGCTCTCACTAATTTCATGTATTTGGTGCTTTTAAAAATTATTGGACCTTCAGTATTCCCTAGCCAGCCCCGGGGCAAAAAAAAAAAAAAAAAAAAAAAAAAAAAAAAAAAAAAAAGTTAATAATCCTCAAGAAAATTACTTTTTCACCTTCTTTACCATTCTGTGCAGCATGAGGTGAGAGAATAAAAGTGGAAGAACTGAATTTTGAAGATGTTCAAATGCACTGATAATGTTAAGGTGTTGGTTTTGTGAGCATTGCCACGCTGTCCCAAGGCTGAGGGCTCGATATGAAATGTAAGGGAGAGCTTTTAGAAACATAATGTGTGAAAAGAGCTCCTCCAGCCCAGTTTTTATTCAGCAGGAGGGTGGATGTGAAGGAGAGGGGGGAGGGCCCGTTTCTGAGCTGAGTGATGATGAAAATACAGTCATTTAAATGTGAAGGATTTTTAACTGGGGGAAAGGGGGGGACTGGAGCAGGGGAGGGAGCACAGAGGCGGCAGAGCAGGGGAGTGATAGAATGACAATTCTTAAAGATGCATTAACCTGCAGGGAGCCTAAAGCAGGCTTAGAGATGAGCCTAAGTAACTGGGACAGAGTCTGCTGAGAAGCCACAGATGGGCCTTGGCTTTCACTGTTATCTGCTTGAACTCTCCAAGGGAAGGAGAGGTAGAGGAGGGGGTGAGGCTAAGGTGCTGCCTCGCCTCTCTCTCTCTCTCCCTGGCATTTGCATCGAAAGTATCGTTCATTTCCACTTGCAGGGAGCTGGGCAGGGGGAGAGACAGAGGTGGGAGAGAGCAGCAGCTCAGGGGAGCTCCGGGGAGCTCCGGGAAGCTCAGGGAAGCTCAGGGAAGCTCAGAGAAGCTCAGGGGAGCTCAGGGAAGCTCAGGGAAGCTCCGGGCAGCGGGGACGCAGCCCCGGCAGCCATGGCGCTGCCGGCCCGCGGGCCGGTGTGAGGGCTGGGCATCCCCCGGCCCCAGGGCGGCTGCCAGGGGCACATCGCTCCGTTAGGCAGAAATTTTATTACTATTGTATATCTTTTTTGTTTGTTTGTTTGTTTGTTTGGTTTGGTTTGGTTTTGTTTGGTTTCGTTAGAGCGGTGTGGAGAAAGTGACAGCTGTATCGGGCTAAAATACCTCCAGAGGGATCAGAAGACATCCGCGGGGAGGGCTTCTGACAAAACCCCTTTTCAGTACGCCTTAGCAGCAGCTTCCAAAGATACCACAGGAAAGAAAAGAGGGGAAGGTTTACTGCTTCTGGAGGGTTCAGGCTCCTGCTTTGCCGTTTCTCTGTTTGTTTCTTGATCCCTTTCCAGCCTTTCACAAGGCAGAGAATAACTGCTCGGTGCCCTCCGCTGGCACGCTCCTCTCTTCTCTTTGTCTCATTCCCAAATAATGAAAAGTGGAGGCTTTGAGGGAAAAGCTTGTCTGGGAGTCACATCTGAAGCGTGTGCTCCCCCCTGAAGGCTGGTCCTCCCTCAACCGGTGCCACCAGGCTTGCCAGAAATATTTTTAAGCAGTCAAAATGGCTTTGTACTTTTTAATCTCTCTGTCCCTAACCATCCTTCCCCCTCTCGCATCCCATCCTGCTCAGCTGCGGAGCTTGGGAGGGAGAAAAAAAAAAAAAAAAAAAGAAAAAGAGCCAGCAATGGCTTTTATCATTAACCCATTCATCTGCAAATCCCCCTCCCCAAAGAAAATGCACATGCTGATTTGCGTATGCAATCAGCTGTATTCTTCATTTCTATAGCGCCTTTCTCATTAACCACCTCTCTCAAAGGAACTCTTCAGGAAATAAAATCGGTTGGAGATTAAACACAACAATGTTAAACACTTCCATGTTAAAATAGTGCCATTTTTGTCAGGGAGGCAGCCTTAGCTGGTTTTATCATTCCACTTTTCCATCTGCTGCCCCTTTGAGATGGGCATTAACACAGCAGAGTGGGGCTGTGCCAAGGAGCTGGGGGCAGCCTGCCTGTATTAGTGGGCCTAATCCTTCATTACCTTAACAGGTTTTACTGCCTCCGATTCTGGTTTATTTCTATTTTCTTCCCCAGGCTTTGAAACACTCCAGGGACTAAAACACGAGGCTGTATTTTTATTGTGACTTCTGCCTTTTTTTTCCCATTACAAAATTTTTTTGGGGATTAAAGGACTAAATGCAAAGAATTGTATCTTGAAATTATAAAAAAAAAAAAAAAAGGAGAAGGTTAATATTACTTTGTAGCATGCATAGAAAATACAGATATAAAATGGAGAGGAAGGTGTAACATCATCTATAGCACCTTTCTGATTGCAAATAAGCTACTGCTGAGCATCAAAAGAAATTCAACAAGGAAGCATTTTCATGTTCATTAATCCTGTATGTTGTTGTTTCGAGTATGTTTCTTCATTTTCTGAGTTCCTGTTTTAAATCCATGCTTATTAAAGCAGTGTTTGAAGCTGGAAGCGAAAATTTGTATTATAGGATTTCCCAGCTGGAGGCTTCTGTCTCAGTTACAGCTGGACGGACGCTGAGTGCTTTACTGAGTACAAGCACAAAAGGCCAATTTTCCCATAAGGAGTCATGAAAGTAGAAGAAATTACTTTTCAGATTCTATCATTTGTAAGGAGAAGTACCAAATACTGTCATTTGGTTAAAAAAAACCCAAACAGGTAATTTTGAGTAGTCTCATTTACTGTAAGAAAGATAAGAAATTCCAAAGCGCTTGCCAGGGGGTTACTGAAAAACATCAGTATTGTTTAACAATTTTGCATTTGTACTCCAAAACAAAACTCAAATGGATGTCATTGTGTGCATAATCAGTATCCAGGGACATCTCATTCCTTCATGATAGTTTGTTTTCTCTTAACTGTCATGACAAGAAGAAATTTTGCACTAGTGATTGTTCAGTCTTGTTTATAAATGGAGAATAAATCCACATTATAGTAACAGCCGTGCTCCCCAAGGCAAAGTGTTCACACTCCAGAAGGTGCTTGAGTTTTATGGTGAATCTCGCCTGCCTGCTTCTGTGCTTTCTGTAGTTATGCTTTAATAATTGAAAACTCTTAAAAACACAAAGGTTTTTGGTAATTTACAAATCTGAGGTAAAGCAACACTGAAGATGGATGGAAAAAGACATTGAGAGCTGGTCTACTTGGCATTTGGCAAGTTTTCTTTTAATAAGGATTAACTCGCCTGGCAGGTCTTTGTAATCCCTATCCTAAGAACAAACTGAGGCTTCAGCTGGAGCCCATGTGGAAGGTGCCACCACCTCATTTCTGCTGTTCACAGTAAAACTTGGTGTTTCTGTATTTGAGTTACATTACAAAAGTACCAGACTGAAAGTGTAGCTTTAAGAGAAAAGCAGATACCTGCCTGTCTCAGAGAAAGTTGAAACATCATGTCATCATGTCTTTTAAATATTTGTAAGGGGTATTGTTTGCATTTTAATTATTGCAGAAAATTATGAAAATCCCAATTGAGTTGCAGTAGTACGGTGGAAATTGAATCAGGAGGGATACATAGGTAGTGAAGCTATTTAATTCTTTATCCCAATGTCCTGTTGCTTTACATACTGTCGGAATCCATGGTACTGATGATTCCGAGATTACAAAAAGTCTCTGTCTGTCAGCCCCGCTGCCAAAGCAGAAGCCATAATTCGTCTGTGCTGTTTCAAGGTTGTTTATTCTGTTTATCTCTAACATGTTCTGCTGCCCTGCCGCAGCTCTGTCCTGCAGGGCAGCGTGTGGGGCTCTGCCCTCAGTGGGATGGTACAAACATTAAATACCACAAACTACCTGTGCTGGATTTACAATAACGTGCCAATATCTGTCACCTACGTTGGACAGTGTGTCCCCAGCCTGAACCAACAGAAAAATGCCAACACCACAGTGAAACATGGAGGGCATGAAGAAGGAGAAAAAGGACAAGACACACCCAATTTCCTCCATCTTGTCCCCTTTGGAGCCCTAATCTAGAAACCTAAAATTTTACTTTTGCACCCGTGCCACACTGAATTATTACTTATATCAAACACTCAGAGCTTGTAATTCACCCTGTAAGATTGAAAACTCTTTTCCATGGACAGAGATCACAGCCAGTGTCTCTGGGGGCTCTGTCCAGGGGGTTCCTGACCCCTGCCAGGGTCCCAGACCTGCCAGGGCAGCCAGAGGGAAGCTCTGGATTCCCACAACATACCTTTCAAGTCCCTCATTCATTCACTGTTCTCACAAAGGCTCCTGGTTCTTGGCTTGCCCTTTGGCTGACCAAGGTCCCGCTCCCTCACTGCTCACGTTGGGTTTGTTTTGCCCTGGGCTTGTGATGCTGTTTGTGATGATTTCTAAGGTCCCTGGATGTACTGTGAAGCTGGGGACAAGGGGGACAGCACTCATCCAGGATGGAATGATTAGAGGAAAAAGCTTCTGAAGATGTTTGGATGCAGCTGCTTTTGCTGGAGTGCTAAAGCTGGAACTGCACCCAGTAAATGGAAAGCTTAGCAACCTGTGAGTGTCAGCAGAATCATTCAGAAGTGTAAATTCCCCACAGCAAAATAATGAGTATTCTGCTTCCAGTTTTTCTCACCCAGCAATTGAATAACTCGTGCCTAAGGGTCAGAACCACAACAATGGTGTCCCTGCTCTGGTGTTCTCTGTAAGCCTCAAATGCAGGCAGTCCTGGCCCAGCAACTCAAACCACATATGGAGAATATGACTGCAAGGAAGAATCTTTGATTTTGAAAACAGGGGAATAAAGGGAGGAAATGCAGAGAATCTCACTGCACACAGCCAGCCTCACTCTTGGAAGATTCATTAAAAAAACAGTGATGAAGAAGTGCTCCATTTTGTAACAAATGGGGAATCACATGCAACTCCCCTGCCACCTGCCACACTCCTGACTGCTGCTCTCATTCAGAGATCAAGGAGTGAACAAATAAAGAACACAAACCACTTGGTGAGGCAGGAATATTATTGCTGCAGGATCAGTTGTAACAGTGAGAATATTATGGCCATACTGATCAAAAGATTTAAAGGAAAAAAGGATTGTAGGGATAGTCAGTATGTTTTGTTGTACTACTACAGCTGCAAAGAATGGGCAAGCTCTCATCAGCTCAAGCGGAGTTGGGGGATGATCTTGTGCTGCTGTTGTCTTTGCTGTTCCTGCATGAAAGAGGAGCACACAATGCAGTTGTCAGTCAGGGGTGTGGAATGAGTCCCTCAAAAAGCCTCTGCCTTAAAACACACCTGAACAACACTCATGGCATGACAGGGACCTGCACGAGTTCTCCCCAGAGCGTGACAAGCCCTGGGGCTGGTTCTGCTCCAGGAGGGATATCCTCACAAGAGGAGAGGGGGACAAAACCAAAAAAATCATGCATGTGAACTGATTTGACACAAGTTAAGCATGAATATCACTAGTTTAGCATGTTTTCATTGGTCCTTCTGTGTAATACCTACCATTTCTTGAAGTAGGGAAACACAAGCTTCACCTGGGTTTTAATGCCATCCAAGAGAGATAATGATTGTGATTGTTGACAAGGGGTAGGAAGGAGGGGAAGTAGGGAATTGCCACGAGGATTTCTATAAATAGAACTTTGCTATAGCAATGCTTTTAGTGGAGAGTGTTTCTTGCAGACAGGCTTGTAATGAAGAGGGAGCAGATTTATTATGCAGGACTGTCAGTCTTTCTCTGAAGATTTGTTGATGCTGTGCCAGTATGTTCAGTTTAATTCTATGCTTCTGTCTCAGAATTCCCCTTCAATGCTTTTTGCCTAAGATAGTTTTTATTTTGTTCCGTAGTCTGAACAAAGACAAAGAAACAACAATACTCTGTTTTTTATAGAGTTTTGATATAATTATTTAATGTATAATTATTTAATGATATAATTATTTCAGTCAATGTAATTGACTGAAACAATAATGAATCCTTCATTATTGGGCGTAATTTCATATTTATTTCTGAGAGGTTTCTTTTCCTCTCCTTCCCCAAAAACACTAATTTCTATGGATATGTTCTTTTCCTGGGAGGCAGCTGGGCAATGCTCCTTGCTGCCAGAGTCAGTGGAAATGCTCGTGCAAGTCAGCCTCATTGGCTTTTGGCACTCACTCAAAAGCAGATCTCAAACAGAAGTAGAGAATTTAATTTTATTTGGTTTATTCTTTCCTAAATTGTGTCTGCATCAGTCCCTGCATCTTTCTGAATTTAATGATCATACTTTAATCTTCCTTTGTCAGAAAGAACTCAAGCCTAGACATATTCATTTTTTTTCCAGTGGAAATAAAGGCTGAAAGTCCACTCTGGACAGTGGGAAGCAGGGCAGAATCTGCATGCTGACCTCTCAGTCAGCCTCATCCCAGCAGCCAGAGCTGAGGAGAGCTAAGAGAGCAGAATTGCACTGCACCTGACAGATTCATCCCAGAATCATCCCTGAGGGGCAACTCCTTTCCCCATTTCAGTCATAAAATGGTTCATTACTGTGTCCACTATGTTAGCAGCAATTGGTGAGGCCATTTGTGTTCAGAAGTTTCCTGTCACAAGCTTTCTCAAGTCACCAGACATATCAAGACAATTGCATTTAGAAATTGGGATGGATGGCAGCTGTTCAAATATTCCTTGAAAAAATGTTATTTTATGGCTCAACTATAAATCTCCCAAACATCCTAATACACCCCACTGAGATGGAAATATCCTGCACTTGATGGCTAAAACTTATGGGTAGTTATTTCTGCCTTTCCTCTTGTGGAAGGAAAACCTGACGTAATGGGCAGGTTTACTGGTGGTAAACCAGTAAACTGGTGGTTTTCTGGTGCTGGTGATTCTTCCATGGCTGGGATCTCGTGGGTTGCTGAGGGTCAGAGCAAGGTGCCCTCCAATGGCAGCACCAAGACCTGTGTGAGAAGTGACACTAGAGTTTCAAATTTAGACATGCCCATAAATAGGAAAATGGATGCACAGGGCATTATCCTTTTTTGTAAAGTATTTTTATATGTTCAGGAGTAGCAACTTCCTTTCCTTTTTTTTTTTTTTCCCCATCTAGCTTGTTTCTGTATGCAAAAGCCTGGAGAGATGTGAGTGGCTGTAATGCTGGCTGCATTAGGCTGATTGTTGTGGGAGGAGGCAGCTGTGTGCTAGCTCAGGCTGTAGGGGAGGAAATCCAAAGTTCAGCCCAGAGCAGACACTGCTGTCAGTCAGAACGCATCGCTGAGCAGGATGAGCCTTCCCTCCTCCCTCCTGCTGGCAAACACCACAGAGGGGCCCATTGTTGCAAAAGCTGTGAGCAGGGCAGACATGCTGCAGTGGCATATTTAATCCACAGGAACTGCATGTATTGATCACAGCAGCTTCACTGAGGAGTGCCTGATGAATGAACATATGGGGAACATGGAAAAGGAGGCTGCTGGTTAGAACTGGAATATTTGGATAGATTTGTAGGTCTGAGCTCATTACAGTTTCTCAGGCCCGTGATAAGATGTCACAAATATAATTGTATTTGACAGATCATCAAAAGGGACAGAGGCTGCTCCTTGCCCTAATGTTGACTTGCCTTGACAGTCCAGTGGCCCATAACATCTGACCTGTAATCTCTGCAGAGTTACAGCGTTAAGTGGGATCAAATCAAGTCAAACTTTATCAAGGCTGCTCCAGGAATCTGCAGGAGTGTCTCAAGAGAGGACAGTCTGTCTGTCCTTGAGTTACCATTGCAGGAGGATGCTGACAGCAGCACTGTGTGGTGCTTTGCAATTAGAAGCTCCTCTAGTTAGAGCCATGTCTTGGCTCTAAGCACTCCTGACTTTGAAAAACTTTGACTTTTCTGCTGTAGTCTGTCAAAAACAAAGAGTGGGTATATTTAGAGATAGAAAATATGGTTGTAAAACCATTTTTGCCTGCCTGTTGGGGGCTGTAGTAGGAGATTTCTTAACTTAAATCATCTTCCACCTTCAGGAAGGAGGGATGAGCTGCCTTAATCCAGGTAAGCTTCCTTTTTCAGGTTGCTTTGTATTGCAGTTGAGGCAAAGAGCATTCATTTTCCTCAGAGCTTTCAGTGCTCTGCAAGAGACAGCATTAGAGTTGCCATCTACACTACAGCAGGTCCATTATCACAGCTATATTTCCTCTCTCTCGCCTTTTTTTTAGGAATACCATCTGTTTAGTCATTAGCCCCATCAGCTCTCATTAATTGAGTCATGTCTCATTTAGGTTTCTCTATTAGCTCCTCATTGTTCCCTAGACAAGGCTTTTTTTCCATATGCCTTGCTTCCTGTTGAGTTCTGTCCAAAGTCAGGTGTCAGCTGGAGAGCAAGGATGGGTTCCAAACCCAGGCTGTCTTTCAAAACCTCGTGCCAAACTGCCAGCCTGTTTCTTCAGGACACCAAGTGCCAACTTGTCTGTGCTGGCCCAGCTTTGGAGAGTCATGGGGGATATGGAACAGCCCTGACTAAGGAAAGAAAGCTTTCTGTCTCCTTTCCCCTTTGATTTCTCTGCTTTTCATCATCTCTGCTACAGCTAATAGGGTTTTTTCCTCTCTCCCAATGGCACAGTGGGTGCATCTAAGTATCAAAACCCTGATGCACAACAGATATTAAGAACAAATCACCTAGAAGGAAATGATGGGTTGCATTTCAATTAGCAGATTCTGGTTACACAGAATCAGTCCTGTCACAGAACTTTATCAAGAAAGCAAAGAGAAGGAGCACTTTATCAGAAGAGAAGAAGGAGCTTTATCAGAAGAGCAAGGAGGAAAAAGGAGCCCTCCTGTGTAGCTGGATTTCAGCACTGGAGGGCTGAGGATTTGTTATAACATCTTCTGTTTAACTCAGCTGTTCCAAGCTTATGTTTTTTTACCATTAGTTTTATCAAGCTTGTTGATTTTTATTAGTTACAGCAAAGCCCTTTGAATGATTCCTTATCCATAAAAGAGCCCAGCTGGAGTGGGAGGATGTGTTAGAAACTACCCAGTTCAGTGTGGAATGGATTATTGTTGAGACTATAAAATGTAGGTGTGAGTTTGCAAAAGATGCCTGAGAGAATGATTTAGGAAGGTGTTGAAGTAATCAAGGCTTCTCAGAGCGATGTACAAAGAAATAAGCTAGAAAAAATTGTGAGTTCACAGTTTTCTTGAATGACCTGCCTGGCTTGTATGATCTGGGACTTTCAGGCCATATTCAGTCAATCTCTAAATATTTTAAGCATTTTGCCAAAGGAGCAAGAACATGAAGCTGCTGAAGGAAAAGTGTTTATTTTGGCAGACACTTAAATGAAGACCTGATATGTCTGTGTGGCTTTCCCAACCTGCTTAGCTATCTCAGATAATTAAACATGAACAATAAATTCTTCTCCTGCTCCCATCACTCTTGTGTACATGCACTTTCATTTTTATTTTACTGCAATGAGGTGCCTGCAGTTTCTTCCTAGGGCTTCTCTTTACACCTGTCAAATGGAGGACACAGCTCTGTGTAGGTGTCATATGTGCCAAATCTCCTAGAATCAGTGTAATGATGAGCCTTCCTCAGTGGGCAAAAATCCAGAAAACTCTTGACTCTGGAACTAAATGACACAGACTCCAAATGGGGTGTTAGAGGTGATGCTGAGCCAACCTGTAACTTTCCACAGCAGACCAAAGTTACCTGTGCCTTTTAATTTCACCTTCCCTCCCAGAAATGCAGGGTTTGCTTTGACCTGTTTTACCAAGCATTTGAAGCCAAAGCTGGAGGAAGATTTACTAAGACTTAAGAGGACATAACTCCTTGGCCATCTGTTCTAGCAGTACAGCCTTGGGGCCTGATGAGTGCATGGCAGGGCTGCACAAGTTATTTCTCCCTTCTGCATGACTATTTGTAGTTCCACTGCCACCTCCTTTAAATTAACCTCTGGTCTAATTAACCTCTTCTTAATGTGAAGCAGCCATAGACTATCACAAACTGTGCATTGCATATATTTTATTGTCTGTCTTGTCTTTCTCCAGCCCTTTTGATTCCAAGGGAAAACAAAATACTGTAAGACAATTGTCTTCCACCAGAAATTGTGTATGTTATCCACGTGTGAAAGTATGGTTTACTAGCTCCTTGAATATTTTATTATAAATACATTTTTAAAAATGAGCTTCATCATTCAAATGGTTTAAACTCTAAATAAGAACAAAAAAGTTGAAGCTCATAGGATAAAGCATAATTGCCTCAAAATGGAAAATTAAAAGGAAAAGAGAAAACTGGTGGCCAGTTCTTTCTTAACTGCCGTGACTGTGATGTTTTGTGTCTTTATTCACTCCTTTTCTTATCCTTGCAAAGACTAAACAAAACACTCAAGGTGTGGCAAGATAAAGCTACAAAGCTATTGATTTCTTTATAGGGGAAGCTTTAGCTGGTTCCTGACAAGCCATCTAGCTTTAGAGTTAAATGTAAATATGGATTCAGGTTCACCAAGGTGCCAAGACATCCATAAAGTCTCCATATCAACTTGTCATTTTGCAACTCAGAAGAATGCATAATAGGATGGAACCACTGAAGTCAAGTGGAGCAGCTCCTGTGATTGTTGTGCCTGGGAGAAGGACAGAGCTGAGTGATCACCAGCCCTTCCATGGGGGCACCTGCCCTGCTGGGATGGGCAGTGATCAGGGCTTGTGTAACCAGCCTGATTAACCCTTCCTTCCACAGACCACAGAAACAGAGCTGTTAAAGATGGAAATGACCTCTGGGGAAGCCTTGTTCTTCCCCAGGCTGCCAGGCTAAAGCACAGGGACAAGCAGGGTTATCCCAGAGCCAACAAGCTTGTGCTCCTTAGGAGGTTTCAAATCAGCTTGTCATAGTGAGCCAAATACAGACATTTTTCTGATTATCATCTGAGTGAGAGAATGAGTGGGGATAGTTGTTTGTCTGTAAGTATCGTTTCTAGGAGCTGAGAGGCTTAGTGGATTAATCTTGCTTCTGGGATGTGGATCAGGCTGAAGTGCAGGGCAGGATGATTATTAAGACTGAAATTCTCTGTCAATTTGTTGGCAGGGATAGTTTCTCTGCATCAGGGTGATGGTGGCAGAAGTGTCTCATCTCAGAGGCAGCACAGGGAAGGGCATATTTGAGCTGAGCCTGGGAACAGCAGCCAGCTTTCTGCAGGGGAGGGAGGCTGGCTTTGCCATACTGCATTTCTCCAAGTCTTTGTGCTGTAAGAATGACTTTCTTTTTCCTGTAGTTTTTGTAAGAGCTGCGGGCATTGCAGAGAGCAGCACTCCTCAGTGGCCTGTCTCTGCTGTTGTTTTGGGGGCTGAACAGTCTTTTCTCTGTCCCACCAAGGGTGAAGGTGTTTCTTTGTTTTCCCCTCAAAGACCAGAAGGTTTTTCTGTGTCCCATTCAGAGTCAGGGTGGTGGCTGCACTCAAGCTGTGCTGAATGCTGCCTTGGTGCTATGCAGTTTCCCAGCAAGGAGTGCTGCTTTGGGGGCTTCCTTCTTTTTCAGTCATTACCTCCAGCTCCTCCTTCTCATTAAGGAATAATGGTTTGGTCTGGAGCATTCATTGTACATTCCTAATGTCACAAATGCAGAGAGCACATTACTTTTTTTTTTCTTTTTTTCTTTTTTTTTTTTTTTTTCCCATATTCATTTTGCACTGTGGGAGGTTCTGGAGCAGGAACTGAGATGTGAGTGTACATGAGCTGTGTGTCTTCAACACTGGCTTCAGTTCTCTGGCAGTGTTCCCATTGCAGTGCTGCACAGGAGCCCAGGGAGCAGAAGGCTCTCACTGTGCTGGGAGCTGGACAGCCACAGCAGAAAGACAATCCAGTATTTTTGGTCTGTCAGAGTTTCTGCTCTAAGTGTAAGATCAGCAGCTGCAATTGGAGGCTGGCATGCAGGGACACAAGGAGCCAATAGCAGTCAGTACTATATTCTTATAGTGATTTTTCAATATCTGAAGGTTGGTAAAAATAGAAGACAGGTAAAACTGGCACCTCTTTTGTTCTGTAACATTTAAACAGTGCCCTTTCGATTTTGTTTATTTGGTATTGTAGTGTGTATTAATTTCATTTTGAAGTAAGTGGTATGGTGCATTCTCATTTAGAAAGGAGCCTGTATTTGAAATGCTCTTAAGAAATGTGAATTTGCACTGGACTCTACAGTGGAAAGAGTGTCAGGTTCCAGCTTTGATAGTCCCAGGGGCTTGTAGGAAGGCATGTTTGCAGCCTGAGGCAGAAAATAGCTTTGTGAATGCAAGTTTTTGTCATTATATTGGTGTTAAATTTAGCCCCAGGAACTAGTTTCTGGAAGGGTCTTCTCCAAATGGGGGCTGTCTGAGCATGCTTGTCTTCTCTCTTAGGATGTTTTGTACTCAGGCTTCTCCTTTGGACCAGTCTGAGTTTAGATATTGCAGCACGTGGTCAATTGGCTCCAAATGTCCAGAGACATTTCTTTCCTGCTTGCATACTTTATTTTCATTTTCGTGCAAGTTTTGTTTTTAAAAGATTGAAAAAAAGATAACAACAGCCCTGTTGCTGGCCATTCTCTTAATCTGCAGTTCATTTTTTTCCATTGGGCATTGTGGGAAAGCGATGTGTGTGCCTGACCTTGGATCAGTCCTTCCTACAAGGCTTTCGAGTCAGGAGACTTAATCCTCCTTTTCATGCCTCACCTCTGCACAATCGGGGCCAACCTTTGAGCAGAGCATAATTATGTAGTGTGCTAGGCTGGGCAGATGGCAGGGGAAAATGCATGTGAGGTGTTTTGGGACTTCTGGGGAACAGCCTCCATCAGTTAAAAGATGATTGTTATAATTTGAGCTGTGCCTTCAGAGCTTAGAAGGGACACTAGCTGGGTATGTGTCCATGCCTTAAGGCTTTCCATAGTCTCAGTTGCCTTTTAAAAGGCACTTTTTGAAAACTCTGGCACTAGAGTTTGGAATTGGCCAGGTGGCACTGAAAGGGTCAGGTCAGGTCCTTGCCTGCAGCTCTAGGGCATCCTGCTCAGGCTGTGACTTGTGTTTCTGTGTGAACTGACAGGTTTTCGATCCAAGCTACTTCTCTTTTAATGTCTTATTAAATATGGAGACACGTGCAGAGTCACCTAAGTGAGTGACTGTCAGAAACACATCCCCGTGCCAGAGCTGAGGGTGGCTGTGCCTCGTTCCCCACCACCCCTGCTCCTCTCACCCGCTCCCAGCACAAGGAGCTGCTCAAGGACAGCTCCATCCCTGCTCTCGGAATCTGTGGGTATTGATGATCCCAAGATTGTAGAAAGTCTCTGTCTGTCAGCCCCGCTGCCAAAGCAGAAGCCATAATTGGTCTGTGCTGTTTCAAGGTTGTTTATTCTGTTTATCTCTAACATGTTCTGCTGCCCTGCCGCAGCTCTGTCCTGCAGGGCAGCGTGTGGGGCTCTGCCCTCAGTGGGATGGTACAAACATTAAATACCACAAACTACCTGTGCTGGATTTACAATAATGTGCCAATATCTGTCACCTACGTTGGACAGTGTGTCCCCAGCCTGAACCAACAGAAAAATGCCAACAGCACAGTGAAACATGGAGGGCATGAAGAAGGAGAAAAAGGACAAGACACACCCAATTTCCTCCATCTTGTCCCCTTTGGACCCCTAATCTAGAAACCTAAAATTTTACTTTTGCACCCGTGTCACACTTAATTATTACTGATATCAAACACTCAGAGCTTGTAATTCATCCTGTAAGATTTAAAACTCCTCTCCATGTACAGAGATCACAGACAGTGTCTCTGGGGGCTCTGTCCAGGGGGGTTCCTGACCCCTGCCGGGGTCCCAGGCCCTCCAGGGCAGCCAGAGGGAAGCCCTGGATTCCCACACCCTGCCACACCAGCTGCAAACAGATTAGAAAACACCCTTTAATTGGGAGCCAGCTCTTAAACTACTGCTCACCCAGGTGTATTAACTCTTTCCATGCAGGAAAAGCCAGCTACAAGCCAGGGAGGATGATGCAGCTCAAGGTGCAAGACTCATGCCTGCTCATGCCCTTGAACAGAATGCACTGCCCCGCTATAAATTTTGATTAAGCCCTCCTGAGGCAAAGCATTGTTGAAACATATATCAGTATGCTGTAACCTGACAATCCCCTGAGGGCAAAGTGTTGTACCTGAAGCACAGCATGATTAAAATATTAGGCTGACACATGTGTGATATCTGAAAAGTTTCCTGCCACAGCCATTAAGCCCCTTAACGCTGTTCTTTGGAATGCGGCCACGAGCCATAAAAATGTCTGAACAGACAAGGGGGTTGGTAGTGTCATAAATAATGGTGGCACAGCTCTCCAAACATGCATGAGCACAGAGAGAAAAGGAAGAATAAGGAGCAGGACAGGATGATGCAGTGGGATTTATTAACCTTAGCAGATGTAAGATTTAAGATTGGAAATTTTCTGACAAAAAGCAAACAAAATGCTGTAAGTTCTCCTGAAGTAAAAAAGGGCAGACTCTGATTCGTGCTTGGTATGTCAGTGGCTGACATTTATTTTTAGCAGCAACTATTGTAAAAGATACAAAAAGAATTGAGCTGTGCTAGTTTAGTTTACTTTAGTTTGACACAGCATACTGTCACTCTGCCTAATCTGCAGTGTGTGCTAGGCAAAGGAAATTCAGACTCCAGGAACAGTGACTTCAGTGGAAGTTAATGTTTTTTCCTGTGTGATGAAGGAGATGCAATGAAACACTGCCATTTTCAGCAGAAGCTGCCAGTGGCAGGATTTAGGGGATGTTGTGTGAGAAAAAAAACCTTGTCCCAGACTACTGCCTTTGCACAGAAGTCACTTTGTGAGCAGCAGAACTGATGAACCCCAGTTTCTTTAAGAGAGGTGTGGCCTGTGGATTGATTTTCTAGTGTGGCAAGATTTGGAAAGCTGATGTTCCCCAGGAGCTGAGATGAAATCATCACCTCACCTGCTCAGGGAACTCTCTGTGTTGCACTGGGGGCTGTGTCCAGTTTCCCAAGTATCAGGTGGTTGTTTCTTGGCTGCTTCAGTTTGCAGGGTTGGAAATAGCCATCCACAGATCCAGAGAGGTTTGGACTTCGTGCTTATTCTTGTTTATTCAATGTGACCTCAATCTCTCTGTATCTTCCTGGGCTCTGTTACACATATGGATGCAGCTTGGAGACCAATATCTCACTGACAGAGTCAGCTTGAACTAATTTAATCCATTTATATAAAACAATGTGACAGGATAGTTCATGAAATCCCTTGCCCTAATACTGCTACTTCACATACTTGAAAGTACTTTGACTGCCCTGAATGGTAAGAAAAATAATGTTGACATTTAGCAACAAATTGTTACCTTCTCTTCTGCACACAGGGATGGAGCCAGAGCCACCCTGCAGAGCCAGGAAGGCTGATAAAAAATCCAGAGAGCTTTTAGTAAATGCCAGAAAAGATTGTAGACCCTTTAGTAGGGTTTTGGATGCTTTATAAGGAAGTTACTTTTATACATTATAAATTGAACCCTTTAGGAGAAGTAGGTCAGAGAGAATTGGAAGTGGTCACAGGAGAGAAGTTTTAGAAATGGTGAACTCTTCACCTCCAGATAAACTGGTTTAACCACATGGTAGCCGCTCAGGAGGGTGAACTGAGCACAGAACCACAGCACCAGGCTGAAGGGAGGGCTGATCCTTCTGAGGACAAGGTAATAACGTCAGGAATGTCCCTTTCTTGTACCTTTTGCAGCAGTACTTCAGTCTTTCAAATGGCAAGAGAGGCTGTTTCTCTGACACAGAAATCTTTCTGGGGAAATTTTTTTAGGTTCTCAGCTGCACCTGCAATGATGAGTCTCTTTCTGCCTGAGTGACTTGTTTTCTTAAACTTAGCTTTTAGTTATTTGTAACAGGTAAACCAATGGTTTGTGTTACTTAAATTTTGAGAACTTCAGTGCTTTTGGTCTTAAGTTTCCTTTCTTTCTGCAAAGTTTATTAAAGCAGTGCTGCATAAATTGCCCAATGCAGAGTTCCAAATACATTATTAATGATTCAATTGTTGTGTTTTCTGCAGAGATAATTTTGTTCTTCTTCAAAATATTTGTTTTCACTGTGCCTGGCTCCTTGCATTTTCCTTGGCTCATGTCAAGGTGCAGCTTTAGAGGCTGAATAACAGGACTCAGTGTCAGATTAAAGCACCCCCATTAAAGAGTACATTGGAAACCATTTTGGAATTTGTAGATTTGAAATACCAGCAGACAAAGGCCAAGTGACAAAGAGAAGTAAGGCTGGACTTTAGAGAGATTACCAACTTTTTTTTGCATGGCAACATGGATAAAAGCCTCCTCCCCGCATCCCCATTGCTGAGGGGGAGCAAACAAAGCCGAGCTTTTTAGCTCTGTCTCTGCAATAGAAATGGACATCAGAAGCCGCATGTAAAATAACCGAACCAAGCTACAATTGCAAACTGGGATAATCTCTTTAGGCTGCTTTCCTGCAGTAAGCTGGGCGCTGTGAATCGCCATTGAGCGCTCCGAAAGCTCCCCCGGCGCTGGGCTGGGAATCTGCCTCTCCTCACTTCCAGCCTGCAGCGCTTTTCTTGTTTTATTCTTTCCTCCCCATGCCTCCCCTCTTCGCCTCTTTCTCTGTTTTTGTCCATGCAAACATTATAAAAGGCCTAAAAGTGGATAAGTGTCTGCTTCTAGTGTATTTAAGAGGGAGTACCATGCAGAGAATCCCCCAAGACAGCTGCTTTGGTTCCAGGCCAAGCCAGCATTAGTGCTAGAGGGATTTAATTATCATATATTAATATACAAACATGGAATATATGATGCATTTATCTGTTGAAACTGACTTTAACTCTGTTTATGATCATTATTATTTGTATTTTTACACTTTCACCTGAGAATCTCAGTAACTTTGTTTGCTTTTAGGTATGTTCAAGATGCTGTGTGAGGACAGGGACCTTTAGAAAGCCTGTGCTGTGTATTCAAAACTTTGGGAACAGCACAGTGTACAGCTGTGAGCTTGGGACGCAGATCCGGGGTATGGAATTACATTGCTGCCTGAGAACAGCAAGGGAAGCTCTGGTGCTATGTAGAGGCAGCATCTTTTAATTTCAGAATGCAAGATAGAAAAGATACTAAGCTGTCAATAGAGAAACAGTTTATGGAATGTCCTTATTCTTAATTGCAGAGTTCCTCTTGGATTTATTACATTATCTGGGTGCTTCCCTAGCATGCACTCAGATAGTTCCTGTCTCTCTCTGTTTTCTCCTTATTGTTATCTAATTATGAACATTGATTTTAATGCAGCAACTAGACACTAAGTGTATTGAGTGAATGCAAGTCATAGGAACAATTTCTTACTCCCAGTACAAACTCCTAGTGACCAGTTCTCTGAACTATAAGTAGTTAGAAGAATCCTAGTTTTCCTTGTTTTCTGCTGAGAATTTCCAGGATTTATTCCATACAGCTAGCAGTGTGTACAGACCTCACCCAACCCAAGGGTGTATTAAAGGCCCATGAATCTGACAGATGTTCACATATGGTAAGTGCTCTGCTGTCACCTACCCTGCGGCAGCACATGGCTCTTTCCCTGAGCTGTCAGCAGCCTCTCCAAAGTGCTGCCCTAAAGCCATGAGGGGGAAGAAGAGGAAGGCTCCCTCGAGCCCTCCCTCCTCGAGCACTCTTCCTCTGCTGCACCATTTCCACATAGATCCTTAGGGAATATTGAAGGTTGCCACCAGAGATTCAAAGACAAAATAATTTCTTGGAGCAAGGTGTGGGTGAGGTGGGTTGCCCCTCTTCCAGCAGGGCTATCAACCTTCCTCTTCTTTTGGGAAAGAGAAACAAATTTTTAGCATCCAGATTTCACCAGATGCAGTGAGTTAACTGATACCTGGTAAAGCTGCAGCCAAGAAAGGTGAGGGATGTAAACTCCCTCATCTTCTCACTTGTTCCCTCCTCTGGCCCTGGTCAGGGCTGCAAGCACAGGGCAGGAGCAGTGTGTCCTGGCTGCTGGAAGGATGGGGAGCAGAGGGAGCCAGGAACCACACAGGCCGGCCTTGGTCATTTTAGAAATGCATATTCTCACCTGCAGTTCCTGAGATAACATTTATGGCAAAGTTTTGGATGAGTCTGCTGTGGGCCAGCTGCTTGGGACCACTTCCTGAGGGATTTGGTCACTTCAGAAGGTCTGAGCTGGAGTGACAATTAAAGGCTTGCTGTCCAAGGGCAGACGTGGCTTTGTGTCTTCCATTCCCCGCTCTGTGCACGCCTGTCCCTCTGCACTGACTTAGGGGTGTGACTGGCATCTCTCTGAGCGGCTTTGCCCCACTAAACTTGGGGAAAAGTCCACTTTTGAAAAAACAGTGGGGGTGCAAATTTCTCCCAGAGTTGATGAGGATTTGCACATAAAAGCTCGAGGTGTTGGCATGGCTCAAGGGGGGGAGGGGAGGGAGAGGGAGAGGGCAGCGTGGGTCCTGCTGGCAGCCACGGGCTCTTCAGGTGGCTCAGCTCCTCCCAGCAGACCATGCTCAGGGTCCATGCTGCCATCCAGTGCTGCTCTGGAAAAATGTACTGAGCCCCAGGCTCCTTTGGCAGAAGTTGCATCTCCCCAAGGCATTAATAAGTGCAGGCTTGGGGCTGAGTGCTCTTGTGTTCACCCTGTGGGTCTGTGGCATTCAGGATACTCAGCTCAGGCACCCTCAGCTGTTATTTAGGATTTGTGTGGGCTTTCAGCAATAGCTGACCCTTCTCAAACTTCCTTAAGTGAAGTTTGTGTCAAACTTCAAAAGTGTGTTTGTGTCTGCATCTGAGCAAGACTGACTTTTTTTGAAGGTTTTGGTGTTTGCAAAGTCCAGCTCTGGCATAAGGGAAGTTCCATCTCCTGAATGCTGTATTTTTGCAGTGTTAGGGAAACAAAAGCCAAAGCAGTTGAGAATTCAGCCCTGTGTTTTTCCCAGCTCCCACTGGGAGGAAAACAGTTGTCCACACAGTATCTTCTAGGGGGTCATGGTTGCAAATGGATGGCATTATCATGGGATTCTTTTCATTAAAAGCCAGAAGGATGGGATCTCTCTCCATCACCACCCCAAAGCTCTGCTTTCCCTAAAGAAGAAAACCCAAGACCCCAGGCAAGTCAATTAAGCATTGTATAGACCTGTCAGACAGATAAGAAAGGGACGCTTTGGCCACAGTGAGGCCAGAGGAGGGGAGTGGATCCCAGAAAGTCTCTGGAGCAGATAATAAGTACCCTTTATCTGGGAGGTGTGTCTGTGTGTGTTTTTTAAGGAGATGAGATGTCAACCTCCCAGACTCGCCTGCTTTGTTGGGCAGACATTCTCTTTAATTAAAAACCTCCAAGGGAATGTTAATTGGCCTGGGTTGAGGGTGGGAATCATTATTTCATGCTCTGTCTGTCCAAGCCCATGCACACACACATGCAGGAGCACACATGCTCGCTTTTACAGCACACAGCAGCAGCAGCTGGTTCCTGGCAAGGCCCCCCATTCCCCAGTTTGCGTGTCACGGATTGGGAAAGGAGCAACAAATACATGTTGGGCTTGGATTCCTTCTTCCTGAGAAGTGAGGGGAAGATCTGCCAGCTCCTTGTGTCCACCTGAGAGCCCTGTGCAGCTGGTTTCCCCAGGATATGACATTATGTAAAGTGGAGCTGGACACACTTGGCTAATGAACATTCTTTGGGTTTGTTCCTTTGGGCATTGTTTTCCATTGGTTAATTTTTTTAAATTAGGTCATTTTTTTGTCCCATAGTTCAGAGTGGAAAACCTCCAGTGAGCTTGCAGAGACATGACAGGGCTCTCTATCCCATAAAACATTTGCTAAGTTTTCCAAGATAAGTAAAAACAACCTTACCCAGCTATATGCTGGATCTGTGCATTATCACAGCATAGACTGACCTCTCCCCATCATCTGTTTTTCCCTTTCCTGCTGTCACTCAGAGCAGTGAGGGCAGTTTCTTGGGAGTATCCTTTGGAAGCAGAAGTGGTTGATGGTCCTGCTGTCTGAAGTCTTGGACTAATGTGAATCACAGTTTCAAAGTCCTGTACTTTTTTCTTTCCAAGCTATCATCTCATTAGTACCAGTTATCCTTGTGACTACAGCTTTTCCTAAAGCTGTTTAGTTTCAGAATACTGTGATTGTTTTTTTTCCTCTTATGTCTCAAATATTATCTATTGTGACAATTCGTAGAAATAAATTCCAAGACACAGATAATAACTGAAAAGAAAAAAAAAAAAAACCAAACACAAAAAAGCCCCCTGCAGATCCTCCTAAACTCACTGTCACCCGCTTCTAACAAAAGATGTATTTTTCTTTCCTTGCCCTAAGTGTAGATCCAGAGGAGTAGAAAGTGCAGCAGCGAGTTGATCTCTCCCCATGCAGCTCTGTGCTCCTTGAAAAGTGCCATCCAACCTTTGGCTACACTCAGGAGCAAATGAAAGGGGGAAAACTTCCAAAAACACACACACACAGAGGCTGTACCTATGTATATGTGAGCATAATGTATAAGAACATACAATCTGTAAATCATAACTGAATTTTACTAGCATTTTCAAGAATGGCCATGGGTTTGAAGGTGCTTAAGCACAGGGATGTATATTCATGCTAATTCACTCTAAATCTGAGCTAATGTGCAACTTCAGTCCATCACAGCTATAACAGCAGCTCAGTATTGAACTATAGGCTTTTTATATTGTTAACACAGAGAGAGTTTTCTGTTTGAGGTGCTTTTATCACCTTCCAGGGGAAGCTTTCTCTCCTTTAACTGGTCAGGAAGGCTGTACCTGTACTCCCAGATAATTAGAATAAATGTCAAAATTTGGATGCCGTAAAACAGGAGTACCTGTGTTTCAAGGGCTAAGGTCTCTGCAAAGCTGAGGAGAAAAATGAAGTCTGTTCATTTCCCCAGAATTACATTTAAAAGGACTGAAAACATGTCAGGCTCTTGGGGGAGGTAACACAGCTGCCTTGTATTGCATTCTGGAATGTCTTTTAAAAGTGACCTTTTCAAAGGATGTTCTTGTGCTTGTGGCTTGTACCCATTTTTGCTCCTAGGTATTCAAGCATGAGTGTGATTTTACTTGATAATTGAAAGAGTAGAGCTATTGAATTCCTAACAAGGACATCCCTTCTCAAAAATTGCTCATTAACTGTTGGAATTTTAAACTAAATACTAGAGCTTTTAAGGAGCCTAAATTGAAAGGTCTTCTCTGTTACACAGCTCTCATTCACTTGATTCACGTGCTGTGGTAATTTTTGGCATTAGCATGACCTTTCAAAGTAAGCAAGGCATGAATCTGTATTACACATAAGAAGCAGGGGAAAAAACTTAGCAAAACAAGAAAATCTCAGCACTCCACAGCATTTAAGCTTTGTTTATTCATCCTACAAAGCACAAGCCCCATGTGGTCTCCTTGGAAGGTCTCAAGGTAAGAAAGAGACCACTTTGATAAATTGTGCAAGATTCCTTCATGTTACTGGCTGATCTTAAAAGATGGGTGGTGAGGCTGAAAACCTTTCCAGTCTCTAGAAGAGCTGCAGGTTTGAGCCTCCAGCAGCACAGCAGATTGCACAGAAGTGCTCCTCAGCCCGTCACTGCTGAGTGCATCTGCCCCGCTGCCAAATCTCCTCTTCCTGGGCCACCTTTTATCCCATCCCTTATTTTACTTATGGTCTAGTCACTGCTAGCACCTGATGTAAGTTATAAAGAAAGGAGAAGTGTCAGTATGCAGTTAATTTTCACCAAGCACTGGAATGAAATGGCCATGTGGCTCTGGCTAAGGCTGCTCGTGACAAATACATTTTGTTTGACACAGGTTTTTAGCCAGCTCTATTGTGGTGTCTGTATGAGCTGCACTAAACAGTGCAGTGATAATGCAGCTGGGCCAACACCAGAGGAGTTAACATCTTTCTGTTTGCAGGAGAACTTCAAAATCTGTGATGTCTTTCACCCTCATCTGGACCTACAAAGCGATCAGATTATTTTACAAAATTTTGGGGACAAAAAAGATTAATCCACTAAGTGGGAACAACAACAATTCAAACCATTTTTCAGGCTGACCAATAGATTAAGGGAAAGGAAAAACACTGTAAGAAACTAAACTTGGGCCCACTTTCCTGGAATAATCAGTGACCCCCAGTCTCAGACTCAGTCCCATATGTGCTGAAGTCAAGCAGGTGGCTCAAAATCAGGTTTTGCAGGATGAGACACTGATTCTGGTTATTTCTCAAACTGCATTTGTCAGTATTCTAGTGCAGGAGCAGCACTGAAGGCAAGTTAAAGGACATTTTTAAAATACAAAACATAGGAGGTCTGCATAAAAGTAATTTTCAAAACTACCTCAAAAATCAAAACCTATTGCTTTTTCTACTCTGGGTATGTGTTTTGGTTGTAGAACTGCCTTAGAAATTGCTGGTTTTCTTCTTTTTTGGACTACAAGGTCAACACAAGCATTTCTTTCCACAAACCTCACAAATCACTTCAGTCAATCAACAAATAGGGTCTGCTGATGCACAGTTAATGAAATGGGCTGGGGTGCTAATCTCTTGCCCAATAAAAACCTGAGATTAGATCCTAGCTTGTAAATCACGTTGGCTGGAATGTTTGTGGTTCTTTCCTAGGAACAGCATCATCCAAACAAGGGATGTCTGGGGTGAGAAGAGCAGGGAAGATTTGCTGGTTGCTTTGGAGCTGCTGTGCTGACAGATGCTCGTGGGGAAGGTTTGCAGGCAGCCAGGAGAGCTGTCCTGCGTCTTGACTGAAGTCAGCCCACTTACAGTGCTGAAAAGAAGAAGGGAGCCAGCTTGGTGGTCTAAAATAGCTGATTTGCAGCTATGGAGGAGTTGCTGAGTGTTCACGTGGCAGGACTAAACAAAGCTGTCTGTAAAATGGATTTTTCAGCCTATGGGATGTGTCAACGGGAGTGGGGAGGAACACTTGAGGAGTGCAGGTGTTTTGCCTGGAAAAATGTGCTCACAGAGAGTGCAGATGGCCAGGAATCATGCTAGGTGATAAGCAATTTGTCATCTATTTATGCTTTTTAAAGTATATTTTTGTAAAATACGGGAGTTAGCAGAAGATGATCCTAACGACTCCAGTCTGCGGTTTTCTCCCTCTGTTCCTTTTAGGAGAGCCCATCAAACACCAATAATTCTAATCTTTTACAAGTACCTAATGGCTCCCTGCCAAGAAAGGTTTTAAGAAATAAATAGGAGCTCTTAATGCAGTGAATTTCAGTTTTGCCTAATCTGTGCAAATTGATGAATTAAATCCCTTTGCATCTCAAACCCACTTTGGTGATTTGCATGGTGATTATTTCAGTTTTCATAAATTTTCCCCAGTCATTTCCTGTCATTTCTCAAGAACAGACATCTAATCTCTGCAGAAATGTGCTTGTGCAGTGTGTGCTGTTTAAAACTTGTCTGTAGGTATTCAGCTCTTGCCTGGCCACAGATAATGTATGTAGATGCATGCAGGACACCAGAAAGCTCAGCTGGCCCCCATGAATGTGCCTGCAAAGTCTGTGTGTGCATCCTCTGCAAAGAGCAGAGGCAGATTTTGAGCTACAATCAGTGTGATTCAACAAGCAGCAGCGAAGTTGGGCTGTCCTGTGTTTGTAGAAGTGGAGGCTGGTTGTTATGTATGAATCCTGTGCTGTGTTCCTGTAGAATGTGTTTAGCAAACTCCATTTGATGTGTAGGATGCAAGGCTGTGCACTATAGTCCAGCTGCTGGCACGCTGAAGTGGCAGCTGAACAGATAAGCCAAGAAAGATTCTTCTGTGTTCTGTTCCTGTTTTTTGGAGTGCTGTAATGAAGTTTAAATGCCTGCTCTGCTCAGGCATTAATTGAAAAGGGTCCCTTAAAATGCAGCTTCTTTGCCTTCTGGGGCCTTCACACAGAAGTTTTGTCACGTAAGTCTGTGCCTCTCATACAGCCTCTGAGCATGGTGTGAACTGGAGAATATTCCTTTATCCCAGAGCCTGTCTTGTCCTCATTTTGGCACACACTGGCAAAAAAGGGAGCGTTCCTGATACGTGTGATGTTTTGTGGGTTCCAGTGTACCGTGGCACTGGGTTATTTGTTCTGCTGTCAGGAGTTCTAATAACTCACTGGAATCATCAGAAAAGTTCTGCTAGTCTGAGGTGGAGTCTCTGTTGCAAAAATAGCAGTTCTGAGTACCAGCTATGGAATTGGTATTGTATCCTTGGCCTCAGTGCTTTTCCATTTTCTTTCTCACCTATTGTTTTCATGCTTCTCTGGAATGACATTAGAGAAGCAGTGCATGTGTGTTTTGTAGATAAATGGTTCTAAATACAAATGGAGCTAGAGATACACATCATGGATGTATTTCTGTCTGTGTGCCTATGCACTTCACGTGTTCCTATGAACTAGGAAGTGCTTTAATCCCAGATTTATGGCAAGGACAGCATTCTCAGGGACTAATGGTGCAGTTGCAAGGATGAATGAAAAACCAGTCTCAGAATCAGGTTTCCACTCTGTCTGCTTTCATCAGAATTCCAGAAGATCAACCTAGGAAGGACAGGAGGTCTGCTCCATTCTGATGCCCCCAGGCAGGATCCATTCAAAATAAACTGCTCATGACACATCTTCAGCTAACTTCTTAAAGTCTCTGCCAGTGAGGTTCCCAGGGTCCTGCCAGTGGTCACTTTGGCTGCTAGCTGGATATTTGCCCACAGCAGTGTCCTGTCACTGGGTCTTGCCTTGCCCTGCACAGGATTGCACAGCAAAAATACAGGGAGTATTTTTGTGGGAGCACGATTTGGGTAGATGACTGCCTTTGGTAGGCCTGGAAGTTCAGTAGACTCTTTCTGTGTTGAGATGCACTGTGGTACTCCATGTTGTGGTATTTCTGAGTCTTCTCTGTTTAACAGACTCTCTTGGGTATCCGTTTAAGAATTCTGAGCGTGTTTCTTAATCTAGAAAAGGGACTGTAACACTGTAACAGATTGAGAGTGGTCTTGCTGGAAATTCTGCATTTTCTTGGTAAATACTTAGAATGTGATTATCCCATGTATTTGCTTGGACCCATTGAAAAACTGTGTAGGGAAAATACAGCTGAACTGTAAGGAGAAGAGAGACCCAGTTTGTGTGACTCTGAAAACCCCAAAACCTAGTGGTAAGGAGGTTGGAGTAGAGTTTTATATGATGTTTTTGGAGTTATCTTCTGGTTAGTAACTAACCGATTATTTTCTTAATATATAAAATAAGGCAAAAAACAGTGCAATTCCACGAGGTTGGAGGATGTGAGGATCAAATTAGGGCACGCTTTGAAAATCTAATTATTGGTGGCTTCAAGGGCTGACAGTTCCTTTGCTGCCCTCTCCTTTGTCCCTGGCTCCCACAGCTGCTGCCTGCAGGGCTGCACGCTGCACTGGGCTGGGAGAGCAGTCAGGGCTCCCCTCCTTCCTTCTTTGCTGGCTTATTTTTAACTTGTCTCAGTTGCTTGATCAAGCCCAGCGTTTCATCCCCATGAAGCAGTTGTTGTGACGCTGCTGGAGTGAAAGCTTTGGGGTGGAAAAGAGCTGTGCAGGGCAGGGATGGATGGCAGGAGCTGCTTCAGTTGACCTTGCTGCCAAAATAAATGTGGATCACTCTTCCCCTGGAATGCAGCACGCCAGAGAAGTGCTGCCTTGAGAAGGCTGGTGCACAGGCTCCCTCTTCACCATTTAGACTTATGATGGAGAGAAGAACAGTTTTCCCTGCAGTCCCCAAGCAGAGTTTCCTCTTTAGCCTGAAGAAACCCTTTTAAGAACATTAGCTGAGCTATTACAGTGATGAGGATGCATGTAGGTCAAAGTGGTCATTAATTCACATGTCCTCATTCCTCTGCCTCTGGCAGTCACTGTCCACCAAGTGCTCAGGGTTTGTTTTTTAACATAGATATCTGTTGCCTAGGCACTGGATTAGGAGTGCCCCAGTTGTCAGGCCCTGATCAATCTCTAGGTAGGAACTCCCATCCAGGCTGAATGTGGGGCTGTAACCCTGGGAGGAGAGTGTGGCTGGGCTGAGTGTCTCTACCCACGTGTGTAATCCTAGAGTTTGTGTATTTTCCATAGAAGAGGTTCCAGTTGGCCTTTGATGTCACCTCAAAAATATTTATGGAGGACAAGCCAGCTCTTTTATACAGTGAGTGTTGCATGTACTGGGAATCAAAGTGGAAATTACATCTTTCTAAATGTGTGCACCTACTCTTGACTATCAGAGCTGCTCTTAAAATACATACTGCTCGTGAAGCTCTTTATTGCCATTATGAAGGAGCTAAATGTCAATTTAGAGTGAGATCTTGGTAAGCCTTATATATGAAAAGGCTTTTTGCACCTGTGATGTCCTTGCCAATGTTTATAATACCACAGTATCCAGCAATTATACTGGATGATTGGAGCCTACCAGTTACTAATTTTCAGTGCTGAGTGCTGTTACACCAGTTGGTGACTGTTCCTAGGAAGGAGAATATTATGTACAAGGGCATTTTAAACTGGACTTCTCAATTTGCAAGAAAAAAATGCAGTTAGTATAGCATAGTAAATATAGTTAACTATAACTCAGTTAGCTATACCTTTCCATTGCAAATCTTTGCAGTATTTTAAAGCTCACTCTTCCTCATGGCTGCTACCCACCAGTCCAAGACAAAGATGAAGGAAGTTACAAAAATGTGATTTTGGCAGTCTTGGTAAAGAATTTTATGTCTGTGTGTATGGGATCCATCAGAGAGTTATGCACCCACCACGTGTTGTGTATTCCCAGCAAAGCAGGAAACTTGTGCTCTGAACATGAGGAGTTTACCTTTCACAGGCAACTATGTAAAGGTGGCTTTTGAGCTGGGTCTTTTTATTGGGACAGGCTGAATTCCCACCCTCATCTTGCTTTTGGAGATGAAAGCTGGTACCCCTGAACAGTGTTTTGAGAGGGCACAGGTTAGGGGTGAGCAAGCCAGCAGAGGAGCACTAGCCCCAGAGCTGGAGCTGAGGCTGTTTGCATGCAGGTCTGTGTGCCTGCAGAGCTGCAGGAGGGCTGTTGTGCAGGATAACTGCATTTTGCAACTCATGGGGAACATTCTCTCCCACTTTCTTTTGTAATTATTATCTGGATTCATAATTAGCCTAGCACACTTTAACTTGATAGCAGAGTGGATTTTCTTATGGCTGAAACAGAGCTCTGTCCTTCTGTCAGAGCATCTTGACTGCAAGCTATTGCTTAGTTTCATCTGAGAGATTTCCCCAGTTTAGCTGCTTAAAAGCATTTCTTAGGAGGCTGCAGGATTTCACAGAGCCATTTGTCTGGCATTTCTCAAACAGTTTGCTTCCTGTTGATAGTAAACTGATGTAAAAATGCCAGAGTTGTTATAAACTGTGTCCACTCCTGCTCTGCAGACCAGCTCTAGATTTGCTTAAAACTCACTGGAGATGTGCACCAAGTACATCTTTTTTTCTTACTCTTTTTATTATTTTACAGAGCAAAGGGCAAAGCCAGGCTGAAAGTCAGTTTACTTCTTGCTGCAGAAAGGTGCTGTGTCCTTTTTGTGTTTGCCAGTGTTTAGTTAAGGGATAAACAGACAAGAAACTGCCTTACCCCAGAAGCCTGTGGAGCTGACCCAAAGGCATTCAGATCCTGCAAAACTATTTTGGCAAGAGGCTGGCCAGGGACTGAAGCAGAAGCACTCTTCTCCTGCTGGTATTTACCTAGGACAGGAACATGGGAAGTAATAAACTTGTCACAGGTCCACATTCAAATGCATAATGCTAGAAAATTCAAAAGTGCCACGTGTGTGAGCATAGGTTAGAACTGTTCCTGACTTCTTTGGCCAAATGGTTTTATAAGGCCAGCAAGACAGCCACAGAAAACATTGGCCTGGGAGAGCAGAGAGCACAGCCCCTGTGCTGCTGGACCTGGAGGTGAGGGAGGGAGTGATGTTCCTCATTGAAAAGTTTATCTCCATAAAAAAAGTTTATCTCCCATAAGAGCTTCTGTGAATTTCACAGATAGGGATGCAAAAGAGAAGGAGAATATAGAATTAAAGGAAGCTTGTTCCAAGGGTGTATAACTACAGGTCACCCAAACAATCTTTCCATGAAGGAAAGAGGGTGAAATATCAATAGTGAATAGACAGGTGAATATATAGGCCCTTCTGGTAAAGTTCTGGCCACTAGAATTGTGCACCTTGTGGAGCTGTGAGGTGGAAATTGCCTATTAGGTCAGAAACAAAATAAAGCACATTGATGAAGGGCTTCCTGGAGGGGCAGCAGGCACCAGCTGCTCTGGGGACAGGAGCTTCTTTCTGACACCTGAAATGCTCTTGCTGTGTTCTGTTGTGTGTTAAGGTGAGATCTTCTCCAAGAAGAAACACTTGGGCATGGAGGAAGCCATGCAGTATATTGAAATATTAGTATTAGCACACACACACACACACATATATATATATATATATATATATATATATATATATATATAATATTAGCATTCGTATATATATTATTTTGCAATTTAGTACTAAAATGTTCCACAGGGACGTGGGTTACACTGCTGCATTCCCTTTTTTCCTGGGGAAAAAATGTATTGCAGTGGTAGAAGATAAAATTAGCCCTCAGTCACAGACCTGGCAAGCATCTATATACATGGTAAGCATTCTATGTTGAGAGTAAATAGTGAAGCAATTTAAATGCTCTTTTCTTGGTAATGATTTAATCCCAGAAGATGCTGCCAACATTGCAGTCTGGCAAGGAAGGCCAGAGCCAAAGCTAAGTCCCAAATGTTTTCTGTGGATGTTCCTTAGCAGGCAGGGTCACTGTGTTTGAGTCTTCTCATTCTCCTGAGCTCTCTGTGGGGAAGCAGCTGTGAAGGACAGGGAGGGAGGAAACAGGAGAAGTTTGGTGCTGAGGAAACCAAGGCAGGGCTGCCTGGGACAGAACTGGAGAAAGGGGGATGTGGAGAAGGTGGAAGGCAGCCACCCTGGCTCAGGCCACATCCATCTTTTCCCAAAAATGGTGCTCAGGGGTGGCCAGGAGGATGTCAGGTGTGCAGGATGTCTGCCCCAACACTCTCCCAGCCTCCAAGAGTAGTTTCAGTCCTTCTTTTTACCCCTTGTGCGTTCAGAGGGGGGAAAAAATAACTTTTTGTAGATTCTTATGCAGTCCTCCCTTATTCACAAAAAGCATATTGGAGCCATAACAGTCTTTGATGGAAACAAGACAGGAAGGCTTTGAATTTTGCATACTAGTTAGGCTAAAAGGGCAACAATATGATGCATTTTAATACATGCATTTTGAGTTTCTTTTTGTGAAAAATATCAAGTAAGCAAGATAAAAGGATGCCAGGGCTACTTCCTGAAGCTTGCAAGATAGTTAAAAGCAAATAATCTAAAACATTTCATTAAAAATGAACCCAGAAGTTTTTTTGAAGCTCAACATTTTGTTCTGCAAGCTCAGCATATTCATTAACCTCTCAGTGAAGACTGCTGAACAGCTGGATCCAATTTTTGGAAAGATAATCATAAAGAAATTAGATTAATAGTCTGCAAGTGAAGCAGTTGGTGATGATCTCTTTTATACGTAGCATGTTGTTAGCTGGTTTCCATGTGAAGATGGTTTCTGCAGTCCCAAGAGGAAGGAGGTGCAGATATCAGTTCTCCTGGACTGGGGGCACAGCAAGGCACAGATAAACAAGATTGCTGCTGTCTCCCTTTTCTCCTTTCCTATCTCCCTGTTCTGGACACATGACCTCCATGAAATATTTGCTGTAAGGGAATCAGTGCCCTGTCAGTATCAAAGACAGGATGTTTCTGACATACATAGTGTAAAAGGGTCCTGCTGGCCCAGGTGAAGATGAAGTGCTTCTGTCTGATGCTTTGTTGTAATGCAGAGAGGTAAATGTAAAGGATGGCCTGTCCGTCCAAAGGCACAGCCACAAATGAAGTCCCATTTAGTTAATGAGCTTCACTCTCCCGTGATTTAACAAATAAAACTCAGCAGAGGCTGAACTGGGCCAAGGCAGAGTCCCCCATCAGGCTGTCCTGGCACCACTCTCATTTTTCACTTGCTTTCACTTTTCCACAGAAAAACTGAAAATTTCCTTGTGTTCTGTCAGTACCAGCCATCTGCAGGGAATTTCCTGCAGCATTTCCCTGCACAGCCACTGCTGCCCTCCCATCCCTGTGCTCAGTCTAAACAAGTGTCAGACAGCTTTACCTCCTGCTCTCAGTCTCCAAATGTTGCATCCTCACTGAAAATTACTGGTTTTGCTTGCATGCAGCAGCTTCATTCAAAGAGAACTGCTTTGAATTCAAATGCAGAGGTGCTATCAGTGATGTCCCCACTCTGTTCATGTTTTAGGAGCTTTCTCTCAGATATGGGACAAAAAAAATGTAGCAGTAAGGCAGGAATTAAAGCAAATTCACTTTTGCACAGGGATTGGCACATCCTGCAGCCACCTGGTTGCTCTGTGCTTTGCTTCTTTGCTCGCTCATTCTATGCCCTGGGAGTTTACTCCCATGCAGGCAAAGAGTTGCAGAATAACCTGACAAACCTTAGGGCTTAATTTCCCTGACTAGGTGACCAGAAACAGCTTGCAGTTGTTTGTAGTGTGATTCCCAGGCAGCTTCCCAAATGCCTTTTTTTTTTTAAAAAAAAAAAAAGTCCATAATCACCAGTGTTCACTCATCTTTCTGTGTTCTACAACCACCAAAATTTTACACTAGTTCTTACCCACTGACATTCTTTTTTTGTTGTGTTCCCCACTGCTCCCATTGCAGAAGATCCCTCATTTTAAAGGACATGCGGAGCAGAATAGGCCATGTCTGACTTCTGTCATGCTGGAAGGCAGCCAGATCTCTGAAAGTGTCAGTCTTTTTCTTTATGGCCTGACAGGAGTATTTGAATTAAGTGACAGAGCTAGGTAAAGGGGCCGAAGGGTTTTTTGTTCCCTTTTTTACTCAGACTTTCAGTACATGCTTAAAATGTGACATTCTTGTCTGGTATTTTCAGTTTAGACAGAAAGTAGTTGTTTCTTGGGTTGAAAAACCGAATTCCAGAAAGAAAAAATGCTTCTGGCAGAGCATCCTACATTCCAGGGCATGATTTCCTCTGGTAACTAGTCCAAGAGAGTCAATGCTGGCTGATATGGCCATGACTGCATGTATTTCTCATTACTTTTCGTCAAAACTTGCCAGAAAATTCATGTTTTGGTGCCAAGAGATCACTCTTCCTTTCCATATATTATTGCTGTCATCATTTACTAACCCCAGAAGTGTCTCTAAGGAGAAGAAAAAGATGTAATGCAACACACTCAGCTCCTCTCCCTGACCATTGCAGAGGGACAGAAAGTGACAAATGGAAGGAAGCCTTATAGCAAAAAAATGGGAAGTTCTTCAGGAATGTGGCTTTGGGAGTCCCTTGCAGGATCAGTATTTTGTGGTGCATAAGAAAACGTATTCTAAATGAAATAATAAAGTACAGGGTATCTTTGACCTTTTCTTGCTGTTATTTCTGCTTCAGCTCTGAGCAGAGCCTCACTTGTACATGGTCTAATTTTTATATTTACACCCTAAATTATCTCAAAATGTCTTTTGCAAATCCTCAGGGCTTTCTCTCTTCTCCTGGGGTGTGTGCTGGCCACTTCTGCTGCACTACACTGCATGCCACAGCAGGACTGTAAACCTGCAGGTCCCACAACACATGGAGAGTGGGATGTCTCTGTGCCTCTTTTGCCTGAAAGAGTCCTGCACTGGAATAAAGCATAATGTGACCACAGTTTGTCACAAAGAGGGAAGAATGCAGCTGCAGATCCCAGAACAATCGGTGACAATCCCAAATCCTGAATTCTCCAAGTGGTTAAGCACCTTTCAGCACATCCCATCAAGCAGCTAAACGATTTCTTGTGTCCTCTGTCTCTAAAAGTTACTTCATTTTATCTTTCTGCATGAACTAGTTAGTTGTCATAGTTGAGACAGAGACAATACAAAGCAACACACTCCATTTTCAGAGGGCTTCAAACTGGTTTTATTCTAGCATGCATGCTTTTATACATTCTTACAAAGCTCATAAGTTTACACTTTACTCATTGGTCACAAAGACAAAGTGCTCACTGGAATAGACAGCTGCAAGTTTTTTATATTTATCCTTCTTTCTTTCTTGGTTTCTATGTCACAAACCTTGGTAGAAAATTCTTTCAGGGGTGAACGTGGATCCTCTTATCACACTTCTCTCTGGCTCACAGAAGTCACTGTAAAACCTCTTCCACAGTTAGTGATGTAACACTAAACAATTGACCCATAAGAGGTTTTTTGAAATTCCACCTGGCTGTTTGCCACTCCATCAGGTGTCATTCCTAAGCACATTGTCAGCACATACCCAACCTTTGCTTTGCTGCCTCAACAGGCCAATCTATTCCCTGCCTTTTGGATTTATCTGAAATCTTCAGCACAGATTTTTTATTCTGAGGAAGCTCCTGCCTTCTCTGTGGAAAAGAGAAGAAGCCCTGGGAGTGTAGGTTGAGGCTGGGCTGGAGCTCAGGAGATGGGCAAGAGTTTCAGCACTGGCAGCTGAACTGACTAAAGAAAGAACTTGAAGAAACTCTGTACTGCAGGTCACAGCTCTGTCACCTTGTCCTGCCAGGGTATTCTTCCATCTCCTTTCTTTTTCTGTGAATAAAACAGCTGTGAGTGATCCATAAACCAACATTACATTCACAAGTATTTTACAAATGAGGGATGAAAGATAAATATATAAATATAAAAATGTATATAAATATTAAAAAATTAAATATAGAAATTTATATATTGGGTTGATTATTGACTTCACTGAATTCACCTGTAAGAAGTAGTGCTTCTATCATTATATATTGTGCATACAGGGAAGTTACACTGAGTTTCAGCAAACTGAGTTGGATTAGTTGAAATACACACAGGAGATAGCAATAGTACATGTGTTTCTAGCAGCATTTCTAACTGGAGGCTTTTTAAATAGTACCAATGTAGAGTTCTTCCTTTTATCTCAGCTGCTGAAACTGCACTTTCACCTTGGACTCCCCTAATGGAGCAGAAGGAACCTTTTCAAAATCTGTGACTTTGAGACAATAAAAGCTAGGACTGTGTGCAGGTGTGTCTGTAGGAGGAGGCTCCTAACTCAGTCCCTGCTTGGCCTGGCACTGCTGTACATGAATGAGCAAAGAGAAGACAGTGGGGGAATCTGATCTGCTTTAATCCCCAATGAAATCTACGCACTTGAGTAATCTGAGGGAAAAAACTCCAGTCCCTGCTCATGCACCACTGTCCCCAGTGGTATGGGTAGACCCATCCAGCTGATCAGGCTTTATCTATTCCCTGATCTGTTAAATTAAGAGCTTTTGAGAGCTAAGTGACAGAGCTCCTTAACTGCAAATCTGTTCTCATCAGCAGTGCAGTCACCACCTTTTCTGTGAGCTCACTCTGCCCTCTGTGAGGCCCAGCAGAGGCAGCAGGGCAGCAATTTGGGGATGCTCTTCTGCCCCTCTCCCCTCCAGCTGCACGCTTTGCTCTGTCTTTGGTAGGTTCCTCTCCTCAAACCAGGATTCCAGAGACAGGGACATGGAAGGGGGGTAATGCCTTTGGGAATCATGGAGCTGCAAGTGTTGAACAAACTCCCAAAGAGAAGGCTACATGCCACCCTGCAGACATAGGCAGTTTGGATAGTGTTTAAAAAACAGCCTTATTTCTCCCCATTTTCTCCCTAACCTTTCCACTTAGGAACAGAAGACAAAGTGAAATGATTGTTTTGGTTTATATGGCACCTGGATGGACTAGGTGCTTGCTTTGCAAGATATGTAAAGTACCAGTTTCAACTGCTGCCAGCCCAGGGAGATGCATGAGATGTGACAAGCTCTGCTGGCCCAGAGGATGTGCTGCAGGGACATTCCAGGTGGGGGAAGGAGGATAGCTGGAAAGTAGCTCAGTGCTGAATTCCTGCCTGCCAGAAATCAGTCCCTTGAGTGGGTGCTCACTGCAGCTCTCTGCAGGAGCTTTAGCTTGCAGGTGAGAAGAACAAAAGTAGGTGGAAGCCAGCTTCTTTTTCTCTCACTCAGGTGTGGTGCAGGATGGTTTGGCCTGACTCTCAGCAGTGATGCTGAACCCAGAACATTACACAGCTTTCAAACCCCCACCGATTTTTTTTCAAAATGCAGTTTCTTACTCTATGCCATGTTGGCAAAACCACATCAATCCCACCGTGCTCCAGCCCCAAATTCTTGTCAGAAGCCTACTTATTTATTTTAGATTTTCTTAAAACTGTTGTATGGCAGAACTGCTGTCAGAGTCCTGACAAAAGGCAGACACTGCAGTGAGTGAGGTTTGTGTTTGATCTTTGCTGCACTGGTGCTACCTTGGGCTGAAAGCTGCAGAATTCTCTTTAAGACAATGTCTGTCTGTCTGTCTGTCAGTCTGTCTGTCTGTCTGTTTCTCAAAATGTAAGGGGTTTGTTGTATCAGTTTGCTGTGTGTAGACTGCTTCAGCATTCATTTAGCTCATATAATGATGTGCTCTGCTGAAACACCAAAATTCCACGAAATCTTGACTGAACAGCCCATCCCCTCTCAGGAAGGGGCCAGAGCACTTGTGGAAGACCTGCCAGAATCAGAGCACACGAGGCTCAAACTGAGCATTAGCCCTAGCTGTACTTTCCCCCCCAATTATTTATCATCATTCTGAAACTAATTTGGAAGGTAATTATTTAATACTGTCAGAAAGCATACAGAAGGGAGGAAAGGCCTCCCTAATTGTATTTTGACATTTTTTTACATCAGCGATTCTTTTGAAAGAAAGAGAAAAAAGAAACAAAACAAAATCTGTTCAGTCAAGATTTTTCTGCTTTTTGTTTTCTTTGGCTAAGAAAAATCAGGCTGCAGAGAAGCTGGTGCTGCAGAACCAAAGCTTGCCTCCCAAGCAGTAGATTTTCAGAACTCTTGTTTTCATTGAAGGCAATTTTACAGAAATTTGTGCTCCTGTGAAGTGAGTGTTCACTTTGTAAGTGATGCTGCACTTCAGCTTTCCCAGCACCTCAGAGCTTTGTCTCAGTGCCTTCATGGATGTGTTAACTAAGGTTTGCTTAATACATGGGCCTGGCTAAACACAGTGGGATGGCAGCTCTGTGCCCAGGGCAGATAACTTAGCACTAGCTCAGTTTGTAGGGCTAAACCCTGCCTGAAAGAGGCTGCAGGGTTGGCTCTGGAGGGGAGCTGCACCAAAACTCACATGGCATCTTCAGCATGGAAGGCTTGCTAGGGAGTTGTTTCTTTTATTAGCATTTCAGATAGGTTTAATCCATACTTTCTGGCCAAGCTGTAACAATAAGATCCCCAGCTGATGACAGAATTTATCGGGTGTGTGCAAGCATTTCCTGGAGTTTAACAGTGACTTCACACAGGAGACATGGAAGGCCAACACCTAAAGCAGGACTCATTTTTAAATCCCCCTTTCTTGGTCTTGTTGTTGTTTCTTTTTTAATTTTGAAAGGAAACTAGAGCATTCCCAACTTTTTTTTACAGTTATGTATCACACCTTAGGACCAATATTGTATTCATGCCCTGTAACAGGGGAAATCCCATTTTGCTAGCACAAGACAAAAGGTGACAGAAAGATTTAAATCCCAATCTGTGTGAGCAGAACAGTTTGTTCTTCTTCCTGCTGCCCTGCTGGAGTTGGTGGTCCAGTGTTGGGAGGATCCAAAGCCACAATCTCTCCTCTCTCTGTGTCAGTAGATACCTCTGAGCTCGTGATAGGGGAACATTACAGAAACCTGAGTCTGCCACAGGGACTCTTGACAGATGCCACTACAAAGCCCAATCTTCTCATCTGCCTGTAGCGTGCCTAAAAGGCTCTCACCACACATTTCTCTCCTCTAGGTGTTCAGGATATATTTTTTTCAGCTGCCCTGGTAAGCTTTAGCATTATTTCTTTGTTGGGCTTGACAGGTAAATGAGAGCACAAGCGTCCAAAGTGGTTTTTATAAATTACGTTGAAATGTCTACATTTTTAAAAAATCAGTAAAACTTGAAATCTCCTGAGAGACCATGGGCTTCTCCTTAGCACTAGCCCCAAATGAAAAGGCCATTACTGTTTGAATGTTTCCTATGTTCTAGATGTCTTTTAAAATTTTGATTGAAAGTTAAGTGTACAAGTTGTTTTGAAGGGCCTTTCTGATCAGTTGTCAAGAAAGTGAGTTGAAAGGAATGAGTGACTGAATTCGAGCAAAATTGAAGGCTTGTGGGATTTCCCACAAGTGGGTTCTGAAAGAAATCTGAACTCCTCCTCACCTGTTCCTTGTGGGATGTGGTTATGGAAGTGAGTCACAAAATGATGTACAGACCGCACTGCTTCTGGTGCTGCTGCATGGCAAACAACACCCAGAGCCAAGCATCATTCCAAGGAGGAATGAGAAGAAAAACACAAGAGTTTTGTAATAAGCTGCCAGTTGTTTTCTGAACCCCAGGAAAACACAGTCACACCCTATTTCTCCCCCCATGTCTATGGCAAGGCACCCCAATCCAGTCAAAATGAACGAGCACATTTTACAGCATGAGCTTGCCAGTGAGTCCCATGGTGTGGATGAAGTTATTCAGTACATGGCTGTTCACAGAGCAGTGTCTGCAGCTATAAACCCCCCAGTTTCCAAAGGTCCACAGAATGAAGTGCATAAATTATTCAAGTGGCTCAGATTTGTCCCTACAACTTGAGTCCACCATCTGAAAACCTGGATTAATATGCAACATTACACAATTTCTTAATAATTTAGTGATTGCTTAAAAACAAAAGCATAAAGTACAGACAATAAACTCTCAAGTCATTGCTCTGCTCTGGTTAAGGCAGGACTTTAAAGCTGTATCCTGTCTTGCTGTCATGAAACATACTGAGAACTCTGTCACTCATGGGAAAGCTTCCTTCAGAAATCTAAATGTCTTTGTTGTTTGGAGGTTGCAGGTTGCTGTCTTGTTGCTGTTTTTCCATCCCCCATATGTTTAAGAAGTTGTACATCGCTGATACCTTGCTGACAGTCCCAGCAGTCTGTGAAGAGCTCACTTCAGCCATGTGCAGCTTGCTCCTTGCTGAATACAAACAAACAGTGCCTCAGTGCATCGATGATGGAGGGTGTTCCAGGAAAAGGGGCAGGATTCTGGGATGCTGGTCAAGCAGGGAGCTTCTGCTTTACTCTCCTGCTCAGACCTCAGTTTGCCATTTGGAATATTCCAAAAATGATTCTCCTGGGAGAGAGACAAAACTCTGGCTTTGTTCAGCTGGCGTGCCAGGGCACATTTGGAGCAGTTTTGTCCCGCAGGCACATTCCTGAGCATTCTCCTCTCCCTGCCCAAAGCCAAGAACCAGCATCCATCCTGCTGGAATTTCCAAGACCACTCTTTCATGCTTTTGACTCCAGCCCTGAATGAGATGTCTTGTGGAGCAATCCAGCCTTTGTAGGCTGGCATGCAGAAGCTTAGGAAGTGGTTCAGTTCTGCTTCTGTGCATGTCTTCACAAAATTAGGGGCTGCAAAAGGCATTGTGACTCAGAGCTGTATGAACAGCCAGATGTGGGAACTTTAAAGAAAGGCATTCTGCAGATTGATCACAGCAATGCTATTACCATCAGTGGTGTGTAAAGTGTCAACTGCAGCTGTGTTGAATTATTCATTATTTCATAAATACTGTGAGGCTTCCAAGGACAAGATTTTTAAGATCCATTTGAAAAGTGAAATGAAAGCCCCTATAATTAAAAATAATTTCTAAACTTTTTTTTTAACTTCAACTGTTTCCTATGTGATTATTATTAAAGTTATTATATTTATTGATTTTCCTACTCCTTTCCCTTTCTCTGCCAGCTAATGAGAAAAAAGTGGTTTTGAATTAAGCAAATAATCTTTCTCTCCCTAGACAATTGTTCTGTGTGCTCATGTTGACCTCCAGAAAGAGATTTAGTGGGTGATGCTCTCATTTTTGCTGATAGGAGACACTGTGCCCATCAGCAGGAGATAAAAGGAAATAAATTAAAAGGAAATCTGAGTTTTGATGTACTTGCATCTTAGATCCTTAAAACTGTCTGGAGCTTTGGAATGACTGGAATCTGCCCTGGGCTCAGCAGGGAGTGAAGTGCAGCAGACAGAGAGCAATGCTTTCTTGTTTCAGAGCACAGGCTGGAGACAGAGTGCATGTCCAATTCCATGCAAACCACATTATCTTCAGCTCATCTCCAGTAACAGAACATATTTCCATCAGTACCATGCCATTTGAGATAAAATAAAGTTACAAATCCCTCTGATACCTCTGCGGTCTTTATGGCCATTCTGCAGTGCTCTTGGGATCAAGGCTGGGGTATAAATAGCTGTGCTGGCTCCTGTGGCAGCACCAGAGGAGCAGTGATGATGCTTCAAATAGGGCCTGAGCTCCATCATGGCAAGGATTATTGTTTCCTACTCCTTTGCAGCTGGCGGGGGGAGATGCAGCCAGCAGCAAGGGTGCCCCAAGGACTCCTGGCTTGTGGGAATCCAGGGCTTCCCTCTGGCTGCCCTGGCAGGTCTGGGACCCTGGCAGGGGTCAGGGACCCCCCTGGACAGAGCCCCCAGAGACACTGTCTGTGATCTCTGTCCATGGAAAAGAGTTTTCAATCTTACAGGATGAATTACCAGCTCTGAGTGTTTTATATAAGTAATAATTAAGTGTGGCACAGGTGCAAAAGTAAAATTTTAGGATTCTAGATTAGGGGTCCAAAGGGGACAAGATGGAGGAAATTGGGCGTGTCTTGTCCTTTTTCTCCTTCTTCATGCCCTCCATGTTTCACTGTGGTGTTGGCATTTTTCTGTTGGTTTAGGCTGGGGACACACTGTCCAACGTAGGTGACAGATATTGGCACGTTATTGTAAATCCAGCACAGGTAGTTTGTGGTATTTAATGTTTGTACCATCCCACTGAGGGCAGAGCCCCACACGCTGCCCTGCAGGACAGAGCTGCGGCAGGGCAGCAGAACATGTTAGAGATAAACAGAATAAACAACCTTGAAAACAGCACAGACGAATTATGGCTTCTGCTTTGGCAATGGGGCTGAAAGACAGAGACTTTCTACAATCTCGGAATCACCAATACCCACAGATTCCGACACTGCAGGATGTTTTTATGGATGTTCTATCAAGGTTCCTCTGACCCTGCAGCAGGAGATGCTCTGACGTGTCAGGGTGTTGTCACATATGTTTGTTGCCTTTGTAAGCATCCATGTTCACTGAGCTCATTCACTGCTTGGCCTGGGAATAAAGACTAGTAATTCCATTCTGCCTTTATGTGCAACCTTTCAATAATGCAGCATTTTCCACAATTGGAAGCAAAACCGGAGAGACACAAAGCACCACATGTTCACCTAGAAAATGGAATCTTTCCGTGGAGTGAGTTGGGTAGGACTCGTCTTCTGCCAATTCTGTAGTGCAGCCTCAATATTGTACCTCAAGCATCAGAGTATCTTGGGGAGAGTGAATTTCCTTGATCCCTGTGCTCTGTTCCAGGCCCCATTGCAGAGCACATGTGCTCCATAGTTCATTCCAGCTCCTCACGGGGAAGTTGAGCTACAGGGCTCTGCTGAGACGGAAAGAGAGACAACGATCTTGTGAAAGAAATTCTTACAAAACTCCCCATCCTCTTCAGACTGGTTTTCCCCCAGCCCAGAGAGAAGAAAGCCTCTGGGGACAGATCTCAGAGGGATGGAGGAGCTCTCAGACCAACTCTCTGCCCAAACTCCAGACCCTTTGGGTTCTCCTGCCTTACAGGGCTCACTCTAACTAACTGCTGTGGGCTTTTTGAACCTCTTCCCTGGATTCTCACTGCATCCTTGTCAAAGATTAAATTCCCTGAGTGAATTCAGTACATGGATGAGTGTCAGGGCAGTAACAGACAGCCTGTGAAGGTTTTGGGGTCAAAGTCGGACACAGTTCATGTTCCCACTTCCTTCTGTGACCATATGAAATGTATGTCTCATTACTCGTGCCCTTGCTTGTTTCTCATTCATCTTTGCTCAGTACTTACTGAGGGGTGAGATCATAACTGGAATTCATTTGGAGCTTTGTTCTCTCTGCCTCGTTGGGTCCTTCAGCACGGTGACTTTAGCCAAGATTTCATTTCCTCCTGTCTTTTTTCATAAACACAAAAAACGTGGATGGAAGAATACTCTGGCAGGAATGCTTTGGCAAAGGCTCTGGTCCTCCTGACAGCCTCACACTGAGCGAGAGGGAGCATCAGCTCTGAAACTCATCTGCTCCTCCCCACACGTGTGCAGGGCTGCAGGGTGCTCCCAGCACCCAGCTCAGGCCCAGGGCAGGACAGGAGGCTCATTGCTGTCTCAGGGTATTTATTTTTCCTTTTGAACTGCAGCCAGGCATAGCATGTTGGGCTTTTAGCTGGGAGACAGCAGTCAGCAACCTGACCCAGCTGCACCAGGGGTCTCCTTACCTCGTGTCTTGGTTTGAACAGACAGGTGTCTGCTGAAGTAGTGTAGGAGGCTCCCCTGAAATGGAAAATGTAAACCCCCTCCCTCCAAATTATTATGGTTTTGAAATTAAGGGGCTGTCAGACAAATATATGGGAATAGGAATAACAGTTCTTTACTAGAAAAACTAAAAAAAATTACAAATGTAATAGTACAAACAACAACAAAAATAAAACCAAACCACTGCCAGAGTCGGTACAGGCCCTGGCCTCCTGTGTGTCAGGGAGGTGGCAGCAGTCCCATCCCAGGGTGGCTCAGCCCTCCTGCAGTGCCAGCTGTGCTTCTGCTGGAGCAGGATCCTGCACAAGGGGGGAGTTTTCCTCTGGAGCTCCAGGGCTGGGGGAGATGGGCCTGGGCTCCTCTGGGGATGCAGTGGGGAAGAAAGCTGCTCCTCTGGGGATGCAGTGGGAAGAAAGCTGCTCCTCTGGGAATGCAGTGGGAAGAAAGCTGCTCCTCTGGGGATGCAGTGGGCAAAGGCTGCTGTGCTGTTCCCAGGTCAGATTGGATCCAGGTAGGAATGTTTGGCTCCTCCCCTGGGCAGAGCATCTCCCCGTGGATGATGGAATTTTCTCAGCCATGCAGGGACACTCAGTGGCCATGAACAGCAGAGATCTCCTGGAGGGAGGATTGGCTGTGGGAGAGATAAAGAGAAAACTGCCCCATGAACAGAACTGCCCTACCTTTAACAGGCAGGGATAGAATACCCCTATTTCCAATCTAAGACACCTCCCTTCAAGGCTGGCATGACCAGGGAGTGCATGTCTTCCTCCAGCCACCATGGCAGACACATTTGCACATTTACTGTTGTTTGCTGTATTTGTCTGTAATCTTTCTTTCTTACATTATGACCTTAATTGACCTTAATTTATCTGGAGGAACAGCTCTTTAGTTGTGTGCCATTTAGGGTCAAGCATTGCAGTTCAAGTAGATAAAACAGAAACAATTAAAATGTTTTAATATTCAAGCCATCTTGATTTTGCTTTCCCAGAAAAAGTTCCATTTAGGATTAAAAAAAAAAAAAAAAAAGCTTCTCATTTTTATCATTGCTGAAAATGGAAAAAATTATAAAAATAATTCAAATATGCCATGCCAAATTCATTATGTTTATATGCAGGCATTATGGGGAGGACACGGGTGTTGTGAGAAAGAATTTCCCATTTGCTTGGGTTTTTTTCCTTTATTCACAGACACTCATGTCAAACTTTTTACCACAGTGTTGGAGCACTGATAATGAGGCAGTTAAAGGACTTGAGCTTCCTTCAGTAATACTGGAAACCTTTAAGTGTGATAAATCCCCCAGAAAATTCACTGATTTTCTGGCTTAAAACAGTCTTTGTTTCTTTTCTTGCAAGTAATCCTTCCCCTCCCTTTTCTGCACCTTCATTGCACCAAACTCGTGTTGTTTTATGGATTTTTGCTTTAGTGTTAACAGGTCTCTGAAGCCTTTGCCTTTATTTCTGCTTGAGGTAGCCTCTGATAGAGGGAGAAGGGGCTGGATGCCAGAGCTGTGCCGGGCTCTGGGATAACTGCAGATGGGCTGGGCTGGCACCACTGGCAGCTGGAGCTTTGCCAAGGGCCTGGTGCTGCTCAGTGTGTGCAGACAGATCTGGTGATACCTCCCCTTCTTCTCCCTCTCTCTGCTGGAATGGTGTGTGTGTCTGGGTTAAATTTCATAGTACACAAAATACCTTCCTGTTACTCCTTTGATGGTATGGTAGTGTCATGAAGGAGTGCTGGTAAAAGATGATTTGCACAAATCTTTGAAATCTTTATCCACTGACAAAAGCACTTTGTGTCACCTATTTCATTTGCCCCGTTGTTTTTACTTTATCAGAGAAAGCAAACTTAATTGAATTAAAATGTCTTTTTTTTTTTTTATTTTCTGCTTAGCTGGTCTGCTCATAGTGAAATAGACATGTGACTGTATTTTTCTCTCTCTTTTTCTTTTCCTTTTCCCATTCGACCTGGATTTGTCTTTTGGTGGCTTTGATATCTCTGTGTGATCCTGTCTGGTTCACTACTTTAAAGGTAAGATTTTTTTTTCCTCAGTCAGTATTATACATGTTTCAGAGGTACAGAAATAAAACTTGAAAGCTCTTTGGGGAGGAGGTTGGTAAGGAGGCTGTTTGAAGTGCAAGAACTCCACTTAAGAAGAACATTTTCTATTTTGTCTTCACTAACCATTGTCTGAAGCAGGGATGCTCCCAACAGAGGAGGCTGGGATTTCCTGGGCACCCCCCAGCAGCTGGACACGGTGCCACTGTGCCAGCTGGGCTTTGTGTGCTGCTGCCCCCCAGCTCTGCCAGCTCAGAGCAGGCACCAGAGCAGCCTTGGACCAGCAGATCTGCCCAGGACTGACTGCAGGAGCAGGACACAGCCAGGGATGTTCCCCTTGATGTCACTGATGGTTCCCTTCTGCAGGAGCTCCAGAGAGCTGGGGCTGGCAGAGGTGGCTCAGTAATGTAAAGATCACATCTATCAGCCTGTTTAAATGACAAAAGAGAGAGGGATGCCAGTCAAGATCAGAATAGAGACAGAGAGGTGTCCAGAGACAGGCAGGGACATTGTCTGTCCCTGAAAGCTGCCTGTGTTCTCTGCCTGTTGCTGTGTTACAAGTATGTCTTTGCTTTACTCTGCATTTTCTGCCACTTGGGAGACTGCCACAGTCTGAGGTGAAACATCTCCAAGCCTGTCCTTCCCAGAGCTTGCTGCCTTTTTATGCCTTTTCAGTGTTCCTCCAGAACCAGGACATTCAGGAAAGAGAATGTTTTGCAGGAGAAATTTAGCAATGTGCAGATGTTGGGAGGCAGGACCGTGTTGTTTTGTGGCAATTCCAAGCTCAGAATTCCACCGAAGAAAAACAACAGAAAGTGCAATAAGAAATTTTATTTTAATGAGCACTTTTATATGCAACCAGCAAGTGGCAAATGTGAAGTCTTGATGCTTCCCAGCTTGTGCAGAGACAGTCCTGGTCTATGACAGATATGGAAAATACTATTATTTTTTCAAACTTTATAATTCCCCCACTTCCCAGAGGTCCAGAAGTATGTGCTGTTGTGTGGGGGTCATCTGCACACCCCTGCAAAGGCCTGGCTGTGTTCCAGAGCCTGACTGACAGAGGGTTGGACCCAGCAGCCTTGTGCCTCTCTCAACAATGTCAGGTTGCCTTCATTTACATAGTGACAGTGGAGTCACAGAAGACTCAATGAATTTAATTAGTAGGAACTGGAAAATGTGTGTACTCGTTATGTAAAACATGTAAATTTAACCCTTGAAATGGAATTTTCAGTGACTCACCACTGTGGCTGGATGCCAGCACCAGAGGCAAAATGACAGAAACTGCAAGTGTATCACAAGAAATTAAATTAACTATATGAAGGTTCCTGGGTTTTGTTGAGGAAATGGTTTGTTGTGCCCAGTAGAGACTAAAAACTTGTTAGGAATGTTGGGGTTTCTCCATTAAAATGGGCTTTAAGGTGGGATATGTGTTTATGAGAAAGTTAATTGATAGAAGACCAGAAAAATATGGTTTGGAGTAGAGGAATCATATGCTGGATCTTTGCCAAAGCCTGTGCACAGAATAAAAGTCCATAATAAACATTGCACAGTGGTGGCTACTAGAGGTATGCTGAAGGCTCTGATGAGTGTTGCAGTGCCAAAAAATGGCTGAGAAGAAACTTTTTACTTACCCAGTCACTGCAAATGTTAATTCAGAGGCCCTCAGACAATTTGCATGTGGCTGGATTATCACTGTGGGATGCCCTGGGTCTCATTGGGCTCTATTATAGAGGGTATGGAACAAAGAATTTCCTGGGGAGCTTTAGGCTATTGTTGGCAGTAAGAAGGGAAGGGACTTAACCCTGAGAGTGTTGCTGACACTTCTAGCTGCCATCCAGGAGTGCATAGCTGCAGCTCTTAGGACTGTGCACAGAAAAGAATTGGTAAGAGTCTTTTTGATCTGTAGCTGGTGTTGAAAAGCAAAAGGAAGGTCTCTAAGCAGCTCTGAATGTTACACCTGTCACATGGTAAATGACCCTCAAATGCTCCAGTTTTTCTGTGCTGTCCTGGACTCAGCATGAGGATGAAGCAGGATGAAGGCACAAAGGGATGTCCTGGAGTCTCTCTCTCTGAGGGTCCCTGGGTCTGTGCCCTGGGTCTGGTCTTGCCCAGCTTTCCCCCTCAGCAATGCTGGCAGGCTGGGGATGCTCTCAAAGGGCTCTTTTCATCTGCTGATGGTGTGTTTTAAAGAGAAAGTGCAATCAGGGAAATGTGCTCGCCACCAATAGGAAGTAGGGCCAGTTGTCATGAATTCTTGTCTGTCCTTGACCATGGCCTCAGTTTATCTGTTCATTTACTCCAAATTCCTCATTTTTCATTGTTTCTTTCCGAGCTGCTGCTCTGAAGTTTTGCTGTGCTCTCTAGGGACCATTTGATGTGTGGCATCACTCTGCTTTGGAGGCTTTTGCTTATCCTGCACTTGTGTCCATGATCATGCTGGCTTCCAGAAAGGGCTGTGTGCTCCAAGACCTGCAGAGAGCAGCTTTTCCTGACCCCAGTAACAAATGTCACCATCCAGGGATTTCCTGTGCATGCTCCAGAAAAGAATCCTCTACTTTCCCTCGTTTGTGAGTGTAGATGTGAACCCTAGCAGAGCCAAGCTGCCACCTTCAGCAGAGCCCACCTCACTGAGCAGGGGAGCAGAGCTCACAGGGCAGGTGTGACACTCTGAAAGAAGAAAGCAGGAATTGTTTTCACTCAGAGACAAACTGCAGCCTGATTTGTCTGTTGCTGGCCTGGCTCTCCGTACCCACAGCTCTTCAGACCTGCCTGTTTGACCTAGCAGCTCAAGGTGAGCAGGTTCTTAGCCAGGAGTGACACAAGTAAGATTTTTTTTCTATTGTGATGCTGCTTTATTTTCCAAGGTTTGCAGCCTGACAGCCTGAGGCAGTTATTAGACAAGGATGCTTGACTAGATCAGAGTCCAGGATTATTCCAGTCTGGGGTTACCATGTCAAGTGCTGCTGCTCGCAACAGTAGTTTGAAGGATTTAACTTCTTAATATCCCCAGTTACCCAGGGAGTGAGTTGTACTCGTGGTGGAAATGCTTGCTCATGCAGAACTCTGTGTGATTTTATGTCTGTGATTTACACCACGCTCCAGACAGAGTGGAGGAGGTCATCAGGGGAAGTTTAACTAATGGGTGTAGAGAAAAGGTTATGAGAAGATTCTTACGACATTTTTGATACCTAGAAAAAGTTCTGCTCCTCCTCCCAAGCCTGTCTCTGTGCAAAGGGTTTCTGTGGGAGTTGGGGAATCCTGTCTGTTAGCCCACAAGGCTTCTCCACTGCAGTCTGCTCTGGCATGCAGGGATTTAAGGTGTCTGGGTGTGATTCTGAGCCCAAAGAGCCTGCCTTAGCCAAGATGGCACATTTGAAAGTGAACTCAAACTGTGTGAAAAGCACCACAACTGACAGCAGTGGAGATCAGGGACAAGGAAAATAATTTCATCAGCATTTTTGTTGACTTGAACACTCTAGGTCTGACAGTTGTCATCTTCTTCAATATTACTTACTGTGTTTGCACTTCATGTAGAAAAGAAAAAATAGCCAAAGAGGAAAACACATTTAGGAAAAAAGAGTGAAAACCTCTCAGGCAGTGAAACAGTGATGGGGGGGAGAAAGGGGGGAGGCTTGGCCTGTGTGACAGCACTGCCAGAGCAGTCCACACTTGGAGGGACAATGGGCACACTCATTTGTGTCACAGAGCTTTGAAATAAACATTTGTTTATGGAGTGAAAGTCCTCTCTAAAAGTGAGAATGCAATTATCTTTATGGGATTGTAGCTTGGGGGACAGCTGCATACTGACCTTCCCTCCTCCCAGCCAGACAAATTAAAATCATCAAAGCTGATCTTTGCAAGAGCCTCTGGGCTGCTGAGCTTCCTGACTTGGAGCAGCAGCAGGAGCTGTGCCCCAGGTTTCCTCAGAAGGTGCCTCTGCTGCCTCCCAGCTGACCCAGTGTGCCAGCTGGGCACATCTACCCCTCCGTGGGTTTTGGGGAAATGCTGCTCGTGGCCTCTACACTGAGAGTTTGCCCTCTGGGCTGGAGAAAAAATTATTTACAACAGACAGATGAGCATTAACTGCTTCCCTGTACCGATTTTTTCTAGTCTGGTTTATAAACAAGTGACCTAAAAATAAAGTCACTGCCCCACACTTGCCACCTTGCAAGAATTTTGTACCCAAGGAATACTTGGTTCCAGAATTTTAGCTCGTTTTTTCAGACCTTCTCACAAACATAGCTCTTGCTAAAATAGGAGCTGCCACTGCTAGTCAGCAAAGTCCTGTATTCATCTAGTTCCTGACACACATTAGTGGCTGCTAGATGATAATGAGGTTTTGTTCATTACCCTCCTCCATCTGATTAGAATTCCTGATCCAGAAGCCAAATGCTGCAACATCTCATTTCCAGTCCTGAGCAATTTCAGGTCCTTGTTTCTCTGCGCAGCAGAATGTGAAATTTGTCCACAATATCCCTGTCAGTATTTCCATCATTATGGTTGCTTCATCTGTACTCTTTTTGAGAAGGTCAATCTGTTTGCTGAGATGGGATCAGTTAATGAGCACTTTTTATACCCAGGCAGCAGCGTGACACTCATCCTAACAGCACCTGCAGGGGGCCAGGGGATATTAGTGGGGTCTGGTGCCACGGGTCTCCTCTTGAGAGGTACAATAGGTACACAGCAAATATCCACCGGGAACTGTGCCTACATCCCCTGCAGCTCTGAGTGCAGCATTCACTCTCCCTCTTCAGCCCTGGTACCCACAGCTGGAGGAGGCAGAAAACAAATAGGGGAGGATTCCTTGGGAAGTTAAGTGAAAGAAAAAGACTGGAAACCAGGCCTCCAGAAGCAGCTGATAGAGCACAGTTTGTTGGGTTCAACCCAAAGTCTAAAGGGCCAGTGATTGGCAGTCTGGAAAGAGAACAGCAGGCTGGCAGTAGACTAACAGACTAAAGACAGACGAAGCTGGACAAATGTGGGCTGAGGATTGTAGAAAACTCACTGGATTGTACTAGGCTGAGCACTGCTGGCAGCTGTTCAACTGAAATAAGATTATTTCAAGAATGCATGCTGAATTCAAGGAAAAGCAAAGTCTTAGGAACCCAATGGCCCCTGTAATTCAGAAGTCAAAATTGCAATAATCCTTTGTGGTTTTACTTTCTGTGAATGGCAGTGAGATGGACAGGTTCCTGCTTTCACAGTGATTTGGTCAGAAAATGAAAATCAGTGTGTCACTTGATGTTGAAGAGCTTTCTCCCCTTGTTTTCCAAGGCAGAAGGACCTTTTTGCTTTGATTGGTGAGTTTTCTTTCCTGCCATATTCATTGTATGAAAATATATATTAAAATATAAAATAAATGAAAATACAAAAGAATATGAAAATATAAAACCAAAGCTTTTCATTGGAGCTATACCCCAGTTGCTGGTGTTTGCTTGCTTCAGTAGTCTGGAGGATATGAGAAGTTGGGCATGCATTTGCTATTTAATGTCAGTGAGCTCTCAAAGTGAAAAGTAGACTAGTTAACAGAGTAAACATTAGCACTGAAGTATAAGGAGGCTAGTTAACATAAGAAACTTGTCTAAATCTTGATAGCTCCTCATTTAGCTGATGAAAAAGTGATGGGGCAGCTGATCATTTCAGCAGGTCAGGTCTTGGCAAGGAAGGCAAGGAGATGAAAAGGCAAATAAATGACTTCTGGTGCCCAACAGGAGCACAAACTTCAGCACAGGTTCGAGTCCTCTTGATGCACCACAGCTCCTGCTGTTCACTCTTGTAACCAGAAAGTGCTTCTGGAATCCCAGCAGGAAGGGGAATGGGCACAGTCCTGAAAAGGAAGGAAAATCTAGGAATTACACAGTGGCAGCATTTTCAGAAGCAGACAAGTAATTTGGGGGACCAAGCAGGTCTGAGCAACATGTTTCTCATAGATGGTTTTATGGTGTTGCCATCTTCGTATTCAAAAAATTGCCTTTTGTTCAGCCTGGTGCTCTCATTGTAACATCCACCTCCTTCAGCTGCAAAATTGGCACAAAGAAGGGGCTTGAAACCCCCAGGCAGGCCCTCAGTTTATCAGTGTAAAGGCTGGGAGATACTGCTGCATTATCTGAGCCAAAAAATACTTACTAGAGCATTACACCAGTAATCCAGAGCTGTTCTTAATGTGCACCATATCAAGGGTTAAATGAACTGGAAAGCTCATAGAAAAAAGCTCATACAGTGCAGGTTTTGTTTATACTGAAATGTTCCCATATGTTTCAGTTAATGCAGAACATAATTGGGTCTGCCTTGGGATGGAGACATTTTTCTTACACAATTTATCCATTAACCATGTGTGTGGGAGAGTCCACCAGAAATAGCTTCCTTTCCTTTTAGCCAAAAACCCACAGTGCAAATCTCCTCCCTTCTCTCTTCTCCTTGTTGCACTCATCCTCTTCTCTCAAATGTTCTGCCTTGCTTCAGAGAAATAACCTTGTGGAACAATTTCAAACATGAGGTAAAATAGGTCTGCCCTAAATTAGCTTTCAGTTAATGTATTTCCTGGCTCAATTTGCTGAGCAGCTCATATAGCACATGGACATTCCTAAATTAGAAAATCATACATATAAAAGTTTTCTTGTGTGTTTGTGTGTATGTTCTTTCAAGGTCAGGATTTCTGGTTTTGATTTTAGTACCTCAAAGTAACAGGAAAGAATTGTGCTTGACATAATTACACCCTTCTGCCTGCTTTATTATTATTTGGATAAACAAGCTACTGATTTGAGGGAGAGAAAAGTCTAGAAGGTGTTTGAGGTCTTTATTTCCTTTTCCTTTGGTAAACTTCCAGTAATTTAGCTTGTCTAATTTGCTGCTGGAAGCCTGCTTCTGGGAGTGCTCATACCTGAGAGAGATCAAAATTAGTGAGCTGCAAGAAAAATTTCAGTAATGAGATGAGAAGCAGGGAAAATTTGGCATTGTTTGCATTTTGTGTGTGAGAATGTGAACAAAAAGCAGAAGGAATATTGATAGTCTGAAAGCAAGCAGTGAATGGAGCTCAGAGCTGTCTGTGGAGTGATCTGTGAGTTCTCCATCGTGCCGTGGTGGGCTGTATCTCACCCTCCACTGCCCCTCCAGGTGCAGGCACCAGGCTGGTGCTGCTCCCTGTGACTCTCAGTGGTGCTGGGACAGGGATTTAAGGCAGTGCAGCTGATCCCTGAATTCCCATCCCAGCAGAGGGGAGCCCTGTTCTGTCCTGGAGTCGTTTTGTGGCACTTGGAGGGAGCTGCAGTTGGTTTCTCTGCACGCTGCCACTGATCCCCTGGTGCTTTCTTGGCCCACAGGAGCCCCTGACAGCTTGGAAACCTAAGCCAGCCTTTGTACTCCTGCCAGGTACTGCTGGCATAAGGCAGATTTGGGTTCAGAGGCATTCAGGAGCTCCTCTAGCCCTTTCTGGACCTGTAGCACATGTTCCTTGCCTGTAGTCAAGGATGTGCCACAGTGCCTGGGGGCAGAGCAGGTTGGTGATGACTGAGTTTCAGGCATACAAATGCTTTATACCAAATTACAGTCACCTGAGCAATTGTTTCTGTGACATTTTGAGCCACTGGGTTATCAGTGAATGAAGACTCATGCTGGTGGTGAGAAAAAGCCCCTGTTAGATTTGGAGGGAGGTCACTTTTCTTCCCTGGAATCCAACCTGACAAAGCAGTTGCCATGGAAGAGGCTCTCTGATTTCCTCATGCACACAGGTAAATAGGTATATTTTCGTTTATGGAAGAGCTCAGTCACTTTAGTTGACATGTAGAAATAACCTAGTCTCATTAGTTTCATGGTTTTGTAAAGTTTCCTTTGTCCTGTACTCCCTTTCCAGGTGCCTGTTCTTAGTTCCACATCATATTTGTAGTTAGCATTTGCTTATCTTTAAAAATACCTATCATGAGACACATCTGCAAGTGAGCAGCCATGAGAGTAGATACACTCTGAGAGTGAATTTATCACTAAATTGGTGCATTTCATAGCTCTGTTTCAAAGGGTCAGATACCACAGGCAGCTCTGGGGGTGGGGGGGCTTCTGCTTGAGGGTCTCTGCATTTTTGTTTGTAGATATTTACTGTTCTTTTTCCTTCTAATTAGCACAATTCCCCCCTGCCCAGCAGTCCCAGTTGCTTAAGTCTTTCTCTGCCACTGGGTAGTCTGGTCCACTGCACCCATGTGCTTACAACCCCTTAGGGCCATCCAAAATTCATGTTATAGGAGAGAAATTGCCAGCTAAGAGAGAGAGAACTGTAACTGTGCAGGAGGCAGAGTGATAAATGAGTTTCTAGAAGGAGGCAGTGAGAGGATATTAGTTTTTAACAGCTTCTGGAAGTCCTAAAATAGAGCAGAACTGGGCCACAACTAACAGGAATGGAGACTGCTCTCTGAGGAACAGAGGCATGGCTGTTGGAGGGAAGGAGCTGTGGCAGAGGACTCCTCCCACAGCTTTCCTGGAGTTACTGGAGTGAATGACTTGGAGCTGGAAGGATCCTGGGCTGCCCTGCCAGAGTACTTTGGAGTTAAGCAGAATGAGGTCAGCTTAATGGGCTGGAATTTTGCAGCCAGTCCAGTGGTTTTCCAGTCAAACTTTCTGAATGCACGACTGTGGCAATTCATAACTGTTTTGACCTTTATAACCACCAGCCACAAACAGTGTAAAACCCACTTTGCATGTGCATGTGGACAGGTGGGAATCGCAGCCAGTAAATAAATGCCACAAGGATGGGCTGACAGACTGAACTGAGACACGTCTCTGCTAAGGCTTTTATTCTCCACCTTCTAGCTTCTTAGTGAATTAGCAAGGGAAAAGTTTGGTTTTCTTGGTGCTGCTGAACAGCTGGGAGACCCCAGTGCTTGTGCCAAAGACAGTGAGATCAGCAGAGTCCCAGGTGACAAACTGACATTGTGATAATGGCAAATAAGATACAATTCTGGGGAGAAAACTGTGTTTGGCTCCCTAAACAAGGCTTGACAAGTTTTTTTTTGGTTTTTTTTTTCCTCAAATTGTCCTTCCAAAGGATGTTTGATGCTGCTTCTGTCCAGGGGATGAGATAGGTGTGTTTTGTGGCAATTCCTCACACCCTGATCCCTTTGTCCTGCTAACAGGGTACCTGCCTGGAGCAGCCCACAGCTCTCCTCCAGCCCGTTGAAAACACAGCACAGGGTGGCTGGGGCACCTCTGAACAAACTGGTTATCCCACCTGGATTAGAGTTCCTGGATCTCCTGGTGTAGATATAGCCTGAGGGAACTGGTGGGGATACAGAAGGCAAGGTAGCTCCAGCTGCTTTTCAAGATTTCTTTGAACGGGGATTGAGAAGGGTCCACATGTCCTCAGTTGTTGGTTTTCAACCTATTCAACTATTTTCAACCTATTTCAACCTATATTTCCTGATTACAATACCTTATAAATGTTTTTCAGCCTATTAGCTTTTGCCACATAATACTGCTATTATTTCTAACATCAGTCACCTATATTTTTCCCCATATAGTCCTACTACAATACATCTTTCACAGTTCTAATTCCCTAAAATATCTAGTCTTTTTACAATACCATATTTTAAAACTCATTAAAACTTATTTCTAGTTCAATCTGTCTCTCAACAATATCATCTCTATTCCATGGCCTTCCTAAATCAGCACACCTTATCTCACTGTTTTACATACATAATTACAAGACTGTGTGATCTTTCCATCGGGTTTTAAGAATTCTTCACAAATCCATTTCTCACACTCAGTTAAACATATCTGCCCTTTTTTGCCCTAGCTGTTCCTTTCTGAGAAAGGCGTCCAAACAACATGGAGATCCAAGTTCCTACTTTACCTACAGATTATTCTTCTAAATAAGGGTTTTGGCATAAAAGGCAGAATCAAGTGTTACAATTGCAGGATCAATTGTTATAATGTGTAATGGTGAAATCATTTTTTTCTGACCCTTTTCCACAGATTTTACTGGTTTTCTCTTTTACTCTGCTCTTGTCGCTGCTGCTCCCCAGCAAGGGTCACCAGCAGGCTGCAAATCCTCACAGGCTTCTCCCCCCACATTTCCTCAGGTGTCCTCCCCTAGCAGTTGTCACTCTTTCCTAAGAGAACTCATACACAGCATCTGCTTTGTCTTCAAGGAAAGCCTTTGGCAGACAGGCAGGTGAAGTATGATCCAAAATCCCTAAGAGCCAGTGCAGATCTTTCCTCTGAGTTCAGTGAGCTTTGGATTGTGCCCTAATGCAATGAAGACTTGGCAGAAGAATGAACAGAATAGCTGTGACTTAAGTCAGGGGAAAAGATTTCAGCAAAGCAGTGGCTGGAAAAGCTGGAGCTGAGTGCAAGAGGCCAAGCACAGGAAGGAACAGAGAGGTCAGCACTGTGCCCAGAAAAACACTGGTAATGACAGGAGTTCTCTGGCAGAGTTATGGGCTTGTTCAGTCAGTTAAAAATGACAATCCACCTCTGAGGTGTTCAGCTTTCAGCCTGCAGCAAGGCTGGGTGTGTTTGTAATTCACCTCTGTTAATGGTGATCATTTAAAAAATTCATCATCACACTTTCTCACTTTGGAATCAGTGCAGCTTTTAAGTAAGACCTGTGAAAACCTTATCCACAGAAGGAAAAATAAAAAGGTCCGATTACAGTAAATACATTTTTTAAAATGAAGCTTTTGGATGATGATGTATGTAGTTAACCTCACCCAAATATTCACCCCAAAAGGAACCAATCATGTTATATGCAGCCTAACCTATCCCCTCCTGCACAAACTAGTGTTTGAAGAGAAAGTGTCTAATATTTTTAATTTTCCCTCTTCAAAAGGGAAGCCCTTTGTTTTACCACCAGATTGACCTCATGGTGTATTTGAGGCTGATCTGCCTTAAGTAATTTTACAAATTTGATCTAACAAATGTAATCAAATTTAAATTTAACAAATGTAATCACAATTCATCTCAAGCTCCTCTTTTCTTGTCTTCCTTCCTTGTCCTCCCTACCCTGTCATCTGGATCATTCTGAGTTTTTCCTCCCAGAATATTTTGCTACTCCTAAAGGCTTAGACAGATGAGAGTTTGTGGTTAAAGAAATTCCATGTATTCACTGGGGATCGATGAAAGCTTATATGGAGCTATCAGTTGTCAGGGATAACTGGTAACATTCTTGTGAGGGGAAAGGGTAGCAAAAGCTATTGAAGAGTCTTTGGGTTAAAAAAATTGGAATGTGATTCATAAATCTGCCATCCATCATCTTCAGTTCCCTGTCTCAAGGCTCACAGCAGCCTTTAGAGGCTCCTTGACGATGAGGTCAGGACACAGTGCTGGGTAGGGACTTTGGCACCCAATTTCTGTCAGTGCCATCAGAAGCCTCATCTGTAAAGTTCTGTGTGTTCATGGTGATAAGGGGCACTTTGCTCTTCTATGTAAATAATCTCCATTTTTTCTGAGGCCAAATGCTCTAGAAAGAGGAGAAAACAGTCATGATTTCTGTAAACCCCTCACAAAATATCATTATTTTCAAGGTTACATGCACACACAGGTATTGCGTGAAATATGTTGGAGTTTTGCTGCGAGTAACTTCAATTCCTGGTTGAATTCCAGGTTCCCATTCAGGAAAGTTGTCTCACATTGTAATGGACTTGAGCATGTACTTTTTGGACTTTTGGAGCAGTATGAAGACTTGTCCCAAAAATACAGCAATAAGGGAACCTTCCTTTGCATTTGAAACACAGTGTAACATGTATGGTGCACATTCCCATAAATAACAAGAAAAAATGGAGTTCCTCTGAGTCAAAACAAAGATACGAGACTTAGGAGATAGAAACACATCCAGAATCACACATCTAGAGTTGAATTACTAGGAACAGTTTTAGAATTTAAAGTTGAGTTTGAGTGTCTGCAATTTTCCATGCTTTTCTCTGTTTTTTTTCCCCACTATTTTCTTGCTTTTGGTTACAGTTACACTTTCTTTGATCAATCCTGTCCCTATGTGCTTGCTCACCAGAGGAATGGGATCAGTCTTGGAGGAGAGTTTTTTCCAGCCCCTCAGGAGCTCTCCCCCCATGCTCTCACCTGTGAGGTAGTGCTCAAAAAGGGACCATTCTGAAGCTCTGATTTAGAAACCTGAATCATCCCTGGGTCCCAAACTTTTCTCAAGGCAGGTCAGCTGCCTTCTATTGGCTTTTGAAGCAAAATAAAACAGACCTTTCCAGTCCTTCAGTGGCAAAGGGGGACTAAAGTTGAGTGGGACATGTCAGTGCTGGTGCAGCCACGTCTCCGCTGCCTTCATTGTCATGAAGAGACACAGACAGCAGGAAAGTGTTCCTGCTCCTGTGCACATGGTCAGGGCTGCCTTGGCCAGGTGGGAAGATGCTGGGTACTGCAGGTATGTTTGCAGACAGTGGGAAACTGACTTTTACATGACATCAAAGCTGGAGTCTGCTGGTTTCAAGCTGAATTCCAGCTCTTCAGCAAAGCTGCAGCTTCCCAGGGGCACTCCCTGCTTCTGCGAGGAAGGGGAGCAGGGAGCAGGCCCTTCCATAGTGCAGAGGTCTCTGCTGTGCATCAGAACTAACTGCCAAGAGGAAAATCCTGAAGTGGGTCCTGAAAATGTCTGAACTGACAGCTGAGACTCAGGCGTAGCTGTCCTGTCTGAAAGAGCAGTTCTGTCCTTTGATGTTCTTGTGCTTGATTGCAGAGGACTGTGCAGCAAGGACAGCACAGGCTCCAACTGTCAGAAATATTTAAAGATCTCTTGAGAAGGAAGGTCATTATCCAGAGGAGGTGAGCTTTGCAGGATATGGAGGAGACCAAAACCAGGCATAGCACCTGGAGAGAGACCTGAGGAGGACTGCTACCTGTCGGATGCAGCCATAAAGAGAAATTCCCAGTTGTCTTTAATTAAGCCTCTTCCTGTCCCATCAGAGGGAAATGGGTCCCATGGCAGTAACAGGAGGGAAGTAAGTCAGTGCCTCTGCTGTTAATTTAGTGCCCTCCTGGGACAGACAGAGAATATCACTGTGCATGGTTTGATAACAGGCATCATCCCATGGGGAGTTTCTGGTTCTTCACAGTATCTCTGAAAGTGGAAGTGCCCTGAGTCTCATCCAGAGGCCCTGGAGCATCCCCTGAGCAAAGAGGACAGGAACTGGGACAAGTACCTGCTCAGCCCCAGCTGGTACCTGCTACCAAAGGTCTGTCAAGCAGCGATGGAAAAGCCATGCAGCATCTGCTTTCCAGAGGAGAGCTGTGCTTGTGAGCCACAGTGTGCAAGGGCTGGAATCTCTTGGTTAAAACATATGTTGCAAGAAATGAGCAAAAGCTAAAGTAAACAGTTTACACAGAGGTAAAGCATCTGCTGATTGCTGCTATACACAGGCAAAATGAGGCTCTGTTTGCAAATGGCCTCATTTTGCTCTTGGTGCCTTTTTTTGTACAGTGGAATAACCGACGCCTCAACAGGCAGCAAGCTCCATTACTTATGTTTCCACTGTGCAATTTCTTTCCCAAACAATGTTTGCTGCCCCAAGAGCCTAATTATCACCTAAGAGATGTTAACAGCCAGATCATTGGAACTTGGAAAAGGTTTTGATCAAATACAAGCAAGATGTAGTTTGTATTTTGGTGCCCTGTATTCCAGGAGCAGCTGGTCTCCTGAGGTAGGGAAGTGTGGACTAAGTTAATGAATTTAAATATGCTTCTGTTAGATCTTTTAGTCATTAATGTAATTGCATCTGGTAGTCCTTTTGATTTTTAAATATAGAGGATGTGATTGGATTTCTTTTTCCTTTTTTTTTTTTTTTTTTTTAATAATTTTCAAATCTGTCACTACTGTTCCTTCCTTTGTGGAATTCTCCAGAAAGACCTCCTTGTCTTCCCTGAGTGAATCTTTACTGTATTAATTATTTCACTATTAATTTTCTGCATTAGCAGATCCCTTCTGTCCCTCTCCATGCTTCTGCCTTTTTTGTGTCTGGCATAAGGAGCACACACATGTAGTAACAGGTACACCAAGCCTGAGCATGGAGTGGGAGGAATTTACCTTTGGAATTCACCTCTCATGCATACATACCTTTCGTGCCAGCTCTGGCACTTGTCTCCAGGCTGACTGGAATAACAGGATGCACAAGCATCAGCCCAGCTTTCAGAAAGATTAACAAGGGAAGTTTGAAGCCCAATATTCGTATCCCACCAGTGACAGAGACTGTTTCTAGTGTTTGAGCTAACTGGTAATAAAAAACATCACAGGTTAAATGGAGCAGACAAAGGAAGCAGGGCTGGCAGTTCTGTGATGCTGAAAGCTTTCCAGATCTCTTGCTTTTGCACACATCCTCTCTTTAGGATGAAAAAAAAAATGCAATACACCGAGCTGAGATCCCCCAGAGTATTGAAAGAAATGGATTGCAATGGCCCTGCTACCTTCCAGCTCCCATTGGAAAAATATTCAAAGAGAAAATAAATTATTATGTGAAGAGACAGGCAGGGGATTGAATGACTCGAAGCTGTGGGATATGGAGCCTCACATAACAAGATCACCAGCTCTTATTCACCCCAGGCTGGTGGTACCTGAAAGCCTCTCCAAGCTCAGCAGTTTGCCAGAGTATCTGAAAGAGCTAATGGCCCCAGCCCAGCAGATCCCAGTGGGCACAGACTTAGCACAGCATGCTTCAGGGATGTGGATTGCCACACGCCTACTTCAGAATTTACCAAACACAAGAAAGTTTTTCTCCGTGATAATTGTTTTCACAGGGAGACTGAGCACATGCCTGCACTCAAACTGTGGTTATTTCAGTGGAGCTGTGCTGATAAACCCTTTTTGGGAAGGAGCTCACACTGGCAAGGATCCTCTGCTCCATAATTTAACCCATTTCCCCAGACAGAATAAGCCATACCCACCACCACATGGATATTGCTACTCACAACTTTTTGCTGGCATTGCTATTTGACTGGCAGTGTTCTTTTATTATTCACTTCTCACACTACAGCTATGCCAGCAAAACTCTTCCGTGCTACCTGAACTTATGAGGGAGAAAACACCTGTGTACATCTTTTAAATGTGGTGTTTCTCAGTCAGGCCTGAAGCAGAGACTTGTGCAAAAGGCTCAGTTGCTGCAGATTTACAAGCTCCCGAGGCAAACCGCAGTGCTGCGTGTTCTGGTGCCACATCCCCTGCAAGCAGAGGGCACCGGGGGCAGCAGGGAATGGCAGGGACACTGAAGGTGTAAACGCCCGGGGCAGGTGCTGTCAGAGCCTCGGGAGAAAGGCTGGGCCAGCAGAGGGCTGCTGCAGGAGGATGCTGCAGGAGGATGCTCTCAGCAGGATGCTGCAGGAGGATGCAGCAGGAGGATGCTGCAGGAGGATGCAGCAGGAGGATGCTCTGTGCCGGCTCATCCCAGCAGAGGTGCGGGTGGTACCCGCCCGGTGACCTCACGGGACTCCAGCAGTGGCACCCGGGCATCGCTGCCACCAGTGGAGGGGGAAACAGCCCCAATTACCAGTTCCCGGCAATTAAATGGGACTTAGAGAGCAAGACACGGCAAATCCCAGCAGAACTGCTGGCGGGAGGAGCTGCTGTCCCTCCCATGGCAGGCAGGTGCCATCTAGTGGGAACGGGGCACGGTCCCCCTGCCCTGGGGCATCCCCAGGCTGCAGCAGGAGCAGCACGGTCCCACCGAGCACTTCTGTGGGTTTCTTTGGGCTTTTCCAAGTAGAAAGCAGCACTTTGGGAGATGCAGCATATGTTTTTAAGCACATAATTAGGCTTACCTGCAGTAGAGCTGCAGAGGAGTTTGGCAGCATTTCTGCCAGCTGGAATACCTCTGGAGTCCTTCACATGGGAGATGGGGGAATAATGTTGGCCTGTATTTAAACAAAATAAAAAGTCTTTCAAGGATCTGTTAATCTAAAATCAGATTTTTTAAAATCACATTCAACACATTGCTGCTTTTCTGGTATTCACAAGTGCTCCTGCTCACCACAGGGCAAGGAATCCCATTAAGCACCCTTAGAAGAACCCAAGATTTGTCTGGGCAAAATATCCCTTCTTCACAATGCAGGGGTGCTGTCTGTGAAATACCCACTTGCTATTTCGTAACTCTCTCAGCTTCACAATGCACAGGTCTGAGGGATCACCCAGCAGAGAAATCCTGAGGCTGCTGACGTTTTGTAGCCTCAAATGTGCATGTGAAGCCCCAAACCACGAGGCTGATTTGTGCTTCCTGTGCGTGCAAGTGAGGGGAAACAAGAGGGTTCCTGTGATTAGAAATAGCTTTGCTGTTCTTGCACCTCTCTCAGCAGTGCCAGGGACAGGTCACTGTCAGAGACAGGATGCTGGCTGGACAGGACAGATCAGTGATGGATTTGGAGCAGCCCTTTCCAGCACTGCTCAGTTAATGAATTTTGCAGTCTTTGTTGGCTTCCTCAGCATGGAGATTCACTTAGGAGAGAAATTGTTTCTTTGAGCTAGACCATCACTCTGGCAATTCCTGTTGGGTATGTCTGTGTGCCTGCTCCAAATGAACAGTGGCTGCTGAGGCTGCAGGGAGCACTCAAGCTGTCTGGGATAAAATACCCACACTCTTTGCCTTGCATGTTGCATATTCTTGGTTTTTTTAGCAAGCAGTTTTAACCAAAGTGTTAATTGCAAGCCAGCTAACTCTGCATTGTTTCCAGGCTAAAGCTAAAGGAGTTCAAATCCAGAATCAACCTACTGTTTTCAGATCAATAATTTTTTGAGAAATGAATAATGATGCCCATGCAGTCTCCCGTGGTGCTGTGGGGCAGGGCTGGTGCTGGTTACAGAGAATGTAATGAGCAGCCTCTGTCTTCATGGGGCTGAGCCCCTCCTGCCCAGCCTGGCTCTGCTGGTGATTTTAAGAGCAAAATCCCAACAATTGTTTCCTTGGGGCTGACTGGAGGCAGTGCCACATGCAGAATTTGGGCTGCTTGATGCTGGCAAGGCCTGAGATTTCACTGCACACCCTTTGATGGATTTGTTGCATAGAGCTTTCAGTAATGTCTTGATTTCCCAGGCAATGATGTGCTTCAGACAGAAGCCAGGCAGCTTGTTACTCCTGCCAGCTGGCAGGGGGGTGGGTGTGTGCATATAGATATTTGGTGTTTAATAATTGAAACTGGATGTATCAAGGTTGGCAGCATGTATTTCAGCTTTAAAGACAGGGTATTGTAAGAGAAAAATGGGATGTTTTTTTGTGCCCAAGACAAATTTTTATTCCCCAGCTAATCTTGGTGTCTGCAGCTGCTGTGTCAATATCTCCTCCTGAAAGGCAGGGAATGAACTTCTGAACATCTGTAACAGCTACATTAAGTGGTGTGGTTTATTGTAGAATTATGGATGATGATGGCTGGGTTACTAAACTGTAAATCAGTCAAAGCATTTTGATGATATTCTAGATCATGAGAAAGAGACTCATGCAGGAAGAGACAGTGATTTATTGCACCAACTGGTAACACATTCAGCCCCAGTCATTTTTATTTATCATTACTTTGAAAAGATTTCAACCCTTCATTAAAGCACATTAAAAAAAATCTGTAATGGTGATAAAGTTTTGCTGTAATGAAAAGTGACACTCCTGAACTGTGATTTCTGGTGATAGGAAAGTGAAGAATAAGGAACTTAAGATACACAAACTTCACACTAAATTAGTCGAACAATCGCCTTTGTTTAATTGTCTTTTACAAGCAAATGAAGGGAGCTTTTCTCTTTTCATCCTTAAATCTGTTCCTTTGAAAGCATCTCATACTATCTGTAGTTTTGAGCCATGGAACCCGGGATTTTGAATGCTTAGCAAGTCATCCATTTCTGAGGCATTAGCAACACAGACAGGATTTATTTCAATCTCTGCATATGATTCTTTGATCTGGGGCTTACTTAAGTGCATTCCAGTGCAATTAATTAGGAAAACAGTATAAGACAGTGGCAACTCCAAGTGATCTTAAATGTAAAAGTGACTGATTAGTAGCTCTGCTTTCTTGAGGATTATCTTTTGCTGCTTAACAACATCTGCTATTCCTGAGCAAGGGAGAGTCAGTTAATTGAGTAGAGGGAGCTTTGGTGCTCTTTGTAAGCCACTAGCATGACTATTCACAAGAAAATCCATGTGGGAACCTCCCCCAGCACTGATTTTAAGAAGGAGCTGGGTAAATGGGATTAGGACCAGTCCCCTACCTGATGCTGTGAGGTGTATGGCAGGATGCAGCTCACACTGACTAGGGCAGAGCAGCACTTGTTCCCTTTTCCTGGCAGCCCTGTGTGGCTTGCAGAGCTCCTTGGAATCCAGTCCTTGCACTAGGCCTGCTTTCAGGGATGGGTTCTGCTGCTGTTTGTGTTTTCTTCCTTAGAAAGTCTTGTTTCTGGATGTTGGCTGGCTGGCTGAAAGTTACAGTGTTCACTTGTATGCTCAGGACATGTCAGTCTGGTTTAAAAATCCTCTGCATCTCCATTCTGTTTCCAGAGTCTTCCTACTCAGATCAATAAAAGTGGCCATCCATCAGGTTTTGATTGGAACAGGATTGATCAGTGAGCAGCTCAGGGGTGCAGCTGCAGCTGCCTGACACAGATATTGCCTCCCTTTGCCAAGGAATTCAATTGTCCTGCACAAGCGATCAATATCTGCTCCTCTGACTACTCTTGCTCCCTTCATCTTCCTCTATAGTTTCTTTATAATTTCATCTTCTTCAAGAAGCCATATTTCCTGTCTATCATGCTGCTGCATTTTCCTTGAATCTTCTTTGAATCTCACAGCCAGTGAAGCTCTGTGATTCACAGAAGAGAAGCTGACTTGCAATTCAAAAGAAAATGCAAATTCTAGTCTATCTGCTTTATTTACAGCTGTTTCAAATAAATATCTTTCCATATTGCATAGTTACTTCAGCTTTGTCTTTGCTCTAGACCAGCTTGCTTCTGCTTTTCTTTTTTCTGTTTGGCAATATCCCGGCCATTCTTCCTTCTGCATCCTGAAGTGTGCAGGCATCAGACGCAGAAATAATGTTTTATCAGTTAAAGTATTCACTTGTTTTATTCCTTGCATCCGTCTTGACGCCTGGGGAGGCTAAATCCCTAGCACTGTCTCTCTTCCCAGGACAAAGCATGAAGCTCCAGAGATTTCTGTGCAGAACCAGTGCAGCTCAGCCCCAGTGACACAGACTTGGCTGCCTGCACTGGCAGTGTGTTAGGGGACAGCACTTATTCCCTGGAGCTGGAATGAGGCCCCAAATGCTTTCCACTATGGTGGGGTGAAAACTGCTATCCTATGCTACATGTGCAGTGGACATTGATCTCTGGCACAGAGATGAAAAGTTCAGTGTCTCATTGCAAATGTGTCATTACTCTTCAGGGATTGATTTGTTATTTGCTTGGTTCTAATGTGGCCACACACAGGAAGATACTCAATAAAAAAAAAAAAAAAAAAAAAGGGATATAGAACCCTTCTAGCAAATATGTGTGTAATGTGTTACTGACTTCTCTGTGTTTTGTAATGCCAAAATCAATGTAACTGAAAGTCTCTGTGACAGAAGCAGTAAGTGGAGTGAAAATTTTTCTTTCAGAGAATGGCCATGTTTTTCCCTCCTGAAACTTCCTACCTTGCTGACAGCAGGGGCAATAATAGAAGCAAAGGAATGCAAAGAATAAGCACAGGTTGCAGTCCACCTTTCTGCCATCTGTTCCCTGCCAGCACTGATGTAATCCCTCTGGCACTGCAACTTCCCTCTGCCATCTGTCAGCATTCCCTGCTATCGATTAGGGGGGTTGCTGAGGTCACTTAGGAATCACAGCAACCCTCCCAAAACTCAGGAAAGGTACTAAATCAAAGGAATTTGATTTGTAACTCGCTGTCATTTTTGGTGCCTTGCTGCAGTAGAAGACAGCAGTCAACACTTCCTAAGCTCCTCAGATGAGGAAAGTTATGGCAAAAGAAAGCGCTTGTTTATAAACGGTGCAAGTAACATAAGCTTTTAATGGGCCCTGGAGGAGTCCAAGGCTCCAGAGGGCTCTGGAATGCCTTTCTCTCCACCCCCATTTGCTCCCCTCACCCTGACCCCCACGTTTTTTTCCAAGCCTTTGTCCAATTTTCATCATATCTGTCATTTTGAAAAATGAGCTGGTGGTTCACTCCTAAGGTTCATAGCATGCCATGTATCTTTTTTTAGATTAACTTGTTTGCAAAGAGACAGTTCAACAGGAAATTCTTGTGCTTACACAGCAGTGCAATTTTTATGAAAAGCAGAGATGTTGTTAAAACTCATTATCTGTCTATTCTGCTAATTGGATATAAAAAAGTTGTGAGACACGAGGATGATAGGACCACAGTTGCTTCCTGGGGAAAAGCCTATTAGTACATTGCTAACAAATCTGGACTGGGGCTGAGTGTGTAACAGTGTAGTATGAGCACATGAGCACCAGCATTGCACAACACTGAGATCTGAGGTAAAAGGGCACCTCATTTCATTTATGGAGATAAATGGAGGTACTGGTCCTGAAAGTGTCCATTTCTGGTGGTCTCAGAGAAATTCATGCCCAGCCCTAGCTGCCTTGGTGCTCCATTTGATCCCAGACATGAAATGCTCCCTTGCATCACCCTGCACATCAATCAGGATGGAGCAGCCTGTATCATTCTGCCACTCCCAACGTGGGTGTCAAGGCTCCCTGTGCCCTCCCAGCTTTGTGACAAACCAGGTCCCAAACAATCCCTGTGCCCTTGGGGCTGACTTACATCCTTTGTGCCTCCACTGCAGCTCTGCTGCCTTTGCCAGTATATTCCAGGAGGAACATCTGTGTTACAGGAGCACAATACTGTTCTATTACTTTGCAGACCTACCTTTCTTTGTAGGTCAGCTTTAAATAGACACCTCACCTGTGTGCAGGCACACAGCATCACTGCTCCTGCAGATCCCAAAATCGACTGTAGTGCTGCAGTGTGGCTGGATCAAGCACACAGACTGACCTTTTCCTGCGTTTCATGTCTTCAGCTCTCTTCCCCACCAGTCTGGAGAAGCCTTGCAGTTGTGTTTGACTGTCTCTGGTGTTTTTAAGCCAGCCCATGCATGGCTTGGAACACCAAAAGGCAGCTTTTGTTTGTTTTGAGTGGATGGAGGGGTGGGTGTTTCTCCTGTGAAATCCTGAGCTGCTGCTTGCTCCTTTGTCTCCTTTCTGGCTGTCAGACTCTGTTCTGCTTGCACCCAGGTCCAGCACACAGGATCTGCTCTCCAGGCAGGCTCTGCGGTGGGATCATCACGCTCTGCTGACAGGCTGCATCACCAGGACTGCAAAGCATCCCCAGTGGCCCACATTTTATAAAATGCATGGGTGAAAAGAGAGAGGTGTGGCTCTTCTCATCTGCCCCAGGCTCCTGGAGCAGCCTGAGGTTCCTTCAGGGCTGGCTCTGAATTGGCCCATGGTGAAATCAGCCCCCAGGATGATTTCAGCCCCCAGCATGATCCTCCCTGAGTGAGGATCTGCAGGGTGAGCAGAGCCCATGTGAGGGTTGGCTGTTGTTACATTTCCAAATGTCCTGTCTTTTAATGCAGCCAAGTCCCAAGAGCAGAGACCATCAGGCAAAACAAACACAATTATGCAAAACAAACCTGGTTCCCAAAGCAAGCACTGACAGCCCCTCCTTTCCTGGCAAAGGAAATCACTGCTGAAGGTGTTTACCCAAACTGAGAGCTGGAGGATTGGGTTTGCTATTCAGTTTCTTGGCTTTTGGGGTTTTGTGTTGCAATCTTTATTTAACCATAGAGGACAGAATAGACGTTTGTTTTGTTTGTTTGTTTGGGGTTTTCTTTCAGTTCCTATGACTTTTAAAGGAATGAAGAGTTTATTGTGTGTGAAATGCAGGAAGAGTCTAAATGAACAACAGATGAGGGGAAATAGACTGAGGAAAATTAGGGCTATTTGCTACCAGAGGAAGTAATCATTGTACATATATTAAATTCCAATCTCTAACTGAGAATGTGCTTGTTATGCAAGAAACCTGACTGTAAGGAAAACAGGGAACTATGTGGAGTCTTTACAAGGTGGGGCTTTAAAAGTGGTAAGTATGGGTTTGGTAAATAAGGCCGGAGGCAGCTTTTACTGAAGCCAGTGGTGGCGGGAGAGTCACCCAGAGTTTCCCATCATAGCAGAAGGTTATTTTCTGTGCAGAAAGGGGAAACTGTTCTCATACACCTGCTATTTGTAGGTAACATTTAGTGTGACTATAATGATAATATCAATTCTGTCTGGACTTTCATCTGCCACATTCTCAGCTCATCCATCATTAGAGACACCTGATTCACCTATGACCTACCTGTAAGTCCTTGCTGGCCTGTTCCTTAAGGAAACTCTGCTCATTATCAGGGAGATAACTCTTACCTGGCCATCCCCTTCGGTGTTCCAGCCAAGGGAGGGTTTAGGTGATGGCAGCGGGTGCTGGGGGCTTCTTCTTCCCTTGGTCCCTGCAGACTAACAGCAGGGCAGGTGCACGAGTGCATTTCACTGCTGGGAGGCAAAATCAGTGGTTGTTTCAGTGATAAACTGCTTACAGTGAGAGCCAGTGCAAATGGAATAAGGACTCTCACCAGGGATTTGTGGAGTGTGCAGTACATGGGCTTGACTTACAGGGATGCCTTAAATCAGCCACAAATTTGACATTGCTAAATCTTTAAACAAAACACAGTGTTCCTCATTATTGCAAGATGGCAGACCCCCTGCTCAGTTAATTCAGCAAAGATATAGGATGATTTTTTAATTTTTTTTTTTTTCTATTAGCAGTAGAAAAATTGTAGCCTGGGGGAATGTTGCTTTGACAGATTGGGGTTATATGGCTGAGGCTGACCTATGCAGCTTCCTTCCCCTTCCCCCTCCTGGCAGGCAGATGAAGCATTTATGATTGCAAGTGGCTACCTCTATTTTGTTCTTTACCTGATGGAAGGCCACCACAGTAATCAAAAAGGACTTGTTACATATTTTGCTTTTCCTGGGAGGAATGCTTGAAAGCTCAGTAAAGAACCTGTAAAAAATTTGAAATAAAAAAAATTGGCCATGTGGGAGGAAGCATTTAAGCACAGGAAAGAACAGGGGATTGCACAGTCAAATAAGCAGTTCTTGGCAGAATTTAGAGACCAGCAGCAGTAAGAAGGATGCATTGGCATGTAAAAAAGAGTGGAAATTAACTGAAGAGAAATGGTAACATCATATTTAGAATCTGTCACTTTATCAGAATTATCTTGACTGGTTATTAGCAAAAGAGAAGGAATTGAGTTTTTTAGAGGAAGAAGGGTTTCATTTCCCCTTCATTAGCTGAGGAACCTGCTGACAGGAATTAAGACAGAATATTGCTAACTGGCAGCTTCAGCCATGCAAGAAAGGGTTATTTTTAACCCTGAGCTGCTCAGTGACTGCATTTGCAGCATGGCCCTCCTTAAAAACAACGAAAACTCTGCTGGCAAAACTAAGGCTGCTTTGTGCTGCTGTGTGAGAATGGGAAGGAGAGGTCTGGGTGGGAATCCTGTGGGGCAGTGGTGCCTCTGATGTTCGTGTCATGAAAATATGCCCCCAGTTCACCATTGTCCTCTGACCTCAATCCAGGCTGAAACAGGGGCTTTGCATAATCGTGCAAGGAGACAGCTCCTGCTCCAAAAGATGTTATGTTTTGAATTTCCAAAACAGACAAAGGAGACATTGTCAGCCCTTCACACATGGGAAACAGAGGCAGGGAGAGAGAGATTTGTCTGGGGCAAACGGGCTAATTTTGACAGAATGGGCACTTAAAGTGAAGTTTCCTGAATTCATTTGTGTATTATGACCACAAGGTTGGCCTTCCTTTCTAATGCTGGATTTTGTTCTTCCTGAAACTTCAGTTCAGGCACAGGCTTGATCAAAAACATTCTTTTGTTCTGTTTAATAAATATGCCAGGGATTCTTTCTTTGGGCACTGTGCAGCTTGCATGCAGGTCTGAGGTGAGCTCTGCAAATGCCTCAGAGGTGAATTTTTAGGTGGATTTCCATGTTGGGACTGCCAGGAGCAGCAATGCAAGGAAAGGCAGAGGTGTGACTTTGTCTTCTGCTTGTCCTTGTGCCCCTGGGGATCACAGCCCCGTGGGTGTGTAGAAGGGGAGCCTCCAAGAGCAGTAATGCTGTTCTGCTCAGCTTCATGTGGGAGGAAAAATCTTACTAACTCCAGTGTCCATTTGTCTTGCTCAAGCTCATTAAGTCCAGAAAGGCCAGTGAGATATGACACTGCATGACCAAACTGGGGCTTTTTTATGAGGCACTATTGAGTGGAACCATCTGGGCTAGGAGAAGAACACACTTCTGAAATGAGCCTTTAGGAACACTAAAGTTAAGTGGCTGTCTGGGACACCATGCTGAATGAAGGGCACTCACAGCTGCATGGGTTTTATGGGTTTATTTTATCTCTGATGACAAAAAAAAGGTACTAGTCATGTGGTTCCTCATGAATTTCAAGCCACTGTTAAAAAGGGGCATTGCCTGTGTTCTCAGCCATGCTGGAACAGAGTTCCCCCAGCTTGCTGACTGCTCATGGACAATGATTTACAGTTACCTAATTTTTCCCTAAACTTAAAGGCAATCCCAAGTTATACTTCAAGAACAGAAACTTCAGTAGGTTCCTTGAGTGAACACTTGGACAGTCATCCCTGCAATACCCAAGTGCTCACCCCTGTGGCTCCTGAGGTCTCAGTCCCTTGGAAGCTGTACTGCTCACCTGCCTGAGGGCTGAGGGAATCTGCTCCTCAGAAACCAACACCTTTCTAGAAAGCTAAACACAAATTTGGGAGCATGACTTTCACTATGTCAATTGTGCATCTCAACTTAGGCTGTTAAAACTGTTCTTTTGTTTTAAAGTCTCTGCTTAGTTTTGTTTGTTAGGGTTATTGTTTGGTTGGTTTGGTTTTTTTTTATTTTGTTATGGATTTTTTGTTCTTGGGGTTTGGCTTTTTTTTGTTTGTTTGTTTGTTTGTTTGGGGTTTTGGCATTTTTTTAAATTTTATTTTATTTTATTTTATTTATGCCCCATTGGGGCAGCTTCCTTAAGTACTTCCAGGGGCCTGGTTCCAGTTTCAAAGATAAATCTGATTTCTGTGTTAGGAGGTGAACTCTTTCCTTCAAGCACTTTTCTATATGACAGACCTGGAAAGGGGCAAATTGAATTCAGTAGAATTTCTAAAATTGTAACCTATTTCCTGTGTTTTTTATTCATTGAGATGAATCTTTGAGAAAGATCACTCATGGTAAAATATTTATCAGGGTATTACATCAACTAAGGTAATGTAATAGCTCTTATAGTGCAGGTGTGAAGAAAGAAGTTCTTGTTCCTTAAACTTTCTCCAATCCATGTCCTGTTCAATGTCTCTGTTTCAGTGGACTCCAGAAACTTTGCATGATATTTATTAATCTGATTTACTAACAGTCTCCTAAACTTTAAGCAGAGACACAGAGAGAAGATAAGCTGGACTCAGCCTTGCAGATTCATGCCAACTCTGCCACTTCTATTTGACTTTATGCACATCATTTAATATTTGTGGTTCCCCTGTCTGCCAAATGCAGATACCAATTCTTTTTTTTTCCCTATCCATACTTGTATAGGTGGCATGTTTGGACAGGAATCAGCTCCTCCTTTGTCTGTGGTTAGCTCATGCACAAAAGAGTCCCTAATCTCAGGGATCAGGGAGAAGCAACCTTCTAGTGGCTTCTGTAGCCACAAAATAATAAATGGCTTCGACCTGCTCAGTGAAAAATGCAACCTTTGGATTACATCAGTGAAAATAAAAATCCACTGCAGTTCACAAGTCAAAAACTGCTGATAGTGTTTAGCACCACTGTCTGGCATTGAACATCTGGCATTCATCACTGCTTTCCTTTTCTTTCCACCGCTGTATTTTATCCCATCTATTGGAGGTTTCTTAGCTCAGTCTGTGTAAATTATGCCTGCCTCTCAGTCAGGGTAGTGGAATCACTAAAGGCTGCAAGGTAAAGGAAGGAAAAAGAGATAGGCTTTTTTTAGTCTTTAAAAGAAAATGTCTGCTCCCCTTTTTCTCCCTGTCCCTGTACACAGACAGTACTGGACAGTGTTACTAGACAGTGAGATACTCCTGCTAGTGAAGAGAGATGGAATAATTTCCAAAAATAACAAATGTCTGTACCAGCCCTAGTTATGAGGGCAGAAAGCAGGAGAGGAATTGGAGCTGGAGTGGACATCCGCTGCCATTGTTGGAAAGACCAAAATTGAAGGGCTTTGGAACAGCCCTTCAGCAAGTTTATAATGAATTAGGAAAGCAAACATTACTTTATATGAGACTTCCTGGGCAGTGGCTTTGATGTATTATTTTAAAACTAAATTGCTCTTATTGCAGGAATTTAAGTTATTAATAGGAAGAATAATACTGAAAGTGCTAGGAAAACACGAGTCTGTTAAAATTGGATCAGACAGAATACTTTCATGTTTTTTTCCTCAAAAAACTGTTCACTGCCATCTCAGTGGCCATTCCATTCGGTGTCCCTGGACGGTGCTGGCCAGGCAGTGAGCCCTAGCAGCATTCTGAAGATGCATTTCTGATGGGACATGAATCCTCCACCACCCTTGTGTGAAACACTCCCAGCTGCATGTGTGTGTTGCCTGCCAAAGCCAGATGCTTCCATGTGTGCTCAGTGTCACAGCCCCATGCCCTGCAAGCACATGCCAGCTTTAGGAACTAGAGAAGGTATTTCCTCCTCCTGGAAACACAAAGACACCTCAGTCCCACGCTGCTGGCAGTTAGGGAAGAAAAGCCCTTTTCCCTCTGTGTGGAGAGGGCTGTTGCACACTGCCATCTCTGTCAATCCCAGAACTTCATGGGCTGAAGCCAGAGGGTCTCTGTAAGAGACAGCTGTCATGTTTTCAGTTCTGGGGACAGCTTGTATTGTTGAGGGCTTCATTGTACTTAGAGCAGCAAGAACGCCCCGTGTCATTATGTGTGTTCTTCCTGACTGTCTTCTATTTAGTCTCGTGTCAAAAGTGTGTCTGAAGTTTGTTTGATTTAATACCAGGTTGACTGAAATAGGAATAAATTATTGCTGGTTGTCAGCTCAGCCTTCTCTTTCTGCAAAGCATATTGTATACCTGATTTCCCATTGTTCTTCATTTATGTTCCTGTGGTTTTATCCTGCTACTCACTGCAGACTCCCAAATTTCATCTCGGCAGCCAAATCAATCCAGCAGTGGGTGTCCTGGTCAGCATCTGCATGGAGTGGAGGTGACAGGCCCAGCTCACAAACAGAGCTGGGCTGTCCTTCAGAGCAGGTCCTGGCTGGCACAGCAGGCACTCAGCGCTTGGTGGGAAAGGCCAGGCAGTGCCAGGAGCCACAGTTGCTTTCTGAAGTCAATGAACAGGTTCAGTCCTGGTGATTTGTTCTGACTTTATAGTCCATTGCTGGGAATGAACATCCTGGTGAAGGTGCTACTACTTGGCAAGGCTAAAATGGGAAACACGGGTCTAATGTTGCACAAATGGCTTTGCATGAGACATTGCAAGAAAAAGCTACGCGCAGGTACAGTGGGATGGATGCTGTGATGTTGATTTACTCTCAGTTTTTTGCTGTCTGCTCTAGCTCTCTGCCTGCCAAGCATCTGTCCCATTGCTAGCAGAATATTTATTCTGTTTTCTCTTCTTCTTGTAGAAAATTTTACTACATCACGCTGCTGAGAGACCCCGTATCTCGTTACCTCAGCGAATGGCGTCACGTCCAGCGAGGAGCTACTTGGAAAACATCCTTGCACATGTGTGATGGCAGGACACCAACTCCTGAGGAGCTGCCCTCGTGCTACGAGGGCACAGACTGGTCGGGCTGCACGCTGCAGGAGTTCATGGATTGCCCGTACAACTTGGCCAACAACCGCCAAGTGAGGATGTTGGCTGACTTGAGCCTGGTGGGCTGCTACAACATGTCCTTCATCCCAGAGAACAAGCGAGCGCAGATCCTGCTGGAGAGCGCCAAAAAAAACCTCAGAGACATGGCCTTCTTCGGCCTGACAGAGTTCCAGAGAAAGACTCAGTACCTGTTTGAGAGAACTTTTAACCTGAAGTTCATCCGGCCCTTCATGCAGTACAACAGCACGCGGGCGGGCGGGGTGGAGGTGGACAACGACACCATCCGCAGGATCGAGGAGCTCAATGACTTGGACATGCAGCTCTATGACTATGCAAAGGACCTCTTCCAGCAGCGCTACCAGTACAAGCGGCAGCTGGAGAGGATGGAGCAGAGGATAAAGAACCGGGAGGAGAGGCTCCTCCACCGGTCCAACGAAGCCCTTCCCAAGGAAGAGACCGAAGAGCAAGGACGTTTGCCCACCGAGGACTACATGAGCCATATTATAGAGAAGTGGTAGCCTAGGCAGACTTTTATATTAATGATATTCTAGGGTTTCCATATAAGAGATCGTGGAAGTAAAAATTACAAAAAAAAAAAAAAAACCTGACAAAAAATATTTTATTTAAAAACAAGTCTGTAAAACAGAAGATAGATTGCTTCCTTAAGCGTAGGGTCTTTTTACTGTTTCTTACAAGACCGATGAGATTCTTAAAAAAAAACAATAAATACATAAAAATAAAAAAAGGGTCAACATTCTAATGCAGAGATAAAAAATGCACAAATGCAGTTACCCATGCATGAGGCCAAATACAGAATGTTTCTTATCCTCATGATTTTAAGACAAATGGCAGAAGTAGGATTTTTAAAAATCTGTTTGTCCCCTGAGCCTAATGATCTAAAGATACATAATTTAAAAACAAGGAAACAGAGGTTTTCTTTTGTGGGAGAGGTGGGATGGGAATTGCAGTGTTTGTTAGTAACTGATAATGGTGACTAAGTTGAGGATGGGCCATCCTGTCAGGCTGGGATCTGAGCACACAGGCAGTCACAGCATTTCAGCTGGCAGCCACTGCCAGAAAGTAGAGCACCAGGAAAAAAAAAAAAAAAAAAAAGAAGAAAACCAGTCAGAGGATGAGAAACATTAAAGCAAATTGACTATGGCCTGGGAAATATACTTAGCACAGTGGTTCTGATTCATTGCACTGGTATCACATATACATATGCAGCTCCATCACAAAAATAATAAGGAATTCATACACAAAACACCCAGGTTTGTTTCCCAGCCAGGTCCCAAAACAAGTTAAAAGCCAACCATAGACTCAAACCTGCATTCACATGTTGTCCTGTCAGCTTACACCACTACTATTCAACCACTATCAGTATTGTGTGTTGACAGCACACGAAAACCATATCCTCCATTCTACAAAAAAAAAAAAAAAAAAAAAAAAAAGGAAGAAAAATTTAATTACTCCTTCATAAATCGGCACAAAATTCAGACCCTGCAATGGTTAGGTCACTAATGAGAATGTGACAAGGGGGTAATTTTGTTTTGTTTGTTGCTATGTGAAATACTGACCCAGAATAAGCATACAGACCTTCCCGAGCTGTATTATTTCAGTTATTTTTACTTGCTTTTATCAAGATGTAATGGGCATCAGCCTGTTTCCAGTGAGGTCACTAGAACTGATACAAGTGGGAACAGGATGGGGCTCTCTTCCAGAGCTGTGAAAATTTCTGACTGTGGGTCTGAATTAATTATGAGACAGTGCACATTGTCTTTTGGCAGGGTGCCTGTTCTGCAGCCCTTACTTTAAATGAACAAGCTGTGTTCATAAAACTGGAAAGGGGAATCATGGATAGTGTTTTTTTAGTCTCAGACCACTCTCAAAGCAGAACTCTTTCAATGCTGTTTTTTAGGGCCTCATGTAAGTTTAATCCTGCAGTGTGGGGACAGTCTAACCAGGTTCTGCTTACTGACTTTTGAGTCATAGAACAACAATGACTTCTCTAATTCCTCTTTCCACTCACCAAATTAAAATATGGCTTACTTTTTTGCTGTTGCAAGCACTTCTTTGTTTGGCTGGAAGCATGGAAATGAGGCAGTTTTTGCCTGGTTCATGTCTCACTCTGTTATTTCTCAGCCTGTAAGACCTGAACCAGCTATTGTTTAGGGTAAACTCTGAACCCAATGGAATATGATTTTGATTTTCAAAGGCCACATTAACTGCAAATCAAATATGCCATTGTAATCACTGGAGGAGAGGCAGAGAGCTGATGCACTCAACTTTAGCATGTTGTTTTTACAGCATCCCTTTCCCATCACACAAATCCACTGATGTGCTGCTTGGGTTGGATTTTAATTCTTTCTCTGCCTCTGTGTGCTGTTTCCAGCAGTTTCAAGTTCAGACTGAATTCTGCAAAGATGGGGATTCTGGGGGGGATACACCTTCCTTTGGGAGACATTTTTCTCCTGAAGAGTGAAGGCGGCTAAAAACTTGAGAAGAGAAAACAAAAAGAGCACGTAAGGCTCAAACACATTCTGGTACAGCCCTGAGCCAAAGTCCCCCAGAGTCAGAGGATGTGTTTCCTGTTGATGTCAGGTGGATTTTGGTCAGGTCTGATCCTGCTGCTGCCAAGCACACACTCACCTGTCTGCAGGCACAGCAGGACACTCTCACCACACATTTGTGGTACCAGTATGTGCTGGTGCTGTCCATGGCTTCTGTGCCAGTGCTTCTGCCACAGAATGGCTCCTGTTCCCAGGAATGTGTAGCATGGCCATAGGCATTTCCTCCTGGGTGAAAACTGGGAAGCAAAATGAAGCAGTATTTGGTGGTTGGCTTGGGGGAAGAGAAGGTATTACAAGTCCATTTGTCCATCTCTGAATTCCAAGACTGGGAGAAGCTGTGCTTGCTGGTTGCCAGCACTTTTGCAGTTTGCTGTAACTACAGAAAACATTTGTACTTTGAAAATGCAGCTTTGCAGGCTGTTAACCCACAAAACCAGCACGAGATATGAAAAGCAATTGTTCCACATGCAGTTTCCACCTTTCCCCAAAAGCTTTTCAGGGTGTGTCCTGTATCGTGGGTCCATAACACACAAGGGGTTCCTGCAGCTAATCCCTGTTTGTGTCTCACTGCCAGGACTGTGGGATTCAGACCAGTGTTGTGATTAGGCTGTGTCTGCCTGAGCTGTTCCTGTGTTACAGGCTCTGAGTAACCAGCTGGATGTTAATGAGTCTGTCTGCAGGGTTGTCTAAATCAGAAGCAGCCTCTGCCCTTAGAAGCATGTCAGTGGAAGACCTTGCTCCAACATTTTCTTTGTAATGGATTGCAGTAACAAACAAAAGAAATGAAATTTTATTGAAAACTGTCTTTATTAACAGTTTCATTTCAACCACAAAAGGAAGGCTGACCTCAGTACTGAGGCAGAAGTGTATAGATTTAAATTCTGCACCCATGCAAATGCCTCAGTTTCTCCACCTCTACACTGGGAGTAACGAATTCACAGACTCTAAAAGGGTACTCCAAGGTATGAAAAGTATAGGGCACATTGAAACAGATTCTGAGTAATAGAAATGAACAGAATCACCCCAAAGCCATTCCTCACCCTGGCTCCTGTGCTGCTCTGCTTCTGGCTGTTAATTTATTTTAAGTGCTGTGCACCAGAACGTGGGTTGCAGAACATACCTGGCACTGTCTTCTTCCTTCAGTGGGTGCAAAGGAACTTTTTTAACATAATGTGAATGTAGTTTTTTGTGATTTATATGTACCACACTTTGAAGTGGTACTGTTCTGTTCTTTTTAGGACTGATATTTTGATGCTACAATAACATGAAAAGTGTGTGTGTAGTTTTAAAGTGAATGGAGAACAACAGCTTTAAGGCACTCTGGCAGTAGTGGCCAGATAGTAGATTCTTGTTCAGTATCTGCCCCTTTCTTCCAAAATGTTTTTCCTGTGACTTCCAGACACACCAAGAGTTTCTTCAGTACCTGAAGTGGTTTTTTTCAGGGGGTCTGTCAGTCTGTCAGTGCATCATGATCCAGGTCAGGTTAGGAAAGTGCTGGAGCAGTGCAGGCAGGTGCGAGATTGGACTTCTCTCTTAGGGACTTTGTGGCTTCTTAGGGCTAAGAAGTCAATTTGCTTTTAGTCACCTAAACAGTGTAAACATCACTGCTTTGGTGGGTGTTCTTGCTGAAGAAAACATTTTACTGCTGGTTTGTCTCATCCTAGTTAACTTTGTTGAAGGAGTTTGCCTCATCCAAAGTTTTCCAGACAGTCAGGTGCCACCTTGTACCCTATCCAGGTCACAAAATGCAGGATTGACTGGTAAGGTTGCCAGCCCAGGCTGTCACAGGGTTCAAAGTCATAAACAAAAAAAAAAAAAAAAAAAAAAAAAAAAAAAAAAAAAAAAAAAAGTCAGCAAAAGATCAGTGTGACTCTCTGGCTTGTCCGGTTTTCTCCCTTTATGCCCAACATTTTGGAATAAATGAGGAGCACTTCAGTTGGTGTTTTTGCACCCCACAGTCCCTTACTTGCTTACAAAACTGGGATGACAATTGAAGCAGCATAAGAAAGATACCAATAAGGTTTTGAATCCTCTCTCCCAGGGCTTCCTGTTAGAGCAGAAAAGAGCAGTACAGTTGCTGAGAGTGTGACCAAGGCAGGAGGACTCCCCAGTGGCCACACAATTAGGAGATTGTCCCTCTGAGCCAGTCAAGTCACTTCACAGGGAGCAGTGGACAGCTCCAGAAGGTGATGACAGCATCACAGCACAGAGCCTGGCCGAGGTTCATAGCTTGGGGTCAAAGCATCTCTAGTGTCTCACTGGTGTTCAGAGTTCCCCAGACCCCTCCTATCCCACAGGCTTCTCCAGTCAGCACAAAAAGGGATAGCACTACAGGAATTCATCACCCAGCCTGTGCTTAATGCTGTATTCCCTGAGCCAGAGCTTGGCATGCAGCTGACACTGGCTGCTGGACTCAAATCACAGGGCTGGCTGTGTTCTCTTTTGATTCTTCTTTTCACTTCCACTGACACTAGCAGATCATGTTGCAGAGGCAGAGGTGAGTGTGGCATTCCCTGCCTGATCTGGAGCCTTCCAAGCCTTTGCAGCACAGGTCAGTGAGCTCAGGTGAGCCAGGGCACACAGTCCCAGCTACCCGTGGCTGCTTCTTTCACCCCGTGCACAAGAGCTCTGCCAAGGTGAATGCACACGGGTGTTAAAGCTCGTGTTGTCCCAGCTCTGTTATTCCTAGCCTGTAATGCAAGCTGAAAAAAAAACAGATTTACATGAGTCTGTCTGCTCAGAGCCCCACAATTCCCCCTCCCTGTTCAGTTCCCCCACATGTCAGTTCTAGAGACTGGATTGAGAGAGTTGTACTATAATTAATAATTTTATATTCAAAAGGTTTACTGAGCATGATTTGTTTTGTACATATTGGAATATGATTTAACTTATTTTTATTGCCCCTTTTAATCTTTTTTTTTTTCCATAAGGAAAAGACAAAAATCCCCATCCTCTCTCAATGTGAAGTTGCTGTGTTTTTATGTGTAGTCTGCCAGTCAAACACACAACAGGCAGAGGATTTCTCACCATCCCTACAGCTATCTCATTTTGGTTTTCACTGTCATTTGCATTCATCTGGGACTTTGCCTATATTATGTTCTTTCCTCTCTGCTGCACAGTCTGCACAGAGCAGGGAATGGGCAATGCAGGCAGGATTTCCTTTTTCTTCCTTTCCCCTTTCTTGAGTGCTTTACTTACCAAGGAACTCAGTTCCTCTAGGAATTGTGTGACTGAGGGTAAAAAATACAACTGTCCCCACACCTGCCTTCCACCCTCCATATTGTAGATCAAACAGATTCAGCTTCTCTGAAAGTGACTGTGGCTGAACTCATCCTATTGGGCTGAATGTGTATGGTTTGCACTTTCCCCCCCACTTCAGGACCTTAAAACCAACAAAAATAAATGGCAACTGTTTTAACTTGAGCCGAGTAACACTTAAAGCTTTATATATTTATTTATAGCATCTTACAAAAAGTGTTAAAAGGTTTTTTCTTCCACAAGAAAAATAAAATTTTACAAAATCATCTAATTGTTTTTGTCTAGATCAAGGATGAATGTTAGCAGATGAAATAAACCCTAAAATTGAGTATCTGTTGTGTGTGTTGTCCTTGCATTGGCCTTTGATGCTGTTTCAGTGTAATATGTCTTGCCTGTTTATTACAGAGAGATAAAGCTGCCAGTGCAGTTGATGGATAATATTTCTTTTCTGCTACAAAAACAGACTCCTGGATAAGAAATATTCAAGCAGAAACCACAATCTGTTGGTTCCTATTGTTACATTTGAGCCAACATTGCAAAAAGCCCTTAAACCTCATGGAACCTGTCATCTTTTAAAAATTACCTTTGATATTGTACAGTGTTCTTAGTTTTCTTTTTCAGAGGCACTGCGAAGAACACATTTGCAGGCAATAAATAGAGGTTGTTACACCAAATACTGTGGAATAATTAAGAGATTTTTTTTTGTTTGTTTCATTCTCAGAAGTATTTTGTTGTGTGAAAACATTCTGCAGTTACTGGGCTGAGCCATGTCTTGTTTTGCACAATGAAAGTGAGTTAGGGGTAAGAGGCTGATGATAAAAGTGTTTCACAGCATCCCGAGTGAGAACAGAAGGTATTTATGTAGGTGTAGTGAGTAACAGAGCTGTGATTTTACCAAAGCATCCTACAGCTCCCACTTGGAGGGAGGGGCTGTGCAGGTGCTGCTGGAGGACTCAGGTAAGGGATGGTGTGAGAGTGAAGCAGAGACAACTCTTTAACTAATTAAAGTTGAAAGGGGGTATATTTATTACAGCACTGGACACATGGGGAGTGACTGCCCAAAGACGTGTAAAAAAATCACAAACTCCTGCTCTCTATTTATCCAAGGTTTTACATATTCAGGTGGTTTCCAGGACTGCTTCTATGATGCCTCTTAAACAAACATTAGCTCTCACCTCATAATTAGCTGAATATCCATTACAGCTGAACAATTGTCCCCTTTAATTGGGTCAGTGGGCTTCTGGGGAGGAGGTAAGGCCTCTTCCTCATGGCAAACTCCTCACCTGTGTCAAGCTGGCAGGGCTCCTTGGCCTGCTGGTCACGGTCCAAACCTCCTCTTGTTCTTAGAACCCCGTGGTATTTATGGCTCCTGCACTCTTGCATACTTCATGTATCACCTGTCATTCTTTTCCCCACCTTCTTTCAGTTATCCACTAATTGATAGCAGGTGGTATTGATACACCTGGTATCAATTAGCTTCCTTGTTAAGCTCTAATCACAGTATAGGATCTTTGCTAACTGCATTTCCAACTTAACCCCTTGACTCAAGGAGGGCACCTGAGATCCCAAGGGGGCTCAGCTGTGAGGGGAGGGGACAAAGCCCTTGGGTCAGCCTCTCTGGCTGTGCTGGTGCCACTGCCCAGGAGCTCTCATGTCCTGCTGAGCTGCAGGAGGCATTTCTCTGGACCAAGCCAAGGTGCAGGCACAGCTTGCTGCGCTGGGTAGGAGCCCTGCTGTTCCTGGCTCAAGGTGCTTTTTGTCTCCTCAACCTCTCCAAAAGCCATGAGGATGCTCTGCCACAAGAAGTCTGGGCAGGTAAAATGTTTTCATTTGCACGTGGTGTTCCTACACCAGGTTCTTGCTCTCCGTGCTAGGAGCCTTCAGGAAAAGGTGAGGAGGGGGGTAGGATAGCTACCTAGTAGGTGGGAGCTTCTGCTATTGCAGAAGGGCAAAGGAGCAGAATGAATGCTGGAAGGAGAGTTAAAAGAAGCTGAGAATTTACTGAGGGAAGGACCTCCAGAGTTTTGGGATTTTTTTTCTTGGTTACACTGATGACTACTCAGTTTCTTTATTCTTGTGTCCAGAATGTTTCTGTTCTATCTGGTGATTTTACACTCTCCAGCACTGCCTCTGGGAGATGTGCTGCCTCAGGTTAGTTAGTGGGTCCTTGTAATGCTGAACTTCTTTGTTGTCACAGAGCAGAAAGAGGGACATAGGTCCTTGCATAGTTAAATGTGTATCTAGTGGTGACTGCATGTTTCTGTGGATTTTGCAAAAATGGTCAGATTTTAGGAGAGTCCCAGGCCTTGCAGTTTGTAACGTGATGCAGTACTTCAGTGGCACTTAGAGTAGGGATGTAAATAAACTTATACACAGATAAAATAAAATTATGGGCTTTCTGCAGTTGGAAATGTTCACATTTCCAACCCAAATAGCTGATTTGGGCATAGCTCCCCTCTTTGCAGCAGGGGAAAACCAAGGCACATTCATACACAAACTTAAAAGAATATATTGTGGACTTAACAGTAAAGGAGTTGAAGTTTTACTATAGCAGTTATTTCATAAACTTCAATTAGAGGGGATGTAGTCAATGAAATATTCACTAATTGAGCAGCATTTATTAAATTATTGCTATGTATCTCTTAAAGCCATAAGAGGTTCAAGGAGGCAAAGCTGCTCTAGCAAGGCCCTGGCTACTTTAATTGATCTGGGAAGTAAGTGGCTTGGAAAAGAGACCATGCATGTTCAGATTTTGCAAGCATCTCTAAGCCTAAAATAAGTCTCTATTTGTTGGTCAGACCATGCTGTAGCACAAGCAGGAGCTTTTGTATGTGATACTGCTTGTTAGAGCTTAGAAATTCTTTGTCCAATGTGAATTTACTAATTTCTCTCTTTTGGTGATGCTCTTCTGATAAGCTTTTTTTACTCCTGAGCACTTTCATGTCCCTGCCTTCTCTGGCCCACTGCTATTCCTGCTTCACAGAAGGTTTGTCCCCAGAGGCGGGCATGCAGTACCTCAGAAATTATTCTTGTGACCTTTGCACAAGGAGCTGCAGAACTGAGATGCTTCTTTTAATCAACATTCAGCCAACAACACAATGGAAAAGTTGAATACCTATCCTCTAGGAGCTGGGGATGGATGATGGGTAGCAGTGCTTTGCAAATGTTTAATGAACTAGGTCTTATTTATGTATTTATTTTGTCCTTCCCCATTAATATATTCTATTAGAGTCCAGATGTTTGTGCAATGAATGAGTAATAGTGATAAATAATAAGCATTTAATTCAAGTGACTTTAACATACTCTGGTTATTACTGGGTTCTATTTAAAACTTTCTTATTGACTTGAACCAAATGTTATACTCAGTTGTGCTGTAAATGGGAAAGAAATTCCACATGGCCTAATCTAGTTAATTCAGGCTGGGTACCTGATCCTGAAATGAATATGTGGTAATCACTCATCAACTTTCTGGCACAGGCAGTGACAACACATATAAATCATACAGCCTCTGTGAGATGGTAAATAACTTTCCTGTAGAGCCCCTTCTGTGGGATTGGATTATTAGTGCCAGACATTGTTTTCTGAACAAGAGCTCACAGCCAGATTGGTGAATGCTCAGATGTTTTGCATACTACAGCAGCCTCCATCAGGACTGATTTCTACTTAGCATCAGAATATTTGATATGAAGGAAAGAAAAGAACATATGATAAGTGAGAATTTATAAACTGAACTCAATTAGCCACAACTTCATGTGGGCTTTTACATTTTACTGGGTTAGTGAATGATCATTCCTTTTGTATTACTGGAAATGCTAAAGCCGTGCTGCTACTGGAGTTCCTTAATGGAGGCTTTGCTGCCTGGCTGGAGAACCTGGGGCTTGGAAAACTGCTGCTGGGAGAGGTGTGCAACCTTCTGGACTCAGGGATCTGCTGCTTGCTAGGTTTTTGCTCCAGTGCCAAGTCGTGCAAATAATTAAGGGTACGTGGTGCTCTGTTTTGAGGGCAGTCTGGCCTTCTGAAGCAGCTAAAATGACCAAATTCAGCTGTTTTGGAAATGAAAATGGAGCCGGGGGTCCTGTTGGAGGAGAAACCTGATAGGAGCAGCTTAGCTGATGTTATCAAGGGAGCCTTCATCACGACTCTTCTGCAGAGGTTTTCTGGTGTTTATTCTGAATTCTGCTGTTTTCTCTCCCCTGGCAGAGCTTGTCAAAGGAAAGTGCAACACTGCAGTGCTGGCCCTCATGGGCACGGCCTCGTCCTCAGTAGTTTGTGTTGCCCTTAGAGAAAACACCCATAACCTTTTGGAAGCAGTGCTCAATCTGCGGGCATACACAGGGTTTTTTGGCAGTATGTCAGTAATTTAGGGTGATTTTGGTGGCTGTGTGCCCCTGTCCTGGTGAGCGGTGTGGCTGTGCCACAGGCAGCAGAAGGCCTGAGCATGGCTGCCCTCTCTAGGGAGGGACAAGCTGGAGTGACAAACCCGGGGACTGCCAGGCCAGCACACCGAGACAGGGACACGCCTCAGGGGACACAACCTCTGGCCAAGCTGAGCTTTGTGCTGTGGGTGTTTTTGGGGACAGCGGTGTCCTCCAGCAGGGCTGGCCTGCCAGCCAAGCTCTGGAGATGTGTGCATGCTGGCTGCATTTTTATATGCACATTTAAGGACTTTCCCAAGAAAAATCAAACCATACACCCACAGGGACAGTGTGGGGAGGAACAATTACAGCAATAAATAAAGATTTCTGCTGGCATGCCAACCCAAGGCTTTTCTGTCTCCTCATCAAGTGATCTGCCATTTGTTAGCAACTGCTTGTTAGGGCTTTTCTGCTCTAGGCCTGTTCTTGCAGTTCTGTATATTTTACTCACCCTGACAAGAGAAAAGAACTCTATTAGTAGAGGCACTAGCAATTCACAGTGCCCATAACATCTGTGGCAGGGCTAGAATTACAAATCGCATCAGCATATTAGTTTGTTTGTTTGTTTGTTTGTTTTGCGTCTGTTTGGGAATTTCATTAACTGTCTCACATTTTTGGTTGTGGGTTATTTTTTTTCCCAACTCTCCTTGTTGAAAACCATTTGTTTCATCACCCTTCCTCATTCTTTGTAAAGGTGGCCTTCAGGTCTGGGCTGGCAGTGAAAGATTGTGAGGCAGTTTTCTCCCTGGATGGGAAGGTGGCAGGTGGAAAATCATGTGCTCCTTCCAGCCTCTATCATTCATTTCTTAGGTAGTCCAAACAGCCTTTACTGCATTAAAAGCACTTAGGTGTGTTTCTCACCCTCCAAAATTTGTTTTTGACTTGTCTGAGGTGTTTTCTCCTCAAGCCTTCTTCTCCTACTGATGTTTTATTTCTCTTTTACTGGCACAGACACCTCATGGGAATAACTTTGCCTGTAAGGTGTCTGATGCTTTCTGCACTTCCATATATTCACTTGCATACTTTCAGTAATTAAGGCACAGTTTTCTGTGACTGAAATGATGCTGAAATGTCTGGAAAACGGGAAGGTGAGTGTTGGAGAGGATGAGCATAAGGGGATAAAGACAGATGAGCTGGTAGTCACCAAACTGTGTCGCACTTTTTAAGGGTAGGGTGGAACCCAAAGCTCTCATGCTGGCAGAGATGATGCTCCAGGATAAAATAAATGGAAAGATCACTTTGATTAACTGCCCATCTCTCCTCTCCCTTACTCTATCTCAAGCTCTGCCACCTTGATAACCACAGGCATGTCTGACTTGTCAGGTGGCTTCCGTTTAATTCTTGAGAATGAGCCAAATTATTTTTCCTGTCATATTTAAGGTCCTTCATATTGTTAAGTGGTGGGTGTAGTAAAAAAGAATTGTATAGAAATGTGCTTAAAACACTGACCTAGGAGGTCAATGTGCTTCTTTTCATCTGTTTTAGAACTCCGTTGTTTCCCCTCGCTCCAGAGCTTCACTCTTAAATTAAAAAAAAAAAAAAAGTTAAAAAAACCCACAAAATACCACAAAAATACTTTCCTTGTCTGGGGTTTTGATACATAATAAATGCTGCAGGTTTTCATTCATTGTGTTATTTTGAAGCGCTGTAGCATTTGTTCATCAAATGTGCCCTGGTGGTGTGATAAAACCACAGACCACAGTGAGCCCCTGCCTCAGGGCCCTGGAACACAGATCCTGAGGAAGGAGAATTGGTTTTGCCTCACCCCTGGGCTCTGGCATCATCCATGATTTTAATGGGAAGGTGAGAAAGGAGCTTCTCACTGTCAGCCTTGTAAGGACCTGCAGCCCTGTCTCATTGAGAATAAATAAAAACTGCCTCTTGTCAAATTTACATTTAGTCCCTCCAAAATGTGAATGCTACTAACTTCAAAATATTTTCCTTAAAGTATTTTTGAAACTGGCCTATTTGGGGCATGTAAAAATACAGAATTCCTCCTTAATATTATTGTAATCCTGTTTAAATGCCTGGTTACCCTATCGTGCTTTCCTTATCTACAGAGCAGGCAATGAGCCATGATTTTGAGGGGACAATGATTTGATGACACTGATGGGGCTCTCAAGCTCCATTAGGGTGCATGAATCACAAGTTAATTAGTCATTTTTCCTAATATAGTGAAGTTCTGTCATTAATCCTACAATTCCTTGTCAGATTTATTATTATCTCCTGATGGACTGTTCTGCCTCTTCTCTCAAAACTTTCTCATGTTATGAGGTAAAGTTTTTATGGGTTTTTGTAGTTTTTAAGTTTTTTAAATACTAGTTTATTTTCTTTGAGTAAAAACTTTCCAGGATTATACTTTATTCCACAGAAGTAAAGATTTGAAACTACAGCTTCAGGAGTTTTAACTACTACAGACTTTCATGGTCAGTTAGACCCAGAAAATTATGAGGTCTGATTGACACTCTAGATAGAAGATGTTAGGGTCTCTTCTCCAGTCACAGAGCTGCTCCAAAAATACATTTGGGAGTTTCCACTTGTAAAAACTCCTCCATGCTAAGGGTACATGCACAGGTTGGGCTCTCTATGCTGTCAGGAGAATCTGGGGGAGGATGGCCTGGACTTCCCTTGGATTTTGTTGGGAGAGCTGAGCTGAAGTATTGGAAGTAATATCTGATACAACCTTTCTCTGCAAGGTATTTTAAGGTTAAATTATCCAATTAAGAAATGACACCTAGATTATTTTCACTTTTAACCCAATAACTAATCCCTCGTGTCCCACACTGTGGACATTTCTGTCCAATTACAAAATACCACCCAAACCCATGGAGAAGAAGGACCAGCCTCCACCCTAAAACCTCCATCTAAGCTTTATAGAGGTTTAAGGTTTTTTGCTAAAACCTTAAACTCTAAGTTTTCCACCATGTGATGTGACACACTTCTATTCAAACTCCACACCCACAATCCCAGTTTTATAATTCAATTTTAAAAGCCTTCTCCACAGCCTCAGGTCAAGTGTAGTATTTTCTTGAGGGTCTGTGCCTTTCAGCAGAGAAAGTTTCAAATTCTCAGCAGATTCTCAACTGAGAATCTGCAAAGATTCTCTCAGTAAATTCTCCACTCTCAACAAGCAGATGCACTGCTTGGATAGATCCAGGGTTCTGTCTGTGGGGCTGTTCACTGCTTGCTCTGGTAGGATTGGAAGGGGACTTTCATTTTATAGATTAAGTCTTTTCTAAAAGGTGGGATGTCTGAGGGAACTGGAAATCAACTTTGAGTAGCAGCTGCTCTCCACAGAGAAATCTTCCTTCCAAGTCTGCAAACGCTTCATCATCTGTCCTGTGTGCAGTCCAGAAACACTGACCCACTATAACAACCAAAACATTTCCTTGGTTTGCATCTCCAGACCCCTTAACGCTGCTAGGGCCAGCTAGGCTTGAAGAACGAGCACAAGTGTGGTGTAAAAAGTTAATGTTGCCTCTCACTTTGCTGCCAGCAACAATTTGGCAGGAGGTTTTCTCATTGAGGGGGTTGAGCGTTTGGTTTGGAAGTTTTTTTAGATCCTTAGGCAGCAGAGAATTTCCTATATACTAAGGATGGAAAGCTAATAAGGCTGGTGAAGAATGTAGGTATTTAAATTTTTTATTTTTACATAATTTTGATATCCTGAAATTGAAGGTAACAGATACAGCATAGTTGGACAATTGCCCCAAATCCAGCTATCTGTTTTATAAACATTACGGTGTGATTTTAGTAAGTTGGTAGAAACAAACTTGTGGACCAACTCTTCAAATGTGCGTTTGGGTTGCTTTTCTGCAAGGCAGGGGGAGACCTGAACCTGAGTGACTTCAAGGAAGGTGAACGTTGTTATCTGGGCAGGGGGTGGGATGTGCCAGGGGACAGTCTGAGGGAAACAAGCTGGAATACCCTGCAGAACAGGAGGAAGAGTTGAGGAAAGGGAAGGAAGGAGAAGGTGGGAGCCTGAGGAAGCTGTGGGCTGCAGCTCTCCCCTATGGATGTGGGTATGAGAGGGCAGCATGGCTGTGGGAGAGCTGGAGAGGTGTTTCATATATATTATTATATTCCAAAACACCAAACTCTAAGTTTTCTACCATTTGATATTACACACTTCTAATCAAATTACGCACATGTAATCTCAGTGCTCTCAATCAATTTTGGAAGCCTTCTCCACAGCCTCAGGTCAAATGCAATGTTCTCCTGAGAGTCAGAGTCTGTCAGCAGAGAAAGTCTAAAATTCTCAACATCCAGAACTCCAACAGAGAGGCTCTAGAAATCAAACTGAGAAATTAGAACAGCCCCAGCAGCAAAGAGTTTTATTTGTAAAACTGCAGAAAAGTAGATTGTTTCCACATTTTTGTTGGAGAATTCAAGCCCATGTGCAGGTATGGACTGTTTTCAATAGTTCTGTTCATTCCTGGCTGCTGACTGAAGGTTTGGGGAGCCAGACCTGGGTTGCTTTTGAATTGCAAATGGAGAAGTGAGAGATTGGCCATGAACCTGCTCTGGTACACAAACAGTGCAGCTAGCAGCATGTCCAGCACAGTAACCACTGTACTCAACAGCACCTTATCCTGCTGCAAGCTACCTGCTTACTTTGAGTTTTTTAGCACAGCTTCTTGCAAATGAATCCTTCTCCCCTCCTTTCAAAGCTCGTGTTTCGTTGCCTTTCAGTCAAAATTATCTGCTCCTTTTAATTACCCCCTGCTCTACTCTTTGAGACTTGGCACAGCATGCAGAATTGAAAGAATTTCCAGCCCACATTGACTCTCCTCTAAAAAATTCACACAGAAATCAGGGAAATATGTGAATTTTCTGAAAAGCAGAGTGAGTCTCTCTTGTGGGAGAGAAAGGGAGTCATGGTTTAAGTAAGGATTAGACAGTTCCTGCTTTCGAAAGTGACAGTTGAGAAGGAACTACTCCTTCCACACACAGTGATGAGCAAGTGCTCGTGTGTTTTGTGAAATATTTAGTTATGGCTCGTTGCCTGCTCTGCAGATCAGGTAAGCCATCATGTGGAATGTATTTGAGAGCATTTCCCCCAGCTTCATGTGAGGCTGTTCCTGCTGAAGGCTCACAAATGTAACTCGGGGCTTTTCCCTGGAAGGCCTGAGGAAGTATTTGTGCCTGCTTGTTGCCAGACTTGAAAACACAGAGCCTTGTGTTCACTCCTTAAAGCATCCTGCTCAACTGCAAGCATGCTTTAAAAGGAAAAGAGAGATGAGAAATTACTCATGCTTCTCTGTTCAGAAGTGTGCTGGTGAGAAGGAAAGTGATCTCCTCTGGTTGGAATTCCAAGGAGTAACCTCTTTTCCAGGTCAGGGAGTTTCCCACAGGAGCAGTTTGTAGGCTGCTGCTCGGAGAGAGCTTTGTGGTAAACTGTGTGTTTTCTGAGGCTGGTGAGACATGATGCACTTTGCTGCAGGACTTTGAAATTTTTTTGGCTTTTTGGGAAACATGCATATATTGTTGTGGGAGACCACAGCCAACTTTTATCTTGGGCTCCTCTCAAAAAAAAGAAAAAAAAATCAGCCAGGAATGAGGGTTGAAATGAAAAGACTTTCGGGTTGTAATGAATATTTCTTGGTTGTGAATTCTGAAGGGGCTTTGAACAGGTGTAAGAACCTTTCCCAGAGTGACATCTCATGGATACAAACACCAGAGTCCTGACAGGACTGCCAGAGGGAATCACGCCCAGTTAGCTGCTGGATGTGTGCACACTTGGCTGCCTCCCTGCCCTGCAGCCCCAGAGGCAGGAAAACGGCTCTGCTCTGAGAAAAGAGGGAGCAGGAAGAAGGAAAAGAGTGTTTAAAGGTAGCTGGAGTAAGTGACCTGTCTGGAAGCCTGTCTGCCCATCCGTGAGCTGCTGAGCAGCTGTGACACTGCTCCTGTGATGCCTCTTGGGGCTACCTAAAAGCAGAGGCCAGACAAAATTAAGGGAACACAAAGCAGTTCTATTTATTGAATGGCCTTCAGGTACGTTTTGGGCAGATGAAGCCCCCCAGGGGTGGCACCCAAAAATGGACCATGGCTCACAGGTTTTCACACTTTTATAAGTTTGGTCCATTTGTATATTGGGGGTTCATCTTCCAATTCCAGCTTCAGGTAACAAAGTCATTGACCCCAGGTTTGCTCCCCCCAACTCACTTTAGTTTTACATTACTTGGGGCCTGAGGCAGTGAGGTGTCCTTGATTTCCAGGCCTGGAGAGGAATTGCTGTGTCTGCCCAAAATGGGAAAGCAGCAGCTCACACTGTGTGTGGAGTTTAGAGCTATACACTAAAGAACTGCAGGGTTGCAAATAGATGAAAAATATAAAAGCTGAAATCCTAAGGCATCACCTGAAGTACTCAGGAGCACAGAGCCATGGGAACCTGGCCCACCAGGGAGGGATGAGAAAGCAGGTTGGAGCTGAGGATGAGATTCTAAAACCATCTCTATATTGAGCTGTCTGAAACACTTGGTCAGTGTGGTGTGATGCTTCTGCACAGAGCAGAGCACAAAGCCTGAGTAAAGCACTAGAACTTCATGGTCTGCATAGGAAGATGCAGCTCAGCTGTGGGGCAGCTCCACAAAGGGGGCTCAGATCCTGTGCACAGGACACTGCAGGATTAGGTGCTGTTCCCTGCAGCTCTCTTGGAAAAGTTTGTGTCTCTGCACACCACGTGAGCGTTGCCAGGTCTCACAGACCAGGGTTTAGGAAGGTTTTTTTCTCCTTACCCTTTCGTGGCATTCTGACTTCTGCTCTCCTACCCAGTCTGAAACAAGCTTTTATGTTCCCTAGAATTTAGGGTCCTGATCCAAAAGCTGTTTAAATTTTCAGGAATGGTTTCACTCTGTGCAAAACCTGCCCCTCCATAGCTCTGGATAGAACAGGGCAGGTCACAGACATCCCTTCCTAGACTGGCAAGAGCAGCTCTTTGAGCTCCACCCAAGGGCATGCAGATCTCCAGGACGTTCCATGTTAGGTTTGAAAACTTGGCTCTTACATTCACTTTTTCTGCCAGTGGAGCCAAACCCCATAGTGAGATTGTAGCACTTGCAAGAAATTTGCTCCTCTTTGATGGGTGGGAAGAGGCTGGAATTAGCAAATCCTCTCTCTTAGCTGGAGTCTGGGGTTTTCTCTGGTGCCCACAATGCCCTGACTTCCCTCGGATGCTGATGCCCACAGGAGCCTGACCAGACACGTGGCTTTGGACTTCCTGCACCATATTAAGAGGTAATAGAGGTGCCAGTGTTACAGAGACAAGCTAGAACTGCAGCTAGTTTTCAGGGAATTTACTGTGCATCTTTTTTTCTGCATATTCTCTACTGGTTTTGGATATGAATAGAAGAAAAGCCACTGCTTGGCTACTGCCTTTGGTATGGAAACAGTCTAGAGCATCAGGAATCCTCCTTTTTTTTTTTCTTTTTTTTTTTTTAAGGCTAATAATTCAAGTTTTTCAAGATCATTGTGTGCCACCATATGGCATGCTTTAGCTGCACAGGGAACAGGCTTGTGTTGAGTAACTCTGTGAATCTTGGAATCAGTGGAATTCTCACCAGACTGGGATGTCAGAATAACCAGGGTAGGGTGTTTTGATGTCAGCACAGCTGCTGATGTGGTACTGCTGGGTGGCTTTGCTGTGACACAGCTCCTTGCAGGACTGCACTTCTAATTTGCACCTTCATGGGTAGCGTTGTCACTTTAAATGTGACTGGTTTAGGTTGAAAAACATAAAAAAGATCACTGCTGAGAGTTGCAGGGATCCCAGAGGATCAATGACTTTATTGAAGACTGTGGCTAACCCAGCTGTGCTCAGATCAGGCTGTGCTTCCTCGTGCTGTTTGCCAAGGGAGGGATTGCAGGAGCTGGGGGTCCCTGGAGCTCAGGGAGGGGAGCTGGGGGTCCCTGGAGCTCAGGGAGGGGAGCTGGGGGTCCCTGGAGCTCAGGGAGGGGAGCTGGGGGTCCCTGCAGCTCAGAAAGGTTTGCCTGGAGTTTCCTAACCTGCCCCTGTCCTAACAGAGGGATTCAAACCTCCAAGGCAGACGGGCTTTGTCTGAAGTATTTTATGTGAGCATCTTTCTGTTGGTTGGACTGTAGGAAAAGCCACCACAGGATGGGAAGGTCTCAGGGAGATCAGGGAGGTGTCTCTGTGCCTGCAGGGTGATCTCCAGGCTGCCAGAGGTGACCTGGGCTATATTTGCTGTGTTACAAGTGAGCACATTCTCCATTTATTGCACACAGACCATGTCTGTGGCCTGCATTAAGGATAGGCTTTACACATAATGTTGGATATCCAAATCTCAGCAAGCACTGGTGAGTGAAAGTGAGAATTTGTGGCCACTGCTCAATGTCAGAGTTGAGCTCTGTGATGAAATCTCTTCCTGTGCATGGCCTCTACACTAAACAGGCCTCCAATAATACCTGGTGACAGGGGGGTTGATGGTATCTTCACTAGGGGAAAAGAAACTAATTCAGGACAAAAGTGATTTTTTCCACTTGTTACCTGATGAGCTGTGAAGTTCTGCTTCAGCCAAGTGGTGTGGAATTATTACCTTGGAACTGCTGATTAGACTGAGCTCTGGTTTTTGCTGCAGGCTCTGTGATAACAGAAAATGGACACCTGTTCTGGGGCTGCTCTCAGGAGATGCTTGAAAAGCTGCTGCCTGGTGATGCAGCACTCAGCTCCTTGCAGATAAGCAATGGTTATCTCAGTCAAAATTCCTTTTCTGCTGACCTTAAAGCAGGGTCAGGACCCTGGATTTCTGTTAAGTTACTTTGCTTTTAAGCTGCCCAAATAAATATTGTTTCTGCACACTGATGCAGCTGTGTCATAATTGTTAAGTTTGAAGTTTTTTGCCAGTCTCGTGCTTGGTGTTTCCATTTCTCACCTCCTCATTAATTAACTCAGAGTTCAGTGACAGCTTAGGAGTCTGTCTGCATTTCCCATCAGAGACTTGATGCAGATCTGCATTGTGATCATAAATAGGTGAGGACTGCTAAGTAAATACTCAGAATGTGAATATATTGCATGACACCAGAGGAACACATATAAAGGGAGTTTTTCTAGGCTGCTTATTTACAGCTTCAATGGAGGTAGGAGTTGTTAATGCAGTGACTTGGATCAGGCATCAGAAAGTTCATTTGTATTCTCATAACAACTACAGGATTGCTTCATTTAATTCCTTGCTTTTACTTTAAAGGTTTGCTTCTACATTGCATCTAATTTATGTAATTTTCAGCAGCTGTGAAAAATGAGCTTAGTCCCATCTCTGCCCTTCCACTACAGATAGGCTTTTTTGTTTCTTTTTTTCTTTTTAAATTCATGTGCTCCCACTTTTTTGTACACAGTGATGATGTGACCTTAGAATCAGCACATTTGGAAACTTGGACTGGTAAAAACAACCCCACCAAAAGAAAAAACTGCTCTAAACATTTATTCTCATCAGAGCAGCTGGCTGAACCTATTTGCTTTCCAGGTGTGGGGTTAATGCAGTGGGTGAAAGGAGAAGGGCTGGGAGCAGCTCTCCCTGGGACAATACTTGAAATAGGTGCAGCTCAGATTGTACCTGTGTTACTCCATCGTGCAGTTTACTCACAGTGAGATGTTCAGAATGCATTGATTTATATTTTACTACTTTGCTCATAACAGTAAAAAGCATTAGTACAGTGCAGGGTTGGTGGTTTCTTGGGTTTTTTTGTTTTGTTTTAAAATCCAGATTTCGCCTTTCTAAAGCTAGAATGGCTCTGTTTTGTGTTCCTGTTACATACTGAGCTTCTCTTTTGGTTCTGGATACGTAAATATGGTCACTTTGCTGCTTGCACCAATGGAAATGGTGCTCCCCATACTGGCTTTACCTTTTCCTATAAAAGTGCTTTTTCAGGAGTCCTGAGCTGCTGAGGAGCTCACTCTGTGCTGCCATGGGTCGCTCCCTGGGCTGTGTTCTGGGCTGCTCCTTTTTGCCCCAGGCTCACACTGAAGCTGTGTGATGCTCTGTGAAGTAAGGCTTTGAAGGAATGGCCCCTCTTGCATTCCAGAGAAATTCTTCAGCCCCACAAAACTCCATCTCAAGTGCAGGAGGTGATGCAAGCTGCTGGATTTTATGGCTGGTGTGGGTGTGCATTTCTTTGTGACAAACAGTTGAAAATGTTCTTGCAAGTTGTGGATCCAAAAGGCTGTTTGAAGGACAGAGGAGGTGTTTTGTATGGAACTGTCTAGCCAAGGTTCTGGTGCCTCAGTTCATGCCTCCTGGCAGCTGTCTGGGCTGTAACCAACAACTGACTACTTCCATGTCTGCTTTTTCGCCAGAATTTAGCTCAAAATGTTGTTTTATAGGTTTGAGCTAGTCTGTGTGTACAGGTTTTAGCCACCATTCAGAAAAGGCTCCAAGTATAATAAATTCAAGATGCTCACAGGGCCATAGTTACAAACAAAATTCAGTTGGTGTGACTCTGGATATATTATTTATTGCTATGCATTATTAATGACCTTGTAACACACCAGTGACAGCAAATCAGAGCCAAAAGGGAATAAAAAAGGACATAAATAGTTGAAATAAATAATGTATCTGCTTTCAGGTCATGAGTTCATCATTTCAGCAGTAGTGGGTTTCTTTGGTTCATTTTTCTGTCTTTGTAGTTCAGTACTTGTGCTTGTTTTTATTTGATCACTTGCCTACTAGATTAGTTAGAGAAGGCTGTGTGCTGCTTTTATAATTAGATGATGAATTAATTCTTTCTCTTCCTTCTGGTTGTGTTTTGGATTTCGATTATCAGAGTAGCCTGGCTACTGATTTCAGTAATTCGTCAATTATTTACCTGTGGCAAACAAACTGGCAGCATGCAGAGCTATTTTGTTTTTTTGAGTGTCTGAAACCTCAGAACTCTTGCTGGACAAAGCTTAGGAGGCAGTTTGAGGAACCACTCCCCTCTTCTTGGTGAGCACAGGTGAGCTAAGAATTCCGTGTCTTGGAAAGACATTTGGAGTTGCAGATTCCTGCATTGCTCCAGGCTCCTTGTCCCCTCCCTCCCCATCTGGGCAGCTGTAGATCCAAACAGAGGAAAGTTTGGGTCTGAGTGTGGATTGGATACCATGGCATGAAAAGTTTGTATCTCAGAGTCATCTCCATACTGGGCTTAAACATGAAGTAAGAAAAAACAAGTATTTCTTTTAAGTCCTGATTTTTCCGTGGCTGCTGTAGGGTAGTGACTGGGGGATTTGTTGCCTAAAGTAATTAATTTCTTCCTCTAAATCTGTGACATTGCTGGCAGCAGATGAATTTCTCAGACTGGCTGTGGTGCAGGTGCACTGGTCAGTGCTGGGGTGCACCGGTCTGAGCAGCTTCTCTCCTGTTCTCTGCTGCACAGACATGAAAGCTTTGCAGCCCTGTGTAACTGCAGTGAGCAAAGGAGCTGGGCAGCATTTAGGTGATTGCCAAGTTGGGTCCCTGTAGTAAGAGCCTTTTAATACCTCATTCCTTGATGAAATTCCTGGCCTTTGCTGAAGAGCTTTTAAAATCAACTTCCAGATGTTAAAATATTCAGTTTATGCTTGATGGGGCTGACTGTCTTCAGATCACATTTCTGCTTTTAGAATTCAGTTCTTGCTTTGATCAGCAACTCAGAGTGATCAGGTACATTTATTATTCCACGGATATGAGCTGGCAAGAGATTTTTCATGCATCAGCTCTGGTGGAGGGAAGACAAGCAAGGCAGGAACTGTGACAATGAGGAAAGGGATTGCATCTTGCTCCTCAGTGGGTTTGTCCAAAAGAAGTAAGCAGAAAGGCTTGGAAACTCTGGCAAAATGTGGAAACTCAGTGTTTCGAAGTGTGGCCAGAGCATCTCCTCAGCTCCCTGTGCCCCTCTGATGGTAACAGGTAATTTTGTGACTCAGTCACTGCATCCTCTCAGCTGCTCTGCAAGCACAGAACAGGGGGGGGACACACATTCACAACACCCTCTGGATATCCAGTGCTCACCCTTTAAAGAAATCAAATTTATTGGTTGTATCAGTGAACAGAATAAAAGACTGAAAAGTACACATTTGATTTTAAACCTTATGGTAGTTCTTAGGTGTTAATGTTATGCAGGCAGAAATGTTTCTCTGAGTGGGATGTGAGACAAGAGCTTCTCTTGGAAATAGGATCTTCCTATAAGAAGGTCAGTCTGAGTCCTCTCTGCCAGAAAAGGAGGAGGCAGGAAGATGATTCTTGAGCTATGCAGGTGTTTCTGAATTACCTTCTACAAGATTTATTGCCAGCTCTCAAAGAGCTTGTGATAGCTGTGATACAAGGCAGTGGACCAAATAAACCTCAACATAGTGCAAAGTCTCTGTGTTGGCTCATGATTTGCTCTAGAAAGTTGGTGGTAACTGAAATACCAGTTTCACTTTATTTTATTCTTAATAAACAGTAAAAAAAAAAAAAAACCTCAACCAATCACAGCAAAACAAATTAAAACCCAGCCCCAATAGGTCCAGAATTTGATATGTTTGGCTGCTCCTTTTCCTGGAAGCACTGAGACCTTTTCAAGGTAATTATATTTAAGTTTAATTGAAGAGCCTTGTAGCATAATAGCAGCAACTCTAGTGAGTGATCAGTACTCCACAGAGCTGCCACTCATTGCTTGTGTTTATGTCAGTGCAACAGTGGGGCACGTTTGTGGAGGTTTTTGGATTTTTTTTTCATGGAAGGCCGCAGATTCCCACTTTCAAAATTGCTGGAAATTGCAGGAAGGGGTCAGCAGGCACTTGTGGATTTTCAAAGCAGTGCAAGTGCTCCATCTACAGCTCAGAGCATCTGGATTGTTGTGCAGTACACCCAGAATTCTTTTTTAAGAATCTTAATTAAAGTACCACGCTGCTAAAAACTCCCTCACTGTGATTCTGAGTGGCCAGCTTCCAACAGAAAATTGTGTCACCTACTATAAAATCACTTTTTTTTTTTTTTTAAAGAACCTGGCTGGTTTATTCAGTCAGAAATTAATTGACCCTTGTAAGGGGGGTTGATTGCCCTTTTTCAGAGAGGGATGGTGGCACAGAGGAAAAAAAAAAAAAAAAAAGCTGTAAATTTTAAGTCAGAGGTTGATGTGAGGGGAAATGTTGATGTGATGCTCCAAAATAATGTTACACATTGCTACGTGTAAGCTGAGCTGGGCAAATGGATGATCTGCAGCACTGACCATGGGGAGGTTTGAACAGCTTCCCAGCAGCAGGGGGGGAAGAGTGAAAACCCAGCTCATTTCATGGGATTTGGATACTTTTTGGGAATGAAATTCTGCAAAAGTGGCTGTGGTATCAAGGTACTGGCCTTGGGGACTCAGGTGAGACCTTTCAAACCAGTAGTCAGTGATGCTGGGATAAATAATCACAAGATTCAGGAGGGCAAAAGCAGACATTTATTTCTGGGGCTTTTTTGAAAGACCCCAAAGGAATGGTGTGTGAAAACAGAGCAGTGTGTTCTTACAGAGATCTGAACAGAGCAGCAGCAGTGAATTTTCCCAGAAAATCCCACCAGTGTGGCTCCATCCAGAGTTAGAGGCACATTCCTGGAGCAGGAATAACTCAGTCAGCAGGACTGCTAACTGGCCTTGGTGGGTGCCAGCAGAGATAAAGCTTTATTTCCCCAAGAGAAAAAAACACAATCCTGAGCATGTCTTAAAGCAGTTTAATTTAAGGACAAGCAGCAGAACATTTGGGAAAATGTTCCTAACTCATTAAGCTTTATTAGGTGAAGATGGCAAAATAGTTTGAATAAAAAGGAGGATATGCAATAGGTATGCATGTGCTGCATGTAAAATCTTTAAAATATCACCTCTAGTGGGATACCTTCCATCAGTCTGGTGCAGTGGATGTTCAGTAGCTGCTATTTTAAGAGCTCTGTAAAGGGACCACTCAGTAGCTGGTATTTAGAAAGTCTGCAGAGATGGCTGGAGGAGTGACTGACCCAATGAAGTTGGTTTTTGACAAACTATGGAAGACAAGGCACATGTTCAGAGAAGCTCAGAAAGAGCTCCTTGTCCAAACATGAATTTGAAACCAGAGGGAAGCTCCTGGGAGATCAGGGGTGCCTTGAGAGCTAAAATTATTCTTGGGGGGTTTTTATGGGACATCATTCTTGTGAAAGCAGTGTAACTTTGAGGAATTACAGGTTTGGGATAATAGCAACACTGAGTGTAGTTATAAACAGTTCACAAAATCCTTGTTTCTTGTACTTTGATATATGTTACTGTAATATATTAAAATGTTATATATTTTCTATTAATAGATTAATATTATTATTTTTTAATGTTACTGTATTGCTGGGGCTAATGTTAAAAGAATTAAAACCTGGTTAGCAAAGTTTTAATAGTAATAATTAGTGGGAATCCCTACCAAAAAGATGTTTGAGATTCTTTCCCCCTGTGCTATTTGGTGCTTTCCTGGAGGTCTGGAAGCAATTGTGGTGGCAGCTGCTGAGCAGCAGTGAATCACACACAAAATCCTGAGGCCTCTCTCTGCAGGGGAACCACAGAAAGCTTTTGGTAACTTGGCAAGTTTGAAAGTGCACGTCTAGGAATATGAAACACAAAGACTTCCAGGAAAGAGGGGCTGAATTCCTGAGTCAACAAGGAGGTTTGGGGATTGTTGTGGACAAAGAAGTTCATAAGGAATTCTCAGAAGGTTGGGTTGGGATTCCTATGGAGCTTGATGGTATAAAAAGGCAAAAATACTTAGAGGATGAGGGTGGATATACAGAAATACACATGCACATAAACATGTTTTCTTGATGCAGTGTTGATGAAACTGAATTTATCCAGTTCTGGTGCCAAGTTTTAATTTTATTTATTTAAAAAAAAAAATTTAAAACACTCAACCAAGCAAAGGAGAGATTATCAAGAAAACAGTCTAAAGGCTAAGGGAAATATTTTGATGTCTGGAAGTACCTACTGCATATTTATTGTAGTAAATAAACTCCTAGATGGAGGGAAGAGGTTGGAGAATAAGAGCCCAAGAGCTGAGAGCAGCTCTTTCCAGCAGAGGAAGGAGATGGATATGTGGTGGAATCTTCCCCAGAAAAGAGGAATGAAAAAAAAACAGCCTCCTTTAGTGCTGAAAATTAATTTTAAGGACAGAAAGAGGTTGTCTGTTCTGCTGTATCTTTTAGGAGGAAGCCAAAAGCTGAGTACAGGTGGAAAGGTGAGAAATACAGCAGCCTTGGGTGAGAGCACTGAGCTGTGGCACTGCTGAGGCAGCTGAGAGGTCTCAGCATGTCCTGGTCCTCCTCTCTCCCCTCTGTGAGCTGGAAAAGGTCAAGCATTTCTTGGCTTTGCCAGTGGTGCTGCCAGGGAGGGCTTCACACACCCCACACCCTGCAGGCTCATCAGATCCTCAGCAAATCCACCTTCCCAGGTTCCGAGTTCCAGGTGCATTTGTGCTCAGGTGTGGCAACACTTGTGAGAGGAGGAGAATTGTGATCCTGTTTCCTGCTGGCCAGGAGCAGGAGAGGAGCCTGCTGTGCCAAAATCAGGTGGATTGCAGAGTTCTTTGTTCCAGTGCTTCACACAGAAGGAACGCTGCTCTCATTCCTCACCAATCTCCGAGCTGGCTAATAAGGAACAAATTCAATGTGTTCCAAGAATAAAGCAATCTTTCTTTGCAATGGTCTTAATAAACTCTAGGCAGCAATAAACCCTGCTAGGCAGCAGTGATTTTCCCAGTGTCCCAGTTAAGGAATGCTGCTCCATTACCTGGGTTCCAAGGAGCAGGCAGCTCCTTGCTGCAGTCAGAAAGAGATTGGGGGAGAAGTCTTTAAGTTAGAGAACATTCATATGTTGACTCCAAAGAGATGGATCTATAATATATCTGTAATTATATATAATATATATAATGATATATTATATTTAAAATCCATTTGTATGGTATAATCCATAAGCAGTACTCATAGTTGGGTGAATATGTCTTGGTTTGAAAAGACAGGTGTCTGCTGAAGGAATGTAGGAGGCTCCCCTGAAATGGAAAATTTCTCCCTCCCTCTGAATGATTATAATTTTGAAATTAAGGGGCTCTCAGACAAAGATATGGGAATAGGAATAACAGTTTTTTACTAGGAAAATTTTAAACATACAAATGCATAGTGCAAAGAAAAAAAAAAATAGCCTGGACACTGCCAGAATCAGAACATGCCCTGTCCCCCTGTGTGTCAGGGTGGTGGCAGCAGTCCCATCCCAGGGTGGCTCAGCCCTCCTGCAGTGCCAGCTGTGCTTCTGCTGGAGCAGGATCCTGCACAAGGGGGGAGTTTTCCTCTGGAGCTCCAGGGCTGGGGGAGATGGGTCTGGGCTCCTCTGGGAATGCAGTGGGAAGAAAGCTGTTCCTCTGGGAATGCAGTGGGAAGAAAGCTGCTCCTCTGGGAATGCAGTGGGAAGAAAGCTGCTCCTCTGGGGATGCAGTGGGGAAGAAAGCTGCTCCTCTGGGAATGCAGGGGGCAAAGGCTGCTGTGCCGTTCCCAGGTCAGATTGGATCCAGGTAGGAATGTTTGGCTCCTCCCCTGGGCAGAGCATCTGCCCATGGATGATGGAATTTTCTCAGCCATACAGGGACACTCAGTGGCCATGAACAGCAGAGATCTCCTGGAGGGAGGGTTGGTTGTGGAAGAGATAAAGAAAACTGTGCAGTGAGCAGCAGAGAACTGCCCCACCTCTGACAGAGGGACTAAAACACTCATCCCCATTTCCAATCTAAGACACTTCAGTGGCAAAGAGGAGGTAAGTAGAGTAAATGGAGAGGAATTTCCTTGTGGGAAGCTTTGAATGTTGGGATATTTACACTGTCACTGCTAGCCAGGGTGGGAGCATGAAGCGTAAATCCAGTGTCAGAATGAATTTTTTGTGGTGACTTCCAAGGCTGCTCTGGGCAGGTCAGTTCCTGGAGGAACCTTGTGCTTTGTGTCCCATTTTTGTGGTTTTGTGGCCATTGCTGAGTTTGGCATGGCAGACTGGAGAGGCTTGCTTGCAGAGGGTGCAGGTTTAACCCCTTCCCTGTGTGCATTTCTGCAGTGGCTGCAGATGAGGCTGCACTTGCTGGGCACAGTACGTGCAGATGTGTTCTGGCCAGCTGCAGCTGCTGCGATGTGAGCCAGGGGCAGCTCTGGAGAGCAGTTCCAGGACTGCTGAGGGCTGGTTCTGGATCCTCACTGAGGGTTTGCCCCTCGATCTGGGCACCTTCACCAAGGAGTGGTGGGAGGGCTGACCTGGCAAGCTGGGCAGAGCCTGCAGCACTTCAGCCAGAAGTATGGCTCAAGGGTTTCCTTGTGCTGCAGCCTGCAGTTGTTTGCTGGGGATGGGATTAAATCCATTAAATCCAGTGGATTTAATGGATTTATTCATTATTCATCCAGGCAGGGCTGGCTGCATGCAAGGAGTCCCTGGGGATGGGGCAGGAAGGGCTGCAGCAGCCAGAGCACAGCTGAGAGTGCTGCTGTGCTGTGTGCTGAACTCGGGGACGTTTTTGTGTGCACAGGAACTGCCAGGTGTGCCTTCTTTGGGCCAAAGCAGCAATTTGGGAGCAGGATCACTTCAGGATTAGCACAGTGTGCACGGGACAATGGCATGGGTTATCCCTGTCCCTGTGTCCAAGCCCTGGGGATAAGGGCAGCACAACTGGTGCTGTCAGACTCTGAAGTGCATTTTAGTGACTTTTCATCTTGTTAAGTCAGCACAAGTATTAATTTTCTTTATATCCCCATACAGCTAAATGAAAGAAAAATCTTAAAGTCTCATTTCCTTGCTATTTGCTTTTTAGTAAGGCAGTAAGATCATCCTTTTAAAATAAAATACATGGAAATGGGCAGGAAGAGCAGCTCGTAGCCAGGTGATTTGTTCACCTGTAGACAAAGTGCTGCCTGCCCTTGTATGGCTTTGTATCTTCCACAGAAAGAGCCTAAATGGTACCCAGCAAACCAGCAAGGAATGGGACAGTTTGCACATCAAAGAAACCTGTCGTATTCAGGTTAATACAATTTTTTAAATTTTTATTTTAAAAAAGGATTCAAAACTACTTTTTGCATCCCCGCTCCCTGCTTCCCCATCAGAATTTTTCTCATTTATGCAGCTCTTTTGGGGTGGAGGGTGATCAGTTCTTCAGCATTCAGTATGTACAGTTACATGCTTAAATAGGTACTTCAAAAAGCAAAAGGGGAAGAGTGCAAAATCCTGTTGAGGTCATAGGCATATGATGTGTATTTATTCTTTCTGGCTGCTTCCTCTTTCCCTTTTAGTTGTCTCCTAGGATTTGGTCTCATTTGCCAAACCTGAGCAAGTTCAAACAGTCAAGTGCATGTCTCTGTAGCATTCAGCTGGGTTTCCTGTGTCAAGCTGTCCATTTTATAGCTGTTTGATTAATAAAGATGCTCTGGTAAAGAGGCTTTGAGAGTCCCATAGGAGTTTGGAATTCATTCTCAACTCTGAAAGAACTTCAGACACGCCTCTGCACTTGGAAGCATTTCTGGAGAATCACTTTCCCAGTCCTTACTGTGAAGTATCAGTGTAAAACCAAATCAAATGAAGAAATGACAAAAAGCTGACACAGAAAAATTCTTTTTAAGTAGCAGTAGGTAGAGTTAAAAAAAAATACCTAAAAGGTAGATTTATATAAAATATTCCTATTGCTTAACAGAAGTTATGGGGTTACTCAAATACCATGATTAAAAAGACTGGCTGGGAGGAAGAACTCTTTCCTCCTTTTCCCTTCTAGCTTTTCAACAGCATCCCAACACTTGCATCCAAGAAGTGCAAAATGTACTCCAAGGAACACTATTAAAACCTCAGTTATCTGCCCCAAAGCAATTGACAGGAGAGACATGGGTAAAGAACAGCAGAGGTTTTATTATGTTGGATCTTGTTGTTCAGGGAAACTCACTGTGATCTCAGTGCCTTTCAGTAAAGAGAACTCCCCATACCTTGGGGCACTTGGGATGGGTGCCACACAGAGTTATGCAATATTCTTGAACAGATTACAGAAAATTCGGGTAAAACCAGGTCATAATTTAAAAATGTTCTGATTCCTAAGACTGTTACTGGGTATTTACTGCTTTGTACATGTCCCTTTCATTTTCTTTATAATAGCCCCATATAGCTAAAAGTCTCATTTCTTTGCTATTTGCTTTTTAGTAAGGCAGTGAAATCTTCCTTTTAAGATAAAAGTACAGGGCATTTCTCAAGTGTGAACTCCTCACCAAGAGGTCAAGCTGCTTGTAGCCAGAGATGGGAACAATGTCATCACTCTGCCCCAGAAGTGGCTTTTCTAATCTGAGGGGTGCAAAACCACAGTGCAATCCCTATTTTGTAATTATCACCACTCTTACAGTCACAGGACCAGGCCACCAGTGATATGATCAGCAGCAGCTCTATTTCATTAAGCACCTCACTCCAAGATGCTTTCTACATGGGGGTGACAAACTATTTGTCTTTCAAGGCCCCATTGAGCATCTAAGAGCAAACATATGCACAGATCCAAAAGAAGTGATTATTCTCTTTTTGATTGTCATTTCTGGCTGGAAGTAAATAGCAGCTTCTCAGAAAAAATGGGAATAATTCACATTCAGAATGATCAATACCATGAGCATTTTGTACTGTATTTGAGAACATCTACAGGACTCTTACAAGTACTGCAAAGGTATAGAATCTCACAGTATGTTTCTGGTTTCTTTCTGTATCAATTGTGAGTTAGATGACTTTTATTTCTTCATAAAAATGAAGAGTATGGTGTCTGTTAAATGGAGACAACAAAAATATCTTTCATAGCCAGCTAAATCTTATAATTAAAAAAAAAATGCAGTGTGGGTGTTCCAGTACATACATTATCTATCAGAATGAAGGAACATATTTAAAAGACACAATTGTAACTGACATTTAATTTAGAAGTATTTTCATATTCAACAAAGCATTGTAAATGTGCTGAATTTAAGAGATGGCTTTTTTTTTTTTCAGTCTTGTGGCTCCTAATATAATTTGGGAGGAAAAAACAAGCCAAATAGGGTTCTAGAGAGGAAAGGGCCTTGTTTCACAGAAAGCTGCTCCTGTTCTGAGGGCATGAGCACATTCTTGCTCCATCCATCCCTGGAGGGAATTGTGGTGTGCAGCTGCTGCCCACTTCTTCCTGTGCCACTCCATGTGCTCCAGCAAGGCTGAAGTGATTTGTAACTCAAGACAGAAAGGACAACTTTACCTGTACTCTCTCAGCTATTTAAAAAAGGCTGATATCACATGGAATTCGTTTGTTGGCAGGCATGTTGTTTCTTACACTAGAAAGAAATGCTGCTATTGTTAAGTCTGCTTATCCTTAAGTGAAGCAGTTTTGATGGGAAGCATAAGGCACCTCACCTGTAATTTCCAGAGACACCAGACAGACTATCTGAATTTAAAACCCCACAAAGTGGGAAATACCTAAGCTGATAAACTATAAGTTGCTCTTATGTACTCTTTTAAAGAGTTTGGACCCTTCCTTCAGCTGGCTGAAGAGCTGCTTTTTCTCTTAAGTCAGACTATTGAACAGTTTAAACACTGCAACTCATGTCTTCTTTCAGATTCCTCCAAAACATGATACGATTTATACCACAGCAATTCCAGAAGAATATTTCAATATTCTTATAATGAGATATGATTATTGGGTTGAAGGTCTTGCAGCACAAAACATTTATCTGTATGAAAACAAGGGAGGCACAAAAACCAAAAAAGTTCGGATTTCTCAAGCTGCATAGGTGACTATATTTTGTACTAGAAATCTCCTTTTAGTTCTTACATTTCAAATCTTCAGCTCCTCAGAGTTACAGGGAGCAGACTAATAACCCTACAGAATGGGGGAAACTGGATTTGAGGGCTTTCTTCAAATGGTATTTTCATAGTACAGAACTATGGCAGCAGCAGCATCTTTCAAAATGAAGACATGAATATGAATGATAAAACTAGCCCAGGGTAATTAATCCTTGCAAGAAGAGACCTCCTTGTCTATGCACAGAATGAAAACAAATGCAAGTGAAATATCCAGAAACTCCAAAATCAAATTAGGACTGTAATGTGTGCAAGCAAAAAGGATGATCAAAGTGGGAACTAAGGCTTAAGACCTAAGAACTCTGAAGTTTTTATTGATGTGACAACATCTCTGTTTGAAGAAAAATAAAGTTAATGAAATTTTACATGATGATAAACTTCCAAGCTTCCACAGATTTTTCATAAACAAAAAAACATTCATGAATCAGTGAACCACAGCAAGAGTAAGGCCCTACCAGTTTTGCAGACTGATGTAGACTTGGAGCAGGAGGGAGGGAGGGCACTTTGATTCAAGTCATAGAGCTAGGATGACCTCAGCTGCCAAATTCTGTGTTCCGCTCACTTAGGCATTTGCATTTGGATGGGCTTTTATATAGATTCTGGTAGCTTTACATTAAGTCAAACCATCAAAAGTTGGGCAATAAATGAAGACAGAAAATAGAAAATCAAAATAATGCTGATTTTGTTACAAAATCAAGGGCAGATTGAACAAATCCAAGAAGTATTTTCAATTGTTTGAAAACCTGAAGATGAAACAGTGTCCCAAATTCAAGGCATAATTTAGACCTTTATAATGTTACCTGGAAAAATTATGTCCATCAGATGAGGTTAGGATGTATGTCTGCAATTCCCAGACTCTCAAGTTAGATCTGAGGCTAAACTGGAGCTTCATCAGTGGTGGAGGCAGCAACAGCTGAAGGAACAGGCTCTGGCTCTTCTGGTGGATTGTGAAGTTTTGTTTCTGAAACACTAAATTCCATCATGGGGTCTTTCATCTCCACCACAGGTGCAAAACACCAGTAATGCTAATTCCAGCAATCCAGATCCTATTTCATATGCAGAAATTAACCCAAAGGCAAGTAATAGAAATGCATACATCATCCCATTCAATTATTCAGTAGTTTTGCAGACACATCGGGAAAAAAACCTAGCTTTCAATATAAAAATTGTCTATGAAAGAGTCTAACTTGAATTTGTCTCCATGGATCATAATTCCGCATGTGCTGCTGGATCTGTAGAAGAGGAGAGAAAAATGAGCACTCAGGTTGAGCTGCCTCAGTTGGCAGATTGGTTTGAGAATCAGGATAGCCTCCCAAGACTTGTTCTTTGCAAGGTACCAGTGCCTGAAGAACAATTCTCACCCACAGTGTGTAGCAGAACTTCTTTAAGGGTTAAGAAAAGGCCAAGCTCATAAAATTACAGGAACAGTGAGGGTCTTTTACAGAACTGGAACAAATCTGTTCTCTGTCTTTCAGAATTAGGTTAAATTACAGCAGACTTGCTCAGCAAGTTCCTTCCATCCCATGATGGTTTAATTCAGCCTCATTCCCTCATTCAGCCCTGTGCACAGTACAAGCTCACAGCGAGAGAGGGAGGACACAGCACAAGACCAACAGGCACAGAGAAAGTCACAGAAGTACAGAAAGAAAAATTACCATGTGTGTGTTGTCCTGGCATCTCAGCTGGTGTTCCCATTTCTTTTTCCTTCTGGAATTGACTCTGGAGCAGTTTGATTTCTTGATCATAGTCCTGCCATTCTGGAACTATCCTCATGGCTGCCTGCAGCTTGGGCTCTTTGGTCATTGGGTTGTTACACTGCAAACAGAACAGTCAGGCTACAAAAGGTTTCTGCACTCACCAGAGGTGCAGGGATCAATCTGCTGGTGCTGAACAACACCTGCCTGTACTTCAGCCAGAGAACAGTGCAAAGTCTCTTTCCAAATTCATAATAATGCCACTCCTCCAGATAAGAGAAACACATAAGCTAATGGAAAAAACTCAAGTGCTGAAAATGTGCAAGTACTGGTACAGGCTGAGGGAGGGAAGTGCCTCTAAAACTGGTTGCTGTATTTTAATGTGCTGTAAGAGTGAGGGAATCATCCTGCACTCACCAGATCAATGGTTTTTGCTCTCTTCTTCGAGGAGTCATCACACCATGTTTCACACCACAGCCACTCCTGGGGGAGGGACTTGATGGGTACCTGGTGAATCATGTTGTTTGGCAAATCCTGTTGTGCAGAGTAAGAGTTAGTAGCTGTTTCCATAGGGTGCAGGATAGGAGGAGCAACCCCCCTACCAAACTAACAGTATTGTGAAGGTCAACTTTTGTAAGAGTTTTCTTTTTTCCCAGTGCAAATATAAAGTGATGAATCAACACTTCATCTCATCCCATTCCAAACAAAGACCTCTGGGGAAATCCCAAGTCCCAATCTGACACCATAGCCCAGTAAAACAAAACAAACACAATAAAACATACCTGATCAAGGTTGGACAGACTGTTTGGATCCTGACTCAGGCCCTGATACTGTCCTCTGAGTCGATCTCCAGCTGCTATCTTCCTGAACTTCTTCAGATCCACAACATACAGAGCACTACGTGGAGATTATGCAATTAATAATGACTGCAATTAGCAATTACACTGGGGGTAACTCTGCAGCCCCACCAGACCCCTGAGACACAATACCCTAAAATAATCTCAGAGTGGCAGCACATCTATGATCTATTACAAGGGAGGAAAGCAGTTCTAACAAAGTCATGGCATGCACGAAAAAGAATTTTCAACAAATCTGTCTTAGCTTTGCTGTCATGCAGTCCCTGTTCCAACATTTGTTATTAACAAAGGAAGATGTCTGCTAGTTAACACTTCAGTTCTTCATCTCTAAAGTTGCAGCATACTGAAAATAACTTCAGTGTCTCTAGTGCTTCATTGGCTACAGAACCTTGAAGGGCAACAGGAAGCAACAAGTGGTTCATGCAGTGCTGCATACCTCAGCTAGTTTTCTGCTGAAGTCTAAGTAGCCACAAAAACTTTACCCCTCTATTTTGGAAAAAAAAAAAAAAAAGAATTCTTCATACCTGATGTGGTATTTTCTTCCAGCTAAATGACTTGCCCAGTATCCTGATTTCCAGAACCTGTAGCCATCCATTTCCCTTCGGCTGTCACAGAATGGGGTGTATCCATAAGGAGCACCATCCAGATTCAAATCCCTCAATTCTTTCAGATCTGTGCGCACAATCTGAAGGGAAAGGACATTTTATTTTCATTTCTAGGAGCCTGCCCTTCTAGGGTTATTTGCAAATGCTGTACAGGATTTAATTCAAACTGAGCAAACACATAAAGGAAGAATTACCTGATAGTAATTTTGCATTATGTGTAAGTAGTACAAAAATACAACACAAAAGGTGTTATCTTCCCCGCCCTCAGAGCTGGAGCAAATAAAATAGAGCTTCAAAATAAGCAGATTGGGGGGTGGTTTGACAGCTGAAGTGCAAAATTGTTTCTTAATAAGCAGTAAGAATTCTCACTGTACATTAACTGGGATTCTTGGTATCCCTTCCTCTTCAGTGTCTGCAGACCCTTCAGGGATGAAAGCTTTTTAATGTCTTTTTGACACAGATGTGGCACTAGCACAACTTTAAAAATACCACTCTAATGGGAAAAAAATGCCTTAGTATCTCTCACAAGCAGAGAAACAAACTGTCTAAAATGACAACTGGGTAGCTGGAAATCTCTCCTAACTGATCCTTCAGCTTCAGTTTGACCTGGCATGGCATCACACTGTGCACGTGCTTTACACTCACTTGTTGATAATCTGTACTTCTCATTTCATATGTACTTTTGAGAGTAGTTTTGGCAGTTGTCACTGTGCACATTTCCTGCCCTTTCCACCCAGGATTGAGGAGTGGGCACATACAAATCCTTCCAGTCCTGTTTGCCTTGCAGCAGGACAGGGCCTTGTGCACAAGGGATTTGCCTTCTCCTCCTCTGAAAGCCACTCAGATGTGGCCAAGCTAAAAGCAGGGGCCTGGGAGGCCAGAGTGGTTGGTGACTTAGGAAATACTGTCTGTGGTAAGTGTTCTACAGCTGGGAGAACAGACTGAACTGCAAAAATGGAAGGGTGAAATGAGACTCTATCTGGCAAGCTAGCTGGAATCACAGTGAGTGAATGAGGAACCAGATAACAGTAAAAGACAGGCCAACAAAACCAATCTTGTGGAAACAGGCACAAAACCCAGCCCTCAGTGAAGCATGCCATAATTACAGAATCAACCTCCAGTCATGCCTGTGAAGGGCTCAGACTTGCAATCCTTCCAAACAATATGGAAATGGTATTCAAGAACTTATTATTAAAAAAAAAAAGGAAAAAAAAAAAAAGATCAAGTAACTCCAGCCTCTGTGTTACCTGATCAGCATCCACAAAGAGGATTTTATCAACAGCTAATGGGAAGAGCACATCTAGAAAGAGGATCTTGTAACCCCAGATGATTCGCTGCTTCTCTGTTTGTTGGTGCAGCCAGCGTGGCCATTTATACTGGACAAGCTCATACTGGAAATTGTACTTCTTGGCCATGTATGGGATGAACTCCTGCAGAGGGAGGAGAAAAAAGCAGCTTATCTCAGTTCTTTGTTCCTCTGCAGGAAAAAGAAAAGCACATTACAAGAGACAGACTTCAGTCTAAGGCACAGAACTTCAGAAACTGAAATACCACAGAGAAAATTAGTTTCATTTTTAATTCACACAAAACACTGAGGTCCAAGCTGAACAATCAATACAAATTGTAAAGGCAACTAATTATTTCAGCATTTTTGTCCACACAGTTCCTTATGAGCCATTTCATAGTGATCCACAGATGAGAATGCATTACTCAAATAATAAAAATTCACAGATGGGACAATTATTTAGGGGAGTACAAAGCAGTGTAAGTGGGAGCACGTAAAATGAGAGAAGAGCATTGGGAGAATTTTTTAATGAGAAAACTTGGCCCACTGTTACATCAGCTGACATTCCCATCTGTGAGGCTTTCTCCAGCTTTGGGTGAGTTCAGGTTTAGCCAATGATGCTGGTGCAGCACTGGGAAATGGAGAGGGAAGCAGCTTGTGGCACTTTCCCCCCACCACCAAATAAATTTCTAATTAGTAACAAACCTTGAATGTAGGTGATAAGTAGTTCTTCAGAAACCAAAACTTTAAAGGAGTCTTGGTGTGTTTCAGCACAGACAACATCATTATGCTATCAAAAAGAAAAAATTAAAGCTGTTACAGGAACAAGTGGCACCCGTGAAAGATGAGCTGTGTAATAGATTACAAATTGCTGGGCTACATGATTGAATTATTTGCAATTATGTGTCAGGTAACTGAACTTCATGCATAAAGAAAAAGTGAGTAACTTCAGCCTAGTGTAAATTGCTTAATTTTATCAACAAAATTACTAAACCCCCAACATCTCTATATTTTAACTAGGCAGAGAATATACAACCTGTTGGCTTTCACAGTCTTTTGAGAACAACAGAAGCTCATATTCTTCCAAAGCAACTGTGGCTTATTCTGTAACTTCTTAACAATACGCTGGTTATATTGTAGTGAGAAAATTTAGGACAGCAACACACCACCTATTAAACTAAGTCTATTTTTAACTCACTAATGCTATGCAGGCAAAAGTGCCTATGACACACTAGAAGCAGATTCTAGTGGACTTCTGAGGCATTGAAAAAATGGGATTTTTTATCCTCTTGGAGATTGTAACCTTTTTCCTTGTGCAGGGACACTACCATTTGGCACACTGGGACTATAAATTCTCAACTAACCGTAGGAATCTCTCATATAGGTGTCCTGAAGCCACAGAGAATATATTTAGTACATCATCTTTATCCTGTTTCACATCTTCATTCTTTTGCCCTCCTGTGAATCCCCTGAAAGCAAAAACATGGTTCTGTGAAGGACAGGGAAGGGCCAGCTCTGGAGGAAAGGCTGCAAATACAGAAAATGGCTACATTTTTGCTTTAATACAGCTGGTCTGTGGGTTTTGGGTGTCATTCCCTGCTGCCCAGGGTACCTTCCCCAAGGCAGAGCGCTGTGCACAAGGACAGGGAAGGTCCAGGAGCTCAGACATGAACACCTTTTGATTGAGAGAGCACTGGCTGAGGTGCAGCAAAATTTTTTCAGGCTCTCAAGTAGTGGGGGGCGAGGGGTAAGGGAAGGTAAAAACAGGTGCAAAGCAGGAGCCCAGATGAATGACAGAGGAGTCCAATGAATGACAGCCCTGAATTCAAGTAGTCTTAACAGACAGCTGTGGAATTTCACACACACCATGGTATTGCCAAATAGTTTTCCAGTTTCAAGAGACTGAATTGGTTTTACCATTTGAGTGATTCCCAAAATCCAGATTCATTCTCATTGGTGCCATCACTTAGAAGATCTTCATTCATCATATCAAACTTTTTCTGCACCTGTGAAGCATGACATGGCTTTCGTGAGTTGGAACCACATATTGAGTAGATATTGTCAGGAGTGTGATCCTGACAGTGGTTCTGTTTTTACCTACTTGATTCACACCCCATGAGCTGACAGGTAACCTAAGCTCTCTGGGAAAACAGCTCAGTAATCAGTGACTTTTTCCAAACAGATTGCAAAGGAGCTTTTAGACACCAAAGGCATGTTAGTCTGGATGGTTATAATACTTTTCTAAGAGATGTTTAATGAGATGGATGCCAGTGATGGAGACTGGCAAAGAAAAACCTTCAAAGAAACCAACAACCCCATCCCCCAAAAAACCAACACACCAATTCCACCAGTCTCTAACTGGTATAATTGGCCACTGAGACTCCAAAGCAGATACATAGACAAGACATGAATAGGGAGAACGTCCCAAAAATAGTCCAGCACAAGTAAATGGTGTCAGGTGTGAGTGGCTCTGTTACAGCCATCACTTATCTACCAGTCATTCTCCTGGAACTTGTCAGCTATAGCATTACCTGACAGGCAGCCCTAAGAGACAGTAGATAAGTAATTTACCATTTCTTTCTTTTTTTTTTTCAAATGTATTCTCACCTAGCCTGTGTCAAGAGTGACACAAAATGCATTGCCAGATGAATACAATCTATCTGTGACAGATAAAATGCTGGCTCAATGGACATACTTGCTTATTACTTGATATATATAGGGCATACAAAACTGCTTTTTCTTAAAGTTATAAGCAGTCAGGAAAATGTGAGTATTATTGTAGGTCAGGGACATACACAAGGAATAGGACTTTGTCCTATTTTCTCCTGTATTAAAAACCCAAATCAAGTCTAGAGATGATGCTCTCTACCCCTGATACTGTGAGGTGAGCTTTGTGCAGACTGCCTCAAGTGTATGCTCGTGGGTAGAGAGCTTCAAGCCTTAATCCAAGTTTCTCCCCACTGTTGGTCAAACAGGCTTCTTTAAGAGCACCTCTGATTTTTAAACTCACCTTCACTTTAATAATTTTGCTCTTGAAGTTATTGAGAACAACAATAACTTCATTAGCTTCAGGTGGAGAGTCTGTGCCATCGTGGCTGAAAATAGAGCAAGATACTGACTTTTACTACAAAGCAGAAATATGTTCTTTATTCCTTCTGCTCATTTTTATACATGTATTAAGCCTCAGCACTGCAAAACAGGTTTGAGACATGACAAAGAAACAAATACATTTATTTGAACACGCTTAATGGGATTTAAAATTAATTAATTTCACCTAGCATAACTTATGTTCAGTATGAAATGTAATTTGCTGTCTAATTTGCTGTTTAGGTTACCACACTTTGGCAAGGGAATCATTAGATTCACATATCACAATGCCTATCTACTTCAGAAGTTTTATAAGAAAAAGACTGAAGAATTTCTTATCCTGACCTACCTGTAGATCCTGTAAATATCTTCAGATCTGCCTTTTCTCAGTCTTAGAGTCCATGCACCAGGATTGGCTTTTAATTGGAAGTAGCCCTGTGAAGTGAAATGAATATTTGGCAGTTTCCAGAAAATGCAAATGCAGAAAAAATAGCTTTAAAGTTATGTGTTTTGACTCACTGATTTATATCTAGAATGTTATTTGCAAGCCCGTTGATTAACATGACTTTAAGGCTTTAAACTCAGAGAACAGGAGAAAAGCCCCAGAAATTATTCCATTCAAAATTGTTGGGTTTTCCCCAAGAGATAGAAGCTTGAAAAGGTCTGGCATTATTTGTTAGATCAAAGTCTTCATTGTCCCCATGGGAACAGTGCAAATCCATAGTCTTTTCCTGCAAAAGGTTGCCTTCATGAAGGAGTGAAAGAATTTCAAAACACTAATTTGTAATTATACTACAAAATCTAAAGGGACTCTGAAGCTCTACAGAGCGGTAATTCACCTACAGCAGTAAGTAATAACATAATTTACATGTTAAAAGATATCTCCCCTACAGAACTTAAAAATTCAAATATTGTGTTCAAGTCTTTCTAAGCTTCAGATTCCAGATCTGAATATTTTCCTCTGTGGTTTAGATTATGAGACCTATAGAAGATCCATGCAACTGTAGAGATGTTTTAGTGTCCCTTTCAGTTTTGTACCGTGGCTTCAAATGTTTGCAGTTCCTATGTGAATCAGGCTGCTTTAAAAAGGAAATTTTAAAATATTTTTTGAACATTTTGGTATAGCTAATTAGAAAAAGGACACTTCTGAGTTTTAGTCCCCAAAATAAACACACCATGTGATCACATGTAAAATAAGGGACATCTTTCTTTCTACAGTAAGAAATACCACATCATTCTAGGATATACTCTGGCTAAGTATATAAAGTATATATACTATATAGTATATAAGTATAAAAGGCACTAATTGAAAAGAAGTAATAATTCTAAAATAAATATTTAGCACCATTGAATATTTTTCCTTGTTTTTATTTTAATTCGTTTAAATGAATGTAACACCTTTAAAAATTTAAAGATTAAAAAAAGACCAACACAAGAGGCAATTGACTTCAGTTTTTCACTAACATTACATAACAAGAAAACATTCCAGTAAAAAATTTCCTCTGCCATAATTCCAGCCCATTAGCTCTCTCCTGTCCCAGTGTGGATGCTGAGAACAGACACATCCCTTATGCAGTGACATTACAAAAGCAGCTGCAGGGAACAATCATACACTTGGATTTCCAGCACCTTTCCTCAACTCAAATAAGCAAATCCCATTCTTTCACACTTCCTTTATTTTCTACAATGCCAACTATTCTTGCTGACTCTCTCCATTTATGCCACAGATCTCCTGAAGAAATGGGTCCCAAAAACGAGACAGCCTGAGGCTCACAGCACCAGAGTGGATGGCCCAAGGAGGACCCTGTCCCAGGAAAACAACTGAGCTTCCTTGGAAAGGGGCTGCTTAAGAATATTGGCAGCATTTAAAGATCTTCCAGAACATCTCAGAAGGGAAAGGAGTGCATCTTGAAAGAGATGAGAGAGAGCACAAGGCTTCAGTGTGAGGAATGATGGGGTCAGGTGCATCTGCAAGCAGCTGTGGAGTGCAGGTTACACCCCAAGGCCAGAGCCCCGTGCTGGGAAATGCTCAGGGTGGAAGGCAGGGCTGTGCTGCCTGGCTGAGCTGTGCCAGCTCCAGGGAGCACTTACCAGGTTGGCCATAACGATGGTGTCCACGATGACAGGGCTGCTGGAGGTGCCCAGGGTGAACTGGAGCCCCCGAGGTGGCTGCCCAGTTGTAATGTCATAGCAGTGGCCCTCCAGCAGCAGGTACTCCAGTTCATACTCTGCAGCTACAACACTCTCCACCTGGAAGGAACAGACACTGCTGACTGCAGCACTAGCTCTGAAGTGCCACTTTTAGTCATTCAGTTATAGTAATTAAAAAAACAATTTTACCAGAGTAATTTTATTGTTAGACAAATGCCTAGAAACCCTCAAAGAGCTCAGCTCCTTTGAGTGACAAACCTCACACAAATATTGTTAAGAGTGGTCTAAACCAAAATAATTTAAACCTCAACATATGCTAGGATAAGAAAAGGGAAGGATTGTTTTTCTACTCCACTTTTCTTTTTTTATAAACATTTACTGGAGAATGGAGTTCATATCTCATAAAAAGTATATGATGGGATACAGAATTTTGACTGCAAGTCTGTTTAAAGCTGGTCTCACCTAGTATTAGCCATTTGAAATAAACATTTTGTTTCGCACTTACAGGGCACTAGGGTACTGTCAGGAAACACCTGTTCCTTTTTTTCCTACACTGAATTAATGTGCCAAGGAAAGAGAAGAGAAAAAATAAACAAAAAAATAAAAACCCACAACCCCAAAAGACTTGGGTCCCTACCAGGCCAAATTCAGATGTAGCCTGAGTACATAAGCAGAATGTTAGTCTAATCCCACAAAGCTTCTCCTCTCACTGCACATCCAAAATGACAGTTTAATTGCTACAGCACCAACAGACTGCACATTGGGAACTGGAAATGGTGCACCTGCAAAAGTAAAGCTCCTGTTTATTTGGAAGCTCAGGAGGGCACTTGGAATGCCTGAAGCATTTAATACCCCTCTCTCAGGCTTTCAATTAATCAATGGGGCAGGCATGGAAATCAGAGGCTTGAAATGTAGTATTAATGCTTCATTTATGGCTTTAAAGTTAGGGAAAGAGATTAAAAACAAGAAACTCCTACACTAAAACACGCTAACCCAAAACCCAAACCATAAAATACACACCCAATTTCCTAGACTTGTGAATAACTAGTACAGGATTAGCAATACAAGATATACCACAATACCATATCATATTCCCAAAGAGTATCAGAGAGATGCAGAAGTATGAAGGGACTAATATCAGTGAGAAGGGGACCCACATTTGTGATGCCCACAAGACTCACTTTTCCAGAGGCCTGTTTGTAAAGGCTTTGACAGTCTCCTTACACATACATGTGTAATACCTTTACAACAAGGTAAATAAATAAGAGTTTTTCCCTATTTTTCCCTCTGAATGTGGGGCAGCACTGCCCAGATGCACAGTCCAACAGTCTGAGTCAAGGACTGCTCAAATGGCAGCAAGCTCCTGATCCTACAGCAGCTGAGTGGATTTCTGCTGCATGGTTTTACTGCTGCATTGACACTGCACGTCCTTCTGTGGATCACAGGAGTGTTTGCCAGTTAACAAGAATTGTGAACATCTAACAGGTAGCTGAAAGCAGCTTGGTGGCTTCTAGGAGCAAGGGAAAGGACCTGCTCCAAGCCCATGGTAGTCTGAACCTCTGGGTCAGGCATCTGTGAGTAACTGAGGACAGCAATCTTGCTGTCAGGGAGCTCATGCTTCCCCTCCTAGAAATCATTTAGAGGTCTGAAAACGCAGTAATATCCACAGCTCTATGTTTATTGGTATTCTAAAATTCTGCATTTCTTTCCCATGAAAACACAAGCCCTGGAAAAGCACCACCTTTTAAATGCAGTAGGAACATGATGATTTCTCTTACCTCCTCTAAGAAGATATTGTCAAGGTCATAGGGGGTTCTAACAGACTCCACCATCCAACTCTCAGGAGTATTTAAATTCAGAGTGAACAGTGGAGACTGGGGCATGTCTAAAAACTTGGCAATTGGTCCTGGAGCAAAGTTATTCTCTGCTGTGAAAGAAATCTCTGGCTCCAAAACATAGCGGTAAAAGCTGAAATTTCAGAAAGAAAAAGTCAGAACACCCATCTGCCAAAATTTGCTAATATTTCACTCTCACTGAATTTGCAGATGGCATCTGTTTTCCCTGACCTTTAATGTCTCCAAGCCTTTGTTCAAAGCAATACAGGTTTTGTTAACGTTAGGACAGGACAGAATTTCTGTCCTGAAGGACCAAAACAGACTGTGCAAGACTCAGCCATTAAGACTAGTAAGTTATTTAATTTTATATAAATACAAGAAAAAGAATAAAAGCACCCAACTTGTAAAACAGCATAATTACTTCATGCCATCCAGAAATTCCCAGATTCTCTGTGGGAAATTATGCTATTACATAAATGAGCTCAAAGCAGTTATTGAGACTTCCTATGAAACAGCACCCACCCTCTACCATGGAACTGCTTACCTTTTCAGTGGCATGTCAGAAAGCTTAGACTGGCAGTTCATAAACACTCTCAGGTTCATATTTATCAATTGGTTCAAAACCTAAAGTAATGAGAAAGACATCCCTTAAAATGCTAATGAGGAGAGCTGACCACTGTTTTATAGACAGGACCTTGGGGTGGATGTTCTCTGCTCATTCCCACTCCTTCCTCTTGTGATTTGCTTTACCACCCCTACCCCCCTTTTAAATTGGTGGTTTTAAGCACAGTTACCTGTTCCTCCTATTTCAGGCATTCTTTTTGGCATGCTGAGATCTTCCCCAAGAACAGAGTTACTGCAAACTAAGCTGTTGGAATAGTGAAATTAAAGCTCTCTGGGCAACACCTGAGCATGATCTTGTTAGTGTGTACTGCAGCCTAATTAGTATTTCCACTGATAAATGCATTGTGAAACTCAGACACACTATTAGAAAGCTAGTGGTCACCACACAGTCAAAGAGGAAGCAAACATTCCAAAGTGATAGAATTTGAAGTTCTCACAACCCTGCCTACATACCAAAAGTAATGGAGCAAGTCTCTGAGCATCTCTGGTCACGGGATCAACAATAGCCACAACATCAAAGTATGTCTCCCCCTCTTTTGGTCTCAGTTTAACTGCACTAAACAGAAGAAAATACAATTTTAAAGTACCAAACATGTGGATAAACCCTGGAAATGCATTATAACCCACTGCTATCCATCTCATCCTGAAATGAAATTACTTCCTAAATGCTGTGCACCCTCAGAAACTAAATACAGAAAAACAGGCATATACATGTATGTTTATAAAGATAGGTGGAGAGATAAAATTAATTTCTAGAATCTCCCTGAAAACTGTTGGGGACTTTCCTACTGCAATTTAGATTTTTTTTTTTTTTAATTAATGCAACATAGAACAATGGAAAGTTAAAGGACACAGACAAGCACTGTTCAGCAATTCTATACCTGTATCGTTCTTCAAAAAACTGATACTCAATCCTTGCCTCTCCTTTTGGCTGAGCAGAAAGAAGAGCATCCACTTTCATTACCAAATCACTTGCCCTGAAAAGAAATAAAAGAAAAAGGCTTGGAGATATCAGAAAAAATGCCTGTACTTACCACTTTTCTGTCAGGCAGCAGCAAAAGAGAAGGCAAACAGAATCCAGATACCCAAACACTCCTACTATGTCTCTACATAGGCTCTGAAGAATTAAACATATTTAAGGCTTAATCCACCAGTAGTTTAAACTGGTTGCAGCCTTATTACTGAGTATACCATAGGATTTAACTCTAACAAATATAGAACAGCTGTATTTCAGGGGTCAACCATGTTACAGGAACTGCGTTCCTGATCTTCAACAACCACTCAGATCTGAAAGCCATTCAGATCAAACCCTTGATTCACTGCACTTCCCATTTTACACTGCTCTTCCCATTTTACACAGCAATTCTGAGCACTAGGAAGCAATCCTATAAGTGGAGAAACTTTTGAGAGGGGTCCTATCATAAAAGATAATTACTTTATTACTAAAAGCAATATTACTTTTAGCACTTTAATAAAAGTAATATTACATTTATTACTTTAAGCACTCCTTCTTTTTCAGTATTTCCATAATTTTTCAGTCTAGTATTTTAAGAATATATTTAATCTTTAAGGTGTAAAACCTCCTGAAAGTTCAATGAAAATAGATTTGTACATCATACCTTTGCCAAGAAGCGAAACTGTAACATATATGTCTGTCAGCTTTTCCTGAATTAATTGAGATTTATAGTGACAGCTGTTTAAATTGTTCCTACCAAACTCACAAGCCTGGTGAACTCCCCTAAGTTCTACAGATTTTTCCAATGCAAAAGTTTTTGAAAAACCTTGGCATCATTCAAATAAACAAAAAGAAACCCCAAAGGCCATTGCTCTGGCAGAATTAGCCTTCATTCAAACTATGCCCTCTTCCACCACCCTGACACCCAATGGATGCAGAAGTGCTTGGAACACAGTTAAAACCTGGTCTGCTGGGATCCAGAATCACACAACATTTCTGCAGAACAGACCTCATGTTTAACTTACTTGACCAGCCCTTAACAGCCAAGCAGCATCACAGAAAAATGTGATGGGAAGTCTGGGAGAAACTTCGCACAGGTACATGCTCCAACACAAACACACACCTACAGGGGACTCCTGTTCTTTTGAACCTCAACATGGCTTTCTTTTGAGTGGTCCATCTCTGCTTTGTGCAGTAACTGTCTAGAACTGTCACTTCCCTCTCCTTATCTCTGTCTCTTTTCCTCATTTTTCTCTCTGAAGTTAAAAGCAGTTTACAGGATTCCCGCAGTACTGATGGAGAAATGTATTACTAAAATAATTTTTATGTTGATAGGCCAAGCAGCACTCAAATGAATTGCAAATCAGATTCAGAAAGTCATATTATCAAGAGTCCCAGAACTACTCTCTGTAAGCCTCCTTATGTTTACTTACAGATCTTCTTCAAATCCCAGCTGCTGAATCTGAGATTTGATTTTCTGTCCCGACGTCTTTAATATGATATTTTCAAGGAGATGAAAATCATCCTGATTGAACATCTCTCCATCCTCTAATGGGCCAATAATCTACCAAAAATAGCAGAATCAGTATTATAAGGTAAAGGCTAAACTGAAACAAAATTCAAAGATGTACTAAATGAATACTCCAGCCCAGTCTCAGTGGAAGCCAACTGTTTAGGCTGGTATTAATGTCAGTGGCAGCACTGACAAAAGGTAAATCCAGGTATTTAGAGTCAAGAGTCCCAGACTAAGGCATAAATTACACACTTAAAATTTTCACTGGATCAGGCACTTAAAATTATACATGAATGAAGTACCACATCTGGAATGGGCAGCAGAATACCAGGCCAATTCTAGTAGTTAGCAAATCTCCCTCCTGTAGCCTTCAGAAGCCTAAAAGCTACCTAGACAAGTCTTGTTATTCTGCTAATGAGAAAAATAGAACAGAACAATTCAACACCTGAGATTTTTAACCCATTGAAATATCCAGCAACAAATGGGAGCTGCATGGGCTTGTAACTAACCAGAAACAGATGACAAAAGAAAACCCAATGCTGTACACAGCAGGGTTTCATTATTTGCAGTGAAATACTATAGTAACATCATTTACCTAATTTCAGATAAACTATAATAAAAACAGATGGTAGAAGAGACCAAGGCACCTTGGTCAGGGCAAAATACAGTAACATTTTGCTCAGTAAACTGAAGCAGCATAATCTTGCAAATTTATCATCCCCTTCTACCCCTGAACTCAATTCACTACGAGCATGAAAGCAACTTTTATTATTGAGAGACCTGAATTTGTATCAAATGCCAACAACTAACTGCACACAGTGAAAAGAAAAGGTCACAGAGGTGTGAATAAATCAAACTGGAAGTGATCCTAAAGACTGCTGAGACCTAAAACAGGCTGACACTCCTGTGTCTGATCCCCACCCAGACTCTGCTGCTCAAATCTGCTTCTTTCTCACATGTGGAAAGTCTCTTTTACTGATCATCTCACCCGTCCATTGCTGATCACAGCCCTCTGCCCCTTCTTCAGCTTTAGAACATCTCTGCAATAAACAGCATGGGACAGAACAAAATCCATCTTGGGAGATTCGAAGGCTTCTTTGAAAATATTGGTATCCATACCCTAAAAGAAAAGAGTACTTGACAAGGAGGAAAACTAGACCTCTGCACATTCTTTAAAAGCAACCTTTTTGTTTCCATTCAAGAACTTTGTATCTTTGTAAAACTGATCTTTGTATCCTGCTAAAACTGATCCCTAGCTCCCTTTTCTTTGTGGTCTTAAACCTAGTTCTTACTTGTCATCACCAAACACTATCCCAACTGCTGCTGTGAAGGGCCACAACTACTTAGACCAATTCCAATTTTCCTGTCAAACGTTTTAAAATATACTTTGAGAAATGCACCTCTATTTTTTCCCATCTTTTAAAATAACATTATTCTCTTAACCACCCAAGAAATAGGTGACTCACTTAAATAGATCCCTGCACCCATGTTCCTTTTGCCTTTTCCAAGTTATGTAGCTTTGATGTGTATGAGGATTTACTTCATCTTTAGCTGGATTGTTATATTTAGGTAAGCCCTTCAGAGATTTAAAAAAAACAAACTAGCCAACCTAACAGTGTTCCTTTTCTCTATTACTACACCTGCATATGAATAGACTACACTGAAAAATTAATTTGAGGAACAAGCAAAGCACCCTCCCCATGAAAACACCAGCAGACACACCTACCCCAACAGCAAATTCCAAGATGTCAGCTCCTGCCTCCAGTGCCTTCACAGTTTCTTCTTTTGCCATCTTGGTGATGAAGTTCTTGGCATTATTTGATGTTTGTGTCTGCAAAGCTGCCCATATGGCTTTAGCTACAATGGTATTCTGGCTGTTGGGTTCTTCACTAGGATTATTAATCATGCCGATTCGAATGTTATTGCTGGATTTCTGTGTTTAACAAAACAGGTGATGGGAAAGTTTAACATTGCAGATATAATAAATATATAATAAACACTATAGCAAAAGTTTTGCAGTTTTAAACGAGAATATCAGATTTCAAATTGGATAAATAACAGCACAAGGTTAAAATTATGAATTAACTAATTTAACATCACAGCTGTAAGCTGTGCATTTTTATGTTTCAGTTATCCTCCCAGAACCAATGGGACAGAGAAGAGAGCAATGCTTATGTTTATCTCCAAACCAAAACACAGATATTCCAGTTTAACACCACAGGTTTAAAAGAACATTTATTGTATCCTGTCCTAGCTTTAGATCAGCAATGTTCCAGCCCCTACAAAAAAGATGAGGCTGGAAATTAGAGACCCTGCAGGGAGAACCAGGCCACAGGAAGATGCACAACTTGTGTTTTACAAGCCTCTACCAAGGGCTTTGTTAGCACTGCTAACCCATTCCAATGAACACGTTGCCTACCTGATGTTTAATGGCATCATACAACAACTGCCTCCCTGAAGGTTTATCAAAATCACCAACAATCCAAAAAGTAACAGGTCTAACAAAGGAATCATCTGCAATTATTAAAAAAAAAAGAAAGAGAAATTTGAGGGTGAAAGGAAAAAAGCTTCATTTTTTCCTCATTGGAGGTAAACTATGACACACATGCAAAGACTTCAAAAAAGTAAAATTCCATAAAAAAGCAATGGGTGAATCTAAGCTATGAAGCCTGGCAAGACAAAATTAATAGCACTGGTATAATAGTCTTTATTAGGTCATTCAGAAAACCCATGTGGGACAACATGCATTGCTCTAAGCTAGATTCTTTTAGTATTTTTGTTTGTTTGCTACCTTTTCAATTACAAATGATAAAGAAACACATAAATAACTGGGAGATTCCAACTGGGGTTGGAATTCAGCAGACATATCACTTCTTTGTATTGAAGCTGTTAATTTACAAATTCAGTTTCGTATAAAGTCAAAAGTGTTGGAGCAAACATGCATTTCAACAGCTTCCTTCACTGCCTGCTGGTTCTAAAGCCAGTGTTATAAAGGAACCAGAAAATTCCAAGAACGATATAAAAAATGCTAAACATGAGTTACCATAGATCTCCTTGGAAGACATTCCTGTACAAAGAGCAGAAAGGAAAGGGGAAAAGGAGAGACACATTAATAACTTGATGGTAATCCCAATATGTATCTAGAAGCTGCAGCACTGTACTGGGCATAACTGAATCATTACAGTTCAGATCCAACAGCAACAAGTTTGTGCTAATTTTATTGCAATAAGCTTTGACTTTTTCTTCCCCTCAAACAGATGGATGCTTGATTTTCATTCTACATATTATCAGTTTCATACCACAGGGTGATGACAGCATTCTGAAGACTGTTTACAAACAGTGCTGTGCCATTGTGCTGTTATCTTCCCTCTTTAAAAAGCAGCATGGCAGTGTTGTATCATTGCTGGGGCTGAGCCAGCACCACATAGAACTTCTCTATTACTTCAGAAAATAAATGTGCTACAGCATTACTGTAATCAGATCACAGTTATTAAACATCTTAAGTGGCAGAAGAGGCACTGACCAAAAAGTGTCAAGGCATGGAATTGCAAATTAATGCACTTTCCAACGAGCATGCCAAGGTGTGGACTTAATTAATGCGTTACACAAGAAACTTGTTCAAACCCAAGTGATTGAACATGAATGAAGAGCAGGAATGAGACAGGAAGAGCAGTGGGAACAGTTCAGGTAGTGCACATGGATGGCAGTGACTGGAGACAGGACCATGGAAATTTGGGACAGTCTAGTAAAGACAGGAGACAGGAACAGGAGGATTTGGGTCAAATGACAGCAGCTTGTTTCTGGAATCTAACCAAAATGGATAAAGGAAATACCTGATGATGTCTGCTTAGACCTGGTTAGACTCTGTATTATATCTATGTATGCATTTCCTACACTTGAGAGGTACAGGCAAGTTTGAACACTTTTATGAGGAACTGTCACAAAATTGCTATTGGAAAAGCAGTGCTTGCACTGGAGCAATAAAAACAGCACTGACCACATTGGGTGATATCTTATATAATGGGCAGTTGGAATTTTCTTCTGAATCCATGTAACTTTTAGCAATTTTGAATTATGAGACAGAGAATTGAAACCCCTTTTATATCTTTCTAGTCATTGCTTACACTGCTGCATTTCTGGAGGTCATTTGCAGAACACCAAGAGCAGTTTGGGTGAGACTTCATTATTCAGTAAGAGGATGGACTGGGTTTAAAAGGGGAACATTCTTGTTCCATGCAGATGTCATGTCTTATTAAAAAAAAATAAATCTTTAACAGACTATGTTGTTACCCACAGGCCTGGCAAGACTCAGTGTGTGTGAAGATCTGCACATATGCTTGGAAACACACATAAAAGCAGATTCGGATTCAGAATCCACCACAGATGTTACCTTTCTTTGTTAAGTAGGTCATGCTGTTTGCAACAGCAGCTGTCTTATCTTTAGAATCCAATGTGGTAAATCGAGCAAAGTCATCCACAAAATGGTTATCTGAGGAAGAGAACAAGTATGAAAGGCCAAAGCAACTATTCCATGTAAACTGAAAATAAAATAATTACTATTACTAGAACATTAAGAACACGTCCCATTTTGGCTCCTTGTGCCTCATTTTCACTGTTAATATATAAGCTGAGAAATGAATTTTGCTGTCTCACAACTTACATTAATAATTACATTGCATATCTGATAGGCAGAAGTCAGTTGAAAGAATTGCCCGAGCCTTGCTTAGTTGACACCAGTGTATGTAAATAATATACATTGAAAAATCCACTCTGAAACTTTTTTTCAAGCAACTCAAAAAAGGCAGGAGTAATGCCATTGTATTGGATGTTCAGTTAGCAAGGGAACATTTTGCTAAATCTGAATTAATTCCAGAGATGACTGCCAACCCTGCTCAAAAGAAGGTCAGAACTAAGAAACAAACTGCTGCTTTATGCATTATATAATTTCTCAGCTTCATGAGTCATACTTCCCCCTAAGGTCTGTATAAAAACAGAACAAATTCCTATTTTGAAAATCAGTAGACATTTACACAAACATCTGCCTGCACCAGGCCTGGGTCATCACTTCAGGTGGCTGCTAATGCTTTGCCACCTGAGCTTTCCACTGGAACAGCAAGTCTTGCACTCAGATATTTCAGGTTTAACACAATTAAAAGCATCCCTTACTCATTCCTGTCAGATCTAGGTACTCTCTGTCAGACCTTAGGATTCTTGAGTTAATTCTTGGAACAACATTAGGCTGGTTCATGATATACTCAACCACATCTTGGTCATTAGATAGTTCACCCTGAAGGAAAGAGGAAAGAAGCATTATTTCTTATTTGACATATAAAATTGCCTTACATAACCTTAAAAAAAAAAAAAAAGGCAAAAAGCAATTATAAAAGCTAAGTTGTCTTGTATAATATGTAGCCAGGGACTTGTGAATCAGATTTTCCAAATCTAGTATCTCTCAATCCACAGAGGAGCTCAGCACCCACCAGGTACACGGCTCGCTGGAAGATGCTCGTGGTTTCCAGGATTTTGTGCATTGTCACAGTTTCCAGGTCATCAGGATCCAGCTGATCTTTTTGGAAAGGCATCCCATTGAACAGGACAACAGGGAGAGGGCCTACACCAGTTTGCTCATAGTAAGCTCTTGCTGCCTAAAGACAGGAACAGAAGCAGTTTTATCACATCAGGTTCCTAACAAGCTGTGCAATATCCACAAGTCTAAATAAACACACCATGAGATCCTTACCACTTCTGTTAGACACAGACAACGTGTCTTTGAAACTTTCGAAGTTTCAAAGCAAACGAAGTTACTTCACAATACAAAAGTGCACAATACTCCTTTAAGTTCAGTTTGTAAATTAATTCCAATGAGCACTTTCTGGTAGTGGCAAAAGATGCACAACAGGAAACATCACTTTGCCCGTGGAAGCAAATACAATGCAAGCAGTGATAGCTGTAATTTAAGACAGGGTAGGGGATTTTTTTTTTCCAAAGATTTTGTTTCTTAAACCTGTAGGAAAACAGTTACTTGTGAGTCAGGCAGTTATTCTGTCAAGACAAATTTCCCTGTTTCATGTAACCACTGAAAAGTGCACCAGCATTGACAGATACCCTGTCAGAAGTTAGTTAACTAGATTCTGCTGGTTAGAGATTCTGGTTGAGGCCTCTCCTCTCATACAATAAAGGCCTGTCTTATTTTTATGGATTTTCATTTCTTTAAAATGTTTTTCTCTTCACTATCCTGCATTGAAAGACTCATACGCATACAAGCCTATTTTCTGTAACCCTGACTGCATTCCTTACATTTACAGATGTAGACAGCATCATGTGTGTTAAGAGCTATTGGTGACGGTATTTTCATTTGTTTTAGAACAACAAAAAATAAGAAACATCCCCCTCAAATAAAATCTGCTTCATCTCACATGTAAGTGATTCAATAGTGATTTTCCCTCCTAATTTTCTCCCTACAAAAAAGTATCAGACCTAAAAATCACTTCAAGAATTATTTGCAGAAATTTGTTGGATGTCTTGCTATAGAAAAGGCATTTTGAATTCATAATCATGGCTTTATCTCACTCAGTATTCAAATACTGATTCAGAAGCCCCACACTGATCCCTCCCGAAGTTAAGCCTCTTGGTTTTTTCATGAACCATTCCATCACTTTGATTTTTTTGCAAACACTTTTAAACTCTACTGAAGTCTGCATTTTTAAAAATATATATTCCATGATATGTATTATGTATATTATATAAAGCTTGTGTTGAACATAAATAGTAAAGTATTACTAGAAATCTCCCAAGGTGGTAACAAAATAGTTCCCTGGTTAGTAAGAGAACTGGATCAAGAAATTGTATGTAATTATATTTTCAGAACTGTTGCAGCAAAAGAAGTGGGGGGAAAAAAGCTCTATTTCATGAATTCTTACCTTTCTGTTTTGATCATAGGCAGAATCAATTCCCAGCACACTGTTGATTTCCACATAAGGATATTGTTTCTCAAGAACACTAACAACATGTTCCACTTTCAGCTGGTCCCCTGTTTTCACTTTGTTATATATCTGAAAGAGGAATACAAGTTTACAGCTGCAACTGTAAAGCCTCTGTCCTTATCAAAGATAAACTGACCTGTCACCTGTATTACAGTAGTTATAATAAGGCATTAACAGCCAGACTGCAAAACTTACATTCATATTTATCATTTGCGACAGCTCCTAAGCACTTGTAGCCATTATAAGTATCTTGTTATACCTTGTAGTCATTCCAGTGAGATTGGAAGAAGGTAGATAAATATTTCTTTAAATAATAACTTGCATCTTTAATTAGAAAAGGTATTTGAGGAGGGAAAAGAGTTCTCTGGGGAAAAAAACCTCAAATAAAGCATATTCAAGGAGCTACCTTCCCTTCAGAACTTGGCATATGCTTATGAACAACACAACCTCACAGCTAAAGCTGGTAACTCCTTCCCTCTTGAAGGCACAAGATTTTACTTCAAACTACAAATACACACCCAAAATAAAAAGAATAAAAGTAACTGTCTAAGTAACCAGCAATTTAATATCACAGTATGTTCCAGCTTGCCGATTTGTACAAGTATCAAACCACAGTGAAATTCATTTACCAGCACCTGTACTGTCCATTGATGTGGCAAAGGTACACAGGTGGAACAGTTCAAACCAAATTATAACACTGAAGGGATGGGGCAGTTCAGAACTCAGAGACAGAATGAGCAAAGGGACAGGATCAGAAAATCATGCAGAAGTGTTAAGTGTCACAATAAAACCTATGCCACAATGAAATTTATGTCTCACTTGTTAGAGTTAGGTCAGAAGCACATTACAAAGACTTTTGTAGTCTGTGGCACCAGTATTTGGAGATACCCTGCATACCACCTCAGCCAAAGAACAATTCCTTCCATTATCTACATATTAGCTCATTAACATAATGTAACTTACATGCAAAATATTAAAATATTAATTTCCCTTTAAAATTAATACTTACAGACATGACGGTCTGAAAAGCATAATTATTGTCCATTTCTTGTGCCACATAATTGTATGTCCTAAGGAGGGCAACACCAGCATCCTGAAGTCCATCAACATCTTCTGAGTCATTAACCACAAAGACTAGTCCTATCCTGCAATCACACAAATCCCCAGATCATCATTTCTATAAAGAATCAACTCTTCACGCAACTACTGGCTGTGATCATGATCTCAAACACAGGCTTTTTCTAGAAAAGCCTGGAAAGATGTTGAGCAGAGCAGCCAGGAATCAAATTTAGGACATATAATCTGTAATGAGTCCATCAGAATCTTGCTTTTCATCTCTCTCCCATCCAAAACTTTAAATTTCTTTGGGACTGTTCAAAATCAGAACTCTGTTTTGCTAGTAGAGAAAGTTATATTCAGAAAAGATACACATACCTTGAACACAAGGAATGTAACATTTCTGCAGTGTCCTAGCAATGAGAATTTTACAACTGCAGAAGTCACATGAATAAAACTGATGTTAAAAAACCCCAAAGATTAAAACACAGCAATTACCTCAGTGGGATGTGGTTACTGAAGAACATTTCTGCCACATTCAGTAATTCTGCTGTGGTCTCATGAGTAGGATCTACTATCAGCACCTGTTTGTATACAAAGAGCAAGTGAAAAGTTTTCATGCCCTGGAGAGCCCATGCTGCCAAGATATTCTCTTCTGTCCCAACCTGACAGAACCAGACTGTATGTAGGGCCCTTCATTCATGCAACTGTTGTCTTAGAATTTAAAAATTACAATTTAAAAATTTCTGTGCTTAAAGTATTAAACACCAGAGAAAAAGGCTCCCACAGCATCAGATGGTTCAAGTCCCTATTTTACCTTAATCAGAGTTCTTGTTTTGCATAGGGCCACTTTGACAAGAGTTACAGTGCACAATTTGCAAACTCTTCATCAGATCTAAGTCATTTACCTACAGACTCAAAGGACACCCAGGACTAAGCTGAGGGCTGTTGATCGTTTGTTCACGTCTTGGTGCATAAATGCTTTCTAACTGAAACAACTGGAGTTGGTCTTAACTCTGCTAAGAAGACAACAGTTAACACATTTGACAGATTTCACTAACCAACTTCAGGTACTATCACAAAGTTGAAACACACCAAATTGTTATTTATCAGATGATAATTTTGTCCACTGACAAAACAACTCCTGGCATTTAATAGATGCCACAGAATTGTGCTCAGTAACCTCTGAATCTCAGCCATAATTTACTAACAGAAGGAGAACAAAACCTTGCAGAAAAGCATCCTCTCTCTCAAGCTATTTAAGTGACAGGGAATCCAGTGTATATGTGAGATAAGCTGTAAAAGTTGATGTTCCTGCTCTTGACAAAACAAAATGCACATTTCATCCAGTCAGATTATTACTTACAAAATTATGGAAGTTTTTTCTGATTTGCCTGATCACACCAGGAAATGTGGGACGCAGCAGCTCCTGCACACTGGAAGGCCAGGAATTGTACCGACTATCAACTTCCAGATTGTTGATCCACTAAGGAAAAGTAAAGGCATTTAAATTATTCACAATCCTCCCGCTCTGCTCTGAGACTAAAATATTTTCAAATCAGACACTATATTGAAGAAATAAAGCTTTTAAAAAGTGCTAATTATAACTTTATTATCGTTTTTACTTCACTGCTGTTTCAGAGCTGATTGAGAGAAAAGGACAAAAGCTCCCCTGACAGCTTAAGAATGCACTGCCCAACAGCAAATCAAGTATTTCTATCAAAAACCACACTCACTGAAATGGCAGGGCTTCTGATGTCCACAGCATAGTCAGAGTCTGATGGCTGGATGTTCAACTTCAGGACATTGTGTAAGGAAATTCCCTCAATTCCCAAGCTGTGCAGGCCTTCCATAACACGGGCTTCATTGCGGAGCACATCAATCAAGCTGCAAGGAAAAACAAAATGGGGTTGAATTTTAACCCCACAGCGAATTACCTACTCTTACCCTAAGAATAAGTAATGAAAAAAAAGGTATAAACAAGTGTGTCATGTCCAGGCATTAGTTCTTATTTATCATCTATTTTTACCATCCTAAGAAACTTGAGATTACTTAAATCTATTCAATTAATATTGTGTAACTAGAAAAAGCAACATTAAATCAGGACAACTAATCCATTTTATATATGTATATGTGTATATGTATGTATGTATTATTGAAACATATCTTGACAAAGATATAGGGCGATTTCCAGATGAAAAATTTACAGTGGTTTATCCTCTGAGAATCAGTCTGCTGTCTTCAGAATAAATCTGTATGCTGACAGGCTGAGAAAACAAAATCTTGCTAGTCACACAAGTGAAAAGAACAGCACAAAGGTGATTTCTCATTCCAATCTTCAAGGGTATTCCACTTTTCACATTAGATTTTTTTATTGGAAATGCACTTTGAATAAGACAAGGAACCATGATTTTCTTTTACAGTACTTAATTAAACCTAGTCTAGATTATGAATAAGGTTCAAAACTGTCTAAATCATTTTATCATTCATGCACAAGCAATATTCAAGTTTCTAAGCAGATGCAATTATTGTGAAAAATAAAACATTCTTACCTAAATATATCTTGAGTGTCTAAATCAATAAGCAGTCCATTGATGAATAGGGCAGAATCTCCTGGTTGCAATCCTAATGTTCCCTTGAAATACTGAAAAGGAGTAGGAAGCCATTAGAAGAGTTATGTGCACAGAAAATATTATTGAAGAGTTTAATGTTGTTTTTTCCAATAGGACTTGTCTTGCAGTACCAGTTATAAACTCCTATTTAGAGGCATGATGAACACTGAAGGAGAAACATTGTGTTTGGGCATTTTACAACACTACCATCATGAAGACTGTGAGCAAAGCAAACAGAGGAATATCAGAAGTACCACGTGAAGTACCAAGAACAGGAAAGTAGCTTCTGATCAGAAAAAATTTACACTTTTTATTAAATAAATAAGGCTCCTACAGGAAACCTGAGTGCTAAATTGTAGCTTTCTGTGGACAATTACATAGTAAACTCTAATGTAACAGTAGCAGTGAACTTAACTATCAAATAATACCCCAACAAAGTGAGTGGGGCAAAGAACAGTTCTGAAGGGCACAGTTAGATATAGCCTGGTCTGGATGTAGCAGCCCAGGTAGCCTCTGAATAAAAATGAATCCACAAAATCACGGGTTTACTTGTGGACCAGAGTCTGATCTAACACACAACAAAAAGGCCACCAGGTAGCTTTGGCTTGGACTTAAATCTATACTTCATCTCTTCCAGAACCACATGGGACAAGAGTGTCTAACCTCATCCTTTCTCCTCTGATTTCATCACTACTGAACAATAGTTCTCTGCTCTCTCAGAACAGGAACCTGAGGGGACTTGTGTGTAGCTCTGCATTTACTACTAGACTCCCCATACCATTAATTAGATTTCTAAACAGTATGTGTGTACTTAACATACATTGTCTTTTTTCTAATAGTACCAAATAAGACTGAAATGTGTGAAGAGGGCAATGTAGCTCAAACAGCAAACACTTCTGTTTGCCTTTTTTCATTACTATCTTAAACTTTTGTTTTTCACTTTACCCAGACCACACTACCTGGCATATTTTATTTGCACAAAGTTTGTACAAAAGCCTGTACAAAATTCCCAGGTGGCTGTTGGTTTTTTTCAGTGCTTGGCTAATGCCAAGGACACAGCTGAGCTGTCTGAAAAACTTCTGCAAATACAGAACCTACCCAGTGACCTCCAGAGGCCCCTCATGAGTTGGGGAGTTTTATGATTCTGTTTCAAAGCACATCTAGAGTTAGCTGGTAAATTTTATCCCTTCACTAAGCACCAATATTTAAACCATTTTCTCCACATAGAATGAATAATTCTAAAGCCACAGCAGGTTTTGAATTTATTCTCTGACTACCTAGTGATCACTGATGTATGCAGATATCTAAACATCATCTCAAATTGGATAATGAGAACTAATTTCCTTCTGCATCATTAAAACTGTAGGAAGATGCTTAACAGAGCTGCTTTTCAAGCAATAAGTTTCTAACCACAGCAGTATTTTCCTATTTGAGCAAAGAAGTTTAATTATGCTCCTCATCCATGTTTGAAAATCCACCACTTTTTCACTTCTCAGATGCATACTACAAAGCTGTGTGTGAAAACGCTGGGTCATTATCTTGTGCAACATGTAAACCTAAGTGCAAAGGCACTGTGTTACTTTTTGGACACATTACCTTTTGGTTCTCTTCAATTTCTGCTCTGAGTTCCGAAGAAACAACTGTTTTTGTTATGGCTCTACAAAAATAAAAACATTGTGCTATGAATCCTCTTTCTGTTTATCTACTGGATAGATATCTACTTACCTAACTTTTGTACCTTACGTATTAAGATAATTAACCTTCTAGTACAAAGAGGTGCAGCAAGAAGCAGTTGCACTTGGTGACATCATAAATAGTAGGATGCAGCATTTTTCTTACACTGTATAATCCAGCAGCACAAAAATGTTACCCACATGCCAACTCTCAGTGTCTAATTTCACATTAACCATAATAAAAATGTGCAGCTGCCAAAAATGTAAAGATGGAAGCTGACAACAGAAAATAGGGGATTTCACTGCTCATGGTGGGTTCCCATTCCTTTCCTTATTTTGGATCCAGCAATTGCATCATCAGAGTGGGCGAGTACAGCCCACAGATCAGCTAGCCTGAAAACACAGTGAGATGCAATGCCTGCCTTAAGAAGCTCTAAATAACTACTTAACATCAGGTAATGGGAAATAAGACCAGAAAACAGTCTCTTTTTACACTCATCTCAGTGTATCTCCCAGCTACTTAAAAAGGAGGAGGTTCTGTAATACCATCTTCACAATCCAGGCAATGGAATTTATCAAGAGAAATACATCTCCAGACTGGCTGGCCATGCCAGGTCATACTGAGCTCTTTGAAACTGATTTGAATCTGTTAAAGACATTCACTGAAAAGTGCAAAAACCAGTGGAATTGCACATCAGCCTCTGACATGAGACTGACTGGGATATTTGGCAAAGTGGATCCCAGAAGAAGAGTGGGACCCTGTGAAGAGATAAATGTTAAGATCATTAAACAGAAAACCCAGGCAACAAATTCTTGATGACTTCATGCAATAAGTTTAGATGCATTTCACAATAAAATAGCATGGGCAGTTCTGGCAAATTTTCTACCAGTCCACATCAGCTGCCATCCAAGAAAAACACCATAAAATCCTCTTTGTAACGGTAGGCTGAAGAACTTCCCAACATAAACATTCCCCAGTGTTTGCTTCCAGCTAAACGAAAATCAGAACTAACCCAACCAATGCTGTTTGTCTCAGGTCCTGCTCAGGAAAAAGAGAGTAATAAAACTTTCTAGGGGTAAAATTAAAGTTACCTGGCCTTTGTAGGAAAGTTCTGACTAAGATCTTTCATGACCATCAGGGCATCCACAGGGGGAGCAGTCAAAATGCGAGCAGCAGTTTGAAAACTCAGATCTTAGCAGTGAAAAAACAGAGGTCAACAACTCAAAACTGAAAACAAGGCAATGCAGAGACATCTTAACTTTATCTTTCAACTTTTTTTTGCATGTTACCTACAGAAATTCACTCTCTATCTGCACCTGTAGATACTTTAAAGTCATCTTCTATGTGTTGCCTTGAAGTAAGTAACCCCCTCCAAGAGAACCAGTGTATGCTGCCTACAGTTATTTCAGTGAGTCCAGACCAGCACCCCTTTTTTTTGGCTGAGGTGGGAGGATCTGCCCTTCCATTGGGCATAGGTAGATTCCCCATGGCTACAACATACATTCAGCTCTTTGAATTAGTCTTTCTGAGAGGATGAAAAGCCTTTTCACAGGCTTTTAGAGATGTTTTAAGGGAATGAGGCCAGGACAGCACGTAATTGATTTTGAAATACAGTTTTCCTCTAGTCTTGAGAAATCTAAAGACTTCACAACAGAAGTGTGATCATGGAAAGGAACTTTGCATTCCTTCCTTTTCTGCATTCAGCAGACCATACAAGCAGTCAGTTTAAGAGCAAGTAGCTTACTGTACTTCACAATATAGAAAACAATCCTCATGTCAGAAGTCCCGTGAAACAATGCCAAAAGCTATTTCAACAGGAAAAGGTACTTTAAAAACCAAGTATTTTCCAAGTGAGACTGAATGCAGGAATTTACAGTCAAACCCTGTCAGCTGTACACAGCCACTAACAACCTCAATAGTGCAGAATAGCAGAAAACATATTTACATTGAGTTTTTGTAAACCATAACTAAAAGCATTTATCCAGATTACCTTGGAGCTGCCATACTTTCAAAGGTGCCATTTCATTGGTACTTTCCACGAGGTGTTTTCTGAGCTCTTTCAGCTCTTCTGACAAGTCAGGATACAGCTGTCTAAAAGGATACAAGGGTGAAACAACTTCTGTGCTTTCCTATGAGAAAGTCTGCTGCTAATTTAAAGAAACCACCACATAAAAAACTATGCTGCTAACACATACAGGAAACTCAGACATGTGAAAAACAATAATAATGCAAAAGAGCAGCATTCTGCAAAAAGTTTTTTGATATGACAAAATCCAAATGGGTTTTACCTTAGTTTTCCAAACAGAAATCCTTGCACTTCATCAATAGGGTCATTTTCATCTATGACTGTAGCATTCACATCTGTGCCTATAAACACACAGAGAACACCACTAGCACCAAGCAATTCACAAACAAAAAAGCAGGAAAATCTGGGGTTTGTGTGTGTATGTGCACATGTAAAGAAAAAGAAAACACACAGATTACACTATTAAAATAGTTCTGGCAGATGCAAGGGAGTTTGCAGAACAGAAATGAGTGCTCCATAAAAGCAGCAAAAGCAAAAAAAAAAAAAAAAAGATGCAGAATTCTGTCATAAAAAAAAAAAAAAAAAAGCACATCAGGAACAGGGAACACATTCTGCTCTGAAGATGGATAAGGCAAATTAAAGTAGAGAAATTTGCTTTACACCTGCAGAGTAGCTGGTAAAAAATTAGTTGTACTAGTAGTGCCATTACTAAGATCTAGTCCAGAGCCATGAGTCCAGGATTTCACAAACATGGAAGTGCCATGGCAAAGATCTGTTTCATAAGGAATGTGCTCCCAAAAGAGATTTCAGAGCTAAGGAAAGAGAAATATCTGCAATTCAGACATTCCTAGCAAAACGAGTATAAGATTACCTTGGCAAAATTAAAATGTTCACATGAAAATACTTGAAATAAAAATTCACCTTTCACCTGGGTATCATCCTTGGCCTTATATTCTGTACTTTTAATAGCCAGTTCTACACCATAGCCAGAGAGGTAGACCTTTTCCTTGCTGGGATTCTGTAAGGAGAAGCCAACAATGTGATATTGTCATCTTTGATCCAAAAAAGAAAAACTACCATTTCCCAAAGCTGAGACATTTCAATATTTCAGACATAATGGTAGAGAGAAACAAACACTGTGAGTGACGCTGCAGTATCATACGCTAATAATTTTATTTCCTAGTGTTTTTCACACACTTCTTGAAGTTCACCAAGCAAGAATTATCTCTATGAACCAAAAAACCATCAAAATTCACAAAGTAAAGAGGAACACAAAACAATGATTTCATGATTCAGTGTGGGAGCAAAGCAGAGGGAGATTGAGTCCTATCATCAAATCAGATAGAGGGTGCAAAGAACTTCAGCTGTGAAGTTCAAAAATTAAACATTCATTGAAGAGTTACCACAAAGAATGACAAGGAATAAAATAATGACAAAAGACAGGTGCATAATTAGTTCTGCCTTTAATGAGAGAAACATGACCACTTCCTAAAAGTATTTTTAAGTATATAGGAATCACATAACAGTACTAACATCTAAAGTTTAATACACTGAATTTTGAATATAAGTACTCCTCCCAAGACTGATAAACAACTATTTCCTTTTATAAAAGGAAAGTAGTGTATGCAATGTATGACTTTATTTTATTAAAAGTACAAGTAATATTAGAAGTTAACCAGCTGATTCAAATAACAAATCAAAGAACTCCAATTCTTCATACCTTTTGAAATCTAGTTTTACATACTAACCCAGTGGCTATGCACAACTTATTGGAGGAAGATGGAAACCAGGATAAACTGCACTAGAAATGGTAAGTGGTTCTGTAAAAAAATTACTACAGAAACAATGTCTTTCTTTTGAAAATGGTACCTAAATGTTACTCCTTGCTTTTTATATCAAGTAATTAAAGTAACTAAGTGGCCTGACTGTGAAAGATCTGACTACTTCCCATGCTCTAATATGGGTAGAGAAACACTTTTTTTTACATTAAGTCTCTAATTAATCTGGAATTTAAGTCTGGATTTGTGAAATCAAACAATCTTACTTAAACAATCAGGAGATTTAAAATATTATGTATTACTCATCTACATGCAATTAAAAAAAAAAAAAACAAAAACAACAAACTTTCAGTATTCCAAGTACAACAGCAGGCAAATGTCATTTTAAAGGGAACAAACCTGGGTCAGTTTTCTTTTTGAAAACCAAGGCCAGTTACTCAATTTCAAATCCCTCTGCTACAATGCAGAAATATACTCACAGCAATGTAGTGTCTGAGCACATAAGTGATTTCTCCTGCCTCAGCCTTTGAAGCAAGCCTCCTGTGCTCTCTGTAGAACTCCTCTGAGCCAATCTCTGCATAAAGTATGACCACAGGACTTTCAGGGTTTGATGCTGGGTACTTGTGGTCCCCCTTGAACAAAAATGGCTTTGGCCTAAGTGGAAAAAGTGAAGAGTCACAGTGTGAGTCACAGCATTTCCTCACTCAATGCAAAATGCACTTTTTTTCCCTGTTTCTTCATTTTTCACTGAATACATATGTTGAGCTATTCCCACATACTATATCAAGGCTGGCAGCACGTGGTGCACATTGCTAAAAGCTTTGTGAAAAATGAACATATGAAAAGAAACAAGTGACTAAGAGCTATTTTGAATCTAATATGATCCTAATTTTAAAAATTAACAACTTCCCCTAGATTTCCAATTAACTTTCTCTCCCCATGGTGATTCATAAATTCTGTATTAAAAAGGCTGTAAAACAGATGTGCCAAGGGCACAAATTCATTTGAACCAGGTCTTTGGCTTAGTATGCAAACAAAGAAGTGAATGAAAAGTCTATTTTCAGCTTGTTTACATCTTGCCTGAACTGCAATAAATACTTAAAAGTTTTCCCAGTAAGTCAGAAGAATAGCATGTGAGCTAGAGATGCCATATGCCTGCACATTGACTAAAGAATCTTCATGCTTAGAACCAAATAACCAAGATTATAAAAATCATATTGAAAACAAAAATGTTTTCATATTATGAAACTAAACTGGAATGTAAGGATTTGGGTTGGTTTTTGTTTGTTATTTCTTTGGGTTTTTTAAGTAAGTATTATATTTTATACTTTTTTGTTATTTGCATTTACAACCAAGTTTTATTCTTGTAGAGAAATCTGAATTTTAAATATATTGTGTGCTTTGTTAATGCTGAGAAAACTATACAGAGAAAAAGATACTGCACATGCTTTCAGCCATTCATAAAACAAATTGTTACATTGACTCTCACTTGAATATGCAGCCCAGCTCCTTCTATTTTCCCTACATACTGAAGGTTTTACACACTCCTGAGAATTCCTACTGTCCTTCAACAGTTTCCAGCAACTTCCAGAATTTGTTCCAAAATTTTCCTGCGCACATTCCTCTTCCTAGCAGAATTATCAAAGAGCAAGGGATAAGAAAACCATCATTGCAATGTGAATTAACACCAAATAAGTGACTGCCACTCCAGTGCCAACACTGGATAGGAGAAATCAACACTCAACACAGAAACAAAAAGTTTATCACAACCTCTTCATAGCAGTAAGTCTGAAGTTAGGTTAAATTTTAAGAGCTAACCCAGTAACAAGAAATTAAACAAATACCTGTCTGAAGCTGCCTGTAAAAGGTTTCCAAGAGAGTCAAATTCACATGTTTTCTCCCCATGCACAACAAAAAACAGGATACAGCCCTTTGGTGGAGATTCATCTGCTGCTATCTGTATAAAACATTCATAATAATGTAGGTTAAATATTTGCCCTTAGAACAAGTGAAAATTGTAACAGTGTAGCTGTGCAGCAAACAGCATTATTTCCCACGTCCCAAACTAGTACTTCTTCCAGGTTTATCACATAATTTAAATGCAAGGTGCAATTGCAAGATGGAGAGTTAAGCCTTAACTTATTTTTCAGTCTGTTACTATTAACTGTAAGGTTAGTTGCAGGTACAGAAAGCAAGGTTTGCAATTGCAGAGGTTTTGGTCAAGGGTTTTTTTTTTGTCTTAGACATCACAGAAATCTGTATTTGTTAAATATCAAACGACAAAATGACTCCAGATGAACAACGAAGATGTTATACAGTATTACATAAAGCACATCCTAATGCGAGACAATTTCCAAAGAATTAAAAAGATTTAAAAAGAACAGAGAACACAGTGAACTTTTATTTATGAGTTCTAATCACTATATATACACACACAGATAGATATAGATAGATATATATATGGAATACTATCTTCAAGTAAGTTTAGCTGAGCAACAGGAACAGCAGCAGCATCACAAGAGCCAATAGAGATGGTCCTCACAAAAATCTTTGCACCATACTTAGTGCAGCAGGCACAAAGATATGCAGACATGTCAAAATGCCAATTCTTTAGTCTACTCTAGACAAAAATTCAGCACCTCATGAAATTTGTATACACACCCACTCTGTAGCTCAGGTGTACAGAGCAGTTAATCAGTTCAGGCTCTTTATACTCTCAAATGTTTCCTTCCACAGGTCCCTCCTTCCTGAGCCTTGGTAAAATGCTCTGCACATCACCTGAGCACTTCCTGAACTGACCTGTTGAAAAGCTTGAACTGCTGCAGAGTAGGAGCGTAAAGACAGGGAAAATTTCAACAAATTCTGCTGCAAAGGTGACAGAGTCTGGCAGGCCACTTTCAGCATTTCCTGGTAAGAAGAATAATCACTACCTGCAAAATCAAAGTACAAGCAGTTATCTTTCTATCCCATAGTCTCACTGAAGAGGGGCTTCTCATCTCAGTGTGTTTAAACCAACAGAAGCCCATGACATTAATTCTGTGTAGGCACATGACCATCCCTCCTCCAATTTCATTACAGCCAATTCTACAGCTGGATGAGAGTGAACTTCAACAGAGATCCAGGAGAGTACACTTGAATACATTCTTGAGGATGTAAACACGGACAGGGGAGAAGGGAAACATTAAAGAGCTCCCATTTAATTTGGCTGAGAAATAGTAACACAGAGAAAAGGCATTTAAAATATTTCATACGTCATGTTAAAAAAGAATCCGGCAAGTAAAATGTTTCAGACTCATCCACTACAAATGGATGAGCTTTTGTTAAATGGACATCCAAAAGCCTTGAGTACACTACAGAAAAAAGTACATTACTGAAAAAAGTATTTTATAAAAGTCAAATGAGGATTGACACAATGGAAGAATACTTTGGTATATTTTTCAACTATCAGTCAGCATTGAGAAAAAGATAAAAACTTACCATCATGCTCAGCTGTCTTAATATTCTCACTGGCTTCAACAAAATTCCAGAATTTTTCTTGACCTTCTTCTGATAAAAATTCACTAAGTAAGATGAGAATAGTGAGTTAGATCTACAAATTTTCTCTCAAGTTACAAATCTGAAACCTTGTAATGCTTTACAGAAAGTTAGCACCTACCACCTGTATCAGCAAACTGTGTTACTAGGAAAAGCACTGCAGGAAAACTAAAAACAAACAAACCCAAACAAATAATCATTGCAGACCAGGACAAACACACAGTACATGAAAGCAGCTTGTAAAGCACCTCCTGATCCTTTCAATGCCACTAACAGGAGCAGTGTCCATCCTGGTAGCTCTCCTCCCTAATGCATTTCTTTGCTATCCTTTTATGAGAAACACACATTTTTGTTTATTTTGCTGAAATAAACCATAATTATGAGCTTTGGTGGAGGTTTTCTGTTTGCTTGTTCTTAAACAAGCAAAAGGAGAAGTCACAGCTTCAAACCATGTTATAATTCCCATATATTAAGCATATAATGGGAACGTATACAAGGTTAGACAATGAAATTCATCCTCTAAACACTGCTACCCACAAACACTGTATCATGTCCACACATGTAACATACTTGCTATGCTAAAGGATGCTACAACAGAAGGTTTGGAGCCCACTCACTGCCACAGTAACTTGTGTGTTCCAATCCAAGGGCAAGTGCTGCTTGAACACCTGGGTAACAAACTGCAGTGCTGGGCTAAGTGCAGTGACCAGCAGGAGTGATTTTACACTGCAGTGCTGCATCATGCTGCAGTTCATCCCAGGTGAACTATCCTTCCCTACCCAAAGCCTCTGACTACAATGGATCAAGTCTTTGGTACATTATTTTGATTATGTGCCCACTGTTTCACACTCTCCTAGGCCGAGTTTTTCCCCAGCAGTGTCCCAATGTCACACAGCCTCAGGGTATCTAAATCCTGGCATTAACACCTGTGTTTGCACTTTACTGCTTAAGGAACTTGCAGTCTCCAGCTTCTCCAGAGAAGGTTACAGAAAAGCAATTTCACCTAGGACACACCTGTCCTCTGAATGAAAGCCATGCTCATGTGAATGAAACCCAGCAATGCTCAACTATTTTCAATAGTTGAAAACTATTGAAACAATCTGCAGTAAAACAGACAAAATTCCACATTTGGCAGTACTCTTAAGTGATACAAAATTAAGCACACAGTAACTTGAAATTCTAAAAGTCTTACTGACATCTCCAAACTAAAACAGAACAAAACCAAACAATAAGGGATTTCAAAAGTGTTAAGCAGACCAGCACTGAAAAGACAACACCTTGTTTTCTCTTTACACAACGTCTTAAATAAAAAGTCTTTAATACCATAGAAGAAATGTTCCCAGGGTCACTTGCACAATTCTTAATAAAGCAATTGACTTTAATCAGTGCAAAACTCACATGAACAAAGTTAAACTCAAGCAGTAGTGAGCTAAATATACACAAGCAGCAGACGTGTATCAAAACCTACAAACTGAAATAAAATACATTCAGCTACAGAATCTTACAAGACCATGATGAACTCCTCTATCTAATCCTTTGAGTAAAACCTCATAAGGCAAAAAATACCAACTATGTAATTGTTTGTAGTTATTAATGTTTGTTCTAATGCAAAATGAAAGAATTTATCACACAAAACAACTACTACTGTCTCCTCTAAAATCCTCCTCCCATCTCCCCATGCGCAGCAGTGATCAAATTCCCACATTATTACTGTTGGTAGTGACCAGAAAACAAAGTGCCACATAACTTTTCTTAATCCTCTAAGCATATTCTAATTTGACAATGAAAAAAAATCGCAATGCACTTACCTTGTTTCAAGGAGTAAAGGAGTTGAAGACCACTTTGTAGTTAGAGATGTTGTCACAGCCTTAGAATCTGCTTTTACAAGTGAAGAGCTGAACCAGATTCCAAGAACTGCAATAAGTATTCCCATTTTATAAAACACTGAAAAGGATAAAGGAAAATAATAAGTTTTGTATTGTCTCTTCTTATAAATACAGGATCTCAAATATACTGAGAAGTATGTTAAGATTTTAAGACTGCATTTAATGCACTGCATTAATGAGATGCTCACACTCTCACCTGGGCTTACAAAACCTCAAACTTGAAGAGAGGCAAGGAATTTACAAACTCACTCACGAGATGCAATTAAACCTAAATCAATTCCAGCTTCCTCTGTGTTTATGCTTTCAAATAATGTTTATGCTTTTGTTCCAGGATGCCAACACCACATACTACTTGTTTTAAGATTATTACAAACTGCACACATTTCAGACTGGGTGGGAAAACAACCCACTATTCATTTTATGGGAGGTAAAATCACACTTTGTGTTAGCACAGATCCAGCAGCTGCGGACGGACTAATGCAGGCAAGGGTGAGGTTCCCCAGTCAGTCCTTTAGGTTTTTTGGGGAATGAAGAAACAAGTATTTCCTGGCTGCACCAAGCACCACCAAATTTAAAAGCTGAAATATGAATGAAATTACGCAAACAGACTCAAACTATACAACCTACTGTGAGAAATTAGAAAAAAAAATATTCAATTTCTTTATTGTCCTTCATTTTGTGTATTTTCAAGCCTTTGTAGCCTCTGTTCTACACTCCAAAACAAAGCCAAATGGAATTTCATTGCCCACAACTTCTAAGCTTATTCTTCTGTTGGCTCTCCATTACAGTCTCCAAAGGTTCAAGCTGTTTTTGCTCCTCTCTGTCTATAGTATATTTATATTTATTACACCCCCAATACGTACTCAAATGTTCTTTGATTTCTTTATCTTTTTTTTTTTTTTTTCCCTGGTAAACTTATTTTCCATGTCCCCCCTGCACCTGAAAAAACATCCTGCTTCAATTCTACATATATCACACCCAACAACCTGCCAGGATCTAACTTCTGTCTCTTTTTTATTACCATCTCAATTTAAAGGACAGGGTTATATATCTGTAGCTCTAAGCTACCTGTATATATACATAACAACCAAACCAAATCCTCCTCTCTTTAAAAGTTTACACCCCTCCAGCCAAATGTTTCCCAGCAATAACTCAGACATTATTCTTTCTCTGGGAATAAAACCAGAAATTCCTGCTGTGATCCTCAAAGAGCAGCTTGGTCAGCTGCACAGGGCATTTGTTTTATGCCACACCTGGGAAGCAGACAGATGGCATCACAGAATGGGCACAGCCATCACTCCCTGTGTGCAGAGGGGGAAGCTCAGCCAATATTTGTGGAGTGAAACATTGGCTTCTGCCAACTGACATGAAAAACCAATTCACAGCTCCTCTCAGATAGGGGTTCTCCTTATTCTCTGCAAATCACACACTGGAGTTTGGAATAGGTAAATGAATATACCCAACAGCAGTCTCATGGCTAACCCCCCAATGCTGCTCTCTTGTGCCTTTCCTGCTCCGGGAAAGACTGAATTAAAAGCCTTTTTCTGTATGAAATAGGAAAGAAACCAAAGGACACATCTGACACCTGATACAGTTTAGCCAACTGAAAACCTGCACTTTAGAAATATCTACAAATCCTCAACAATAACAGCATAAAACAAAGGAATGACCGATACCTCGAAGAAAAATACACCACGGAAAAAGAGGCAAGAGGCACAGGAATGAACCTAAGTGACACAAGGAGATCCAGCTCTGTGCCAGGTAACAAAACAAAACCCAATCTGAATTATGACACCGCAAAGTCGTGTAAATATTTTTCCTTCTTATTTTTCTTCCAAATGCTCCGTTTAAAATACTCCGGGCAACTCGCACATCCAGCCTTGGGGAGAGGAATAAATCAGCCCATGTTTACAGTCAGTGCTCTCTGCCATGTCAGTGTGGTGGCAAGCGGGTGAAGGGCAAAGGAACAGGGAGCGAGGGGCAGGTCCTGCTGCAGGCCCAGCGCGGGGGCACCGGGACCGGCACCGTGCAGCAGAGATCACCGGAACCGGCGGGTTCGGATCGCTCTGCAAAGGCTCCACCGCCGTGCCACGGCCATCCAGCCCGCGGCTGGAACCCACGCCACTGAGGCGCTGAGCAGCCAGGGCTCCAAGCGCACATTACACGGCGTTGATGGTACCGGGCATTAAACGCAGCCTCCGCCGCTCCCCGGTCCCGCTGACCGCCCAACCGATCCCCGCGGGGCGCGGAGGCCGCTGGAGGTTCCCCGCCGGTGCCGGCCCCGCAGCGCGGTTCGCCCCGGCCGCCCGCTGCCCCCTCCCCGGGCCCGCCCCGCCGCCGCCGCTCCCTCAGGGCCCCGGTGCCGCCGTACCGCACCTGCGAGCGGCCGCGCGCCCGCCCGGCTCCCGCCGCCCGCGCCGCTTCCGCTTCCGCTGCCACCGGCGGCGCCGCGCGGTGACGGCGGGGCCGGGCCCCGGAGCCCACAGCGGCGGCGCGGCCTCCGGTTAACGAGGAGCGCCCGCAGCAAAGGCCGAACCTGTGGGGTTCGTGTGGTACTAACCGGCCCTGAGCAACCGCCAGCCCGTGCTGCCGGAAGAACACCCTGTGCAAACCATTGCTCGTTTATTAAAGTGTCGAGACGGGGAGGGGAACTGAAAGCAGCACACGGCAGGTTAAAACCAGTCGTTCTTCATTTATCTTCTCTGCACCTTTCGCACCTTCTCGACCCTGTTCACGCCGCTGGTGCCGGCTCCGCTGGGCTCCGTGCGTGCTCCGGGCCCGGTCGCCCCCGCCGCGCCCTTCCCGGACACGGAGGTGCAGCAGCAGCGCTGCGGTCCGGGCGAGACGGGGAAAGCCAGAGGGTGTAAATCCAGGCAGGCAGAGGGGAAGCTGTAAATCCAGGCAGGCAGAGGGGAAGGGAATGGCTCAGGATGGGAGCTGAACCGCAGCCCAGGCAGGTGTCCTGAGAGTGACATCGCACCGCGACAAAGTGCTGCTCCCGACCACAGCTTCCCCAGAAGCGCCAGCGAAAACACTCTTTGTGCTCCTGTTCACAACACAAGCGCTAAGGTTTGCGAGGCACACCTAGGGATTACTTACATGTGATCCTAACATTTCAAAGGTTTTCCTCCTGGTTTCGTTTTAAATCATTATTAAAACTCTGAAAGTGGCAGGTGTCTGCTGAGTTCATCTCTAAGCCTCGAAACATGAGAAGAACAATATCTTGAAGAATGGTGGTGTTCTGATGTGTCTGTAAACAAACGCGAGGCAGCCCGGCACTGTGGGCTTTCAGGGCTGTCATGTGCGTCATCTCCGAGGTTTGTGGAGGGTTTTATTATTATTACTTATTTTTTTCCGTCTATCCCAGTGAGAGGGGAGGGTAGGGTGCCCCGCCCCTATCCCCTTGTCCCTAACCAGGATGAGGGTTGGGGACTTCGGGGAATCCCCGGGGTGCTGTGAGCACGAATTTTAGTTTGGAGTGCTAAGCCCCAGGGATCCCCAGAGCACCCGCATGTCCTTGTGTCCCTTCCCAGGACTGGGAGGAGCACTTTGAGCAGGGCCCTCAGGGAGTTATGGGAGACCGCCCGAATTACGGAGGTTTTGGGATGTTTTTGGGATGCTGACTCCCTCCGTACCCTCCCCAACGCCTTCCCGCCGTGTCCTCTTGTCACTGCCCAGACTGGGTGTTGGGGACTCTACCAGGTGGGGGAAAAGGGGTGTGTGGTTTGGTCGGGTGTGGAGAGCAACAGCGGGGTGCGGAGCTCGGGGTGGCGGCTGCAGGGGGTCGGTGGGGCGGTGGCGGGTCGGTGGGGACAGCGGTTGGTCGGTGGGGCGGTGGCGGGTCGGTGCAGCCCGGTTCTGGCGGCCGCGGCCTGTCCCGCCCACCCCGCGTCTCCCCGGAGACCCGGCGGCGCGCGGCCAATGGCGCGCTCGGCAGCAGCGCCGCCCCTCCCGCGCCTCGCGAGATCTGCGCCCGCCACCACCCCAGCACGGACTACATCTCCCGGCGGCCCCGCGGGGCGGGCTCGGCAACCAATGAAACGCGGCAGCACCGGGTAGGCGGGGCTGGCCGGGGCCAATCGGGTGCGGGCGGCTGCAGCGGCGGAAGCGGCGCTCGGCAGCGGCGGCGACGCGGGGCGACCGGCCTCAGGGACCGGCGCACGGCACCGCCCCGGGCACAGGTACTGCCGCGGCCGGCGCACGGCATCGCCCAGATCTGCGGGTCGGGGGTGGCTCCGCGGAAAGGCTGCGGGTAGCGGGCGGCGTCCGCCGCTTCAGAGCGCGACGGCGGCGGGGGGGGGCGAGGGGGTGGAGCGAGCCTCCGGCCGGTGGAAGCACGGCGGAGGGGGTATCGCGAAGGGACGGCAGCAGGGCAGGGCGGCGCGGCCTGGCCCGAGGCGGCGGGGCCGTCGCGCTGCCGGGCACATCCGGGCCCTGCGGCGGCGCGGAGGGGCGGGGCGCGCAGGGCGGGCGCTGATTGGCCCGCGCCGCCCCGCCGCCATTGGCCGGGCCGGGCGCGAGCCGGGGTGGGCGGGGCCGCGGGGCCGCGCCCGGAGCGCGGGAGGGACGGAGGGAGCGGGGCCGGGCCGGGCCGAGCCGAGCCGAGCCGAGCCGAGCCGGGACGGGACGGGACGGGACGGGACGGGACGGGACGGGACATAACGGCCGCGCTGCCGCCCCGCAGGTGACATGAGCTCGCAGCAGTTCCCCCGGTCGGGCGCGCCTCCCGCCGCCCTGGGACCAGCGCCGCCGCCCATCCCCACCAGCGGCTCGGCCGGGATTATCGCCCCCGCCGCCACAGGTAAGCGCGATCCCGGCCCCGCGGCCGTGGCTGGAAGCTGCCGCGGTTCCGCGTGGGGAGAGCACCGGGGGCAGCAGGGCGGCTGCGGCTCGGGACAGCGCCGGCAGAACCGGGGTGCGCCTTGGCATCCCTGCCCAGGGCCTGTCCCACTCCGCTCGGCCCTCTGTGTTCCTAGCACAAGTGATGAGCGGACATGGGAGCATCTCATGGAGCTGGAAATGGGGTGGGAACTGTGGTCCCTGCTGTCCCTGCCACGATGACAAGTTTCCGGAAGTGACTGGGGGAGCAGCTTCATTTTCAGGAGGTTTTATGCTTGTTTTCAGCTCGATATTCAGATACATATTGCATTAAATATGCAGTTTTTTATGCTGTTTGATCTGGGACTTAAAGGCAGTTACTTAGATAATTAAATACTCTTCACTTGAAAGAAACATTAGTCAATCTGTGTTTAAAGAAGGTGTTTAGTTGTACTTCTCAGAGTTGACTGCAGGTTCCCCAACATTGCCCAACCCATCAGTTCTGAGGGGAACAGACAGAAGCAGTGCCAGAGTGCCCAGTTTTTGCATCACTGGAATATGTTTAATTCTAAGAGTGAACTTCTTAAATTCTGATATTTCCAATGTCTCATCTCTCACCTAGTGGGTGACCAAAGCAAACTTTGTAACGATTCTTACCTTTTTCTGGTTTTCCCTAGTGAGTGACGAATCCAGTCGTGAGCCAGAAGTTGCTCCCAGGGAGCACATGGGCCCCAGTGGCTCCATCCAGCCTCGGGAAGAGAAGCAGGAGCCCGTGGTGGTCCGGCCCTACCCACAGGTCCAGATGCTGGCACAGCACCACCCTGTCCAGTCTGGTGCCCCGGTGACAGTGACAGCACCACCAGCACATTTGACTCCAGCTGTGCCACTTTCTTTTTCAGATGGACTTATGAAGGTAATGAGAGGATTCATTGGGGAAAAAAATACAATCTGTATGAGTTGGTGTTGGGAAAAAGTAAATTACACCAAAACCTTCCCTGCTTTTTATTCTAAAGCTTTCTTTGCATGCTTCTGCTTACTGTGCAGTGCCTTGTGGTTTTGGCTGATCCAGAAGATACACTGAGGACTTGCTAGTATTTCAGCATTATTTTTGAGGGGAGTGTATTTTGTTTATCTTTGAGGAGAGCAGTGATTTCAATCAGTTTTTGAAGTCTTCCAATTTCTCTTCAGGCTATAAAGTTAATATCCAGTGTCTGTAGCACAATACCATAGGCCTGACAGAGTCCACTGGTGATTCATGCCAGAACCTGCATATTTCCAGGACAAAATATGCCCTTTCTTTGTTTGGAATAACGAAATGTTCAGTGTCTTTCCTCTCCAAATATTTAGCCATGCTTGCATAAACTTTCTCCTCAGGCTTAGACCCCACAAAATGATTGCTGCTTCAACACTGAGCTCTCCTTTGAATTGCCAATGTTTCTGTTTTTCCATTTCTTGTAGCCTCCCTTGAAGCCCACCATGCCCAGCCGGCCCATTGCTCCTGCTCCACCCTCCACTCTCTCAGCTCCCACAAAGGTCCCTGGGCAAGTGACTGTGACCATGGAGAGCAGCATACCACAGGCTCCAACAATCCCTGTGGCAACTATCAGTGGGCAACAGGTCTGGTTTTTTGGTGGCTTTTCTGTTCCATCTCACTGCATGGTCAGATCAATACAAGCACAGCTGTGGTGGGCTTTTGCAGCAGGAGGGAATGTAAAGAGAGCAGGTTTCCCTGTTCAGTGCTGCTGCTTGTTGGATCTGTTCTGCTTGGACCACTAAATTTCAGGCTTGGTTATCACTATCTCTTTATAAAGCTGCTGATTTGTTGGGATCATCCAACTGAAATAGCACAGCCAGGCTGTGATGACAGAGCCATACCCAAAATCTGGGTCTTTCCTTAAAAGCTCCTGCTGTGTCAGTGTCACATGGAGAATTTCTACTGTAGAGAAACTGCTGGGATTCATTTTTGCAGTGTTCTTCAGTTTCCCTGGGAGGAGATCAGAAGAGACTTGTGAAAAGTTCATGGTTTTTCACTGTGTTCTTAGTGAACTAGGAGTGACAAAATTCGAGGGAGTCTATGTAGTTAATGGTTTTGAATTTTTTTCCCTAACCTGACTGCAGAGCCAGCACTGTTGGTTTGAAAATAGTTTGTCAGAACACTCATTACTAAACCTCTCAGGGTTTTGTAAAGTGCCTTTACGTGGACTTGAGTTAGTCTGGCTAAGGATGTGCAGCAATTTCAGTGGACTTAGCCTATATTAATATCCCCAGGAAGTCTAGAATTATAAAATAATAGAATTTGTTCCAGCATTTGCCAGGTTTTCACCATTCTTTCAACTTTATTGGAGAGGTATGAAACTATGCCTTAATGTCACCAATGCTAGAAGGGACAACTCTGTGGTTTTTTGTGTGTGGCTGCTGGGTGACTGTCACCCAAATACCAACCATCACAACAGAGCAGTGAGACATAGAAGTGTCTGCATCTTCCAGTGGCAGCAGGCTCTGTAACTTTATCCTGGACAAACACCTGCCTCTTTCTCCATTCAGCTTTTAATGCATGCAGCCTTGGCACACCAAGTATTTCTCCAAGATCTCTTTTCTGTCTCTGAGGCTGAGATATGGTGATTCTGTGATTTTTATCAACACAGCTGACTTGTTTTGTTCTTGAACTCTGCAGGGCCATCCCAGTAACTTGCATCATATCATGGCCACCAACGTGCAGATGTCCATCATCAGGAGTAGTGCCCCTGGGCCTCCACTGCACATTGGAGCTTCTCATCTGCCCCGAGGTAAAGACCCAGCTGTGCTGTCCCTGCCTTCTGTTCACAGCTCTCAGCTGCCCACACCTCTGAAACTCTCCTCACTGCTAATGCAGCTATTTCTTCAGATGTTAAAACTGCTGGCCTGATGAGTGACTGCTGGCCTTTTAAGAATTATGTTGCCTTCAGCCACTTATGGCAGGACCATGTGACAGTGTTTAAAATGCTGGCAGATACCACCACATCTGTTATTCTAATTATTTGCTGCTAAAATAATCATCACTTTCAAGGAAAAATATCCACTCGGAGACTTACCTGCCCTGCAAAATGTCATGTACAGTCGGGGTAGCAAGTACTGCTCACCTACGGCAGGGGCACGTGGGCAGTTGTGAGGCACATTCTTATATCCCCCTGCCACAGGACCACTCGTGCATTGCTATGCATGCTAACACATCATATTGTGTGCACTTGCATTTACCTGTGAGTTAAATGCTGGTGATAACTACAGGCTCTTGTTTCCCAGCATTTTGGATGCTACAGCTTGTAAAACAGGAGATCAGCCCCTTAAAGCAGCCCTGTGCTCAGTACAGCCTGTCAGATTTCTGACTGCAGCTTTGCTTTCAGAGTCTTATGGGTTAGGTTTGCAGTTCAGCTATAAATTGATTTGAATTCCAAGTACTGTTTGTCGGTTTTGCTTCCTTTTATGCTCAATGTTATTTGCTGATTCACTCAAGAAAAATGAATTGATGTGAGTAAAAACATAATCTTCTTTAACTGGAGCAGGTGGAAGGACTGTGGAGGTTTATCTGTAGTTACAGTAGTGTTGTTCACCTGATTCTGAGGGGACAGCTGCCACAGATTTGGACACACAGTACACATTTTCTTTTTTTCCCTGTTCTTTTTTTCTGCGTTTGAATATTAAATTTTGAAGTAATAATTTCCATGGAGGACATGTACAGAAGGCATGCAATCCAGTCCAGCATCTGATTGCAAGGCTGCTACTGTGATTTGTTATGATCAGGAGTCATCAGACAGGAGACAAATTAATCAATTGCAGGTTTAAATGGTATGAAGTTCTGGTCTTGTATTTTTAGGGGGAAGTGTAGCTGTTTGTTTTGTTTGGTGTGGTGTTTCCTTCTTTTGCAAGTGTATTTTTCTTCTGAACTTCATCAGCTGCAGTGAGATCATTGCTGGTATCAGGTGACTTATTTACACATTGGCCCAGTAATCCAACTGAATTATTTCTACTGACTTCCATAGCTTGGCATAAGAAAGCATGGGATTTGCAGTATAAGGCTGTTATAGGGGAATAAAAAATACCTCTAAAGCAAATTAATTTAAAATAATACCTTATCCCTCCACACATGCTGTTGTAAACTTTATGTATGTTTGTTGAAAACCTTCTTTTTACACCAACATCACATGAACTGCCCTCAGTATGAAATGCATGAGAACTGAAATACCAGCTGATGTCAGGGTCTGTGTGGTTGTGATGGAGCTGAATTTTAACACTCTTGGTTTCTCCCTCAGGTGCAGCAGCTGCTGCAGTGATGTCCAGTTCTAAAGTGACCACAGTCCTGAGACCAGCCTCCCAGTTGCCAAATGCAGCTGCAGCCCAGCCAGCAGTTCAGCACATCATCCACCAGCCAATCCAGGCAGGTAGCAGCCAGGCAGCTCTGCACATGGCTGAGCCCTGCTCCAAACGCTTCCTGTCATGTAGCACCTCTCATTGCCTGTGCACTGGGCTGCACCTACTGTCAGCTCTCTTCCAGACCTATTTTCTGTATTTCCTTCGTAGACTTGGGTTTTAATCTGTCTCCAAAGTGCTTAGAAACTGGGAAGACAATTTCATGCAGACATGCCGAAAGTTGTAAAGTTTCAAAGTCTGAAAAATCTGGTACAATATGCTGATGATTTATTGTTCAGTATATGAATTGATGTAGATTTTTTGAAACTTCACTATAATATGCTTCTGTATATCTTAACTTTTGTACATGTATCGGAGAAGATGGTAGATCTTGTCTCCCTACAGCAGTGTTCAGCCCTAGGATAGAGGGTTAAACATCTTCCCACTGTGCTTTCACTTAGGATCCAAATCACCTCTAACCTCGTGTGTACCGGAATTTCTTTTTTTTTACATTCTGTAGGGAACCGATCCTTGAGGTTTTTCCTAAAGACCTTCAAGGGATCCAGTCTTGTTAACTTTGTTGCTTACTGGTTCCTGTGCTGTATGTATGTTGAAAACCAGGACAGTTCTTCTTAGGAGCTTGTAGATCAATTCAGGAGGACTGGAAATGTCTCAGAATGCCAAAACTTAGTGATGAGGTGTAGGGAAGCCAGTTTTAATCAAGGAATTCCTAGTTGTTCTCTAAACAGCATAATTTCCTTTCTGAATGTTCTCTCTTTGACACTTTTTTGTTTTTTAATAGTCTCGTCCTCCTGTGACAACTTCAAGCACTATTCCTCCTGCAGTGGTGGCAACTGTCTCGGCCACGAGAGCTCAGTCCCCTGTTATAACCACAACAGCAGCACATGCCACAGAGTCAACCCTCAGGTAAAACCTACAGAAACTCTATATTTGACAGAAATGCCAGTAAGGGGAAATGTCAATCAGCCAGAGCTGATAATCCTCTACTTATGGGATGATATAAAATCAAAATAGTAATGCTTGCACAGTGCAAATCCTTGCAGTTCTGTGAATAAAAATGTGTACAAGCATGAACTGCTGCTCTGTGTTAGGAGAAGGAGAGACCTTAATGAATCACTTTTGGAGTCCTGTTCCCCAGACAGCAGAGTTTGTGTTGCAGGAACTTGGGTGTATTTGGCCTATATTTTTTACAAAGACACAGGGAAAAGTGATGCATGAATGCTGAAATTATGTTCAGCTGATAAGATTTATGATAAGACTGCCATCCTGGCTGGGCACATAGGGCAGATGGGGACAGAACAAGAGTCCTTATGTTGCTTTTGCTGTGACTGGCAGCAGCGCTGCTGTCACCGGGGAGGAGACTGGGGCCTGATGTGTGTGCCTGTGATGTCTGTTCCATCCTCAGTCTCCTGAAGGTTGTGTTGATGATTGTTTTGTTGTTCTGCAGCCGCCCCACGCTGTCCATCCAGCAGCACCCCCCTTCCGCAGCCATCAGCATCCAGCGGCCGGCGCAGCCGCGGGACACGGCCACGCGCATCACGCTGCCCTCGCACCCTGCCATTGGCGCCCAGAAACCACAGCTCCACACCATGGCCCAGGTAACTGCAGGCAGCAAAACCTCCTGCTGCTCTTGAGACTTGCTTACAGCTTACAGGCTAGGAGTACATTTTGGAGAAGAGTTAGTATGAGTTAGAAATTAGTGTTCTGTACGGTCAGCACAAGGTGATTCCATACTAACTATAGATGTTAAATCTAGTAGTTTTCTAACTCTAAGAATTTTTTTTTCATAGAAAACCATTTTCAGTACTGGTACTCCAGTGGCAGCAGCAACTGTGGCACCTATTTTGGCAACAAATACCATTGCTTCAGCAACCACAGCTGGTAAGTATTCATAATGCTGTTGTGGGAGCATCACGAGGGCTGGGGTTTGTTGCTTTTTGTTGGCTTTCTTCTTTGAATTTAGAACCCAGTCATTTCTGAGCAAATCTTTTTTCATGGTAAAGACTGCATTTGGAGGTGCATGAGAAGGCTCAGGAGTGAAATTACTGAGTTTTTCAGGGAGGTTGTCTTGTTTGGGGTTTTGCCCTCCTTAGGATATGGATACACTGGCATGGTAGGGCACCAAAGAAAGATCTATTAAATTTGGTTTTTTCCTTCAGGTTCTGTATCTCACACCCAAGCGCCTACAAGCACCATTGTTACCATGACAATGCCCTCGCATTCTTCCCATGCTACAGCTGTCACGACCTCAAACATCCCAGTTGGTGAGTGATTGGAGTTCTCAGAAAAGTGTGTAATTCATGCTTCAATTTTTCTCTGTATGCTGTAAGTGTTTGTGCATATTAGCAAATTAAGGAGGGAAAGAAAATCAGTTCAAGCTGGGAGAAACCAATTAACAGGTCTGCTATTCTAATTTTTTTTAATATCAGAAAGAAATAGATGTTTTAGGAGGAGGAGATAATAAAATGGCTCATTTACTTTCTCTGTTGAATTTTTAGACAATCTTGGGCCTTTTGGCATTTCAAAACCTTCATTGGATACTCTAAAAGTTTTAACTGCTTGGTGATAGACTGGTTTTCATAGTTGATTTTCTAAGTTACTTCATGTGCTTCTTGAGGTATTAGGTGTAGCTTAGCTGTATTTGATTAGTGTGTTCACTTGAGTGTAAAACACAAAGACTTAAAGGTGGGAATTTAATTTGCCTGGATGTGGAATGAGCCTGAGATGTTTCCTACAGAGCTGTATAAATTTCCTTTTGTTTTCCTGCTGACCTCCTTGTTCTTTTGAAATCTTGTAATCTCTTCTCCAACCATAAATTTCTGAGGAGTGAAATTGTATCTCATACATGCATCAGTGTTCCTTGTAAAGTTCTTGTAGGTGTTCTCTTCCTTTTTGTGGCCTCTGTCCACAGACACTTGTCTGCCTTGGTCCCATGTCCCTTGATCTCTGCTTTCAAAACTCAGATAAATTGTTCTTGACATCAGAATGGTTTGGGCTGATTCTAAAAAAATTAAATTAATCTGAGCACTGAAGTGACTTTGTTAGCAAGTATCATTTATATATGTTTTTAGAATATCCATTCATTCTGATATCACTTGATGAGAAATGCTTTGTTCTCCTTTTTCCTTTGGCCTGTTTTGGGTAGGAAATAATTTATGGATGGGGTGGGTTGTTTTGGGTTGAGAGAGAAGGGAGTAGTGTTGGTGTTTTGTTTGACAAGGTTATTGATCTTGCTTTTGCACTGTTTACTAGCCTTTCCTTTGACTGTCAATTGATGACATGTTTGTCTTTATGCAGCTAAAGTGGTTCCCCAGCAAATCACCCACACTTCTCCCCGGATCCAGTCTGACTACACAGCAGAGAGGAGCAACCTCATCCCTCTGTCCAGTCACCGGGCATCTCCCAACCCAGTAGCCATGGAAACCAGAAATGACAACAGGTAGGCAGAACTAACAGCTCTACTAATGAGAGAGAGTGTGAGTAGGGGGTGAGTGCCCTGCTGCTTTTCTGTGTTCTGCTGTGGTAGAAATAACATTGTAAAAACCAAGGGAGGGATGGAATTTGGTCGTTCTGAATCAATTTTGATAGTTGAGGTAATTGGTAGCTTATGACAGATGAGATTGGAAAGCACAGGGAGTGCTAAAGGGCAGGGGTTGAAGGTTACCTGTTGAATTCTGTGTAACACTTGCTCTCTTTGATGCCTGTAGGCAGTCGGTGCCTGTCCAGTTCCAGTATTTCTTACCTACCTACCCCCCCTCTGCCTACCCTCTGACTGCCCACACCTACACCCCCATCACCAGCTCCGTGTCCACCATCCGCCAGTACCCAGGTAAGCCCAGCTTGGGGCAGGCAGCCTCGGCTGCTCTGCTGAGCTTGCAGCTTATGGATGTGCTCTAGTGAGGGAAGGAACTAAAAGGGTTTTGCCTGACTCTGACATTTAGTCACAAAAAGTCTCTGATGATTTGTTGACAGAGGGGAAAACTCGTGGACAAGGGCTGCTGAGCTATTTCAGAGCCTACTAAATCCAGCTAATAACATTTTTTTTCAGGAGTTTCATATTTGATATCCCAGGGGCTCTGTGTCTTTAAAAGTTTTGAGAATACAAATCAGAACAGTTTGGCTCCTCCAAACCAAGCCAACTCTTTGGTGTATCTTCATTCCCTGGTGTTCTGATAAGCTCTTTTAATATCTTTTCACATGAATGTACAGTTTGAGAGAGAAATTTGAACTAAAAAGAGAAAAACTGATTTTCATTGCTCACTTGCATTAGTGTTCTGTTGAGAAATTAATGTATCTGAACAGTCGCAGTAATTTGCAGTCAGAAAATTGATGCACAACTCAAACTTATGTCATTTTGTGACAAAATTTGGAACACTTTTACCTTACCAGGTTGTTTAGGTCTGTTCTCTATAATGTGATAATTTCCACTATCCAGACTGCAAGAACATGCACAATGTGGATTTTCATATCTGTGTCTGGTGGCAGCATGATACCTGTGAACAGTAGAGAGGAAGTTTAGAAGGACTGGGAGGTAGCAAAGCCCATTTCTTGAATGGGAAAGTGTGGAATCATAGCGTTCTTTAGGTTGAGAAGGACCTTTAAGATCATCAAATCTAACCATTAATCCAGCACTCCTAAAGTCACCACTAAACCATTTTCCCAAGTGACACATTTTTAAATCCGCTGCCAGGGATGGGGTCTCCACCACTTCTCTGAGCAGCCTGTGCCAGGGCTTAACAACCCTGTACGTGAAGAATTCATTCCTAATATCCAATCTAAACCTTCCCTGACAGAACATAATTTCTCACAGTCAAAGGTTCCAGTTCTGGAGGCATACTGGGATGGTGGTAGGCTAATGGTCATTTGTATAAATGCAGATGTATGTACTTCATCAGGAGCTTATTGACAGAGATATTTTACTTCATTAACTTGCTAAATTGACTTGAAGAATCCATGGTAGGTATTAATTATCTCAGCTGGTGGTGGCAACTTTAAGCATTCAGGGTATGAGGAGGAAGGTACATCTGTGCTGAGCACAGCTGGGTGAGGGTACAGAGGATATACAGAGGAGACTTTTTAAAAGATCACTGAGATAAGGAGAATGCAGAATTTTGGAGGAAGAATGTTGGCTTTGGTTTTCCAAATGCTGGTTGTGTTTTACTTAGTATTCTAAAAGGATTTTGTGGGATAGAAAGTTTTGCAACAACAGTGTTTTGACTAAGAGAATAAATGTGCCACGCTTTCTACAGAGCCATTTTCAGAGACCTGGTTTCAGTTTTTGATGCCTGTTTTTAGAGTGTCTTTTCAGCACAAGAACTTGATGGAAATCCTGTGACAATGACAAAACCAGCTTGTTCTGCATTGTTAGCAAGCAAGGCCATTGTTGGCAAGCTCACACTTGCATTCTGTGTGTGGCTGCAGAAATCCTGGTGCAGCTCTGCAGAGCCTGGAAATCTGGAGATCCAGGGTCTGCAAGTGGCCCAAAAGTATTATTTAAGTGCTGCATGAGAGAACTGTAATACACTGTATAGTGGATTTAGAGCTGTGAATTTATTTAAATGATTGAGCTACTTAGAGCAGGTGTATTGTTGGGAACATTGTTCTGCCCCTAAAAGATAATTGCGTTCATTTGAGTTGTGGGATCCAGCCTATAACTGGATCCCTTTTATATCTGGCCTGTTCTGAGGCCAGATGAGGTTGTGTTCAACTTCAGAGCATAAGAAATTACTTAGGTTTCTGATTACTTTTAACCTGTTTTTTAAGCAGGGAAAAGTGCCAAGTGTTGGTACTTATAAGCACTGTAAAATACGATAGTGAGCAAAAATAGAGTGCAGCATTCTGAGACTGTAATTTGAGCCCGCCTAAAAGCAGAGTTAAAGTGCTCTTTTCTCTCTTGCTGCAATTAGAAATAAAAAATGGAATTAAAATCAACAGTAATTAATTCCTCTGGCAGACAATCTTCTCTACTCTCATATTTACTACTGCAACAAGCAGACTGGCAAATTAATTTTTCAAAGCAGAAAAAATGTCTTTGAAAAGTTAATATTTGAGCAAGAGGTGTTAGGGGGAGCTGAGGTGACCTGCTGCTGAGGTGTCTGTGCTGCTCCCAGTTTCAGCCCAGGCGCCCAACTCGGCCATCACAGCTCAGACCGGTGTGGGAGTGGCCTCCACCGTGCACCTGAACCCCATGCAGCTGATGACAGTGGATGCATCTCACGCCCGGCACATCCAGGGCATCCAGCCCGCCCCCATCAGTGCCCAGGGCATCCAGCCTGCCCCCATCAGTGCCCAGGGCATCCAGCCAGCGCCCATCGGGACCCAAGGACTGCACCCTGCTGCACCCATGGGCGCGCAGGGGCTGCAGCCAGCACCCATCGGCGCCCAGCAGCCACCGGGCGACACCAAGACCTCAGGTAAGAGCAACCAGCCAAGTCCTGCAGCTGAGCTGCTGTCCTGCACATTTGGCTCTGACTGATGATGTTGTTACAGTCTCTGTGGACACTGAATACATCCATGCACATACTCTCCCAGCAAATACTTGTTGGCTGTTTCTTAATTGATTTATTTTTAAAGCGTGCTGGGTGCAGCCTGTGGGTAGCGTTGGATTGGTTACTTCAGTGGAAAAGACTGGTAGTGCCTGAGCTTAAACAAATGCCTTCAGTAAGGCCTTGTAGGAGAAGTAATTTACAAGTGAGCAATGTTCTCCAGCTGTGCACTAAATCCCAGGAGCAATTAGAGTACAGCCAGGTACCTTCTGCTGTTGGTAACCTGATCTTGAGCTGACAGAAACAATCTTTCATTATAATGATTGGTCTGATGAAGCCCCAAGAACTTACTGGAAGAATGGGATATGGCATCCAAGACAATATGCTGTTACATAACTGGCAGGCATTGCACAGTGACTTCCTGGCTGTCCACATGCTCTGCATTCCTCAGCTGACCAAACAGGCTGTGGCAGAAGGTCAGAATGCAAACACAGCTGATGTCACGTACATACAGCTGGCATGTGTTGCCACGTGGGCTCTATCAGAAGTGTTGCTCTGTTGACCCAACTGTGTTGGTGATCTCCCTAGTGATTTCTGCCTTTTCCTTGTCTTCTGGAAAGATTATTTCCCTAAAAGTGGTTCTTAGGTAGGAAGTAGTTTCTGTCTTCCCTGCAGAAGGTTCAACGATCAGATTGCTCGTGGCAAAGGCACTGCTTACAAAGGAGTGTGAAGGCACTGCAGTTAGAGACTGAGGGACTCAGAGAATGGACAACATATGCACTGCAGACACCTGCTTTGTCATCACATTCCATTAAGTAACTGCTGCTTTCCACTCTCTGTTTTTGTCTCTGCTGTGTCCATGTCCATCCTTCCCAGCAGTAGTCTTGGCAGATGGAGCCACCATTGTAGCCAATCCTATTAGCAACACATTCAACACTGCATCTGCAGCAACTACAGTTGTGCAAACCCACAACCAGAGTGCCAGTGCCAGTGCTCCAGCCCAGGGCTCCTCCCCACGCCCGAGCATCCTCCGCAAGAAACCAGCCACGGATGGGTGAGTGGAACTGAAGGTGACACATGGTTGGCACTTCTGTGCAATCCAGCCCAGCTAAATGGAACTATTTCAGTGGAGATGAGGAATACTCCAGCAGATTATTTAGTCAGCAATGGTTGCAAGTAACATGCTGGTCAGTGAAACAGTTCTTTTCCTCCCTCAGGGCAGGATATAGTTTTCTATAGTGTCAGTAATAAAATGTGAAGGAGAATTTGTCTCCTAGGTCTTGAAAGTGACCTTTTTGAGAGAAAGTGGATTTGAGGCTTTCTTGGTTAGTGTGATAATAAGAAAGAGTTCATAGTCTACTAAAATTAGAATTGGGTGCTTTTTCTTCAGTGCTTTTCTTGGAAGAATATGTGGATAAGTGGAATGGATAGCATTAGTACCCTGCTGTGAAATCTGATGAGGAAAAAGGGAGGGAGTAACTTAAACTCTTAAAATATTTTATGTTGCCTGTCTATTTTTAAATACCTTAATAAAGAGGCAAGAGTCAGCTTTAGAATTAACAATGCATTTCCTCCCATGCATTTCATAGCAACTGAAAATATGTGGCACTAATGTGTCCTGTGAGATTAAAATTGCATACTTTTTATGTGGGTGGAAACCTTTTTTAAGGCAGAGAAGCTGCCAGCTGTAAAACTGAAAGAGAAGTTAAAGAGTGGGGTACATCACTAAAGACTGTTTCCATTTGAGAGGTTGATTATTTTGGATAGCAATTTGACTTTCAGTGTCACAGGAGACTAAATAGTCTCTAAAAGACCTTAATCAGCCTTATCATCCTAATATCCATACTCAGGCCTTGTGGTCCTGGAATCAGGCTCTGACAATCAGGTCCAGCTAAAGGGAGCAGATGCCCACGTGATCACTGTTTGGCTCCAGATGATTTGCTCAGTCTTGAAGCAGGAGTGCTGGACAGCAGCATGGCCAGACCTCTTTGTCCACTGCTGGAGCCTGGCAGTTGCAGCAAAGTGTTCTCACTGACAGGATGAAAGTAAAGCTGGCATTCTTGGAAAATCCCTAAATTGGGTGAGACTAGGCCAGAGCAACTAGTCTTTTATTTTAAAAGAAAATAAAATACCTAATTTGAAAAGTAAAATGAGACTCTTTGTGTAGCAAATGGTTACACTGAATACAGAGAGCAGTGCTACAGCCATAACTCCTGTCCTGGTTTGTGTAAGAGAGCTGTTTCCTTTGCTCTCAGGGGTGTTTGTCTTTGCACCAGCGAGGTGGGAACCCTAGATCTGTCTGTCTCTTTCAGGCTGGCAGTCCGGAAAAGCTTAATTCCCCCTCAGCCACCTGAAGTGGCCAGCACACGTGTGGAGAGCACGATGCGAAGCACGTCTGGATCACCAAGGCCTGCTGGGTAAGACTTTAGGAAACAGCCAGCTGCAGTAGAATAGTTCCATTATATTTGTTTGAGCTGTGTTCTTTGGCTAGTGGAGCATTTGTCTTTCTTTTGGGAAACAATCTATTTTGAATTTGGGACAAACTCGAACAGCCTTGACAAATTCTGCTGTTTGTGAAGCTGAGGAAATTGCCTTTAAAAGCTGTGGTGATGAGCTTTCACAGAAACAGACAAAAACCCTCTGCTAGTGTACAGGGAGATAGGCCTCAAAACTTTTTTCCATAGTACTTGAAAATTAATCCTGAGGAAAGGTAAATGCAACTTCTGCCCTTCTTCACTTGAGTTCAGTGGCTTTACTATTTGTTGTTTTGTGACTGTAAGCCACAGTGGGAGCTCCTGCAGAGGATGGGGCCAGTAGAGTTTTGGGTTAAAGTTCGTCTTGGCTGCCTTATAAAACTGTTTTGATCCTTCTACAAGTATTTTGAAGTTACCTGGAATTAGTCATGAGATTTGTTTGTCACAGCGAATGGAAAAAAGTAGTGTCTGTAATCAATACAAAATATTAGAAAGGGAGAGGAAAAGGAAATATAAATGAGATTAAGCCTTCTCCTGATGTTAAACACTATACCGCACCAGGTGGGTGCAGGAAAAACTGAATAGTCTGACTGCAGTTTGGCTTGTTCCTTTTGTGCTAGGTGCACGCAACCCGAGATACAGTTCACTTCACTTCTCTTTACTTTTATTTGTGCTACAGTGGCAAGCCAAAGCCTGAAATCCACGTGTCCATGGCCACTCCAGTGCCTGTGTCTATGGAGGCTGTGTGTAACCCGGGTGGTGAGCAGCCCACCATCACGGTGCCCCCGAGCTCCCAGCAGCCCCCCTCTGCCATCCCCACCATCATCGCTGCCGCCAGTCCCACCTCCCAGCCTGCAGCAGCCCTGTCCACCATCCCAGGAGCTGTGGCAGCTGCTCCACCCACCTCCACCACCATCGTGGCAGCTCCTGCTCCTCCATCCACCATGAGCGGGGCCCTGTCAGCGGCGCTGGGCCCTGTGGTACCAGAGATCAAAATCAAAGAGGAAATGGAGCCTATGGACATCATGCGACCAGTATCTGGTACGTGACTGGCAATCATCAGGTTGCTTTTTTAGGTTTTGAAACAGTGGAGGAATTAGGAGGGTTTTTCAACAGTTTCATCTTGAAAATGAAAGGACATCTCTTTCACAGAGCACCAGAGTTCCCATATGCTTTATAAAGATCTTTTTTGCCTTTTTCCTAATCTCCCATGAAATCACTTCTTATTGTGGCTGCTTTGTTCATGTCCAAATGCACCAAATCCAAAGAGTCTGTGAACTCATTGCCTAAAATGCTCATGCTCAGCAGTGGTACCAACATATTATGGAACAGCTCAGTTGAATTGTTTGTTTACAAATCCTACTGTTCAGGTCCAGTGGCCTTTCTTGTATGTGAGGAATTCATGGCCAGAGTAGGACTTCCTAGGGCCCTCATGTGATTCATGCATATCTTTCTCTAGAACTTTTCAAAATGTTCATTATATTGCCTTACTTACCAGCTTGGCCATAGTTGCTATCAAATGGCATGGTCAGTAAATTCAGATCCATATGGATCTTACCGGGCACTGTGTAGTGGCAAAGTGATAGGAATGCATCCCACATTCATGGGTTTCAGAGTTCAGGTTTAGCTGCTGGTTTTATCACTCTCCTTGAAGCTGTGTGTTGTCCTGTGAGAAGGCATCTCCTTGCTGCAGATGTGTCTGGAGCATGGGCAGATAGCATCAAGCTCTTTGGGGTTCTTCCGTCTGTTCCTGGCATTTGTGGCCAAATTGTCAAGAGATCCCATCCCAGAAATTTTGTGCTGCAGTCTTAGTCATGGCTGATTGTCCTTCCAAGTTCAGGGAGTGTTCCCTCAGACTACCTGCCACACTGCTGCCAGCTGCCCAGGTGTGTTGGTGCAGTGACCTGCTGAGCAGTGCTCCGGGCTTGGCAGTACAAGCAGACTCCTGCAAGCAGAGTGCAGCAGTCCTGCTTTGATTCCATCTGACTCTCCTGTCATGAGAGAGTAGAGATTTGCTTTCTCTGACAGTGACTTGTGCTGGTGCACATACAGAGGGGTTTTTTACAGTAACACAGACAGGTGTTAGCGTGACTCCTTTTTGTAACATTGAACTAACATAAGCTTCAAATACAAAGCAACTGAGGGACAATTGGCTCTGCTCTCATTCTTTATGTATATGAGACACTCAAGACTTTAGGTTTGTCCTAGTAATTACTGCTGGCTTAATATCTGGCCTGTTGGTGCACATCACACCCCTCACACTGTGCTGAAACAGGACCTACTGTTGGAGGTAGCGTTCAAACAGTGCCTTATCTTCCCGCTGCTGATGGTTTGGTTTCTTCTCTTTCCTCCCTCTCAGCAGTCCCTCCTTTGACTACAAGTACTGTGTCTCCATCTTTGGCGCTGCTGGCCAACAATCTTTCCATGCCTCCAAGTGATTTGCCACCTGGTGCCTCACCAAGGAAGAAACCCCGTAAGCAGCAGCATGTCATCTCCACAGAGGAAGGGGACATGATGGAAACAAACAGCACTGATGATGAGAAATCCACTGCCAAAAGTTTGCTGGTGAAGGCAGAGAAGAGAAAGTCTCCTCCAAAGGAGTATATAGGTAATGATATCTCTGATGTCTTTGTTCTTATTCAGGGGTCTGTATTTTCTCTTCTGTTTGTTTCTCAGAGAAGGTGTTCTGTCACATTCCCGCTTCCTAAATACGAGTAGTAGAGTATCCAAGTATCTGCTCCTCACCACTTTTTGTATAGGGCTGGGAAAATGTCAGGAAAAATTAATTTTCTCAACACGCCATTTTGTATGAGGCAGCACTTACTGATCTGCTGCTGGAGTTCTTGTGGATGCTGACCTGCTTTCACTCCTGGATGATGATGCAGTTCTGGTTCCTTTTGTAGATGAGGAAGGTGTGAGATACGTCCCCGTGCGTCCCAGGCCGCCGATCACGCTGCTGCGTCACTACCGCAACCCCTGGAAAGCTGCGTACCACCACTTCCAGAGGTACAGCGACGTCCGCGTCAAAGGTCAGTCTGTGCTGGGAAAGGAAGGGGAGGGAAGGGAAGGAGGCTGCACTGAGTCAGCTGTGGTTCTGTAAATGAAAACATGGTGTGCTTATCGATGGATCTGCTTCTGTGCGCTGATAGAAACTTGCTCACAAAAGGGATCCTCATAAAAGCGACGTGCTGGGGTGATAGGCTGCAGCTCAGTGTTCTCATTTGCCACCTAACACCAGTTTAATCAGAGACATTCTATATTTAGTGTAACTAGTCTTGTCAAGTATCAAATGGGCTTTTAAAAAAGACTTTTTTGCTTAATACAAGGAAATCAGAGATCAGATACTGTCTTCCAGACTTTTCAACTAGTATTTTAAAAATTTTAAGTAGACTGGGTTTTCACAACTGTGCAAAATAGATCTAGGAGAGAGTAAAAATAATACAAGATGGACCATTTACTTCTTTGTTCCAGGTGTTTGAAACATTGAGCACTACCTTCTTTAAATCAGAAAGAAAAGGGTTATGATATAATCATTCTGAAAGTACAGATAACCTGTTAATTAGTGACAGCAGCAGTCAGGTGCATAGCAGATGGGAAGTCACTTTCCTGTCTGAATCAAAATGCTGCTCATTTTCATTTATTAGGTTGTAGGGGGAGCAGAACTTGGGTTATTATTTTATTCTTATTTGAGAGGAGAGGTCTGGCCAGCTCCTGAAATTTGAGTACTGTATTCTTGTGTTTCCTGGCGACAGAAGAGAAGAAGGCCATGCTGCAAGAGATTGCCAACCAGAAGGGCGTGTCCTGTCGTGCACAAGGGTGGAAGGTCCATCTCTGTGCAGCGCAGCTACTACAGCTGGTAGGTGCATGGGGCCTGGAGCTTCCTGCAACTTGGGGGAACATGAAGCTGTGTAAGACAGGAGGACATTCTTGCAAACTCAGTACATTGGGATGCCCTAAAGGAGCTGGTGTGTAGTGCCCAAAGGGAGTGGGACGTGCTTTCCCCTTTCTCAGGAATGTGGCATAAGTGGCTTGGAAACTTGGAGTGTTGGTTTTGATCCAGACATAAGAGCTGATGTATTTTGTACAGATGATCAAAACTGGCAACTCCCTCCTGCTGATGCACAGGTCTGAAGAAGCGTCTGTTTGGGATGGTGCGGCTGATCTGAGGAGGCAGCACTGATCCACATTCCTGGATGCTTCTGTTTCAGGTTGGGGGTGAGGTAGGTGCTCTGCATTTTAGCACCAAACTCCCCAAAACCTCTGCATTCCTGGAATAGTATTGTGAGCAGTAAGGGAAGCAGTTGTGGTAGGATCCATGTTTCTTCAGAAGAGGAGCAATCCTGTAAAACAGGATTTTAAAAGGAACAATAGTGCCACATTTTGTCAGAGGCTCCATCTTCTGAATCACTGACAAGAGCAGCTGAGAGGGGAACGGATTATCACAGGTTCTGTGTAGCTTTGTTAACATGGGCGAGTGTTTGCCGGCTTGGCAGTGACCCTTCTCATGAAGGGCTGATGTTTTTTAGACAAACCTGGAGCACGATGTGTATGAGAGACTGACTGCCCTGCAGGAGGGACTCATTCCTAAGAAAAAGGCAGCAACAGATGATGACCTGCATCGAATCAATGAACTGATACAGGTAGGTCCTGCAGCCTCTCAACCCAAAACCATACCTTTAGTTACATGGCATCCTACTGCTGTTAGTAAAAGCCTGAAGCTGACCTAAAAAAACCCCCATGTGGGTTCACTTCCTGTGTCACCAGTTACAAGGGGCACAGGTAGGGACATGGGAAGGCATTGCTTAGAGCAAGCGTTCTGTGCTTAATGGCAAGTGTTTCCTTTCAGGGGAACATGCAGAGGTGTAAACTCGTGATGGATCAAATCAATGAGGCTCGAGACTCCATGCTAAAGGTCTTGGATCACAAGGATCGTGTTTTGAAGCTTCTAAACAAGAATGGAACTGTCAAGAAAGTGTCCAAATTGAAGCGAAAGGAGAAGGTTTGAACACAGACTAATGACTTTGGAAATGGAGAACATGTACAGAATGCAGCTGAACCTTTTTAGTAGTTTGGGTTTATTTTTAAGCAGAGCATCAGAATAAAAAAGGATGAGTTTAGGGAACAGATGGACATGTGAAGCCTGGTGACCTGAAGGGATTGTCCTTGATCTTGTCATAATGAACAAAGATTTCTCTCAGGCTCATCCCTTTTTAAAGTCTTTCCAGTCCCTCTGTTGAACTCCCGATGTGTCAGGTGTGGACACACCTGTAAGGCAGGAGGTTGTGCAGGGGACTCCAGGAGGCTGACATACAGCTATGGACCCGGACAGCAGCCAAGCTTCCAGCAGAGGAAATGGCACCTCTTTCAGTTACCCCATTCAGTTCTCATTCTGACCTTCCAGTGTCTAAAGCAGCCTTCTTACACCAGTGCCACTGCACTAGGGGATCTGCCACAAAGAATCTCCAACAGCTAAGAAGCCCTCGCTGTCACCATTTAAAAAGAAAAAAAAAAAAAAGGAAAAAAAAAAAAGGGGGAGGGAGGGGCAAAATAATCATTTCAAAGTGATATTGTAGTGTCTGTGTCTGTGTTGGTGCTCTGGGATACTTGTGTTGAGGTACCTCTTGCAACAGAGGTGCTGTAGCTGGTGTAATGTTAATTGTACGTACCACATACATCCTGACAACATGAATAAAGGAGTTGGAGGGTTTTGTATGTGAGCAGTTTGTGTACCTTTGTACCAGTGAAACACTTCAAGCTGTAAACTTGAAAACCAAGCTTTGGAAGAAGCCTGAGGGGAGACAGCATGTTTGGAGCCAGCCAGCACCCTGTGCTGTGGAGGGTGAGTAATGCAGTTCCCAGCTAAGGTCCTAAGGATGAAATATTGATTATCCCCCATACACTTGTGCATTTAACCTTAATATTTTAGAGAAATTGCTAAATCAGTTCATTTCTAGTCTCCTCAGCAGGAAACTTCAATGTCATGAACTAGCTATTCAGAATATATTCTTTTGCTCCTCCAGTTATAGTGCTGTAATCTTGCCTTTATTCAGAACTGAGTTCTTTCAGAACTTAGATTTAAAATAGTGTTATTCTTACTTCCTGATTTTTATAATTAGAGAAGTAGAATGTACATATTCACACTGTTTTTGTGTTTTTAACACATGCAAACCAAGTTTATTTCAGCTTTGGATGGTAGTCTTTCATATTAGCTTGAATTTGCTTGTACAAATGAAACCACTTCCACTGTAAGATACAATTTTAATACAATGATATTGTAACTTCGATATTAGGAAAGTTACAGTAATTGTGTGTGTATGTGTGTGTGTGTCAAAATTAAAAGCAGAGGTAAGACCAGAAAAGGTGGGAATTAAACTGCTGCTGTCACCTCACATTTCTTGTGCTTCAGGAACAGAAGAACATGCACAATTGGTTAAGTATTTGTTTGATGTTGTCAGGGTAATAAAACACAGCACCGACACTCCTAGGTTCCTAAGGACTCTACAAGGAGCTCTGTGGTGATTGTGAAGTGGACTTTTGTAAGGCTGCGAACTGTTTCATATCTTGGCAAAGGGGTTTGTGCAATCCAGGGCATTACCAGCAGTGAGGTATGTAGGGGGAAGAAGAGAGGGAAGGATTATTTTAAATGCTTCAGAAGTTAGGAACTCCCTCTTGATCTGTTCTGGGTATTCTCACCTAATTCCTTGTAACCTTAGTTTTCATAAATTGCTATTTAGGGCTGCCATCTAGACTTAAAAGGATGATGCTCTTGCAAAACCTTAGAATGGCAATAATTACAGTGCTCTTGTGCAAACCATGTAGATTATGCAATGTTGAAGGCCAGGAGCAAAATGCAGAAGGTTGCTCCCCCATGGCAGCGGTTGGAACAAAACAAGCTTGAAGGTCCTTTCCTACCAAACCATTCTGTGATTCTATTCTATAGGAGACAGCAAGATCCACTGACATTCAACCAGATTTCTCCAGCTCGCGTTTTTATGCCTGTTCTTTACTGCTTAAGCTTCAATCAGAAACGGCATAAATTCCATTCTGCAGTCTTGAAAGGGTTCAGCCAGTTTGTCCCTTGGGGTTTGATGTGCAGTGTGGGTACTCCGGGCTATGCAACGTTTGCTCTTCATTTTGCCCAGGAGTTTCACCGGTGTTGTCAGAAGGGAATCGGGAATGAGCGCTGTGGTTTTCTTTATCATCCCTCATGTACCTCATACAGCCACAAGAGTCCTCGTCCCCTCCGCCGAGTGACTCCAAACCACCCGCTGCCAGAGCATTCTCTCAGCTTGGAATGCAGAGCCTCTATTTCTACTACAAGCTCTCCCTAAACCCTTGACGAAGTAACTATTTCTCTGCTTTGGTTTTTATGGCTCTGTTAAGAAGGGTGGAGGCGGAAGTGCCCCGCTGGCAGTTGGAAATACTAAAAGAGTAATTTCTGCGTCGGTGCCGTTGTGGTATTTTGGCTCCTGCCATAAATCCATTACACGCGGCTATAATTAAAGCTGTCCCAGCGGCCGGAGCTCCCTCAGCGCCCAGGCCCGGCCGGAGCCGCGCTCACCCCTCACACCGCCCGCTCTGCCCTCACACGGACCGCTCTGCCCTCACACCGCCCGCTCTGCCCTCACACCGCCCGCTCTGCCCTCACACCGCCCGCTCTGCCCTCACACGGACCGCTGTCTCCTCACACGCACCGCTCTGCCCTCACACCGCCCGCTCTCCCCTCACACCGCCCGCTCTCCCTTCACACGCACCGCTCTCCCCTCACACGCACCGCTCTCCCCTCACACCGCCCGCTCTCCCCTCACACGCACCGCTCTCCCCTCACACCGCCCGCTCTCCCCTCACACGCACCGCTCCCCCCTCACACGCACCGCTCTCCCCTCACACGCACCGCTCTCCCCTCACACGCACCGCTCTGCCCTCACACCGCCCGCTCTCCTCTCACACGCACCGCTCTCCCCTCACACGCACCGCTCTCCCCTCACACGCACCGTTCTCCCCTCACACGCACCGATCACCCCTCACACGCACCGCTCTCCCCTCACACCGCCCGCCCTCAGCGCGCCGGGCCGCACCGAGGGGGGAGCAAAGTAAGGAAAGCCTCCCCCGCTTGGAGCCGCGCAATGGACGCTCCCCGCTCGCGCCCCGCCCCCTCATGCCGTCATCGCCCCCGCTGGCCAATGGCAGCGCGGCGCTGCCGCCGAGTGACGTCCCGGTCCCCGGAACTGTTTGTTCCCGCCCGTGCGGTGCTCACGTGACGGGGCGGAGCGGAAGCGCGCGTCTCTATGGTTTGTGCGTGGGGCAGAGCGGCCGCCCCGGGCCCTTGGCGGTGTTGGCGCCGCCGGGAGGCTGGCGGACTATGAGTGTCCGTCCCTCATTACCTCACGGCCGGGAGGAGGAGGAGGAGGAGGAGGAGGCTGCCGGGATAGCGGCGGACCTGCCCGCGGCCTCGCTCCGGTCCTCCGGCCGCCCCGGGAAGCCCCGGCCGCGGCGGGCCCTGCCCGCTCCCCCGCCCGCCGGGCCCGCTTCTCCGGGGAGCCTCGCCCAGGCCCATGGCCCCATGAGGCGGCAGAAGGCTGCGGGGCAGCAGCGGCGGCGGCGGGGCTGAGGCGGAGGAGAAGCCGGGACGGGTGCAGGAGGTGGGTGACCCCCGGGGGTGTGAGGGCCGCGCGGGTGGAGGGGCCGCGCCGCCGCCCGCCCCGGGCTGGGGGAGGCCGCGGGGGGGTCCCGCTCCGCGGCGCCCCCTGGCGGCCCCGGCGCTGCTCGGGGGTCGGGCCGGGGCACGGGGCGGCCCCGCGGTGTCCCCGGGCCGGAGCCGGCGGGGCTGTGGCACCCCCCGGACACCCCGCAAAGTTTGCGTGCGGGAGCCCGGGGGTGCCCCGCCGTGCCACCCGCCCGCCCGCCCGCGGGGCGCTCCCGGGAAGCGGGGCTGGAGCCGAGCGGCCGCCTTTGTTAGGCCCCTGCTGCAGAGGAGGGGAGAAGGGAGGGAAGCTCTCCCCCTGTCCCTGCCACGTCTCCGAGCTTGAATCAAGTGTTGTGCTTCCAGATAAATAAATAATGATTTATCTTCCCCAATGCGGCTGAGCTGTCAGTGGTAGCTGGGGAAGGCTCATAAGGCTCAGCACCCTCAAAGAGACAGAGTAGGTTACTTTAAATAGGCAGTGAAGAATTTACACGGTTGCTTTGTCAAAGTTTTACTTTTCTTTTACCTGGTTTGATTTCTTTTTTTAAAAAAATTTTATTATTATTGCAAAAGTAGAGATCAAAGAAAAAAAAGGATCCTTTTCCTTAGGTCTTGTAAATTCTTCCTTATGATCTTTCTAAAACCTTGAGGTGAGGATTCCTAAGCAGAGCAAGCACTGCGGGCATGCGAGGTGCGCCTCTCAACACCCTTTACATCAGTTCTGGTTCAGCTCAGAGTCCTGTGACTCCTGCTGTGACCGGTGAAACTTCATGAACAAAGTTTGCTGTCTTTGCACGTGCAGAGGAGGGAGGGAGTTGTCACAACCTGAATTTCAGTGCATGTCATCCCTCACCCCCCAGCCCCGCGTTTGTGCTCCCGGCTTGGGAGGGTTGGAGGGCCGCTCTGGTGGTCGCAGTAGTGCCCTGGTGCTCCTGAGAGCAGAGTGTGACTTCAGTCCCCGGTGGTGCTCTCTGTGCCTCACGTGCCCGTGCTTTGAGCCCCATTTGACGGACTGTTTTCTCTCCTCCGCTGCGGTGATGTTGGTGTTTAAGCTCCTGCCACTGACCTGTAATCCTTGCCTATCATGTTTGTTCATCTCTGTCTGCACAGCCTTTCCTCCCTGTGTTTGTTCCGCCCCTTCTTGTGCTGCATGAGCTAATATTCTCGTCTTTGCAGGCAAAACACTCTTCTGGGTTGTTGTGTTTTTTTATACCATGCCTGTTTCCTGCTATTATCACTTTTCTCTGTTCAGACCGTGCTGGCTTCAGCTCTTCCTGTCATGCACATCTTGCCTGTACTCCCGGCATGTTTATCTGGGAGCTGTATTCATTCACCCAGTCCCAGAAAGTAAATGCAGATTCCAGTCTGTGGTCTGGAAAATAGTCTGTAGGTTAGAAAATGGTGGTTTCAGTGCTTTTAGCTCCTCTTTGATGTTGCCAGTGCTAAATCAAGGGCAACCTGGAGCCCTGGGAGTCCAGCCCCAAAGGTGTCATTTTGGGCTGCTGTCACATCTCTCTGGAACAGGAAAGGAAATGCACTTTTTTGCCACTGGTGCAGGTATTAACTGAGGAGAAATGGGTGAGCAGGAAAAGTGGTGGATAGGGTATATCTGTAGTCCCAAGTGTTTTTTCCTTATGTTTTCCCACAGTTTTGTTCTTTTTATGGGAAGTCTGGTGACGGTTTTTTGTGATGAGCCACCTATTAAAGTGGTCAATACCTTGGAAAGTGTGACTGCATGCATGTTATGTCCATACTCTTCCAATCTATATGTGAAAACACCCATTCTGCTGAGCTGCCTTTAGTGCTGGTTTTGGTCACGTGCTTTGGAGGGTTTTCTTCCTCTGTTTGTAGCAGAAGCAAGGAAGCAGCTGTTGGTTTTTCACCTGTAACTCTTTGTGTAATGCTTTTCCCCTCTCCCCACCCCTCCATGCCAGGGTTCTGCAGTGCTCCAGGCAGCGAGTTTTGAAGCAGGATGGGAAAAAGACGCTGTGTTCCTCCACTTGAGCCCAAGCTGGCAGCTGGCTGTTGTGGGGTGAAGAAACCCAAATTGTCTGGGAGTGGAACGCACAGTCATGGGAATCAGACCACAACTGTACCAAGCTCCAGTTCAGGTCCTCTTCAGAACCACCAGCATACAGATGGGAATAATGGAAGGGAGAACGTATCTGACTTGACTTTGGGCCCAGGAAATTCCCCAATTACTCGAATGAATCCCACTTCAGGAGCTCTGAGCCCACTTACTCGGCCCAATGGAACTGCCAACAGCACCAAGAACCTGGTGGTGACAGCAGAGATGTGCTGCTACTGCTTTGATGTACTCTACTGTCATCTCTACGGGTTCCCTCAGCCACGGCTTCCTCGATTTACCAATGACCCCTAGTGAGTACATCCTCATGTGGGAGCAAAGCTGGGAAACAGCTTCCAGAGCTGTGCTGTGGTTGGGGAAGGGGGAAGGGTTTCCTCTGGGGAGTGGGAAGAGTGGTGTGCAGGGAGAAAGGTGGGCACTCTGCTCTTTACTTTGTCTGCTGGGAACAAAAGGATGCACTGTAAGTGCACAAAAGATTGAAGTGCTGTTTGATGGTGGAGGTGAGTGAGCTTTAAAGAGTGTCCTTCGAGAGAGAAAATGCTCCGCTCTACAGAAAGAGCTGGGCCAAGTGTGAAGAAGTATGGTGCTTCTTCAGCTCATAGTCTGGTGTGTTTCATGAGGCACTGTGTTCTTTGTGGAGGAGTGCAAGCCCACTTCATGGTAATGTTCTGGTAAAGTTTGTCCCCTGCTTTGTAAGTAGATTCCTCTGCAAAAAATTAACTGAGTAGTACCACCTACAAAATGGTACTAAAAAAACAGTTAAATAACATCATTAATTTGAAAAAGCTCCAGTTTCTGATGTGAAACACTGACTTGGAGAAGGGAGGAGACTTCCTTCTGCAAAGCAAATGGAAAGGGAATAAAGTAGGAAGTTGAAGTTGGAACAAGTTATCCAGTTCATCCTGAAAGAAATGTTGGGCTGGTGCGTGTTGGACAAGGACACTCAAAGAAGTTTTCAGCTGTCCAAGTGAATGGGTTTAGCAGGGAGGGGAATCTAAAAATTACCAGTTATAGAAGATGTGTCAGGGAGATCACGCTAGCTGGGCAACATGGGGAGAAATCCTAGGATCGTTTAGGTTGGAAAAACCTTTGAGTCCAACCATGAAGCCAGCACTGCCAAGAGAGTTAACTTTCAAGGACGATACCAAGGTTAGGAGGAAAGGAGATGCATATGAACAGAAGTGAGGAGAAGGATTTATGAAGCTGTTTCACTTTGGTGAGATTTAGCTAATGTTTATCTGAAGGTTGACTGCGTAGGTGTGGAAATGTTAATGCTGTTAAATGTTTGTTAAAAGAATTTTATGGGAAAGATCAGTGACAGATGGACCTTCTGACACTCCTCCAGGGCCTCCTCCAGAACAATAGATAAAATAAAAAGTTGCTGACATCCTTAATTTAAGTTAATGAATTTTAAATTGATGTAAGGAACAAAGGCTTAAACAGGTCAAGGACTTTCTTTCTGTGTATTCAGTGGCTGCCCACCTTTCTGCTGTCAGGGTGGATGTAGGTTGTGCTTCCATGCAGTTATTATTCCTGCTGGATTATGGATACATGCTCTGAATGCTGCCGCAGAGTAAGCTATTTAATACTGCAAATACAAATGAACAGAGAAATGCTCTGGAATAGGATATCAAAGAGTTCCAGGGACTGCCCAGCCTGAAACATTTCTACTATTCATACCTACACTGAGTGGGCTGCCTTTGGAGCATTTGGTGTCAGTCTGCTTGTTGTTTTGTCACTTGGAGTGCAAAGAGTTATTTGCTGTGGTTCTGTTAAGCCGGTAAGAGAGATGATTTTATAGAGCTGCATTCTTTTGGCATCAGAGGAGATTTCTGGCTGGATTTTGTTGCTTTTTCTATTGACTAGTATCAAAAAGGATGTCCTTTGGGGAATAGCAGCTGGTTGAATTTCATGCCCAGATTTGAAAAGTTAAAAATTGTTCACTGGTTATTTCAGTGCTCATGATTACAAGTCTGTTAGATCAGCACACCAACAAACCACATCAACCACACCACAGCCCTTCCCTTCTCTTCCCCTGTCAGCAAATGCTTACCTGGATTTTCTTGTGTTTCAGCATTTATTCTGTTGCTCCCAGGAAATGGGTGTACCCCAGGGAAGAGCATGGGGTTTGCTCCCTTGGAGAGCAGCACACAAGGCAGAACTGCCCCACTTGAGACAATCTTGTAATGAATTTCAAGCCAAATGTTATCAAACACAGGAGTAAGCAAAGGGAAAATACAGCAATAATTTGAATTGTGGCCTTTTCTGACTTAATTAATGTCAATATAAGAGATCTTAGGACAAAACAAAGGTTTATACCAGGAGTCTATCAGGACAGACAGAGAAGAGCCTGTTGATTGAATTGAAAGAGGCATGGCCTGTTCTTAGACTGGGTTTTAAACTGGTGCTGAACTTTAAATAAAGCTAAAAGCAGGTGTGAAGCTCAGGATTTGGCATAAACAGTGTAATAACATACAAGTTACAGAGTTATGGATTGAAAACCCCATGAATTTCAGTCACCAGCCCAAGGGGATGTGCACATGGACAACACTCTTGATGGGAATTATGGAGCTGGTAGACAGCTGTGAAGTAGAATTCCCTTATTCCAATGTTAGCAGTGATGGTCACAGATCAATGGAGGTGGTAGCATTGCAAGCCTTGTAGTTATGTCTGAATTAACTTGGCAAAGGAAGGAAATATCCCCTTTACTATTCAGGTTACTGCAAGTAATTACAAATTGGAGCCTATGCAAGTAGTTGATTGGTTACTTTTTCCACTTTTGTACTTCAGTTTGATTTTTTTAATAGTAGGTATTAGAAGCTGGTGCTAAAACTATACCATGGAAGTTTCTAGTTGCCACACAAGACAAATAATAAGATACTTGCATCATAAGATCTGTTCTGTAACAGGTTTTTCCCAAGTACAAGCTAAGCCCTGATTCAAACAAACTGTATTTTTCTACTTTAAAATTCCCTTTGTAGTTGCAATTGATGAAGCTAATTTTTAGTTGCTGTTAGTTTTAGTTCCTCTCAGCCTAAAAACCCTCATCAAACATATATATAAAGTGGGATGTTGTGGCTGGGGAAGAAACAGTTGACATAATCTGCTGAGGATATGTCTGCAAACTACCAGTAAATGCTCTTGGGTGAACATGGACAAAAGATTGTTGTGACTTTTCTCAGTACATCTGGGAAATAACACTTTTCAAGGAGGGGCTCTGGAACAATGGCCTTATTGTCAGCTGCACCTGCAATTTGCTGAGTACATTTATTCTTCAGAGACAGAAACATCATCTTCTCTGCAGTGAAAATAGTGAAATTTTATCTCTGTGTACAGAATCATATCTTTTTTTTTATGCCTCAGTTCTTCTGACCACAATGAAAAATGGTTTTAAATGTGCTTTAAGGTATTTTAAAATATACAGCCTTCTGAAAGCAATTATCCTCTCCCCTCTGATAATACCTCTTCTATTATAGATGCATAAAGCTGTGCTGCAGCCCAGTGGAAAGATGGTTTGTGGGATTTTTTTTCCCTTTGGAAGGGGAAAGAGGTAAATTGAAACTGTGAACCTGCAATTTGAATTGAAGGGGAATTTGCTTAGGTTTGTATTTTGTGAGTGATGGTTTTTATGTTCTCCCTTGCTTTTTCTCTTTGGGTTGTGTGTCACATGGCCTGAACAAGTACTTTCAAAATTTTTATTAGATTAAGGTAAATTTCCACTGAACTTGTGACAGTAGTGCTTTTCAGAGCTCTCCTGTGTAAGTTTAGTATCTTTTTTTTTTAAGTTTTCTAATGTATTTTCTTATACTCTTTTTCTGTTTGCTCTTTCAACACATGATAGATTAAAATATAGAAAAATTACATCCTTTAGGTGCTTTGAAGTGTTACTGGGAAACTAGAACAGTGAATCCCCTTGTCATGGTCAAGCCAACCAGAGGTTGTTGTTGGGTGTGGAAGGGTGTTTCCACTTCCTCTGTGGGCAAAGTCCTTCACAATTATCACTCAAGGGCTAATTGCTCTTTTGGGCAGTACTTTTGCCATTGGTCACAGTTGGTAACTAGATCCTGAATGATGACTTTATGCTGTGATGGATTTAGTTCCATTGTTGCTCTGAGGAACGTCACTGGGCATTCATTGATTTATTACTACAGTTTAAATGGTGTTCTCACTACTCAGGCATAAGAAGTTCTGTTGCTAAGTTTGAGAAATCATCCATGCTGGTTTTGTTGTCTGAACAGAACCTCTTAGTATTTTTGTAAGGTTTGTTGCAGAGGTACATTGCTCACAAAAGCTTCAAGAGTTTGAGGAAAGTAAGTGTCTGAGCTGTGCTGTCAAATCAGTCTCGATGGTTCAAAACTCCTGTCAATGTTTTATAATCTCAGAAAATCAGATGCTATCATATTGCTTAAAGTTCAGTAGAAATCCACAGACTGATGTCTTGCATTCAGTACTCTGAACAAGTCACAGAATCACTCATCCTGTTTTTATAATTAGGTCACCATTATCAGTTGCCTTACAGAATTTTGCAGGTGTTTGGACATTCATGTAGAGCTGCAACCACCACTGTCCTTTTAGTGCTTCTCTCTACAGCTCTTTGCAATTCCACTCACTTCTGTAGAAGTTAATTTTTTTGTATTTAATGTTCACAGTCATCTTTACCTGTTTATCTCTTCTTAGAGCTCTATTATTCTGAACTTGTTATTAAGGCCTAATCAGGAGTTGGAGTTTAACAGCTTGAAATGAGCCTGCTGAGTTTGAGAGTCTACTGTTGTGCCTATAAATTCGTGATGGTAGACAGGAAAGTGGAAATCCAGGTGATGTTTGAGTAGGAACAATAGTGTTTTAGATATGTTTTCAAGAGGATAAAATATGTGTAAATACAATTCAAATGTAAGGTAAGCAAAAGATGTGGACATAAACTGCTTGAGCCTTAGGGATGGACCTAGAAGTCAGATCCTCATGGAAATAACAGGGAGAAAAAAAATCTGGTTTTCTTTTCATTCCTTAAAAGGCAAAAAGAAAAGCTTTTACTCCAAATCTGATTTATAGAAGTGGTAGTATAAAAAGCTAACTTGCCTCATCTATATTAATTTCTGTATGAGCTATGCTGGAAACTAGTGGATGCTACAAAGTGAGGCCAATACTGACAGGTAATCAGTGGGATCAAATAACCACTTCAGTCATTAGAAGGCAGCACAGAGTCTGGCCAGTAAGGTGTCCGTGGAGGACTTCCAGAGTACTGCTGGAGAAGATGGCATGTGCTGAAAAGGGGGAGGGAAATGTTGGGGCTTGCGTGGGGGGTGTGGGCATGAAGTTTTGTTCTTGCTAGACAGCAGGTGAGCAAACCTGCCTGCTGGGGTTTACTGGAGGGAGAGAAAGCAAAGGCATGGGGCTCTTTCATACCTTGGCTGTTTTCCCTTAGCAGCCAAATATCTGTAGAGGCTGGAGGGTTTCTTTCTTTTTCTGCCTTTTCAGTCCACTCTTTGTGACGTGGAAGACGGGGCGAGACAAGCGGCTTCGTGGCTGCATCGGGACCTTTTCAGCCATGAATCTTCACTCAGGACTCAGGGAATATACATTAACCAGGTAACTGCCAAAAATGAAATAAATATGAAATTAGTTCATTCACTGAAGATCTGTAAGGATTCAAGGTTAGGATGTTGGATCAACATAGTTCAATGTAATATGCTTCATGATGAAATAAACCTGAGTGTATGAGAGTTACAATGAGGTGATGTATCAAGATGTAGTGGAACATCTTTGCAAACGGTGAGTTGCAGTTGACATTTTAAGGCTACTGTCAAATCTGTCTTGCATATTAACAGTTTTGACATCTGTAGCACATAATTTCTCTCTGCCTGCAGTAGGGATTGGACAGCATCAGGAAGCTTGCCACTGGTATTACAGTTCATTAGATTAGGGAGAGATGCAAATCACTTTCTCTGCAGTAGCAGAGAAGCATGTTCCATGCAGGCATAATCAAAAGGGGAAATGATTGAGCATCTGGCAGTTTATTTTGGTGCTTGTATTGGGTGATGTATTTTCTCTTCCCTTTAGTGCACTTAAGGACAGCCGATTTCCCCCCCTGACCCGCGAGGAGCTGCCCAAACTCTTCTGCTCTGTCTCCCTCCTCACTAACTTTGAGGATGCCAGTGACTACCTGGACTGGGAGGTGAGAACAGGTGCATTTGCAACTCTGCATCACTCTCTCGTTCCGTTCGGGTTCGGGTTAGTACATGGTGATGTATCTCCTTCATTACAGGGATGTATGGGGATAGAAGACTGGGAATAGAAGAAATAGGGCTGGAGAACTAGAAGGAAGGAAGAGGATGGCCTAGCAATATGCTTTTGGTTGGGGGAGATCTGAATGGGAATAAAAGAAACATGAAAGTGGGTCATGGACTTGGGCCAATAGGAAATGGGTGTAAATACTTGGGAAGTATTTTGATGGTATAGATAGGAACTGGAAATAAAAAGTAGTTGAGACCAAAGGTATGAATGGTTTTTAGGACCTTGTACAATGAAGTGCATTTCATTCAAGAAGAATATATATATGGACTTTATAGTTGGGTAATTTTAGGCATCATTCTTGCGTGCAGAGATTTTCTCTCTCTTGAGTGACACGAGAGATGGAAAACTGTCAGGACTTAGCTGAGGAGAAGTGGCAGGGCCACTGGTGAGGCTTGTCTGGGAAGGATGGCTGAGAGCTCCTTGTGAGACCTGCCAGGCAAGAGCAGAGAGTGGGGAAGAGAAGGACCTTACCCAGGCAAAAGCCAAACTGTCCAGAGGGAGAGAGAGATGCACAGCGTTATGGGAATGACAGTCGTGGGCTCGGTGCTAGCAAACACCTCTTATCTGGCTGTTCATTTCCATCTATAGGTTGGAATCCATGGGATCAGAATAGAGTTCATCAATGAGAAAGGTGTCAAACGCACAGCCACGTATTTACCTGAGGTTGCTAAGGAACAAGGTGGGTTTGAGATGGCAGCCAAACATGTCAACACACTGTGTCACAGAATTGGGTAGAAATCTATCAATGTGGGGCTTGGAATACAATGCTGTCCTCATAGTGGTGCCATGGAACCACCAGGCTTAATCTTGACAATTGACATGTGATACAGTTGCTGCTGGGTTTTCATCTGGCCTGTCTCTCATCCCATATCTTTGCACAGCTGTATTTTAGTGCCAGAATATTTTAGGGCTGAAGAAATAGAGGATCTCAAAGTATGGATCTTCCAGCCTCATTCAGCATTGCATCTTTCCTCTTCTATGTTTCTCCCACCAACTAGGATAACTGTACGCTGCACATCACCAACAGGAGAGTCACTTTCCTCCTCATTCTTGCTAAAGTAGCATCCTCCAGAGGAGGGCTAGAAACACAGCCCCTCTGGAGCACACTTCCCACTCAAATAGAGTAGTGGTCACCATGGTGACTGCTCAAAATATTGCCTCCTCCCTTCCTCCACCTAGCAGAGTAGAGTGGTCCCATCCTCCTGGCTCTGGGGCAGAAGACTAAGGTAGGAATTTTAACTCTGATCTCTCACATAGCAGTGCACTGTGCTATCACTAGAGCATCAATCCCAATTTGTCTGTGTAAAGAGATTAGTATTATCTTCTTTTCAAGGGAGCTAAGAGGCACATGATGAAAAACTTCAGGGTCCCTGCAACAGTAGCAAGGCACAGACCTTTATAAGAAGACATGGAATGGAAAATGGAATTGCTCTTTCATAGACCAGCTCCAATATGAGTTTAAAGGGGTAGGCATGTGCAGATGGTGTACATGCATCAGGCCATATATGTCCAGTTCAACACTAGGATTTCTAAAGCTCAGAGTTTCCTGTTTAGTTGTTTGTTTTTCTAGAGTCCTTATAATGCATCTCTTGTGGTTTTGAAATATTTTTTTTTATATTGAAAAATTTGCCTTGCTTCTATTTTTCAATAGACTGGGATCAGATCCAGACCATAGACTCCTTACTCAGGAAAGGTGGCTTTAAGGCTCCCATTACCAATGATTTTAGGAAAACAATTAAACTTACCAGGTAAGCAAATGTATTTGTTGTCTTTTAATTTTACTTTATAGTGTTTTAGGGGTGATTTTAAATATTTGTGCTTGATGTAAGTCTTTATGCCTCTTCCAGAGGAGATGTAGTGTGAAAGACCAAATCACAAATGCCATGTGTTAGGCATATAATGCACATGGAATTAAGCACAATATGTTTGGTCCATGCAGGATCAAAGTTGGCATTTTTCTAAGTGTCACTGGTTTTAATATTATTATATATGTGAAAGATCAGAAGCAGAACCTTTGGCAGTTGAAAAGGTTGATTTCTTTTTGTATCTTTTCAATGAATTTCCTTTTCTCAGTGTGCTCATCTGTGAATGCTGTGGCTATTCATAGGTAGCAACTGTCTTAAAACCAAACCACACTCAAATTTGGCCAGTTTTCAGAATTTCCTTGCTTTTCTATACCCCCAGCTGTCCTATTGGTTTCTGCCCCCTTTATGTTAGTAAAAATTGGGACTGTCTGGTTTTATATAGAAACACTAATTTATCAAGTCATCCTTTACTTCTAGAGAAATTAGGTGAGTGTGCAGGGTTTTCTTTAACAGGAGGTGACAGGATGAAGGTTTTCATTAAAATCTCACATAATGTGATCTTACTGCAATTCACAACCACTTTGTAGCTGGCTGTTATTTAATATGCTTTAGAAGAACTTGGAAAACGCCAGCCTCTGCAAAGGAACTTCACATTTTGTGAATTCTGATTGTACAACATGGACTAAGTAATTTATGTGCTATAATAAACCTGTCTTTACCCACCTCTCCATTTCTTTCACTACCTTTTCAAATGTGGAGATAACCACAAAAGTAAACAATAGTGAAATGCTGATTATTTAATCACTGTAGTTGAATCTTCTTCCAGCAAGCTTTTTATGCAATTTGTGGATAAAAAAGAATACAAACCGATCATTTATTTCCTGTGTGCTACTTTAGGCATCCCTTTAATTATTATTAACTTGATTAGGACTCATCTTTCAGGGCACTGGAGCTAATTCAAGCTCACATAGGTTATTCGTGCCAATGGGTTCCTCTTGGTCACCACTGGCTGTGAGCTGAAGGGGAGTCTGGGGTGAATGTTCTACGTCGAGTCTCTCCACGTTGCGCAGTCTGACGTTGTTTTTCCGCCTGTTCCCGCAGGTACCGCAGTGAGAAGGTGACAATCAGTTATGCAGAGTACATGGCCTCCCGCCAGCATTGTTTCCAGAATGGCACCCTTCATGCCCCTCCCCTCTACAATCATTACTCCTGACACACGGCTGCATGACCAGTCCCACTCCCCAGTCGCTGCCAACGGCTATGACATCATCGGGGCAGACGCCTCCTCTTCCTGGTCCAGTTACTTCTATTACTGCACCATTTTATGATGCTAGCTTCCGTTGCCAAGTCTGCCTTCCCACTGACCTGGGGGGAGGGTGAGAGCGTGACAGGACTTCAGGGGCCCAAGCCTTATCTCAGCCTTCCCTCCGAGCGGGGGTTCAGTTGGATTGGGGCTCCATGCCTACGAACTGTCGTGAGGTGCAGAAGACCTTTAGGAGTGAAAGTGCTGCTTCGGACTGATCTGTTCCTGGGTGTTACTGACACTCTGGAAACTTGAGTTGTTTGTTATGGAAGCCCCCCAGATCAAGTAGGAGCATTCCCCTGGCAGCCTGGGCAACGGAGTCCAACAAAACATTTTTTAGGTTCTTTTTAATTTTTTTTTTAACCTCTGGTATCTGTTGTGTACTGAGAGCTGATTGCAGTCCCCACGCATCACAGGCGGACATCATGATATTGGGGAGGGTTGGACACCTGGAGAGCACCCCATCCTCATGGACAGAAAACATGTGAAAAATTAATCCTTTGTTTAAATAAACCCTTGAAGGCTTTAAGGCTCAGATCCTTGGCAGGTTGGATTCTTGGTGATGAAGCCTGCTATGAAATACAATGCTGTTTTGCCTGTAAGAGAGCGACATGGCACATGCTGTGTATGCAGAGGAGAGGATCCTCAAGTGTCCCTGGACAGTCTTTGTTTCGACCAAATTTTGTTTCCAAATATTTGTAAGAGATTAGGGCTGAGGAGGGGTTTGCAGAGATTGACTGTAGTCGTCCAAGTGAGACCAGTGACTGAAATTTGTTTTAATTTAAGCTAACAATCTTGGGGACCTTCCTTTCGATAGAACAGCCACTCTGGCCGGTATGACTACTGATCTTAGGGGCTGTGAGTGTTCCAGTTTATTCCTGGCCCATGGAATGGTGCTGTTCAGTTTTGCTGGTAAGATTTATCTTACTCAGCTTAGTCATTGCCACATCCAGGCACTGAGTGGGGAAATCTGTATTACCCAAATGGCATGAAACTCGTGTGCATTCTGAATTTCTTCTCCCGTGGTTGATGATCACAAGGAATACTCTTTTCTGAAGGGAAGTTATCAGTTGTATTCTGCAGCATCATTGACGGATGTCATAAACTCTAAATTATGACACTCTTTCAATGAGATAACTGGATTTCAGAATACAGTTGGGGGTGGGGTTGGTGGGTTGGTTTTCCAAGCTTCTGGAGGGTCAGTAATGATCGGGGAAGAGAACACGAGTGCACAGCAGAGTCATGGCTGTTTGGTTGCACACATCTTCTGAGCCTGCTTGTGTGTTGTAATTGGCTGGTGTTTGAAGCCTGAAATTATGCCATGGTCTGGCAGGGAATAAGGCTGGTAGGAAGCTGAGAACTGCAGGGTGCTGCTCCTGGTCCTAAGGAAGCAAGGCACAACTTGTGCCATTTTGCTTCACATTGGTGTAAATTCTGCTGGAGGAGAGAGATGTGAGGGGGATTCCTCTGGATAATGGTGCAATACTGACCCAGCTTTCCTTCCGCATTGGGTCATTCCTACAAATTACCACTTTTCCCTTGTGATGTTGAAAAGAATTGAAGATGAAAGGCTTGTTTCGTGACTTCCTGCTGCTGAGAATAAATTAGTCTCGTTACAAACCACTCCAGTTTGTAGTTGCTCCCCCAGGTGCCGTGTAGTGATGGGGGAGGGTGGGGTCAGCTCCAGGCAACTCACCTTTCAGCTGTCAAACAGTATGATACATAGGGCTACACTCATTACTGTTCAAGTGTTCTATGTTAGAATTTAATTTCTAAAATGTTTAAAAAAAGGCAAAAAATGGTGCTAAATCTTCACCCCTGAGCACGCTCGGTGAGACTGGTCATGCAGGCGTACAGTGCCAGGCTTTTCAACTATACTGTTTCTTTTTCAGGTGTTTGCCCTGTTCTGTGTCTTCAACAGTGTATAGTGTTTTCCTGATTTCAGTTTCTTTGACTAGGGATGACTAAAGGGTGGGGTGGGGAGGGTTAGTTGTCATTTTTTTTAAAGAACAGAATTTTAGGATTGAGAAACTTGGTTGGCTTAAGCCTGAAGTGGGACAGGTGATTTGGGACTGGGGAAGTCTTATCCTGTCCTGCTTCTATTTCCCCACTCAGTCTGTTTAAAAAAACACAAACAAAACATAAATGCCTCTAAATATGTACTGTGTTCTTGTCTTGTTGCAGTGAGAAGAGAAGCTGGCAGATCAGAAACACTGGTCTGCTGCCTAAGGAACAGGCCCTCTCAGCATTAGTCCCATAAGGGTCCAGCTATAAAATCAGTTGAAAACTGTGTCAATAGCTAAGTCAGCTCAGAGAAATGTATGGCAAGGACAGGTGGTGTCAGGAAATAATCCCGTTTCTAGATCATTACATGGCAGCTATGCATAAGGATGAAAGAGGTGAACTGGGCACAAACTGTAGTTTGAATTGCCTCAAGATGGAGACAACCAAAATTGGCCAATTGATGTGAGATTTTCTCTGTGTTTGCTTGGCTGGGACAGCTGGTTAGAGCTACTCCTCAAAGCAACTGTTACCTGGTCTGATCTGGATTAACTCATCCTTAGAAGCAAGTGCCTTTTGGTCTAGAAGGGCTTATTCTCATGACAACCACAACTGATAAATAATCTCACTGCAATGATGAAATGTCTTTGTTTTCTGGTAACTACAGGAGAATGTCTTTGATCACTGGAGTCTGTCAGTGTTGAAATGTTTCCACTGTGAGGTTCTTAATTTTTTTTCCATGTTGTTCAACAGTCAATCTCAACTGAAGCCATTTCAGTTTGGGAATGTTATATGGTCAAAATATCACATATCTACAATTTATCAGAACAAAAAAAAAAAAATCTGTAAGGAAATCTAAGAGTTCATTTTAACCTTTGCACAGAATAATTTCTTTTCATAGTACATTAACAAACCTCTGCAGTCTTCACTGACTATTAGTGCTGTTTTCTGTTTGTATCCAGAAATTACATGTTGTTTTATTGGGTTTTTTTTTGGTTAATTTATTTCCTTAAAGCAGGAGACCTCTTTTGACCTACAGTGCAGAGACGTCAGACCAATTCTTTATATTACACTTGGTTGCCTCCTACCTATATAATAATTTCTGAGTGTAAATAAGTGAACTCTATCCTCTAATGAAGTATTGTAGAGAATAAATCATAATGGATAAAAATTACTTGTACTGTTCTCTTTATACAATTCCTCACAGCCTTTATGGGGGATAAGATGAAATCATTCTCATCTAGAAAGACAGACAATAGCAAACCTGTAAATTAGACCACATATTCAGAACCAGAGAGGTTGCCAGAGTGGGGTGACAGCTGTCTGGAACACAACAATAATCAAATAGGCTCACTACAAGAAAGCAAGAAAAAATAGTAGGAAAGTTAAAACCAAATATTAATTACATTTTATTAATAATGGCATAGCAGTGACTTTGTATCCTGAAATAATGTTTGCTTGACAATAACTTCCTATCAGTTGTCACGATGGTGAAATGTATAAAGTACATACATGTAGAGTACTCTAAATCTTTCTGAAACTCAAAATTGTTCTTTTGGGGTTTTGTCTTCTAAAATGAACTGAGAACAAATTATCTGTACCTTAGGGCTATAGTCTTCAGGTGATCTAAAAACTATTTCAGAGGAATAAAACACCCATCTTTCCAGATTCTTACTATTTTAATGTTTGCTTTCAGCCAGAATTAACTGAATTGTAGAATAGTTTTGAATTGGATCTCTGGCTTGTATGTTTCTTCCATACATTTTCAAATAATTGTTAACATTTTATCTATGGGAGCTGTATAGTTAGAAATGCTACATTTTCTGCCTGTGGCTCTTGGGAAGGGCAGCCCTGGATGTCAATGAACAGTCATAAAACCCTAAAAAAACCACCAGCCAAACCAAGGGGGAGGGTAGTTGTGACTTAAATATGCCTGAGAAGCTCATTCATCATAGTACAACTATAAAGCAAAAACCTGTTTTCAGGTGCTGGTACTAGGAAGGCTACAAAGTCAATCCCTTAGGTAATGTGAGGTGGGTGCTGTGACTAATGTGATTTCCAGGTTAATTCCAGCTGAATTTCTTTGTGAATTCTGAGTTACTCATATCCCTACTATCCCAGGGGAGTTACCAAGTGTGTTCTCTCAGCTTTGTTGGCAGGAATACAGTGGCTTAATTTGTATATTTTCATGTTATATGCTTTTCCTACTTGATTTTTTTGTTGTTGTTTTCCTGTTGAATCAGACATGAAATCTTTGCCTGCTGACTTTCATCAGAGGTTCTTACATGCACGTTGCATTCCGTGACCACAGGAACACTCAGCAGCTCACAGGGAGGATGAGGCCAGGTAGAAGGGTGTGCATGTGACTGCACACTGAAATAGGTCAATCCAGGCTAAATATAAACCAGGATAATTCTCCTGGAATCAGTTTCTTCTGTTGTTACTTCTGTTTGAAATATGAAACAAAATGAATTTGTCATTTAGCACCAAACCACAATTGCAGAAAGATTGGCAGAAACTTCTAGAGGATACTTCCAAGGAAGAATACTAGCATTTTATTTAACACCAAAAAGAAATTTGTTTTATCTGTGATGGAGAAATGCCATTTTTACCTTGAAGATAAAAATGAAAATCAGAACACTTACCTATACAACACAATAAATTGAATTGTGTAGGTATATATACCTATATATATATATAGGTGTATATAGGTATACCTATAGGTTATGTAGGTATAAATTAACACATACACTGATAGCATAAGGAGCAGTAGGATAGGGAAGTTCCTGAGATGGTTTTGCCACAGTCTGGGAAAAGATGACTTGTGAATGTGTTTGATGATCCCTCTCAAAACACAGCAAGCAAAGGAGAGTATTGCTATCATGTTCTTTAAACTGTATAATTCTACAAATTGAACAATAGCCAGATTATTGAACCATATATTTTCTACGGTCAGCTAGACTGCTCTTACAGTCATATTAATTCTGACATAAATTATGTATTATCCAACTAGTTGATAATGCCATATATGTATTTAAAAACTTAACAGATCATGTAGTTTTGCATTCAGAGTCTTACTATGACTTTATTAGTGGATATTAATATAACTTTGCTCATACATGTTTGTTCATTATGGGTTTGGATATATCATTTTAAATGGAGTAAAAATAAAGGTAAAATGGTGTGAAGACCTAAACCTGAAGAGTTATACTTTAAGTTCACAGATGAAAATCACACATGTCTGTACAATGCTGGCTACAGTGGCACACGGTGCTCTCAGTGGTTATCTCCACAAGAATCTGCCATCACACTGGCACTCCACAGAAAATACATAATTACTGTTGGAAAGCTTAAAAAACTCCTATTAAAAAACAGATTTCTCCTGATGAATTAGAAGGAAAGCATATTACAAAATAGATTTGTGCTGGTAACAAGGATATCCTTGTTAGTTGTTCCTACATTTGATTACAGGGAGATGTTTAGCTGAGCACTTTGTAAGGTCTGTGTAGGTGCAATGAGTTGTTCCAGGAGCTGTGTTTAGACTGTGGCAACACAGGAATTACCATGATAAGTCTGTCTAACAATCTGCTCCTCAATACCACGTCTCCAGCAAGGATCAAAGCTTTTTGGCCTGGAATATGGAATATTAGAGACTTTGTTCATGATAAATTACATTTGGCCAAGTGTTTTTTTCCAATAGGTTTTTTTAGGATGTCACCAGTAAAGCTGCCTGAAGGTTCCTTTAGTCAGTGACTATTTTAATCAAGCTCACCTTACTTTTCTATGCATATTTTATCAATAAATGCCAAAACAGTCATTATTGGTGAGGAAGAAGCCAGTGCATTTTAAAAATAACAAAAGGTCAGGTACTCTGCTATGTTTGGTTTGTTGCAGCAGCTGAGCAATATTTACTATGGGGTTTATAAGTTTATTTTTTAAATTCCTAAAAAAAAAAAAAAAAAAAAGGTGGGGTGAAGCACCTTCCATTCAGGAACATTTTTATTTTGCTCTTGATACCTTAACCAAACACATCAGTGATAATAAAATTAATCTTTCATGACAGCCTCTTTAACTGTACCTGTAAAATCTTGTTTTTGTATACTTAAGTAGAAGTTTTGTTTTCCTTGGGGGTAAACAAAAAGGGGAATTAATAACTTAAACTTCTGTGAGCTACGTACTGCTCTGAGAATCACAATGCTCAGAGTTGACGGGTTATTTGAGAAGCCATCAGGATTCCAAGTGATTTTAAATGCTTCGCTCCTCAATCTGGCATGGATTTCTTTGTTTTCTCGTAAGCCTAATTGAAATTGTTTAATTTGCCAGATGTTCCCCAAGATATTTCCATTCCATCTTCCTGAATGTCTTTCTGCTTGTATCACTTAGAAAATTATTTTCCAATCAGTTTCTCTGCTATGCTCATTATCCAGATAGAAAATACTAAAAATCTATTATTTGATCTCTTCATATTCTTCTAATTTATTTTTAATTAATTCCTTTACCATTCACCTAGGCTCAGATACAAGTTTATGAGAATAGGAGTGTTTTCATCATAAATTCTTCAACAGTCTATTTTTGTCTTTCTTTAAGGGCACAAGATGACATAGTAAGGGCTAATAAGATGATTACTTTAAGAGTCTTAGGTTAGGCACTTACATGTGAGCTCCCTAGGGCAAACATTGCTCCACAAGTTATTTTGCTGGCAGTGTTGGGAGAATTATCTTCATTTTCAGCCTGCCTATGACTTTTAAGGGTCTGTAGATTACTTCTGGATAGTCTGAAAATTAACCTTCCTTATGAAGTGTGTTATTTATGATATCAATATTCCCTCCTTACAGTCTGAGGTCTATTAATCACAGTAAGCTAGACAGAAATTCTGGCACAGTCACAATTTTCCTAAGGTTAGAGTTTGCTGTCCAGCTGCCAGATGTTCTGGTAGTGAAATGAAGTTGTTTGTAGCTGCCTGACCCACTGGTGTGAAGGAAGATGCATTTATGTCTGGGTGCCCTCAGGTGCCCCTGGGCAGGCGGATGCTGCTGTGCAGTCTGGTGAGGGGCAGAAGAGTTTGCTCACGTGAAGGACGAGTACTGTTTCCCTCGGTGTCCCCACACTCCTGCTCTTGGGCCCCGCTTCGTGCCTTGTAAGACTTTGGGTTCATGATCACACAATCCATTCGATTGGAAAAGATCTCTGAGGTCATCGAGTCCAACCTTTGAGTGAAAACCACCATGTCAACCAGACCATCCACCGAGTGCCACCTCCAATCTTTCCCCAAACACCTCCCTAGGCAGCCCACTTCAATGTCTAATCACCCTTTCAGTGAACAAATCCGTGATATTCAACACAAGCCTCCCCTGGCCCACCTGAATACTGTGTCCTCTCGTTGCCTGTGAGAAGAGGCTGACCCCCACCTGGCTACACCCTCCTGTTAGGGACTTGCAGAGTCTTGATCTGTCGCAGCTGTTTGCCCTCTGTTCATACATACCACGTTCAGCATCCCGCTGCTTTCCCTCTCAAAAAGCAGCTAAATGCTAAGCGTGCTTAAACACACCTCTGAGAGCTGTTTTGTTGGGAGAGCGCTCAGCCTCCCTGCTCCCGCTGCTTCCCCTCAGTGCCCCACAGCGGCAGCCGAGCTCCTTTATCCCCAGCAGCGCCCAGGACAGAACCGGCCCCCGCCCTTCAGCGGGAGAGAGAAGCAGCCGCGCCCTCAGCCCTCACGGAGGACAGAGCCGTTCCCACCCTTCACCGGGGCAGAGCCCTCAGCCCTCACCGGGGCAGTGCCCTCAGCCCTCACGGAGGGCAGAGCCGTGCCCGCCCCTCACCGGGGCAGTGCCCTCAGCCCTAACCCGGGCAGAACCGTTCCCGCTCCTCACCTGGGCACAGCCCTCAGCCCTTATCCGGGCAGAGCCGTGCCCGCCCCTCACCGGGGGCAGATCTCTCAGCCCTCACCCGGGCAGTGCCCTCAGCCCTCACGGAGGACAGAACCGTTCCCGCTCCTCACCCGGGCACAGCCCTCAGCCCTTATCCGGGCAGAGCCGTGACCGCCCCTCACCGGGGGCAGATCTCTCAGCCCTCACCCGGGCAGAACCGTCCCTGCCCCTCGCCTGGGCACAGCCCTCGGCCCCCAGCCGGGCAGAGCCGTGCCCGCCCCCGCCCAGAGAGCCGCCCGCCCTGCCGTGAGGCGGGGCCGCCCTTTCCGCCGTGGCTTTCCGGTGATGGCGGCGGGAGGCAGCGACCCGCGGACGGCAGACGTGGAGGAGGACGCCTCGCAGCTCGTCTTCCCCAAAGGTGCGAGCGGGGCCGGCGAGGAGCCGGGGTCGGGTGGTCGGAGGCCAGCAATGGCCGCCTGTGAGGGTGCGAGCCTCGCCGAGCGGCTCCGTGGACCGGAGCGCTGCTCAAAGCCCCTCCAGCCGCTACTAAGCCCCGAGTGTTAAAAATCAGGGTAATAAATGGTTTATATATATTTAAGGATCTCATGATTTCTAGGATGTGGCAGTTATTAGGTGGGCCGCTACGTGTGTACAGGGTATTTTAAAAATTATTTTAAAAATCCTGCCAGGTTGTAGAGAAAATGTTGGGTTTTGATATAAGGTTTTTCGGTGATGTTTGTTGACACAGGAGTTCTTCCCTGTGAGGGAGGTGAGGCCCTGGCACAGGTTGCCCAGAGAAGCTGTGGCTGCCCCATTCCTGGAAGTGTCCCAGGCCAGGCTGGACAGGGCTTGGAGCAACCTGGGATAGTGGAAGGTGTCCCTGCCCATGGCAAGGGTGGAACTGTATGGGCTTTTTATGGTCCCTTCCAACCTAAGCTGTTCTGGAAATCTGTGAATATAAAATTAGTAAATACAAAATTAGCTGCAGTTAGGAAACCAGCTGTCCAGATCCAGAGTGTATTTTTTTTTTTACAGAAAATTAATTCAGTATAAGATCTAGAAATGTATTTACACCTCAGAGCCACCCTGAAAAAAAAGGAGGGGAGGGAAATGGACACTGTGCTGCATTGCTACATTGTTGAGTTATGAACAATAGGGAAGTTCTGAAAGACTATTTTTTCAGGTTTTTTAAATGCTAAAATCTCATGTTTAGCCCAAGCTGATTTACTGCTCAATTCAAAATAAAAGTTGCCAGCCCCTTTCTAGCAGTCCCTGTATCTGCTTGTATAAAACAGTGCTTCTGGGCACTCTGGGATGCAGCCTCTGACCTTTTTGCTTTGAACAGCTCACACCGTGATGTTGAAAGATGGTTTTGTTAATAGAATACATACAGTGGTTATGGTGATGATGAATGAATTCAAAGTTGGCTAAAGGTAGGGGGACAATTTTTAAGATTGGTTAAATTCTTTTTTTCTGATAATAAAATTTCAGTAGGTTAATTAACTTTTCGAGTCAGTGAAGCCTTTTTAAAAACATTTAATAGCATTCATATTTACTTCAAGAGCTGAGACTTCTGAAGACTGTGGCATCACTTCTGAATTTTGTGGAGTTTTAGGGCTCTAAATACTTTTTGCTGTATCAAGTCATACATTACTTCTGCCAAAATTGGGTGAAGAGAACATACTGCACAAATATGAAAAAATCTGAATGTTAGGGCTGCAAGTGTAAAATATGTGGTCAAAAAGACAAACACCTTGGACTGTCACTTGAAGTGTAATTTTTATCAGCATTTTCAGTATGAAATGCTGCCCAGTCACTGGTGAAAGAGCTCACACAACTACCATGAAAGGCATTTTCACTTCTTTATTACCCAGATCTAAATTACACACCAAACTTGTGCAATTCCCCTATTTAAACACATTCCACCTTTTTCCATGCTGGCGTTCCCTCATTCATCCTGCAGAATTTGAAACTGCGGAAACTCTGCTGAACTCCGAGGTGCACATGCTGCTGGAGCACCGCAAGCAGCAGAACGAGAGCGCGGAGGATGAGCAGGAGCTGTCAGAAGTCTTCATGAAAACCCTGAACTACACAGCACGCTTCAGCCGCTTCAAAAACCGCGAAACCATCGCCAGCGTGCGCAGGTGAGCGGGAAAGTCGGTGTGGAACAAACGCCGTGTCGGAAAATTGGATCCCTCATACTGGTCCTGCTTTACAAAAGTACATCTTAGTGGTGTTGGTGATTTGTTCTTTAATTCTGAGTCTTTTGGCTTCCTAACGAGGCAAGAAGTTCTTGATGGAGGGTTATGCTTTGTCCAGGTCAAGCCTTCTGAACTGCTTTGTTTTCAGTATTTCACTGACAGCTGATTGCATTAAATGGGAGGATTTTCTAGACTTTGCAGAATAATTCAGGGGAAGTGGAGTTAGCAGATAGGATTTTATTTTTTACTCTATGCATTTATGTAATGAGTCTTTTTTCTTAAGAAAAAAATTACTTCAGTGCCAAAAAAAGTGTGCAAAAAGATAAGCATTTGTTTCAGTTTATGCCCTTTTATGTTTCTGTCTTGTGATTCCATCAAATTGCTGTCTTTCCTTACAGCTTACTGCTGCAGAAGAAGCTCCATAAGTTTGAACTGGCATGTTTGGCTAACTTGTGTCCTGAGACAGCTGAGGAAGCAAAAGCTCTGATTCCTAGGTAAGCACCTACATATTATACAAAGGCTGCTGTATCCTTCCCTGTGACATAAAGCCAGCCATGCCCTTGTACCCTCTCTTTAATCCAGCTCTCTTGCTGAAATAACATTTGGTCTTGATCTTTCTTCCCCTACCCACTGATCTGACAGCAACACACTTTGTACACGTCCCTAATGCACTTCCGAGAGCTTTTACTGGATCAAGTGCAAACCTCTTAAATTGGGGTTCTTAGTTGGCTGTGTTTGTGTTCCTCGGAGTGCTTTCCATTGGAGCAGAGGAACTGTTTTGTGGATAACGTAGGGGGGAGCAGTAGCTTCTTCATGTCTTGATTGGTTACCTCATAGCCTGAGATAGAGGAGGGAATGAAACATTCACCTGAATTACAGTTTCCTCCTTATTTGTCATTATATAAAACAGAAGGCTTTGGGGTGACCTAACTGTGGGTTCCCAGTAGCTGGAAAGAGCCTACAAGAAAGATGGAGAGAGACTTTTTATGAGAGTAGTGACAGGACGAGGGAATGGCCTCAGCCGAGGGTAGATTTAGATTATATACTGGGGAGAAATTCATCCCTGTGAGGGTGGTGAGGCCCTGGCACAGGGTGCCCAGAGAAGCTGTGGCTGCCCCATCCCTGGAAGTGTCCAAGGCCAGGCTGGATGTGGCTCTGAACAACCCAGTCTAGTGCAATGTGTCCCTCTCCATGGCAGGGGGTTGGAATGAGATCACCTTCAAGGTCCCTTCCAACCCAAACCATTCCATGATTTTATGTTAGGATTTCATAGCATGGACTGGCTTATGAGCATGCACCATGGACTTTAATTTAGAGTTCTACTTACACCTGCCTTGCCTTTTTTACAAACACGTTTTAAAATTTCTGGGAAGAAAGGAGTTTTGTCATGTAAAGAGGAAGCAGTGCATAGGGATTAGAGCACTCTTTGTACAGTGATGTTACAGGTGGTTCCTGGTGGTCACAGGTAGGTGACAGTGTGTGGAGACTGACAGGAGAGAGTTATGACTGAAATGAATCAAGGGAGAGAGATGATTTCTGAAACCTTTAATGTCTCTTTATTGCTCTTACCTTGCAGCCTGGAGGGCCGGTTTGAAGATGAAGAATTACAACAGATTCTCGACGACATTCAGACTAAACGCAGCTTCCAGTATTAAGGTTAACCCTCAGCCCCTTTATCTGAGCAGAAAAACCTGAAGAGCTGGGCTGTTTCTCAGCCCTCTGGATCAGTCCAGCTCCCAGCTGAGTGAGAGTAGTTGTGGATGCAGGGTGCTCCAGTGCTGTTGCCACAGGTGCATTCAGACTGGAGATCAGCATTGTCCTTTTGGTTTGTTCCATGTGTATGTTGGCAAGGACTCCCTGTATTGTGAGAGCAAAGAACCTGAAAGGCCTTTTCCCAGTGGCTCAAGTATTTGTTTCTTCCCTAATCCCTCTCCCCAGGTTGTACATTTTCAACACTTTTGGTTTTTAGCAGAAATGTAGATGTGATTTTGTGTTTTTTAGGAACTTCTAAAGGATGCAGAATCTTGTTCTTGATTCTCAGAAGGTTCAGTGATGAGCAGCATCAATATCTGTGGTGTTTTTTGTTTTATTGTTTGATTGGGACAGTGCATTTTTCCAGCTTCAATATTTTTCTATTATTGTTTAGTCTAAATTAAAAGATATTTTTAAACTAAAGTTGTGTGTTTTATAAATATAAGGTACATATTATGATTTTGTTAATGAGGACGTTTTTAATTAATAGATCCTGGAGATCTGGGGACTCCAAGAGTTTAATAACCCCAGTGCAGTTTAGGACAGATCAGAGGTGTTCCTACGATCACTGTGGGAAAGCATTGGGGCAGCATCTCCTCCTCTGCTCCCCTGTTCTGTGCCAAGTGATTGCAGACACCAAGTCTGTATCCTGCTACAGAAAGAAAAAGGTGAAGAAACCAAATAATTTTAATGTTAACAGAGCCAGGCATCCACCACTGGGGGCATGGACTCCTTAACTAAGTTGCTAACTACCCTAATACTGAGATGAAACCAAACCCTTATGACACAGTGGAGGGCTGGCTCCTGGTGCAGCCTGTGGGGATCACACACCCAGTGCTATCAGAGCTCAGCTGCTGAGAGATTCACAGATTGTTAGCTTTTATTTGAAAGGAATGTTCTTTTGTGTAGGATAAACTTCTTAAACAAGCCCTTTCAAGTCTTGCAATTTTACCACCCCACCTGAAAGAAGGAAAATTTTGCAGGAAAGTTGGGAGAAAGTGACAGACATCTTTTAAGATTATTTGTGATCATAAGCAATAATCTCACTGATCTTACAAAAGGAAGGGAAATAAAATATTACTGGAAATGTAATGTTGCTGCTGTGCTGAGAGGCTGAGAATGTGACAACTGTTGGGCTCATCTCACCTGGAGCACATTACCTCAGACGTGTGTGAGCTGGGCTGGCAGTGGCTTCTGCAGGCCTATAAACCACACATGCATCTGTAACCAACCACAGGAATTTACCAGGGTCAGAATAATTCTGACTGAAGAGAAAAAACCAAGGTGACAAACCTTTATTTTATAAAGCTTAGTGTCCCCCTTTGGATACAGCATATGCTTCCCAGAAGCTGCTCCTGCTGAACAGGGTTTGCTCTGTAAAATGTTACTGTTCAAGCAGCTTTAAGACATTTTCATCTAAACACAAAGACTGTTAGGTCTTAATCACAACTAATTCAGGGAAAAAAGCCATTCTGCACCTCTGTCTACACTCCCTTGTTACTTGATGCCTTTGTGAGTACCGTGAGTGTAACAGACCTAGTGATCTCTAAATGATCTCAGGAGTTTGCACTATCCTACACAAATAGATTATTATGAGCCTTGAGATTAGTAGGTTTTGCTTGTGCTCTGAAGCCCGGTATTGGGGACAGAGGAGAATGGAATCACACAATCGATTAACTTTGGAAAGACCTCTGAGATCGAGTCCAACCTCTGAGCGACACCACCATGTCAACTACAGCATGGCACGGAGTGCCACCTCCAACCTCCAGAGACGGTGACTCCACCACCTCCCAGGGCAACCCATTCCAAAGGTATTTCTGGGAGCCCCACCAGAAGTGTCTTGTAGTGCTTGGGCATTTGTTGGGCGTGAAGAGAACTATCACGGAGCAGCGCACAACACGGCTGTGCCCGGAAGCAACTATCGCTCTGGCCGCCAGCGGTGCTTCTTTTGGCAATGTTATGTGTAATGAACAGCAAGCTGGAGCCGCTGGCCCGGCGGTCTCGGGCGTGTCCAGAGGCAGGTCCGGCCCGGCGGTCCCGGGAGTGTCCGGGGCAGGTCCCGGGGGGGTCCCGGGAGTGTCCGGGGCAGGTCCGGCCCGGCGGTCCCAGGAGTGTTCGGGGCAGGTCCCGACCCGGCGGTCCCGGGCGTGTCTCGGAGCAGGTCCCGGGGGGGGGTCGCGGTCCCGGGCGTGTCTCGGAGCAGGTCCCGGGGGGGGGTCGCGGTCCCGGGCGTGTCTCGGAGCAGGTCCCGGGGGGGGGTCGCGGTCCCGGGCGTGTCTCGGAGCAGGTGCCGGGGGGGGGGGGTCGCGGTCCCGGGCGTGTCTCGGAGCAGGTCCCGGGGGGGGTCGCGGTCCCGGGCGTGTCTCGGAGCAGGTCCCGGGGGTCCCGGCCCGGCGGCTCTGAGGGACCCTGGGCGCTCCCTCAGGCCCCACCACACGCGGGACGGCCCCGCCGGGCCCTCTGCGCATGCGCGCAGCTCTGCACACTCTCGCGCTGTGATTGGTGCGCCGGCCGGGTCGCTTCGCGGAAGCGGCGCGCGCCCCGCCCCAGCACAAGTGCGCACGCGCATTTCCGCTCGGGGCCCTTGAGGCGCGGCGCCCCCGCCCGCGCGCCCTGCCGTAGTGCGCGTGCGCACGGGCGTGGGGCGCGTGCGCTGCTGGCGGGGGAGGCGGAGGGAAGATGGCGGGCGGCCGTGGGTCGTGAGGCGGCGGCGGCGGAGTTTGCCGGAGCCAGGAGGACGAGGCGGGCGGCGAGGCGTTGGTGGGCCGCGGAGTCCCGGTACGAGAGGCTGACTGGGCGGTGAGTGCGGCTCAGTGTCGGGTGGGGCGGGGGAGCAGCCAGGGAAGCGCGGCCCACTCCGCCATCTTTAGGCCGCGGCCCTGGAGCGGCGCGGCCGGGGCAGGGCGGGGGCCGCCGGCGGGAACAGGGGCTCCCCGCGCCGGGGCGGCCGGGGCGGCGGCGAGAGCCGAGCCAGGGCCCTGTGGTGGGGTATGCTCGACGGCCCGGCCTGGAAGCGGACAGCCTGGCCCCTGCCCTCTTTACTGCACAGGTGTCTGTCGGTGGCTTCGTGCGAGTCTCAATCCTGGCTTTTTCTACTTCTTTTAATGTTATTAATTTTTAGTATTATTTTTTCCTCCGCCTTGGGTCCGAGTGGAGATCGGGTTGTGGCTGCTTTGAACATAGGTCTGGGAAGTTCTGGCCATTATGAACCGTGTTAGATACCGCGAATTTTTTACTTATGTGGTTCTTTACATGGGAAATCTCTGGTTTAGGGAGAGAGAAGAAGAGGCCACAGACATAGAATACTACGTTAGGTTAATATTTAAGCGTCTCAGATGCCAGTTAACTACATTCGCCAGTAAAGAACGGTCTTAGTTCTGTAGGACTAATAAACAGTGGTAAAAGAACGGGAAAGTATTCTTTTTGGTTTTCCTATGGATCCCGAGAGGGCTGTTGCTCACGTTGTGTACTGTATAAAGCTGTGGAGCACCACTGTTGTTGGAGTATGTTCCCTGCGATGCAAGAACACACAGCCTGTGCAGCAGAGCTTCTGCTGGCACGGTGGACAGGCTGGTGATCGTGTGGTGTCACATTCAACTGACTGGGACTCATCAGCCTGTGCATGGGGAGCAAACCCAGGGAACGAGTTCAACTTGAATAGCTCAGCGATTTTCCCTTGGAGAGAGAGCTTATTAAACTTCCTGCCTCCTTAGAGGTGTACGTTATTTCTCATGTGCTGATTGTTATCATCTTTGTTATGAGTAAATAGTTGTATACTCTCAAATGTAGTGTTTTTTAATATTAGCAGTTGCTTGAACACACCTGTCTGACAAAGTTGTCATAGGTAAGTAGTTCTATGCTCTACAAGTCTTTGCCTCATTACATCCTTGCTTACAGTTTGTGGGTACTATTTGGGAATCTGTTTTTCTATGTAGGCAGTAATCCCTCTTCCTTCTTGCAGCATATTTTTATTCCTTTTTGCTTAACTCAATGCTCCAACTTTTATGCTTACCTTATGCTCTGTCCTTTTCAGAGAGGCAGTATTGTGTGTCAGAGAGTTTATAGTGTGCAAAAAGTGTTGTGCCAAAAGACTTCAGGGCTCCCAAGTTCTTTTTCAAGTAAACTGATATTTACTTCTCAGTGATTTGCTGCAATAGTCTCCCATCATCTTACTCTAAGAATATATCATTATTACATGTGTTTAAAAAATCTGATTCTTAACACCTTGATCAGTTGTGTCGTAATAGTTCTAGTGAGAAGATCTGAAAGTGTAGATACTAAAAATAAAGTACTGAAAGATTGGAGGGAGAAAAAGCCCTTAGAGCTGCAGAGAATGTTAGATGTGAGTAACTACTCATAGAGCTGCTGAAACATTTTGACTTAAAACAGTCACTGCAAACAGTGACAGCCATTCCCTGTTGTTTGAAGTGTTGGTCCTCCACTGAACCCTTTATCAGTAAATATTGGACTGTTGGAATTGAACATTCCTCATCAGTTTTGTCTTTGTGATATCAGCACAGGAATTAAAAGCCTAATAATCTTGAACTGTGCTTGAGATAGAGGTACTAGGAATGCCTCCTTTGCTGCAGTAGAGAGACCTTGGTCTGAGAAGGGGGTAAGGAGTCTCCTGTTTTGTTCCCATCCCTAGCAGAGGAGTCTTCTGACTCACCTGAAAAAAATAGTCATGGAGAAGGCATTAGGCTGAGTAGACATAAGGAAGGAATACAGTTTAAATCTGTACTGGGATTATTCCATGCAAAATATTTCATTTTATGCATCTGCTAGGCAGGTATCTATGGAATTTCAAGACTTGGTTCAGTAGCACTGGAAATGAAAATAATTTTGGCCTTGCTCAGATAGAGGTTATAATTTAGAAAACTACTTGTGAAAACAAGCTGGAAGCTATCTGCAGTGTGTTTGTGAATTTTACAAAACTCTATTTGCCATGTTTACATTCCTGATACTGGGTTGTTATGTTAACAAAAGTAAAAATACAGGTATGCAGGCCTGGTTGGGGGGGTTACTACAGAAACTGAACATTGTTAGAGCATGGTGCTGGGGTGGAGATGTGCCAAGGGTCTTTCAAAATATTAAAACCTTAAGATAACTTTGGGTTTTGCTTCTTCTCATAGAAAATATCTGAAGGTAAGAGCAGAAAAGTAGACTTTTTTGTAGCTAACTGGTTTGGATTTGTGTTTTGCTAGTAATTTCACTTCACTTTGGAGCATCCATGGTCACCTATTTTCCAGATGGTGCTAAACTTCCCAGCAATCTGTTCTTGCTCACTAGTATTTAAAAAAAGCTGTTCAGTATTTCATAATGCCACTTCTGGTTCAACCTGCTCTCCACACTCGGGCTGGGTGTCCCAGTCATGCTGTTGTGAAACCTGAATGGGGATTGAAGTGTGTGTTTAGCAGGAAAGCTTCCTCTGTGTGCTCATAGCACTCTTGCTGCCAGTTTGCTGTCGAGGCAGTGAGTTTGCAGTGGTTCCACTCCTGCCTGGGGCTGTGCAGTGCTCAGGAGCTCAGTCTGTGTGGGGAGGGATCCTGGAGACCAAGGGACTCAACTGATCCTGCTCTACCTCACACCAAAGCTGGGCTGCTGTTCTGAGCACTTTCACTAATTGGGGCTTATTTCACATTTTCCCTACCAGTACAAGGAGAGACTCTCTGTAGTATTCAGTGTCACTGTCTAACCCTGATAAAGCTTGTGTTGTTCCAAACAATTACATATCAGTCTTCTTACACATATAAGTAGAATATAAAAAAAGTATGAGCAATTTTTCACATTCTTTAGACACAAATGAAAACATTTCTTCCTCTTATATATTGCACCAAGTGACCCTGGTACCATTTTTTTTCTATCAGTAAAAGAGAACTTTATATTCAACTTCATTTTTCCTTTTAATAGGATTTTTTCCCATACACTGCTGTTAAATCTGAGCACTTTAAATTTTCTGTTCACTTTGTTAGTTGATTTAGATGAGAAAAACAATAACATGCCACATGAGCTCTTTGGTGCTATTTAATTAGTCTTCAGTATAATTAGGTATATTGGTTAAAAAAAAAAATTCTATTAACTTTTGAAGCTTTGAAAATATTATTAGTGTAGTTATAAATTTTATTTAATCTATAATTTTAAATCATTAAAATGTTAATATTCTTCTGCCTGTCCAGAAGTTGATGCAGCGGTGCAGGCGGCTGTACAGGGGGACCATTTCTGTGAGCAGAAATCGGATGTTTTGTTTAGTCTGGCTCACATTCCTGTTTTGGCCTGGATGTTAAACACTGGTTCTGGAACCAGTGAGGTGGGAAGAGGAGGTGATGGCAAATCCCTGTGTCTGCCATAGCTCTGACCTGGCTGCACTGGGTGATGGTGAGCCTGGTGAGAGGCAGTGTGCACTGGTCTGATCTGACAGACCAGCTCTTCTGAAAATACATCCCTAAAACTATGGTTGTGTCTGCAGTACCAGGTTTTGATCTGGAGTTGTTGGTCACAAAGCTTGGAATTTAGTCACTCACCTGTGACATTACCCAAAAGTGAGTGCCATGACGTTCAGCAGTCTGGTGGGATAGGCCAAAAGCAGTTTTGCCACTAGAACTGTAGATTTGTTGGCACTGATCAGTTCTTTATTATAATGTTTTCTGTAAGTCAATATGAGCACAGGGGTACATTAATTAATCCATGTTTCTGCAGTTTAAGCATTTTAGGATTCCTTTAAATGATTATCCCAAATCCAAAAGAAAGATTATACAAAATAATATGTTAATGTGTCTTTTTTTGAAAGAGGCCAGAGACTGGATAAGGAGTCTTCAGCAGTTTGCGTTTGGTATAGTTCTGTGTTCATGGTGCAGTTTTGGCAGCACAATGAATTATGTTTTATTTACTGTGGGCATAGGAGTATTCATCTGCAGTTTTGGGTTTGACAGGAGCTGCACCTGGAGCTGGTTAAGCAGCAGCACAGCTCCAGCTAATGGAAGTGCTGGATTTACAGCCTGAGGGCTGTGGAGCTGTGCAGTAATCTGGGATGGAATTGCCCAGTGGTAACGCCTGCTCGTCCTGCTTCTGATCCTTTGCTTTTCCTCCCAGGTCAGTGGAGTCATTCCCTGGAATTCTCAGCAGTCAGCTGCCTGACAGGCTGCTCTGAGTTTTGTCCAATGTTAGTGAAAATGGTCTCATAACGCTGAGCAGCTTTTTATGTGCATGGCCAGTGTGGTCATCAGATGTTTATGTTGGCTTGAAGGAGGGGTCATGGAGGGAGCACACACTTGGGCTCAAGCCAGGGCTGCTTTGGTTTTGGCCTCAGCACTTTTAGTTTGGATTTGGGTCAGCTCAGCAATTCGGTGCTGAAGTTCCCTCAGTAGCTATGGCTGCACTTAACCTTGTGTGGTCACAAGCAACCACTCTACCCTTGTCCTCCTTCCCCCATCCCAGTAAAAATCACTGCTTACCTTTGAAAATTTCTTCCTGTTGGGCCATGTTTGTGAGCAAACCATTGCAGAGACTGGGGAAATGTTATGGTTCTACCACAAGAAAACTTGGGGATTGTGCAGAATTGCAGGGAGGAGGAGTGCAGACTGAATGTGTGTGTTTATTCTGCAATGTTTGCACTGTTTCTCAATTACAGAGTTTGGAGCTAAAGTCATGCTAGAATCAGTCATCAAACCATGTTTTGCATCTTTTTCTATGGATGGATGCAAATATTTTGGTCTCCTTAGCAAATCTAAACCTAAATGAAGTAGCTATTTCTAGTAATATCTTTGTAGAATCCTGACTAATATAAGCCACAGCTGCCAAGCTTTCTGTGTAGTAAAATGAAAATACTGACCTAGAACTGGTGATGAAAATGCTGCTTTTGACAGGAAAACTTGCTGATATTCTAAAAGCAGGCCATAGGAAGTAAAAAAGAAATGCTGAGGGATTTTAGAGAACTTTTGGAGAACTCCAGCTTTGGAAACTGAAGCTCTCTGGTGATGTGCTCTTCTACTGAATTGTCATTCTCCTGGGGAGATGGATGACTTTTGCGTTTGAGGAGAATCTGACACTGAACCCTTTCTCCTTGGAATGCTTTGTGTGAGCTTGACTTTCCTTTACTGAGAAATTTATTGCTGCAGAAGGTGATAATGTGCTTTTATTGAACTCTACTAAATGGTAAAAGCAAAGGTTTTTTACTGAAGAATTTAGTAAATTTAAAGAATTTAAAAGTGTTTTTTTTTAGCAATTCGTGTATATATATCTATACATATATTTACATAACCATATATAGGCATTTGCATAGCTCATAATCCACAAGCGAAGATCAGAAAACATATTGCTGGAACAAACTGGCTCTGTGATTCCAGTTAAAAGAAAGTGCATTTCTAATTCATTTTCAGTTGTATGAGATGTCTATACATCATCCATCAGTTTAGAAAGTGTTCTAGTATTGAAAGTTTCTTGTTATGGGAGAAATATCTAGGTTGGTTATGTTTGAAAATAGGACTGCTCAAGTGATATTTATAATTTTTTACACTGGGAGCTTGAAGCTACAATAAACAGCAAGGTTTATTTTTTCCTACTGGAAGTTTGTTCCTCATGGGATTGAAGAGTCTCTAGCCTAACCACCAGCAAACAGGGGTTATGCATTAATCTTCCACACCATACTGTGGCAAAAGAATAGACTTTCAAATCTTAGCTGAAGCAGATAGTGAGAAGCTACAGTTCTGAAGATCTTCACATGAATAATCTGCAGTCAGCACTTTATTTAATCAAAATAGTTGTATAAGTGCCATTTTCTTTGACTGTTTTCTTGATTTAGCAGGTATTTGATCAGATTTGTTGGGGGTTTTTTTTTGTTTTAACTGTGTCTTCAACAGTAAGACAAAAATGGGGAGCACTGATAATTAGCAGGGTTCATCAGCCTTGTTTAGCAGCATTGTGTGATTGAGAAATATTTTGTTTGCTGCAATTCTACTACTTTTGCTTAATGGTGTCTCTTCATCAGCTAAGTCTAGGCATAACAACTATAGGTATTAATTTACATATTTTGCTGTAAATATAGTTGCTAATTTAGCTACTCTGCTGTTGGGGCAGATAACAAATTTCTGTATTGGATAAGTGTGTGTGCATCTGCTACATCTTTTTATGACAAGAGAATAAAAAATCCCTTAAAAACTTCTTGGGTATTGTAAAGAAAACATTGTAGGGTAGTATATTCTGAGCCATTTATTCTGCAGTGTGGATGTAGGGTTGTTTAGTCTCTTCTTTCCTTACCTTGGATACATGAAGTGTGTAAATAACCTTGGGGTGCCCAGAAGATCGGTTGCACAGTCTTCACTTCTGGATGCAGTTTAGGGTATGGACATTGGTGATAAATAGATTTTAACATTAAAATACGCAGCAAAATAAAAAGTTCTTTTATCTTGGAGTTTCTACTGAGATATAAAATCTCTTTTGGAGAGAGAAGTAGGAAAAGGATCTTTGAAATACAGTTAATAACTGCTGAAAAACATTGCTTTTAGTTGTTTTTTGGGTTTTTTTTAACCTTCTTACCTTTCTTAGCATAAAAAGGCACACTTTTTCACATGATCACACATAATAGCACTGTCATCCTGCCCCCTGGTGCCTCTTCCAGACTTCAGTTGTGTAATTATAGAAGATTAAGGCATTATTTTGCCTTTATTTGGCCCAGAAACTGGCATGGCAAACAGCATTGTTTTGTCAGAAGATGGGCCTGAATAACATTAAAGGGGGGAGAGGGGGCAGGGAGTGAGCATTCCTGGGGTCATGAAGTAAAGATTTTCTTAATTCTGTCCATGTTGGCAGCTTCTCTTCTGTGTAAAAGCAGATGTTGCAAGAATTCTGGGTATGTTTGGTAATCATTTAACAGATAAAGGTTGTGAAAAGTAAATCTTTGTAACATGTTACTACTCTTACTAATTCCCAGATTTTGCTAAAAAGGCTTAGGTGTCTTTTCAGCATTGAATTTGCAACTCTTTGGGTCTCAGATACTCAGCTGTGTTTATTATATTAAAATGAATGTTTCTGTTCCATAGTGTGACTGAGGAAAAGGAAACTGTTGCTAGGTTATATCAACTTTATTTTTTTAATAATCAGAATTTCAGGAGGTTGTTCCTGAAGAAAAGACAATTTGCTGTGTTTCCTATTTCAGTTTTGCCCTACAAACAGCCATAGTCCTTCTAGTCCTTTTCCCTTCCACTGATAATAAAGTCCTCTGAAGAACTTTTTTGGAGAATTTCTTGTCACTCTTTCTCCTCCTCTCTTGTCTGTCCCTGTCCATCCCATTATGTACCTGACAGTAGTACTTGAGTCAAGAGGGACTTGAGGAATGGCTCCCCATGAGCACCTGGAAAGGAGCAAGGAGCGCTGCAGAGCTCTCCGTGGGCAGGCAGAGCCTGCTGGGCTGTGGCAGCTGCAGAATGAGTGGCTGCTCACAGAGCAGAGCAGCCCAGAGAGCTCAGTCAGTGCCAAGAGAACAGCAAACAACCATGTTCTCACCAGGAAGGCCACCTGCATCTTCAGTGAAACCGAGAGGAGCATTCACACAGATTTTGCTGTGGCTTTTGTTCACTAAGTTTTGATATTATAACTGGCCGAAGAGGGTCTTGATATTTAAGATTAGCAAGGATCCTAATCCTTGTTTTCTTCTTTTAAACTATTTTTCATATGTCTTTTTTTTTTTTTTAGTATCTGTCACGTCATGTTTATGTTTTAAACATCATTCCTAAAGTTTTGTTTCTGACAAAGTAGCAGCTCTAAGGTAAGGCAGCATCAGTAGTCACTTCAGCATGAAAACCAAGCTCTGAGTCTTCAGCTAGGTAAGATGAATTTCTGTTATCACAGGGACTCACAATAAAGGACAGTTTAGGTTATAACACCCCTCTTGATAAATACTAAGCAGCAGTTGAAATAAAGAGGTATTTGGTAAGTTTAGAGGGAGGAAAAATGCTCTATTAAAAATATATATTGTGAGTAAACTTTATGGTAAAACCAAGGTATCCAATTGGTAATGGTAAAATCATAGCAGAAAAGCAAATCCTGTCGATCTTCTAGCTGAGGTGCAATCTGTGGCTGCTTTCCTGTTTGTTTTGAAGTACAGCTCAAGAAACTTTAGCTCACAGAAGTTGCTTCTGTGAGGTGCAGAAAGGCAGTGATTCCAGGCTGTGGCACTCATGAAAACAGTTTTCTGTACTATAGCCAGAGAGGTAAAGCAGCAGCCGAGTCCTGTGAAGTATTTTGAGAGTTTTTTTTAATAATGTATATAAACACATTATCTCCTGTAAATATGTCTGCTCTGAAATTAGTCAAGTGTTCAGCTTGAACATAAAATAAGGAATGTTTGTGATTTGATTATGATGGGGTATTTGTTGGGTACTAGAAATCCAAAATTTGAAGGAAGCATTTAAAGAAGGTGTTAAAATGTGTGTAACTTACATGTAGCTAAGCAGGCACAACTGTAGAAGCTTTTCTCTCTCTTACAAAGACCTCCAGACTGGCTGGTCTCCCTTGGGATTTTAGGTAGCTCCATTTGTCTGTAAGTTTGCTCTCCTGTTTCAGAAGTTCTTGTGTGTTTTTATGTGAAATGTAAAGGTGTAGGCCCTTTTTGGCTATTAAATATCAGCACTCCTTTTCCTGCAGGGAATAAATAAACCCTTTAAATCCAAAACTGCATCAAGATAATCCCATTTTGCCATGTTGCATGTTCTGTCCTTTTACAGTCTATATAGTGTGTGGATATGTTTGGGTTCTGTGGAAGATTCACAGGTTTGAACTTCGTGGTGAAACTGGGCATTATGAAAGTACAGAACTGAAGTTAAAGGAGAAAAAAGTGCTGCTGCATTTCAGGCTTTTGGTCATGCCAGTGTAGTAGATTTTAGACTGCATAAAGCAGAAAGCTTTGGAGTATTTTGAAATAAGAACAGGTCTGTGAGCCTTTTGGGCAGAGTAGTTTATTGTGACTTTGACAATTATTAATTGAAGTATATTTCTGCAATTTTAATGAAAAATTAGATTTTTATTTTATGTTTTTACATTTTCTGTTGGAACACAATGACTTGAATGGGGAAAGCTGCTAAATTCTTTCCCTTGATTTGCATGGTCAGAATTTAAACCTCATTTCTAGGAAAGTTTGCTTCACAAATAGAATACAATAGAGAATGATTGCAGATGTGTGTTGGGAGCAGAGCAGTAGAGGCCAGGGGAAAAGTGCTTGCTGCAGAGAATAGGGGTGTTGCATAATAGCAGTGTTGTATAACACAGGGCAGTATTTTTGCCTTGAGTTTGTTCATTTGCTGTTTTATGGACCTCCAGCACCTTTAGATAATTAAGGAGTCTCTCAAATTGTAAGAATGGTTTTGGTTTTAAGTTTTAACTCTCTGTGCTCACATCTGTATGCCTTGTAGAAAATCTTCTGAGATATGCATACAAATATGCATGCTGCAGTGCCTTTACATTATTCAAAAGTGCAAATAATATTTTAAAATATTCAGAGGTGAAGAACTGTACACAGCTGGTGTTTTCTACAGTTAGAGGTCTGCTTTTGACTAAAAAGTTGAGCAACTTTGTACTTCTATTATTGAATCTAGTTTTTAAACTAATTTTATAATCCTGCTTAATACACCAAGTCTCTCTCATAATCAGTGGGAAATATACCATTATAGTCTAATGAAACAGCTTAATCTGTCTCAAATCTGTTCTGAAATAAAAATAATACAGCCTACATGTAATAAGAAAAGTACTCAAAATTACTTGAGATTTTTGATTTTTTTTTGCCTCACAAAGATGTAGAGTTATCAGACATTGGGTAATCTGGTTTTGTGAATCTGATTAAGTGTTTTTCCAATGCAGTAGGAAATTGAAACACAAAACAATTTGGGAAATTGGTCAGATTAATCTGTTTTCACTTCATCTGTAATTTGGCATAGTGGGGCTTTTTTCCCCATGCTTTCGTCGGTGTTTTCTAAGTGGATTTGCCTTATGTGCAGTGAAGGAAATGTAAAATTAATCTTTTCTTTAGAAAAATTATGGCATCTGAATGGAGCATAAACCACATCTCATCTGCTGTGAGAGATTAATTCATTGACAGACATGGCAATTAGTTTTGGCAGATTTCAAGTGTATCTTCAGGAAAATGTGATAGTAGCTTGCTGCTGCTAGTGCTGGTTTTACAGTAGCTTTGGTAATGTGATTTTCTGATACTTTTGCAGGTTTTAAGCATACCTGCAGCTCTCTTGTTCCATTCCTATTGGTGGGTGAAGCAAGGGAGATGGAGAGATCCTGACTGAAAACAAACCTTTTGCTCAGGTTAATTTTCTTTTTAAAAGAGAGATGATTTGGGGTCTCTCATTTAGTTTAAAATATTGGAAGATAATTTATTTAATGATTTGGAGAAGTGAAGAATCCTTTTTTTTCCTGTGTAAACCCCTGCCTGGAAATTTTATGATTTCAAGAACTTGTCTGCCACTTTTCTCAGTCTTTAACCAGGATGGCAGGCTCTGTTTCTGTGCAATAGAGAAATGTATGTGTGCATGCATGTTTGGGTTTTTTAAATATAATTTCTTTTTTTCTTTTTTTTTTTTTTTATATTTTGTTTTCTAAACCATGGTTGCTGAAGATGGGAAAAATTTTAATATTTATGTCTGGAATATGTCTTTTCACTTAATTCTTTTGCACTGGGAAGAGGTAGGATTCCCAGGAAAGGAAAGAGGCTGGATGAGGAGACCAAGAAAGAGCTTTCCTTAGGAAGGGGAAGCCATGGAAGGATCCACTGCTGGTGTCCAGAGCAGGAATGCACATTGTCCCAAAGGAGAAAAGAAAGGCAGATCTTTTGGAATGTGGATATTAAGAGTTGATACTCTGTAAAAGAGGGAAAGGAATAACATTAAATTGTATTTGATATGATTTTCTGAACAGGTGTGCTTATTGACATGCACTTACAGATTTCTTAATACACAAATTTAAAAATGCAGAGAGATGTTTTCTCAGAGATGACTACTAACAGTGGAACTTCTTAATTTTTAAAAGAAATATAGTTGTCTATACATTGTAGATATAAAAATGCTTTGCTAATCAAAGATGTATTGAACAGTAAACTTGGTGAGGTGCCTTTGCACTGTGGTGTTCTTACCTTATTCTTAGGCTCAGGAAGCTGAGGTGGCTTTTCTCCAATCCCATGTTTTTCACCAAGTGTCCCAAACCATGTTTTGAACTCCTGTGCGCTGTTGCAGTGCAAATAACTCCTGTCAACTCTCACTGTTTCTGTTACACTGGAAAAGGGCTGGCTTTAGAGCCTGTGTGTACTTTATAGCAGGACTAATACATGTTTAAAGAAGTGTTCTATAGATACACTGTATGCGTAGGAAATGTGTGGCACTCCTTTTCCTGTGCTGGTGTAGCCATTTCAGGCAATGTCTGCTAAGCTTTGGGGTGTTGTGTGTTGTTTAGTGAGCGGTGTGGGGTTTGCAAAGTGACTGCTGCCTGCACTCTGCACCATAACCTTCTTTGCTCCTATTTGGAAACATACTTTTCTTTTGACATACTCAGTTTATAACACTGTATTCCACCCAAGTTTCTTTACCTTCAATTAAAAACACCTATTAAATATGCAAGGATGTTTTAGGTACAGTTAACTGTATTTCATTAATGATGAGCTTTATTTTTGCATAAACTGTATGAAATAGGTCAAGATTATAAATAACTGTTTTGTTTTTTTGTTCTTGTAGTATTGAGCTACCTATAAGTAGTGATGTACTTAGTATAAGCCATGATTCTCTTTCTCCAAGCTTTACTAGTTTGGTGGTTTTAGTTTGGTTTGAGTACCCTAATTTGTTTTGTTTTGATTTAGTGAAGTTATGGTGATATGCATTTGGTTGCATGATTGAAGTTGCAATTGCAATCTGTCAATTTTCAAAACTTAATGCAAGGTTCATTTTTACATAAAAGGAACAGCCATATCCAAATAAGATAATAAAGTAACTATGTTACTGTGTTAAATGCCAGTATTACCTTTGTAGCCTTATTTGGGTACATTAATTCAGTGGTAACCATTTTCTGTAATTGACTAATACTGTATGTGCCTTTTTGCTCATTTTAGAAAGCAAATAAACTGCCCAAATCTGTCTGCCTTTACTCCATGCTGCTCTGGGTGTGAGATTTTTGTTTTTTTTTTTTTTTCATTTTTAATTCTGTTCTCCAGTAACATCCCTCTGATTGCTTGATGGCATTAATAGCCCTGGCATCCTTTATGGCACTACTAGGGTGGAATGAAAGCCTTGCTCTGTAGGCTCTATATCACAAATTCATTTATTTCTCAAAATGTTCTAGGCTTTGAATGGGGTCTTCATGGGGACAGGGAGTGAAAAACTAATAAGGATGCATGGAAAAATGGAATAGTTCACATTATGATAAGGGTATAATGAATGGTAGCATTACTGTCCAGAAACAATAAAATGAGAAGTGACTTATGCCAGATGTTGGAAACAAATCTTGTTGTTGCTTCTAATTGTGTGAATTAAGGAAAATGTGGTTTCTTCCATTTAAACTTCTGTTGATGGACTCTAAAATAAAGAAAAAGTTCAGTACTTTGCTTAAAGTAGGAAATCAGATGTTACTACGCTGGATTGTGCCATGTCCTCTAATATTTCTTTGCATGTTTCTGCTCACAGTGGCAATACAAAAGGAGCTTTAGCTAATAGACATGCTGAATTCTGACATTGTAGTTAATAAAAAAGATTTTAAGGAGAGCCTGCTGAGGGTTTGGTTTGTTCCAACAATAGACCAAGTAGGATACTGATAACCATTAAATGGGTATATTTTTCTGACTTGAATAGAGGTCTTTGAGAAAAAATGCTCTGGTTTCATGTGAGAAGTATGAGCCAAAACCATTTCTTTCTAAAGCTGCTTTGTTTGGAAGCTTCACTTGGTGTGTATGTGCACACATTTTTTTACATATCCATAGATTATATGCTGGTCATGCACACATGATGTGATGAGGGTATTATGTGGATACAACATAATATTTGAAGCAATTATTAAAAGAAGATGGTCCTAAGCAGCTGGATAAACAATACTTTTCTCAGAGCTGGTAATGCAGATAGAGGTATTTTCATGCTAAGAGGCAGTGATTTCAGAAGTTGAAGAAACAGAATATAAATTCTTCATTTTTCTCTCATGTTGTTGTAGTTGTGGTGTCACTTATTGTCTTGTCAGAATCCTGAGTGTGGAAGGATCTGTAGGCATGAAGAGCTGTACTTAACCTGTTTATGGCTTTGGTCCTACTTTTTACTGATATGGATTGCACCTTAAATGAAGGTTGTTTATGCTAATTTAAGCTAGACACTGGTTGGACTCACCTGAAACTATTGCAGTCTAAACTGACCCATATCACACCTAGTACTGTATTTACCAATGACAGTAATGCAGAAAATTTATTTGGCAGATTTTTTTCTTCCCCTGGAACATGAAAATAAAGTATTAACTTGCTACTTTGCAGTGTTTTCCTAAAAGGGATTTTTGGGATGTTTTCTTGGTTGTTGCAATTTTTTTCTTGCAAGTATAGCTGATCAAAAAAATTTTTTGGAAGCTCTAGTATAGATCTTTGTCCATGTTCTTGGTTTCAGTTCTTGATGTTCGTTTTTGCATTGCCTATTAGCAAGTATAGATGTGTGGTTTTGAAAAAAATACCTTTTTCTTGCTGGTTTAGAGCACTCATTGGTATAAGGGAATGTCAAACTTGAGACTTGAGAAAGAGTAATACTGGAAATTTCATCTGAGTTTCTGGGGCTTCTTGTGGTGTGTTGTTGGTTTTTGTGGGGTTTTTTGATGTCTGGTTTTGTTGTTTTTTTCCTTTGACTATCAAATAACTACCATTTAGGAGACTTAATGGACTTGTATGTTTAATGCCAGCTTGTTCTGCTCATTTGAAAAAGCCACTTTCTCTTTTTTGATATAAACCCCCAGCAATAACATTTTACCTTTGATATTTAACACTTGAAACCTTCTTTACAACAGTTTGGTATCTCCTGCCAAGTTGTAAGAGAATTTGAGATGGTGTTAGGGGGTCTCGAAGTAACTCCTGTGTGAGGAAGTTTGGATACCTCGTTTCAGGCAACCTGAATGTTGTTCTGGCTGTGTGTTCCAGTGGTGCTTTGGAGCAATCAGACACACGGTGGGGTCTGGTTAGACCACCTGGATGCCTGGAATGGGGCAACTTCCAGGCAAATGAGCCTTCAGATGAAGATTTGGGTTTTACAAGGTGTTCTCTGTCTTCCCCCCTTCATTCCAGCTACCAAGTTGATCTTATAAGATGCTACACCTGCCCAAGGTGTTAAATTTCCTTACCCACTCATGGAGATGTGCTGGTTTACTTTGAACTTGTTTGTCTTGAGTGGAGAACAGTTGTGATGGCTTTGGTGTGGGCGTTGTTTGTGTGAGGAGCTGGGTGCTGGAGGTAGCTTGTTCCATAGCTGTCACGCTTTTAGCAAGAAAAGGAGAGTGTAAGCCCTGAGTTTGCAGAGCTGTTCACTGCTCTGTGCCAACAAACGCCTGATACTTTAGGGACAGCCTGCTCCTAGTGGTTAGAAAAAGCCTCTTAAAAAGAATCAAACTCTGCTGCTTTTAAGCAGTCTCTTCTATCCAGCATTTCTATCTTAGCTTTATTTTACTACTTAAAAAGGGAAATGTTTTTTAACTACTGGGATCAAAAATAGCAAGATAAAATTGTAAAATTGGCAATGAAACAACTTTTCAGCTCTTTCAAGTTGAGGATACAAGTATTTTGACTACATAGGAAAACACATTCATCAATTTACAAGCAGATGATGTAGTCTTTCTAAAAAAGGAATCTGCTATTTCCTTTTTTTTATTACATGCACTTTGCTTTTGTGTAAACACTTAACCCTTTGTGCAAAGGAGTTTCTAGGTGTTTTTGGATTCCCTTGATAACAGTGCTAGTTTCATTTGGTTAAAATCTTTTACAAAATGAGTTTAGAATATGGAGGAGAATATGTTCAAATTGTATTTTGAGCTTTCGTTGGTTCAGCATGTGTCAGTGCTTAGTCTGAAGTTAGTATACACTTTAAAGACTGCATATAGTGTAGTTTCAGCTCTGACAGAGTTGCTGTAATCTCACCATTTAAGGACTTCTTAGACTGACAAATGAGATATTATACTCATTTCCTTCTGTTAGAAAAATTCTGAATATTGGTATTTTCTCCCTGTCCCTCACATTTTCTTAACATTCTCAGTGAGTCTTAGGTGTATTTCCTTGTTAAATGTGTAATTCATTTATTTTGCAGTCACAGAATTGGAAATACATGTACAGGTAGATGTGATCTGTGGTCCATTTACAAGAAGCTGTGTGAAAGAAGTGTAATTTTATTTTTAGGTCATAGAATAAGATGCTGAGTTAATATTTGAAAACTTTTTCCCTTTAATAGCTAAATTAAATTATTGTTAACGTGGTGTTTACTGTTTTTTATACTGAATCTGAAATATCCTCTGTTGAAGGTTCTTGCCATTTCTTGCATTTATTTATACTGTTTTACTTAGGACATTATTTTCCCGCACATTTTTAGTTTAGGCATAATAATGCAAACCTAACAGTGATGTATTTCAATACAGAATTCAATACGGAATTCAAAATTATTTACCTGCTTTGATGCTGGTGTTATGTAGCATGGAGGAAAAAAGATAATTATTCAGAGGAATCTGCAAATTTTTTTTTAACAGAAACAGTAATTTCTAAGCTGTTACTCCAAATTAGGGGAGATGCTGAAGAGTGGGATTTTTGGCATGCTGAAGTGGGATTTTCTCATGCTTTGTGGGAAATGAATTTGTAGAGAAGTGTTGCTTGCAGCAATGCCTGTGTGCTGAGCTGTGCTGTCCCTCTGCAGCCTCGGGGCAGGACGCAGCCATGGCCACGGAGATCGGCTCCCCGCCCCGCTTCTTCCACATGCCGCGCTTCCAGCACCAGGCGCCGCGGCAGCTCTTCTACAAGCGGCCCGACTTCGCCCAGCAGCAAGCCATGCAGCAGCTCACCTTCGACGGCAAGCGCATGAGGAAAGCTGTCAACAGGAAGACCATAGACTACAACCCTTCTGTCATCAAATATTTGGAGGTCAGTAAAGGGATTTTTTGATTTTTGTTTAGAATTTTTTTTCTTCTTCTTCCCATTTTGGTTTCTGCAGAGGAATATGGAATACTGGGAGATGTAATGCTGTATTGTAAATGCAGCTGAACCTAATGGGAAGAAATGATGATGTCTGACTCAATTCAGAAGGCTGAATGATTTCTTTATTATAACTATGTTAAAATACATTAATATGCTACATAAAAGGAGGATACTAAAACGACAATGTCTGACTCAATTCAGAAGGCTGAATGATTTTTTTATTATAACTATGTTAAAATACATTAATATGCTACATAAAAGGAGGATACTAAAACTATATACTACTTTCTCTGACTCTATCTCTACCACAACTCATGACCCTCTCTCGAGCCCAGCCCCAGGTGGGTTGGATTGGCCATCAGGCTCAAACAATCCTCACCAGAATCTAATTAAGCACTCACTCCAGGTAAACAATTCTCCAAACACATTCCACATAGGAAAAACAAGGAGCAGAAATAGAAATTGTTTTCTCTTTCATTTCTCTCTATGCACCTCTATGAAAAATCCTGAGAGGGAGAGAAATGTGCTTGCCACAGTGCTGTGTTTTCAATAAAAATTACAAATGCTTGTAAATTTGTTATATTGTTAATAAAAAGAGGAGGTTGAGCATTGGTAATAAAACTGCAAGTGTTGTGTATTTGAAGATAAAATGCAACTTTTGAATATCTTATGTAATGTTGTGACTTTTCATGAACTGATTATAAATAATGTAGTCATTCTTATTTTTGTTTTGAAACAGAAATTTCCCAAAATGGAAGATGAACCATTGCCCCTTTCCCTCCAAAACTGGGATACTAGAAATGTTTTCTCATCATTTTAGTAAATAACTCTTCAGCTTGCAGTATGGCCTCTGAAAGTAATTTCTATACAGTTAAGAACTAGAGAAAAACATAAACATTAGGTTTTATTGAAGAAATGTTTCTGTAAAAATGCTTATTTAGCTCACCTGACGGGATGGCATTACTTAAGAAATATAATTTTCTCATCCAAGATTTACTCTATGAGTAGTGGATGTTACCCTGGTAGAAATAGAATAAAATCTAAATAGTGGCATTGTTGGAGCTGCAAGAGCAACATTGCAAAAATGTGATAAAATTAATTCCATCTGCTCTGGCCAATGCATGGTTACAACTTGTAGGTATTAACAGAAGGTTTTCATAATAACTAATCCATTATCTTCTAAGATCTGTTTGAACATCAAACATTTTTAGCACATTCTTATGTTTTAGGAATGCCCCATAAGGGATTCTATAAGTAGTGGACTATTCTAAAAAAATCCAATTTTGAAGTCCAGGACCCTTTTTACTGTGGCAGAAATAAGTACCTCAAAACTGTTTATCAACACAGTTACAACATACAAAAAACCCCAATCTGATCTCCGTCTGCTGGCTTCAGTACTACTAATTTAATTTAATGTGGTTCTAGAAAAAAAATAACCAACCAAGAAAATGTGTAATTTGCTCTTAGCTTGAGAAGTTGTAGCAAACTTGAGTGGTGCACGCTGGGAACGTTTTACCTAGACTTGTAACTTGTTTCCAATATGTGCACAGATCCAAATTGGTGGGGTCTGTGGCACAAGGCCAAAATAAATAATCCTAAATTCATAAGAAGTGTTTTTGAGGTTTTGTTTGACAACTCACAAAATTTAACTAACTGAAGGCGTTGTTATCCCTTGGTCTTCTAAGTTTTGGCCTTTTGAAAGCGTTGCCTTTATGCTGGCACTGCAAAAAGTCCCTTTGTAGCTTGTACTGCTCTGTGGATTTCATGGGGAGTTCATCGGCACAGCTGCTCATGATGTAAATTCTTGTCCTGAATATGAAGCTTTGACACTGGGCAGCAGAGTACCACAATAAAGTTCCTTGTTACATAAGACTGCTGCTTTCCTGGAGTTACTTCAATCTGATGAAATTAGCACTTTAAACATTCCTGACTCCTTTTATTACAGAGTATAAATTCCACATGTTCTTTTTCCTGAGTCCAAACTCTTAATGCAGTTCATTCTAAAATCCTTGGAGCACTTTAGAATTTCACAAACAGGATCTCCATGTGTTTATTATTTTCTGTTATTTAACAAGAAAGTGCACTTTATGAACAGGAGTTGTTTTCTTCTTTCCAGAATAGAGTGTGGCAGAGAGACCAACGAGACATGCGAGCAATCCAGCCCGATGCAGGATATTACAATGATGTAAGTAAAATTCTCCCATTCCCTGATAACGTTGTGCAAGTAAAATTTGTCCAGAAGATAGGAAGGATTCTACATGTCAGCTGAATTTATTTTTGTGTCTGCAAAAAGCCTTAAAGCTATGAAGGGTATTTTCACTCTACATTATTTTGTTCTGTTGGAATCCGTGTCCATGAAGGGATCTTAAGGTTGGACAGGCTTTTAATTTCTGTGCATAGAACTTTCATCATGCACTGAGATTGCAGCACTGCTCTTGAAGATGCTGTTTCTGGATGTTTGTGTTGTTAAATCATGCAGACTTTGAAACACTTCTACCAGCTTACTCCTGCTAATGTCCCTGCAAATGATAACCTTGCTTTTCCAAAAATAAGTGTTTAGAATGTGTTCTTTTCTTGAAGGTTCTGATTTCAATGTCATCAGTAAGTCTTTTCTTTCTTCTCTTCCAGTTGGTCCCTCCTATAGGAATGCTGAACAATCCTATGAATGCTGTGACAACAAAATTTGTTCGGACATCTACTAATAAAGTAAAATGCCCAGTGTTTGTTGTCAGGGTGAGTACAGTGTTGGAATTACTTTGTTGTGTTGTCTTAATTTAAATTAGACTGATTCTGACAAGACGGCAGTTAAGACAAGATGACAAGATGGCAGTTAAAGCATCTTTAAATAAAAATAAAGTGTACAGTGTATGGACTGCTTCTGTGTCCAGTCTTTCTATGGAGAGCTTTAGGAAAATAAATTTTAAAGTCTGAGTACACAAGAGTTCTTACTCTCAGAGTTTGGGTTGCAATTCCTGCCTTCCTTATTACATTTCAGAGACCTGGCATGTCTTTACTCAAAAGGAAATTTGGTCTCTGTGCTGTTTGAGTCTCATAGCAGCTTTTAACGACTTTTCCATGATGTCACAAGTATTGTTTAGTATGGATATTGTGTGCTAGAAATGCATTGGTGCCAATAAGCTGTTTCTTCTTTACAACTAGAATTTTTCATTGCTTTTACAGTGGGCTTTGTCCTGTTGTTACAAAAGTCCTCTGGCACAGTTCTGCCTTCTCATATCCTCTAGAAAGTCATTTAGTAGCTTCCATTTCCACAGAGTCATTGAAGAAGCTCATGATTTGTTTGGAGAATTGTGAAGAAATATTTGAGTGTTATATTTGCACAGTTTAGTTAAATATTTCTTTTGCAGTGGACTCCTGAGGGGAGACGCTTGGTCACTGGTGCATCTAGTGGGGAGTTCACTTTATGGAATGGACTGACTTTCAATTTTGAAACAATATTGCAGGTAAAGTAATCTGTCAAGATTTCTTTGTATTTCCTTGAGGTCTTGGAGCATGTTTTAGGAAAACATCTTCACCCTGTTCATCATGGGTCTGTGGTCTGAATGGTGATGGGAGCCATTCAGATCCTCTATAGAGATCTTTTATTCTGTTGTGATCCCATGTCAGGCCATGGCTACAGGCAATTCATTTAATGCTTCTCATTCCACCTCCATCTTCTATATTAACTGTTCTCGAGAATGTACTATGAGTATTTGTAATAATAAAGAAACACTTGGAAACAAAGTGCAAATACTCTTGTTATTTAGAAGACCATTTTATACAGAGTAAGGGACTTTTCCCCCCAGCATCTTGAATGTAATTAGATCATCACTGTTGTCGTTTCCTCACTGCAGCTGTTAAGTTGGAACTGTAGTAACTTCAGTGTTTGTGTGGATCAGACAGTATTCGAATGTGTTTGCTAGAAGTTCTGTTTCTGAATTTGCAGGCTCACGACAGCCCTGTAAGGGCTATGACTTGGTCACACAATGATATGTGGATGCTGACAGCAGACCACGGGGGATATGTGAAATACTGGCAGTCCAACATGAACAACGTCAAGATGTTCCAGGCACATAAGGAGGCGATTAGAGAGGCCAGGTTTATACACAATATACCATTTTCTGTAGTACCTATTGCCATGATTAGACTGTTCTCTAAGTGTATTCTGGGTGCAGAAATGCATGGGTTCTGTCAGATTCTGGGAAACTTCCTGCACCACATAAACACAGGATTTCCTTTTGTTTCCACATTCTCACCGTTTTGCTGGCATCTTTCTGAATTAGTATTGTCCCAGTATCTGCCTCTGCAATATGTTAGAGATGTATTTGTCTGCCGCATTTTGCACTGGTATTCTTTTCATTTTTATATGGTGACGATGTGTATCAGTTATTCCTTTTTATACGCACTGTGTAAGACAACAATTTCATTCCAAATAAAGAATTCAGTCTTTAATAATCTAACTGAATAAAATATAAAGCCTTCAGAAATAAAACACCTGCATAGTTCTCACAAAATAATAAAACACTAAATAAAGTGAAGAACTGCTTGGCTTGGTGAAGCCAAGACTTCCAGTAATACTAAATACCCACGCAGACTACCACATACAGAAGTCTAATGTTAATAGTGAATGGGTTCTTCAAGCTTGAAACTGTAAGAAAGCCATTGAAAAGAAGATTGTAGGATATTCTCTTGGTTCAGTGTTGATGCCTCAGTTGTGCAAATGTCTATATAAAAATCAAATCCAAAGTGATATTTATCAGTAAGATGTAAATGAAGGGTGTTTCTAGAGCAAACCTGCATATAATTTTTAGTAAACGTTTTTAAAGTAAGTCTGAAGAGAAGCTGCAGATCCCAAATGGTGCTAAAACAGTGTTTCTTTGGGTTCAGGTACTGGCCCTTGGTGATAAAGGTTCACTGCCACAAACTCGCTTTCCACTAAAGTCACCATTTTTCTTGGTAGGGTGCAGCATTTTCTGCCAGAGTTTGGTTATGAGAAGTACTTACTTTGGATTCAGTTATTGTCTGACAATCATGGCCATGCACTGAATTTCTCTACTGCTTTAGGCCTTTTCTTGATCATAAAGATCTAAAATTTCAAAAGGACTCTCTTGTGGTCTTTCACTGCACCAGAAAGAAAGTTGAGTGCCTGTCGTTATTGGAGGTGTTCTGGCCCTATTCACATGGTTAAATAACTCCTTGCTTTTCCAGTGACTTTCATCAATCAATATTAACTGCTGAACCTGGAAGCTGCTTACGTGTCTCTAGGATTCTTTTCATGTTGTTGGTGGGGTGTAATAAGAGGGAGTGTTTCCAAATTGCTCTTATAAGTGTTTGTTTTATATAGGTTTTTTTTCCCCCAACAGTTAAACCACGTACCATTTTTCTGTAACCAGCTTTCCCTTGTTTTGCTTCTCTGCTGCAAAGCACCTGTGACTGAAGAGGAGTTTTTTTTCCTAAGAACTGTTCTCCTGTGCTTCTATGCAGTGTCACTTTCTTGTGGTATTACCAAACATGAAAATCTAGGCTGACAGTTACCAAACCATATTGATGTTGTATCTCATCCTGCAAGAAGGCACTACTCTGTGCAGTCACAGACATGAGGGTGCTAAGAATAAATGACAGATTTTTTCCTCATTTGACAGGGGACTACAATGCAATAATAATCCTATGCTGAATTCATGTCTTGTGGTGAAGTGCCGTTTGGCAGGCACTGTATTCACTTAGAAGTGCCTATGTTCAAATGCCTCCTTCAGTGTATAACACATTACAGTATAATTTTGCCCTGTCTGAGAAGCATAGATAATCTGTTAAATGCTGACTTCTTTCCCCTGCTGTGTGTCTTCATGTAACAGTTTCTCACCCACGGATAATAAATTTGCTACATGCTCTGACGACGGCACTGTTAGAATCTGGGACTTTCTACGTTGCCATGAGGAGAGAATTCTTCGAGGTATGTGTACCAAAAGTACTGATTGGGGTATTTCAAGAGGGGGAAAACATTTTTTTTTTTTAAATTAGATGTTCACAATATAAACGTATCAGCTTGCCTACAATTTTTTTCTTAATGCTCCAAACAAGTTTTTGTTTGGCTGCTGCTCTAGGTGCCTTATATTCAGAGAGGCTGCAGTTCACAAGGGCATTACACTGTTTACTCTCCCTTGAGCTCTAGACAGTGGAGGTGGCTAGAAGGACATTTTACTGCTCCTAATTAGGTAGAAACAGCTGTTTCTATCTTTCTCCAAAGCTTAATCTTTGTGACCGCTGTTATTTCGGAACATGCATCTTCATGCAGAGGCTTCTGTTCTTTTCATGGTTGTACCTTTCATTCTGATTTCTTCAGGGGCAATGTGGTTATTTCTCATTCCTTAAGAGGAAGAGTATTTAAGTAGAGACAACAGGTAAATTTTAATCACATCTTTTATAGCACAGGTAAATAATCCTAGTTATGGTTAAAGTTTCTGTCCAACATCTATGTACACTAAATTCTGGTGCCTTTCCACCGGCCTTCTTGAGCCTTTCTCCTTCTCTTGCTGCAGTGTTAAATGAGCAGTAACAGTAGCTTCTGACAGCTATTCCTTTTTTGCAGAGATGTCCAAGGTACATAATTTAATAAGAATATATTAAAAGTCTGCTATGAGACTGAGGGTTGTAGATTTGCACATCATGTGCAAAGAAGGTATGGAACAAAAACATGGGCTTTCAGTTCTAGGTGTGTGAGCTTGTACAGTGCTTTCCTAAATTAAGGAGTCTTTTTATTAAATCATGCTTCCAACTTGGACCTGCATTCCGTATCTTACAAAGTCAAGCTCTCCCTGTTTCATTTGACTCTTAAGGTCTCCTCTTGTTTTACAAGTATGTTACTTTTAAACACCACTACTTTGCAAAGACACTGAGCTTCAGCATTACTGCATTAATGATATTTTAGCAGCATGTGTCCATGGACATGATGGTAGGTGTGTTCTTTGCAGGACCTGGCAAACAAATTTCTAGGTTTGTATACTTTACACCTGTTACTCTGGAAGGCCTCAAACAGATTTAAGACTCTTTTGCTTGATTGTTTACAGAGAAATCTTTCTGCCCTAAACATATTCTGTACCTGCCTCCAGGTATGTTCTAACCATGGGGTGGAAATAGGGGTTGCCTCCAAGCAGAATTGTCAAGGTTATAAAAATCTCTGCACTTCTATTTTCTTTCAGTGTTCTGTGTAAAGTAGAAGGAGAAAAGTATTTAATTTAGGCTATAGGGAACAGAACTTGCACTACATTTTCTTCTGTTACCTTGTGTATGTTAACATCTGATTGTGAGTAGACCTCAGACAGAAGTAGCCTATAGTTTCTTAGTTTATGTATCTCAATATTCAATTTTTAGTTTGCACATCATTCTATAAAGAATACATTTGCTTCTACTTTTATCATCTTACCGCAGTGTACTTCACTTTTCACGTAAGTTGGAAGTGGTTTGAAAACTTTACATCTTTGGATAAAATTGAATAGGGGAGATAATTCCTTGTTTCTACTGTCAGATAAGTAAGAAACCACCAAACCCCAACCTAAACCCGAAGAACACCAGCAAAAAAATTCCCCACACCAAAGGAAAATAATACTGAAAGCCCTGATTGTTGGGAGCATGTCTCTGCAAATACACAGGTTTGATTTGGCTTTGGTCTCTAGGACTGGTTTTAAATATGGTCAGAAGTTATTTGAAAGAACTGATGAGTAACACAATTTTCTTGGTAGAAAATACAAGCTTTCACTCTTATTTGGAGGTTAGTGCTTAAGGCTTTAGGATACTGATCTTTAGCTTTTGGCTTCTCCATGTGCATTCTGCTTTTACATATTACAAGTGTGACCTGTAATACTTTGCTGAGTACAGCCTTCCAATTGTGTAAATACTCACACCATTGCCATCCAGTTAGTGATCTGTAAATTAAAATTTTAGTGCCACTATGTCAAAGGGATTTTATGTACATTGTTTAGATCAAATACAATGCTGGGAAATGATTTCCTACTTTCACACATCATACAGCTATTCTGGATAATATTGGTGCTGGGAAGTTGAAGGAAGTGGCCTTTAGGTCCAGAGTTTCACTTGACGTGTTAAGGTGGTCTTCAAATTGTCACATGGAATTAAAAGTCAAATGTAACTATCAGTTTACAGTCAGATATATTAATTAAAAATATCAGCACTCACAGGGATAATACGCTGATACATTGTTGTTCTGAATTATTTTTTCAACAACCAATTAAGGAAGATATTTTAAAAAACAGATTTGATGATTGTAACGGTAAGGAATGCTTTTAAAGCAATTCTGTAGAGAGCATTAAAGTTACTGGGATAAGCTTTGCTGATACAAAAAAGACAGAATTCCATAGATTTATTGCAGGTGCTTTTGCTTGCATTAGAGCAAATTAATATTCCTGTTGTTTATTGAAATGGTTCCCTTGAAAGTGGCCTGAAGCAGCAATTCTAGACTTACCTTCTGAGGAGTACTGGAAAAACAAGGGAAGTGGTAAATGACATGAGATGATTTAAGGTTTCCCTGCAGTTCTTTCAGCTGTCTGGAATAGGCTGTGCATTTTTCCTTCCAGTAGTTCAAGGTATGAATACATGGGCTGCATGAAATACACTTATTAACTGTATTCACTGCCCATTAATTCCTCAAAGTGAAGATAATCAGGACACCCTCCAGGGTTCTTCATAGGTCGTGCCAGAGGTTCTGAGTCTCGTTTCTTCAGTCTCCAAGTCCCTTTTTGCTGCCCAGTTTTTCACTGCTTAATGTTCTTTGGCTGCTGTTTTTACCACCATAGCTTTCTAGGGCACAGGAGGGGGAGTTTGGGCATTTAGTTAGCATTACATGCAGATTTATCAGGCTCCTTTTTAATACCCTAAAGACATAAATAGGATTAAATTCTTGTTTTCTTGTGGAATCATCTTTAAATAATTCAAGTGAATTATCTTGGAAGAACTTGTAGGTGGAGGAAATAGCATTGAACGTCATTGCTTCCCCACAGCCCGTACTGCCTGGCTTTTCTCTTGAGGTAGAGCTGCTGTGATCCTGATTTTGCACCAGTTGCTTTTCCCTGTGTGAATTTCTGTCATTTCACCATCTTGATGGTGGTAACGAGTGCAGTTTAGTGCACTTACTTAAATATATATGTAGGAACTTCAGGATGGTAAAAAAAAGTTATTTTAAAAATAAGACAGGGAAAACAGGCTCAAGTATAGCAACATTTTATTTTCCTGACAATAATCTGTTCCTCTGAATGGCATTTCCAATAAAATCTCAGATCTTTTGTCTAAACCATTGCAATGAAGTTAATGCTGGGAACATTTCTGTAAGAACATACACATGGATGGCTTTTAATAATGCTGAAAACATCTGGTGAAAAACTGTATGCAGTACAACATTCGTGTCCCTTTATTTATATGAGAAATTAATGCCATTGCTGATTTTTACTGGTGGCAGTGATGTTCTGGGTAGTGTGTCTGTGCTGATGTATCCCTGGGAATATTTTGGGTAGGTCATTAATAAACACATGATTCCTTAATTATTCCCAGCATGACATTGTGGGCTAGGAGGCTACAAATAGATTTTGGATTTCTCAGTCACCCCTATCCTTCCTTCTTCTTCCTCTCACAATCATCCAGTAGAAATGAGTGCTTGGGAAGACTGTAATGTTTTCATTCTGACGTGTAGATTAGTTCTGTATTCCCAGGATTTCAGAGTTACCTGCCTTAATAGGTCTTTTGTGGGGGGATGACTCCACCCAGCTCTCTGAAGGATGGTATAACCTATGCTTTTTAAAATACTTTGTAGATATGTTTTTCTATTTTCTGTCTCTAAAATAGGGTGATACATTAAACAGTCTTTCAGCCAGGGTGGTAGACTTGATAAAAGATTTGTCTTAGCCTAATTCAAACAATTAAAGGCAATCAAGATTTTATTGCATTCTGTCTGGATTTGAAATATGCAGTTTGTAACAATATCTAATTTTTAACACTGTCACCTACAAAATAACCCATGTGTTTGAGCCTTCAGAAGTCACAGCAATTGTGGTAAACAGTCTTTTCATCTGCTCACAGGTTCTAAAAAAGTGTTTCCACCTCTATTCATACTGAAATAACTGAAGGATTTATTCCTTCCTTCTCTTGCATTTCTCAGTCTTTATTAAAAAATAAGGTACCATGAAGCCCCTTAAGCTGTTTAAATCTATTGTAAGGTTTGTATTCTGTGCACTTTCCACCTGAAAGGGAAGGATCTCTTCAGAGTTTTTTTACTCAGTTGAATAGCAAATCCTGTACTTAGTTTAGACATGAGTTCCATGGGTAAAAAGAAGCTGAGTTCCAGAGCTACATCTTCATCTTGGTCCCTCATTTTTAAACATGCGTTATTATCCAGCTCTTAGCCTTGAAGCGAGTAACTTCTAAAACGGTTTCATTTTCTTGGAGCATAATTGAACTCTGCATTGTGTAATTTTAAAGAAAAAAAACCCAGCACTTCTGTTTCCAACTTTACTACCCTTATGTGAGGTTTTTCTTTTTTTTTCCCTTGCATTTCTGGAATTTACTTCTCTTAGCTGAGACATGTATGTCAGTACCATATTTCTTGTAAGGAGACCTAGTTTTTAAACATTCAGGGTTTTTTTGGTGTGGATTGCTTCTTTAGACTGTTGGGATTTCAGGTATATTTGAAACTTCTTCTAGTCTACTTGTGCATCCCTGCATGAATTTTAGAAAGTTTTTACTCAGAACAGAAGCTCAGGATGAAATGAGACCTGGCTGATAGTGGCACCAACCATATCAATCTAAAGAAGGCAAGTCCTTGACTTTTTGAACTTAAAAAGATGATCTGTTTTGGAATGCTGGATTGGACCAACTCAGTCTCCTCTTTGTTGGTGGATGTTTTGTTTGCCAGCTGCTCTTGCAGCTCTCTGATCTTCATCAATCTTCGTTGCCAAAACTGACCTGGGGCTGGGGGAGAGAGATGTTGCAGCTAAATCAGTTGAGGAGCAGCAAATAGCTGTACTTTTCACATGCATTAGGCACAAGAAATGTTAAGGATTTTATGTTAATAGTGAATATGTGAGAGGATTTTCCCCTACACAAACAGGGTCACTTGCACAATCTGTGATGCAGGAGCTCTGCTGTTCTGCCTGCTACTTGTGTTATGCCAGTAATCCTGCTCTGCTCCTTTGATTTTTTTGTGCATGGTGGACTCTTTAGTCTCATGCACTTTTCTCCTTTCATTAGGAAATGTCTCTGTACCTTTTTTGAGACTAAAAGCTACAAATATTGTACACAATTTCTTGCTTCATAAAAGGAAATACACTACATGTATTTCGTTAGCATCTTTCTCTACACTTTGTTCAGAGTTAAGTAGCACCAGGGACTTCAAGTGGAAGTACTTACACCCTTTTCTGAGCTTGTAGCTAATCTCAGTTACTGCTGCTTGTTAGGATGGTGAATATGACCTGCATTAGATGGAATTATCCCATTTCTTGCTTAAGGCTACTAAAAAGTGTTCAGGTATCATCTGGTAACTCAGCATTATTCCTGGTAATTACTTTGAGGACTAAAGTGCATTGGTTTTCTCTGCATAGGAAACTTTATTGTAGGTAGGCTTCATTGAAATAGCCACTTCTCTAAGTGTTAGAAGTAAAAATCCTTCTGACAGTTGAGAAGCTAGCCTACTGTATTGACTTACATCAGCTTTCTATTTGTGAAGTTCTATTTTGTTCTGGCTTGAACAAAAATTTGGAGTTGAACCACTTCGTGGAGATGATTAAAAAATGGTGATAAGTTGATAGCTTCAGGCTTTTGCTCTGCTTCCTAAAATAATTCCAGGAGAATTAGAGGATATTGAAGACTGCTCTTGGAGCTGGTTGCACCTGATATGCCTAAAAACTGTAGTTCATAATTTGTGAGTAGTGTACAGCATACTAAGTCTTAGAGTTCTGATTCTTATCTACAGCCAGTGTTTTGAAAATCCTGAAAAATTAATAGGAAATACATAGAATTCTCAAGGAATGGGTAAAAGAGATCACAAGACATGAATCACAGCATTAAGCTATAAAAAAGTTACACTGCACATTTCTGTCAAGGCTTTTCATGAGACAAGAACCAAGAGACGCTATGCAAGAAAGATTCTTTCAGATATAACTTTGAAATATTTTCATCCCTTAAAATTGTCCTGAAGCTGAAAGTTTTACAGTTACTTACATTGAGCCCAAGGGCAAATTTTACACTAATATTTGTAACCCACCTATTCTGTTAAGCTTGGAGGAATAATGAGAAACCTCAGTGTTTTCCAGGACAGCCAGCTCTCAGTGCTGCAGAAATACAGGATGGTTCCATAAGAACTCTCTGCATTGCTAGGATTTCTTGCCTCTGGTTCCTTTTGTGTGTCTGATGATTGCAAGGGGTAGATAAATACTGAACTAGGTGATACCATTTTTTACAGGTTGTTAGTTATAAGTACTTGAGGGATGAGAACTTGATTTCCATCAGTTATGACTTCACATGGAATTAAAAATAATTGTGCACAATACTCTGTGTAGGGCTCAGGACACTCCTGCAGTGAGAGCCTCTGGTGCACCTGAGAGCTTTGTCCTTCAGCCCTGCTCATGATTGTGGAGGAAGAAAAACACAATCTAAGCAGATTACATTCATAGTAATGATAAAATCCTAAATTACAGAGGCATTTGAATGCTGATGCTAAAGTGTTACCAGCCTTCCTTTCTCAGCACAAGTGTGGTTGTTGAAAAGGAGGCAGGCCATTGAGGATGGTGGCCTCTGGATATCTACTCACCAGTATCTGTGATAGCAGAAGTTCTCAACAGAACAGAAATACATATCTGTAATTAGCCTTAAGATAGTTATATTAGTAACTCATCTCTGATGAAGTCTTACATGGATGAGTACTCAGGTTTGGACACTTCATTAATGAGATTTTTAATGGACTCTTTTTTTGACATACCATTTCCTCAGAGAGCACAGATAGAATGAAGCTCTTTTAGAATAAGTGGTGGAAGTCTTCAGAAAATAGAAAAACACAGTTCCTTACTGAAAATAATCTATGTCAGTCCTTAGAAACTTTCCTTGCAGGCTTCTTGATGCCACTTGCATGAGTTAAACAAAACTCTTAAGTTAAATTTTTTTATATCCTCCTCTTACTGTACTAAAAGCTTTTGTGCATCTAGGTTAGCATAAATTTTGCAAAGCATTTGATCTATTCTTTGCAGCATTTCTATTCTACATACTTAAATTATTTCCTGCTATTCTTACATTTAGCTCAGAGTGCTATTCTAGGTTTAGTAGTGAGACACTTGGCATCAAGTTTTATCATGTGATTGGTACCATAATCTCATATTTGAGATTACATGTTGCTAGGGACAGCCAGTCCCTGGGAGATGGGAGAGCTTGCAAATGTTTTCCCTAAAATACAGTGGCATTTTTTTATCTCTTTCTTACCTGCCTGGCATTAACTTCTTCATGAGAAAGCTGATCCTGCTTGTGATGCATTGCATTTTTAGGAAGACACAATCAAAATTTTACTTGGGGATTTGCTGAAATGGGATTGTATAACAGACCAGGAGAAAAGGGATAAATAAGAATCCTGAATAAATCTGTGTGAAAGGTGGCTGGAAATAAGAAGCATAGGAAATGTGAAGAAAGTGTGGAGGCTGTGTCAGTATGAAAAAACTAACAACAGCTTGTGTAAGGATTGAGAAAAGCTGGTGACAGTGTGAGTGTGGGGATGAGAATGAGGTGTGGTGGAACTTGGCAAGTCACAGTGAGCATTTTGTAAATAATTTTGGGCAACCTGAGTCACTGGATCAGCCACTGGAGAGGCAGGGGTGTTATGGCTGAGTGACACACATGGACACAAGTGGGCAGTGCAGAATGTGCCAAGAGTGTATATATGCTCATCTGTGTGGTAACAGTACCCCCAAAATCTTTTACATTTTGTGTTCTGTGTTGTGGCTTGTAGAGACTCAAACTGATTGGGTAGAGTTAGGAACATGCTCTGTGCATGTTCTGAAGATTAACACGGAGTGAATCATAGAATATACTGAGTTGGAGGAGACCCCCAAGAATCATGGAGTCCAACTCTTTAGTCCTGGTTATCCCCAAGGTTCACATCATTTGCCCAAGAGTATTCTACAAACCCTTCTTGAACTCTGTCAGGCTTGGTGCTGTGACCACTTCCTGGGGACTGTGTTCCAGTGCTCAACTATCTGGGTGAAAAACTTTCCTGATGTCCAACATAAACCTCTCCTGACTCAGCTCTAGCTGTTGACCTGGGTGCTGTCACTGGTCACGAGAGTGAAGAGATCAGTGTCTTCTCCTCCCCTTCCCCCTCACAAGGAGGTTGTAGGCTGCAGTGAGGTCCCCTCAGTCTCTTCCAGGCTGAACAGATCAAATGACCTCAGCTGCTCCCCACATGGTTCCCCCTCTAGACCTTTCACAATCCTCATGGCCTCCTTTGAACTCTGTCTGAAACTTTGTGTCTCATCTTGTGATGCCCCAACTTGCCCCAGGTCAGAGCAGAGCAGGACAATCCCTCCTTGACTGGCTCCTCACAGCATGGCTGGCCCTCCTGGCTGCCAGGACACCACGGACCCACCTTCAGCCATCCATCAGGACCCCATCAGGCCTTCCCACAGCTGCTGTCCATCCCTCATTCCCAGCTCATGCACACAGGAGGGTGGCCCTGTCCCAGGTGCAGAACCCAGCACTTGCCCTTGGTAAAGTTCATGTGGTTGGTGATTGCCCAGCTTGGTGCTGTTAAGGATGCCATTGTTTTGACTCCACCTAGGAAAAAGGATCTCTACCACCTGATTAAAATTAATTATCTCCTTTAGTAGTCCCTGTGAAGCTATGTGGACTTTTTTTTTTTTTTTCTTCTTTTTAAGCTTTGTCACTTTACAGCTCTAAAACTGAAGCATCTAAAGTGGCTTCTCAGATCTAAGGTTAGCTCTGGTTCACTTCAGCTGGGAGTATGGCCAGGATACATGTGTATGCTTCTGCAGAAAGTAGCTGAGGCGATTAAGCATGCAAGCATGTACTCAAGACTTATTTATTAACTTCAGTGCCAGAACTTTCCAAGGGATTGATCCTTATCTCACAGTGAAAATACAAATTGTCACTTAGTTTTGCTACTCACAGATAAGGCTTTTTGTTGAAAACAAAACACTTCTTGAGGAAGACATTTTGATTTTTGCTGTTGAAAGTATAAATGTGTCTTCAGGTAAAGTAACTGTTGTGAAATTTTTATATATTCATATATTCATTTATAAAGGGAAGGATTTTAGGGGGAGATTTTTTTTTTAAATTCAAAAGTATTAGGGCTGTTAGTGTCTTAGCTTCAAAGAAGCACACCTGTAAGTATGACAAATCTAACTGTACAGGAGAAATCTAAAACTACTCGAAATATATTTATCTTATAAAAAGTTTCACAGATGAAGTTTGACAATTCTTCTATCCTAGACAGTTTTGATTACTATTTGTAATTATTTATTCAGTGGAGACATCTGATATTTCTAGTTCTGCAAAACATTATTTTGATACATTACACAAGCTGTCCAATTCAATGCATCAGCTAGTTATTATTTTTATTAATAATATAATTATATTTTTTTAATATATCCAATATTTTCTTAATATTTGTCATATTGTGTATTCATTGATTTTGCCCCACTGGATTTATGTAGTGAGCTATTCCAGATGTAGCTACAGCCACATAGAGAAGTAGTTGTATCATTGCAGTTTAATTTGCTGGTGTAGACAAGAACTAGAAGTACTACAAGTATTACTTACATTGTCATTGAAGACAGAGGGTGATCTTCATCTGGTTTGGACCATTTATAGGAATTTTGTCTGAAACTTTCTGCTCACCAAAATTAGTTTTTAAGGGGACTTCACCTTATATAAATATGAGGCTGAAAAGCTGAACATTAAACAGGTGCTTCTTCAAAGTCACCAAGATCTTGGAGGGTAAACTTCAAATTTTTATTCGAAAAAGTTGAGGAATGTGTTACCTGAGCTGCTTAATACTGAGAAGAAAAAATAACTTTTAGTAAAATTCAAACCCAGCTTTCTGTGTGTGCTGGCAGATGTGTATTTTCTGCCATATGTACAATGGTCTTTTTCTCTGCCTGTTTGTTTAGAATGATAGAGAGCATAAAAATATTGTAGATATTGTATTAAAATCTTATATTTTAAACTTCATCACTTAAAAAGATCCTCTAATGAGAGTCATAATAACCTTATAAATTAGTAGCTGTAATACTGCTGTAATAACTGTAACTATTCTAGTTCTCAAAGGGTAAAATGAAGAGATGAAAAAAATGGAGCTCAGAATCCTATTATTAGCAGCAATCAAGTCTAAATAATTATACAATACTTTTACACTTGAACTTCTTTTCTGCAGATAGCCTTATTCAGCTTTATTTTTTGTCTGTGTTAAGATTTAAGGAAAAAGTAGCTCTGATACACATTTACAGAATCCTCAGAATTTGGATAGAAAGACCTTAACACAAAGCCTAGTGCTCCTTGAGATCTATTTTTCATCAGAGGTTGAGGTTCTTTCTGGCTTTATAAATAATCACTGCCCTCAAAGACTAAAAAAATTGAATGTTGTTTTTGGATTCAGTGAAGAGCTGAATCCACCCCTCTTTCCAACCCTCTGTGGGAGGCACTTGTCCCAAGCTGTTAGATAGGGTAAAACATTCTTTTTTGAAAAGGAAATTTTCACCTTCTTTAATATTTGGAGATATGTAGCACAAATTGATGTAGAGATGGTATTCATGTGTAATTTCCGACTTAGGTACAAGTTTAATGGGAATCCCCAGACGTTCAAATGATTTCAAACTCATTGGTGTTCCAGATATGTTGCCATTATAAAAATAAGTATTATAGTAAAGTTAAAAGTTCTAAAAAAGAAAATAGTATATCTCCATTTCTCATCCAGTGGAAAACACATTTAAAAGTCCTTTTTCAGTGCAGAGATGATCTCATGTTCAGGGTCTTATTTTTTCACCTGTTCTCTTACGAGGGCCGTAGAAGAATGTGAGAGCTTTGCTTAATTCTAGGGCTTGTGCAATCTCTGCCTTTGGAGGTTTTCAGACTGAACCTGGATAAATCTCTGAGTAACCTACTCTGACTTCATAGCTTTGAGCAGCAGATTGAGCAAGAGACTTCTGAGATTTCTTCCAGCCTGACTTACCCAGTCCTCCTGGGATACTGATTCAGTGATTAGACTGAATTCCTCTGTTTTGTCAAAGCCAGCAAAAATCCTACTGATTTAGGATTCAGCTGCCCACCAGCATATGTGACATAAGGAACTGATCTTGAAAAAAAATCAAAAATTCTATTTTGTTTTTAGGTTTTTTTTCTAGCAGATTTTAACATGCTTGAGGAAATGTATGCTTTTTAGATTGGAAAGGTTTCGTGTTTAATGGGTCTTTTTTTGGAGATGCTAAATGTTAGATCATTCCTTAGGAACTAATAGTATGTTAGAGTAATCACTGAAGTTTCAGAACTTCCTGTGTACAACAAACATTAAAACTTTGTTGTCAATAAGATGGAAGGTGTGATGTGTGCTGTCAGTATCTTTAAAGCTTCTGCTGATGTAGTAAGTGAGGTAAACCAATACCTACAGATACATATATATACACACACAAAATATGTGTAATTGTTATATTTGCATATATAATTTTTATATCAACATCTGTAATGGTCCCAGTGGCACATTTTATCACCTTAATACTTGTTTGCTGCTTTCTTTTATGTGTCAAAATCATGCAGTCTTGAAAAAGACTTTGCAGGTTATGTTGTAAAGCTGTAAAATCCATGCACAGTTAAATGGAAAGTGTTTGCTTTAAAAGAAAAAATAATAAGAAAAAAGTGATTTAGGTAGATGCTTTATTCCTTGGAGTAGGGCAGCCTTGATTTGTCTGTGTGCATTAGTGTTCCTGAAGCTGCATTTCTCTAAATCACATTCCCAGTTTCTCCAGAGATCCCCTAAGTAGACCTGCTGAGTTTACAAAAATAATCCTTTACATCCAGGTGAAATGGATTTTAGATAATCTTTTTTCCTATTTTTCTTTCAAGTAAGAGCTGGTCCACAAAGTACAGTTCACTGTTCATTCCCACACCTGTTCAGGTCTTGACTGTAGTGTCTAAACCAAAATTACTTAATTTCTGAATTTAGCATTTCAAAAGAAGACTGCACATTTCTAAATATTGAGACTGCAATTATCTTAAAATTAAAAAAATAAATTTTTGAAGCTGTTTTGTCTTAAAACATGAAAAGTGCAGGCCAGATTTGTCTTGGTGTTTTTACTACATCTGAGTTTAGAAAGGAGTAACCACACATTTCAAAACTTGCAAACAAAATTTTCCCATTTGAATTGTAATTAATAGAGAACAAGGTAGAGTTGCACATGGGAAATACAATCTGGACAGCTTTAAAACCTATTTCTATATAGCTTAGGTACTTTCAGTTGTTAGCAATATATCTCTGTTTTCTAAGAAGTTATTGAGTCTGTAGCTTGATAGAGTGCTGGGTGTTCCTGCTTGCTGTTTGTGCCTGGTCAAGAAGAATCCTGCCTTTTCTTTGTCTGCTTTCTGTTCTTCTTACCCATGCATAATTCATAAGCACAAATAGAGGTTTTAATTAGACCAGCTGATACTGTGAGAGAAAATAATAGGGTTTTGTTGTTTGGGTTTTTTTGGGTTTTTTTAAGGCTACACCAACCCTTCTTAAGGATGCAGAAACTTGCTTATTTTAGGTCAGGTGATGTAGTTGGATAATAAGATGCATTTTCTGTCCAGATCTTGCTTTATGCCCTGAAATCTTCAAGCAGCAACTCTTTGTTGCTTCCCTAATAGGGACTCACCTACTTAAAATGACTGTAAAAAGGTTTTTTCTGTTTAGCAATACATATACTCTCAAAAGCATTATTCTCTTGGCTGCTTTGCTAAATTTAGCCCTTAGGAATATTATATTCATTAATAATATTGATGAATATTGATTACTCTTGATTGCCATTCTCCTTTTGGAAGTCTCTCTTCTCCAGAGACTTGTAAGTGAGCACATGGTGTTACAAATGTAAAAAGCTAAATCCAACGAGACAATTTTTTTTATTATATTTAATTACTCTGCAATTATTCTTTGGGCAAAGGTAGGTTCTTTGTTTCACACTACTCCTAGTTTGTCAGGAATATCCCTTGCTTCTAAAGGAATGGAGGAAGAAAAGCTCCTTCCAGTCACCTACACAAGCAGGTTGGAGGTGTCATTTCTGTAGCATGTATTGCATTTGCAGCACTTTTAAACAGAGCTTTTCTAAAAATGCAATCAGGAATTTCTGTGCCTGTATTAATTTAGAATTCCGGTGGTCACATAAAACTGGAGCTTTAAATAGCAGGTGGCACTGCTGCCAGCCATGTTTGGAGGGATGCAGCCACCCCTTCCTGGCTGGAAAATCCGTGCTGCTTGCTCACAGCTTTGCGCATGCTGCCAGATGCTCTCCCCTGCCATTTTCTTTTCCCTGCATGACAATTCCTCAAGGATTATCCAGTCTTTGTCCCTAAGAGCACTTACTGTGGGTGTTTCAGTCTGCAATATCACCACAAGGATGTCTGTTCCTAGTAAGCTTGGCTAGAAATACTGACAATTCATCTGCAGTGGTTGAAGCTGCATTATTTCCTGCACAGCTCTGTCATTTCAGGTATCATCACTTCCACAGGTGTAGCAAATGACAGTATTTCACTGAAATTCAAAGCAGGTTTTTGAGTCACAGGGGTTTATTCCACCAAAGTGGCTTACTAGGTGTTGCACTAGTTGTTTTTAACCCATTGCACAAAATTTGTTTACCAAAATAATGACCTGTTCCAACAGAATGTTGGTATTTGAATAAGTTGTTTTAAAACTTTTTTGTAAGATGGAATAATTTACTTGGTAAGTAAGTTTACTTGAAGTTATTTTGCAAGTAAGGAATAGGCATGAGGCAATTTTTCTGAGAAATACTTAGCTGCTGCAATTATCACAAGTAACTAACAAGCATAGTTCATTATTGGTTTATGAACGGGAACAGTGTTGGGAATTGAAATTAGAATTTAATTTGACATAAAGTGCCATATTAAAAAACTTAGAAATTAATGTTGCATTTATTAGACATGAAGAGTATCAGAATGTTTTTCCTGATGTATCTACTCCTTGCAGTCTTTGCACAAGAAGGACTCAAGCTTAGGAGTGAGGAGGTAATTAATTTTTCAGTTTGTTACTGTCCATGGGTCTTGGATTGCTGTTACTGTGGACTGGACATCTGCAGGCCTGGGAATGGTCACCCAGCTGCTTCAGGTGATGTGTTCTGCTCACCAGATGTTTTGTCCTAATTCTAGTTCAAATCAGCCTGAACAAATCACCTGCTAGTAAAAAATGATTAATTGCACTAATAATTTTGCAAATCTATCCCCTTTTAAAAAAATTAATTCACAGAGGAGCAGAAAAGTCTTCCTAAAACCACTTGGTAGATAATCAGGCTATATAACTTTTATATAACAAAAACTTCTGTGAAGGTGTACTCATTTGTGCATGAGGGCAGGAATATTTACTGCTGCTGTGGCATGGAATGTGTCATGCAGACGGCAGAGCTCAATCCCCAGTGCTTTCTGGGCGAGGAGCAGTGATCCCAGGGCACAGCTCTGCTGCTGTCTCGGGGAGATCAGAGCTCTGCTGCTGCTGCTGGAGTCTCCCAGCCCAGTCTCCAGCAGATGAAGCTCCTGTTTCTAGGCTCAGGTGTTCCCCAGCCTGCTGCACCTCTCCCCAGTGCAGTGCTTCTTGCAGCTGGTCTCCTGCATGGCACACTGACTCTTGTAAAACTGCATCTTGCTAGAGCAGATAATTTACGTGGGAGTGTGTATTCCAAAAACAGACCAGCCTAATGGAGGTGTATTCTGTGTACTGAAACAATAACTGTATTTTATTTGCACTGAAAATAAACTGTTGACATGGGATTATACCTGTTAAAGCTTCTTTTTTTGTTTTTGGTTAACCTTTCAGGGTTAAAAAAGCACTTTACTCCCCAATACAGAGTTGCTGTGTTAACAGAGATACTAAAAAATCAAAATGTAAATTTGGCAGCACTTGCATCATTTAGCCAACAAATATATTTGGTCTTTTTCAGTTTCCTGAGTGGATTACTTCAGGAGCACTGACATGCTCTTACCTGCTCTTTCTCAAACAGAAATTATACCATCTTCTCTCATGACAGTCATCTTTCTTTGGTCTATGCTTTTGAGACTGTGTACGGAAATTTATCTGTGCAAGTGAAGAGGTGACTTTTTTCCCTGCCTCTCCCACAGCACTGATTCACTTAATCAGTAATTTTATTTCATAGAAGATTTCTAAAGTCCGACTTCCTAGAAGATAAATCCTGCGTTTTCACATTTCTCAACTTAGCTACAGACATCACACCCAGCACTGTAAAAGGTGTTTTATTGGAAGAGCACAGATCAGTTCCACTCCAGGCCAGGAGAGCAGCCTCATCCTGGCCATGACCTCCCCCTCATTATTTTTCTGCTTAACCTACCTCCTTCCTTCTGCCTGTTATTTTCCAAATTTTCCATCTTCCCAAGATTGCTTTTTAGCTGTCTCCTGTCTCTGGAGCTTCATATGTGGACCTAGTTCATTGTGATTATGTGAACTGGTTGGTATATTTCTGAGTCTGGAAAGATATTGTCTATTTTCTTCCTTTTGGTGTGTGCAAGGTGAAAAATTTTAAATGCTGCTACAGAAAGCACTGAGAGAAATCTAAAGATTCATTAGAAAAAAGCTTCTTTCTGAACCACATTGTCCCAGTAAACACTTGGTCTTTTTTGCCTTTTATTTTAAATTTCTCATATAAGTGATGTTTTCTTTTGGTGGTTTGAGCCACATTTTTTACACAGTTGCAGATGATTTGAAGTTAAGCAGGTATCTTTTGTGGTGCTGGTTTTGTATAATAAATGGTCCAAAATCCAGGCAAAAAAAGCCCCATAGATAATTTTTAATATTTTCAACTTGTATTTCCAGAATGGTGAAATTAAAATCTCTGGTATTAATATTCCTCCTGTTGTACTCATCCCATATCAAAGCAGATGAAGTTAAAATTCTTCAGGCAAGATCATTGTTTCAGAAAAACTAAAAAGTTTCTTTTTTCTCAGTGTTGCTGGAGAGATGGTCAAACTTCTTTTTTTGCACTTAGAAATAGATGGACATTCTCTGTCTTGGCAATTATTTTGTCCATGTCATTTGACTTTTTTATGTATTCTCTAGAATTTTGGTTCTGTGTATTGTCTAGAACTTCTTATTAAATTTTTGAAGCTTTTTTAAAGCTCTACAATAGCTTTAGTTCAAAAAGTACTTCAGACTAACTTATTTTTCCTCTGAGTGTAAGAAACAAATTTTCTGTTTTAAGTGTTTGAAAAATTTTCATTTTGAAATATTAGACAATGTATCTGGTGCTAAGATGGAGGGGTGCGCAATAACAGCCAGGAGCTGTTGGTGTAGCACTGAAATTGAGTATTTTTCTGCTTCTGAGGAGTCATTTTGCTGTTCTAATCAATGTGTTTTCTTGTGGAAATGCTGATTGCTTCATGAGAACATAACACTGCAGTTACAGTTGCAGTGGGCTTTTAGGCCTCTTTCCTGCCAAATTCTGCATCATTTCTTTGTCTCATTTTGGGACTTTGTAACATGCTGCTGTCTACATGTCCCTGTAGACTCAAATACAAATTCAGTCATAACCTGCATCACAGAGGGGAGCAATATTCATGTCTTGGCTGATGTTTTTACTCCTTTGAGGCTGGCAGTGAAACAATCTAACTGGTAGTGACTTCCAGAAGCACAGAAGGGTTGGGAGAAGTGTTTCATCTATCCATAGCCTGAAGTGGTGGGATGTGTTTGATTCCTGTATCCTCTGTTCTAGTCCAGAAAGAACAGTCTCTAACATGTTGTCATAGGAAACCTGTGTCACACCTATTTTCTTTTTACATTAAGAAGTAGTAGCAGCAATTTTTTCCCCTTTACTTTAAAAATCACATCTCTCTTGTTTTGTTCACATCTGCCTGTGAACAAAATGAATGAATCTGAGGACAGGATTTTCCACAAATTGTTGCCGGCACTTTTGTTTGTAAACCCACTTAAACTTAAACCCCCTTTGCCTTTCTTCTCATGCCCATATATGTTATCTTTACATGTTCTCCATGCTTTTCCCCCCTGGTTTTGATATATCTGAGTTACTTAAGTATTATTTGGATTGTTTTATCCCATTTCTTCCTGTTGACATCTCTCCCTTTCTTTGTTAGGTCTTATTGCACAAAATCCCTGGTAAGTTTTGAAAATCATATTTTTCTCTGTCTCTCTGTTCAGTCACATGTGAAGAGCTTTGTTTTAGATCCATTCATGTGCTTGTAGAATTTAAAATTTTACGTGAGGATGCACAGAATTTTAGATGGCTTCATAGATATTTGTACAGCCACACTGCAAAACAGTTGTTTAATAAGGCACTTCTTTTTAGAATTGAAACAGAAATAAAATATATTTGCATTTCTCTACTTACTTACGAACTGCAGTGTTATTTTTAAATCTAAAAGAGGAAAATATTTTCATAAATTTCAGAATTATTAGGTGGCAAGAAAGCGAGGACTGGGAGTGTAGTGGCAATAGAGGAAAGTCAGGAAAATAAGAGGAAATGAGAGCACTGATGGTGCAGAAATTTAAACTAAGGCAGAAAATGTTCCTTGTTTCTGTCTCTCGCCTGACTTCATCTCTGGTGCTTAAAATTTCAAACAAAGGGTTTCTCTCTCTTAGGTGTCTGTAATATTATTCAAATCATTGTTTGTCTCCTGCATTTCAATTACACTTTTTCACCAAGATTGTTATTTTTTAAAATTTTGCTGTGTTTTTTCTCATTAGCCCCAAAATCACAGCTAAATTAAATATGCCTGTATAGTAGTGTGATATTACATGTGATAATTACATGCCAGATTTTTTCTGTTTCAGTTCATGGTATTCTGTTCATTAGGTGAGTTTCTGCTCCTGTAATTTTTCAGCCCTTTTGTATTTCAGTTGCTTGAAAATTGGCCCTTTCTGCTTGAGATGAGAATTGTGTCTGTTCAGAAAGGGCAGTGCTTTGTAACTCAGTGCTCTGCTTTCTGCCACCAGTTTATTTCAGTGCACTTGCTGCTTCCCAGTTTGCTCAGCCTTGGTGGCATTGCAAAATGCAAAGAGCAAATTGAAACTGTCTTCACATTCCTTCTTGGATCTTTTACACTTGCTAATTGGATTATTGACTGACACAAATCTTTTCCTGCAGTCTGTGTAAAGTTTGATAATCTTTGTCTGCCACATCACCTCACCCTGGGCCTGCTGCTGTTCTTGTACTACTTGGAGTATTGTCAGTCATGCACTTTTTGTCCTACAACCAAAGAAAATAGTTTTCCCAGCTTCTGTGTACCTAAACTCAGTATTTCTTTGTTTGACATTGCAGTGGGCTCATAATGATGAGATATTTTGTAATGGTAAACTGTCAGAAATAGCTTACGTGTATTTTTTGGCTGGCAAGAAGAAAAGCATCTTTTCTGTAGAAGTGCTGTCCATTAAAGTGAGCACCTGGCTGGACAAGTGTTCATCTGGGTCTGGCCAGATGATCATGGCTGTCTCTAAAAGTAATTTACTTGACTGACAGTTGATAGTTCTTCTCTCAAAGGGATGTTAAAAAGGTAGGAAGCTGTCCTGTCATCTTGACCATGGAAACACATTGAAAGCTCTTCTTCCAGTTAAAGAATATCAAGTTAACTGAAAGATCTTGCTAGTCCTCCTGTGTTGGGTGTTTTTATAAAAAGATTCTGGGTTCACTTGGCAGTAAGGGTATATCAAGAGAAGACTTCTTGTAACTTCTTCTACTGACATCCACAAATACTTAGTTTTTTGCAGCTTGCTGAGGGAATTCTCTGAGAGAGTTCTCTGTCTGCTGAGAGAAACCTCTGACCACACAGGGGTTTGAAGCTTGAATTAATCTCTAAAGTAGGTATTTGGTCTGTTTTTTTCTCTTGCAGTGGCCATACTCACCAGCAGAACTCAAATGTGTGTCCAGCAGGATGTTAAAGGAAATAATTACTGGAAATTAATATTAATGGTTACTCTTAGCTTTTCTGGAAGTCTTTGCTCTCTTCCCAAGAGAGCTTAGCTGGGAGCTAAGTATTCTGATTTTACCACTTAGAACCTCAACCAAAATTTTGGTCAAAGCAGAGAGCTAGAGGCAAGGAGGTACTAAGCTCTGCAGAGTCTGCCCCAATTTCCTTCCTTTCTCCTTTGTTAACTAAATTGCCAGGCTGAATTTTAGGATGCACCAGTTTCTTTATTAACTTCAAGTTAATTTCAAAATGCATCTAAATTGATACTGTGCTTTTGACATTCCTTCTTTGCATTACTTTCTGTGTTTTAGTAAAACTATCAAACTTTAAGTGTCACAAACTGTCACAGTGTCACAAACTTTTTGTACGCTTAATGGTGTCACACAAGGTGGAACAGGCAAAGGCTTGGTAGAAGAGTGCTGGGGGAAAGGTGAGGATTTTGACTCCCTGTTGGCAGGAAGTAACCACACCAAATCACCATTTGCAGCAATTAGTGACCAGAGCTAGTTTCTCAGTACGTGTTTAGAAAACCCCACTGAAGCTACTCTAGGTTCAGTTCATCTTGAAATCCCATCAGTTCCTAGAAGCTTGGCTTCAGGCACCAGTTAGTAACTCATGCCTCACTTTGTTCTTGATTCATAAAATACAAGTGTGTGTTCTGACTGTTCAGTGGTTACTTTGACAAACTGTCACTGTGAGGCTTATTATTTGATAAATGATTTGATAGTTAATAAAATTCATTTTTTATGGTTTGGCTTTTATTAAGGTGATGGTACAGGCTATAGGCAGACTCCAAGACACTTGTTCGGTCCATGTTTGGAGGACTTGACTGGGAACGTTTTCATGTGAAAAATATTTTGGTCTATTTTTACAAAAGAATATACTGCCCATCAATTTGATTCTGTACCCAGATACGAGGCCATAAAAGCTATTGAAACTGCAGACTCATGATTGACAAAATGGAATTTCTCATCTGTTAAGTTCATGCTTTTTCTGCCCTTGAAGGAGCAGTATTGTTCCACTCTTGGGCACAGCTGTCCTCCTCCCTGTAGTGTTTTCCGCTGTTCTTGCCAGGCTGTGTTGGGTGAGCTCAGTCCTGGCTGGGGCTCCAGACACTCAGCACTCCTTGGAGGCAGTGCAGGCGTTGTCAGATCAGTGACTAGTGCCAGGTACTCTAAGGAGGGTGCCAGAAAACAAGCAGTAGAAAACTATGGGACACTTCCTGAGGGACTGGGGGTTTGGCTCCTGTCAGATGTTGATGTTATGAAGCATGAGAGATTTTCTTACAACTGCTGTTCATTTTTTAATGTTTCTTGTACGATATTTTTCTTATCGTTAAATGTAAATGCCCTTGTAAATAAATACTTTCTGTCAATGAAAAGCAAGTGTGTTGCTGCTTTCAAAGTAGGCTGGCTAATTTTTTAACAGAAAAGAACATCTAGTCCCAGCTACTTTACAGGTAACGTAACCAGAAAAAAAAAAAAAATTGTTTCACCTTTTGCAATTTAAAAGACTCCCTTTTCATTCTCTAGTAAGTACATGCAAAGAAATAATAAATAATATGCAGCGAGAATTTTAGTAGATAACTGTGCCTGAGTGCAAAGTAGAATCCAATCTGTGTTTCGTAAATAATTTAACTGTGAGGAAAACCTGTCTTGGTCCTTGAATTAAGCTGCATTACTGCTAAGCACTCACATTTCTATTTGGAATAAGGTGTTGGAAGTTTTAATGTGGTATATCTTCTCTTTTGGCACTTTCTGCCCTTTTTTCCCTGTCATTTCTTCTGAGCTAGCTCTGAGCTTTCTAATAGGTTTTTTTTTGAAGATCAGTAGTGACCTTTTAAGTAGAAATAATGACTGCTATATTGCACTAAAGCATTGTGCTGCATCTAAAGCATCATCACATGGGTGATCTCCGTGACTGAGCTGCTCCTAATTATATAAATAGGAGATTAAGTGCATAAAATTGCTGGTAAGTTAAACTATCTGGATGCTGATTTAGCAGAATTAGTGACATTTTAGTAATATTTTTACATACTAAAATAACTTAGTGATGATAATTATCTGTGGTCAATTTAGATATGACTTAACTATGTCTTATGGTTAGAAATAGTGAAACATGCATATTTAATTGATATTTTTGGTGTTGTTCTCACAAAGAGAATGTTAAACAGCTCTTGACGTGTTACAGATGCTGGTCTCAGTCAGACTTGTTTTGTCCTGATGTTTTACAGCATAAATAGCCTGATAGGTGTAGGTAGTGATAAAGCCCAAAAAGAGCTTCAGGAATTAAAAAAAAGAAAGCATGTCTGAAAGGAAAGGTATCTTTATAGTGTTTGTAAACTTTGGCATGAACATACTCAATGGTTAAAAAACATGGACCTGACCCCACAGATCTAAACTAGCAAACATCTTCAGCTCTGCGATTTTTAGTTCTGTTCAAAACAATTCATTTCAGCTTTGGGAGTTGCTCAGCTTCAGTGAATTGAAGATTTTAAACAATCCCTCTAAGTTTAACATGTGGGCACCTAAAAACTTAACCCTTCATGACCAGTTCCCAGGTACACTGGAGCTCAGCTGCTTTTCTTCCCCTTGCTATAAGCAAGCCCTTACAGAAGATACTGTCATTGAATTTCAACAGGTGTAGAGAATTCACTTTACTGGTAATTACATGTCATGTAACAACTTTTATTCATTATTCTTACAGTGCATTTACCATTACCAAGCCATGCAAACACACAATTAGCATAATTTTTTTTTTTTTTTTTTTTTTTTTTTTTTTTTTTTTGCCAGTTCATTGGGGCTTTGTAGAATTCAAACTGTTCACAGTTTGGGATGAGCACATACAAATTCTAAACTCATTTATGGAAACACTGATTACCTGTTCTGGGTAATCTTGGGGAAAGTAATTTGTTTACCCACACCTGTTTCATTAGTGATTATTATTGTTTCTTATTCTCCTGATCTCACAGATGATAAAGTGTCCTGTTACAAGAGCTTTTGTCTGGGAAGAAATTATTGTTATAGAAGTGTAAAAAAAGAAAATTATTTGTAAATTTTAAATAAATATGAATCATGTCCCTTTCTGTGGCTGAATTAGTGGAATACTAAGAATCTAGAAGACATCCCCTGTAGGTAAATTAAAACTAGCAGTGTCTCTGCTGTTACTCTAGAAAACAAGTTTAATAAACTAGAAGAGAGCTAGACTGAGCAAAGAAAGGACAGTAAAACTTGTGTTTGTGGTACAGAAGTCTAAAAGTAGGGTGGGAGGATTATTCTTAATCCAGTGAAGACTGATAGGAGCTTTTCCCTTAATTTACTATGCACCAACCTCCCACATGATGCTGAAAAGCACAGGCTGGCTGTGTATTGTAGGGAGAGGCTTTCTATAGTGTTCATTCTTGGAGTGGAGAAGAGGAAGTGCAGGAGCTCCCAGGACACCTCTTGGATGAGGACAGTTCACATAAGTTGATAGGGCAAAGAACACAAAATGACTGGAATTAAATACATACCTGCCCTTAGTGCTGAGGTGATCAGTGGGACCAAAACTGTACCCAGGCTCTTTTAGGTGTGGGGTATTCAGTTCCTCAGTGAGCTGTACATGGAACAGGGAATTTCTGGGGAGTGGGTAACTGCCGCATGACATTTCAAAAGCCTTTTATAAAAATGGAACAGAATAATGGCAGAATAATCCAATTTGTCTAATAGCCTGGAAGCAACTAGTAAATTCTAATGGAATTGTGTAGAAAACTTACAATTCCTTTCTGCTAACATTGTTTCCATTATCTTTGACTTGCACTTTTCTGTCCCTTCTTCCTTGCCCTCTCTTTTTAAGGGGTGGAGAACCTTAGCTTGGTTTTTGTAAGATCCAATGTTGTTCAGTAGTTACTTTGACATAAACTATCAGTGTGAGGCTTCAAATTACTTGATATTGTTATCAAATTATTTTTTTCTGGTTTAGCTTTTCCTAAGTTGATGGTACAGGCTATAGGCAGACTCCAAGACGCTTGTTTGGTTCATGCTTAGAGGATTTCTTTGCAGATCCCTTGGTATAATCCTGTGCCAAGGCCCTGCTCTCTGAGAGGTGTGGTGTTGTTTTGGGGACACCAGTCAGTGTCAGTGTGTGGTGACAAAAAAAGCTTTGATCTAACCAGGCTGGGTGCAGGATACATAACTCTGTTTACTTCCCTTTTAGAACAGCATTTAAGAAAAATTAAAACAAATAGAATTCTAAATGACAAACAGTATCATTGCAGTTAAATGATTGTTAATTTTTAAAAATATAAAATATTATAAATACCCATTTTATTTGGAATGTGGGTGTTAAAATGTGAAGATGCCTTAAGATTGGCATCTTAGTGTGTGTGTCTACATTCACATAGTTGCTGAGAAGGATCTAGGAATTTTCTAATATCATCTATATAAAATTCTCTTTAAATTTATGTGCATTCAGAATGGGGCACATCCCATGGGGAAAGAATATAAAACAGAGCAGTTAAGCTACAGCAATAAACCTGATATATCTATAACTGCTATACACAAGTTACATTATAAAATATATGGATATTTTATAGACTGTAATAGAGAGACAATGATTGAAACCAGCTTTTTTACACTGTAAGCTATGTTCAGAAAGTCCTAAATGCAGAAATTAGTGTGAGGAGGGGAAAAAATCATGTCCTTATAATATGTGTGCTTTTCAGGCTTCTGACATACTTGATTTGATCAAATACCATTACAGATAATCTTATTACAGCTTGTTAGGTCTTTCACTAGCCAGGATTTCTGTTCAGTGTCTTTTAAAGAACAACCCTTCAAAGATATTGGCTAGAAGTACTAACAGTCAGTATTTTAATTAAGAAGATAGTGATTAAGGGTACTCAAAGCATTTATTATGCATGTGAAAGGTAATAGTAGGGAACTGCTTTTGTAGCTGAGCTTTTCAAAGGTACTATATGTGCCTGTCTTTGTTTTTCTGTAAATTTTTTTAAATGGTTGGAAAAATTCATAGTAAGTAAAACCAACAAGTGTTTGTATAGAGGTTTATGCTCGTATTTTCACTCATGATTTTAAATTACTTGAGTTTCTCAAAAATCTTTGCCTTCAGTCTTTCATTTTGGTTGGTTTATGGAGCCTTCTATTGCCACAACTCCTACACAATTCACACATTTCAATTCATTTATCCATAAAGCATCCCTACAAGACTGGGAGTTGATAATAAGGTCCATGCAAAGGAGAAGGAATTGATCAGAGGAATTCTCACCCTGGAGCTCTGAGGAGAGAGGGAGATAAGTGTGTTTGTGACTGTTGAAATTACTGAGCAGAATCTGTTGTCAGCAAACAGGGAATGTAAACTGCAGAGATTTGCATGAATTAAGTTTTTCTGAGCTTGGTGGCTGGGGACAAGGGGGTTTTGTACCAGAAGAGAGGCTGATTCCCAACACTAAGAACTGAAAACAGCTGTGAAATAAAATCTGTGAGGTGTTTTTTTCTCTGGAATGTTATTTTAAATGTATTTTCTGCATCATGTGTCTCATTACAGATAATAGTGTGCCCATCTCTCAGCAGAAAGAAGGAAAAGCAATATACAACGTCAGTTGCTTCAGTTTTAAAAGAAATTAAGAAAGGTCTGATTAGATGATGCTATTCAGTTATTTTGGTTATGTGAATGTTCTGAGTTAGTTTGTCCCTTGTGAATAGTTTATTTAAAGCACAGTTGTAGTAGGGAAAATTTTATTTTCTCTTTAGAAAACTTCATTGCATTAGGAAGCTAAAGCTAAGTGTGTAATGATCCCATTTCTGCAGAGCTGGGGCTGAGATGGCTCTGTGGAGGGCAGGAGCCATCGCTGGTTAGATTTCAAAGGAGGGTCCCAGCTTTCCCCTCTGCTGCCATAATCCAGAGGGCACTGGTTGGAAGAATGCTCTCTGCAGGAAATGCCAGTTACCTGTTCAATCATACAAAGATTATAACAATGATGTTTTTAAATATTATAAGTTTCTTCTGATCTCCATGGACAGTATTAATGTGCTGATAGCCAAAAGCCTTTTGATAAGTACCCAATGGTTTATCTGCCCTGGTTACAAGTTCTGAGTGTCCTGGCATCTTCTGCCTCTCAGCTCTGTCAGCCCATGCTGTCACTGCCTCTCCCTTCTGAAGACTTTGAAAGGGTGGGTGCTTTAGTTACTCTGTTTAAAATTGCCCATTCTAAACCTTATCTTTCTCAGGGTACATATTTGTGTTTGGGCTGGCTTAACTCAAGAAGAGCCTAAAGCAGGGCCTTGCACAGGATGAGCTGTCACCCAGAGATGGCCTTTCACAAGCATCACTTGTTTTCTGGATGCAATATTTACCATCAAGCATAGTTAGCCCTGTGTTTTCCTGTGCTTCTCCATTGCTAGTTGTCTTCGTTTCAGGAGCAGCAGTGCCAATGTCACTTCAGTCTATGCAGGTTTTTTATTTCATATCTATAATGATACTCAAGCATTCTAGTCTGAACACATATTCATATGATTCAACTAAGTATTAACTTTAATGGAGTGGTTTTTTCTAAGGGCCTTGAATTAAAATTTTCTTTCTTTCCCTGGGGACTGCATGAAAACAACTACCTACAGAATATCCTTAGCTGGAAATCTGCAAGCATGGATTCCTCTCCCCTGTGGAGGAGGAGCACTTTCTCCCTTACTCCTGGCTGAATTGTTGCTTCCAAATAAGTACTGGGAAGCAAGATTTGTTCAGCATTCAGCTTCATGGTTTAGTCAAGAGGTTTAGTCATAGGCAATGCAGGCAGCCAGTGCCTGTCACTTCTCTCTGCATTAGAAAAGCCAGAGAGAGAGGAAACACTACATCTCAGGGTGCCTCTCTGTTGGTAGCCCAGACCACCAGAGTACATTGATGGTCTTGGCAACTTGAGGATCTTGCTTGTCCCTGAAACCCCAAATATTCCAAAGACAATTCTGCCTGCTGTGGCTGGGGAGGAGTTGGGTTCCTTCATCTATATTGTCAATCAGTTCTTATAGTTGTTTCCGTATATTTGCCAATGCTGAATTCATTTCTTCTTTGCTCAAGAACCTCTTCCCTGTCTGTCCTTTCCTCCAGAGAGGAGGAAAGTTGAACTCACTTGCAAGTGTGCTCTACATGTTAAGAATTTTCTTCTATTTTAAGATAATGTATATTCCTTATTCTGATGCCAAAAGATTTTTGCTTTTTTACATATTTTTCATATATTCCTAGCTCTGTAGACTCTTACCGTACAGTTCCATGGTTTCTTAGCTAGCATTCAGTACTTTTCCAGTACTTTGTTAGACAGACACATTCCTGGAATCCCATTCTAATCTTTCTTCTTCAGCAAACCAAGGCCATTCTTCTACTTCCCCATGTATGTAGACATAAACAATGTGGGGCTAGGAGAAAGGGGGGAGGCTTCAGTAGGAGGCTGAACCAAGGGGGGAATTACTTCATTAACTGTACTTTTAATTGGGGATTCTTGTCAATTATGGTAGTTTGCTAAACTTACAAAAATCTCATAGCCCAATATCATGTGTGCATTCTGTTGTGCATTTTGCCATAAGTGCACCTGAAAGATACTTCAATGAACAGTAACCACCTTTATCCTTTTAATCTTTGGCTTGTGATTTCAGGGCTCAGAAGGGCATCAATTCTAATCTGATTTTTCTGTGGCCTCAGGAAAATTTCAACTGAAAGTTATTTTTAATGTCTTGTCAAAGTGAGATCTGAGTTAAGGCAGCTTGTGGTGCTTAAACTTATGTGTTCCAGTGTGTAGCAGAGCAGTGTGTGTGGGAGCTGTCTGATTGATGGCAATCCTTACTCTTTCCTGGAGTGTGCTCCCATTCTTCCATGCCATTTATCACTTCAGTGCCTTCATGTTTCAGGCAGACCCTCCTGTCTCAAATTGCTTTTTTCTTCAGTTGCTGCATGCTGCCTCATTTTCTGGGATAGACATTATTTTTGGCCCTCTCTTGAAGTGGGCTGATGTGGAGAGAGATTGGAGAAAGAAATTATAGCCTCTTATTTCATTCCTATAGTTAACCTCAGAAACCTCATTTTGTCATGCAGCAGGAACAGGCTTGCTCTTTTCTTTTTTTTTTTTTTTTTTTTTTTTTTAATGGATTTTAGCTCATCTGAACAGCCCTGATTCCCTCTCAAGTTCAGTCAATTTATAAAGAATTTGTATCACAAGGGTTTTTCTTTGCTAATACTTAAGCATTGAAAAAACCTGAGTCCCTGTAAACTGGTAAGAGATCACATCTCATAAGGTTTCTTTTCATCATATACTAATTTAGTTTTCAGATCCATTATTTAATTTCTTTGCTTGTTTTCTGACAGGACAGTGAAAAGATAGTACTGATAGGATAGGAACAAATAGGTATTTGCTTTATATTTCCTCAGTTTTTCATTGAAACTGAAATGTCACACAATCATTTTACCTCCTCCACCTCCATATAAATGCTTCATCAGTGCTACATTTAAAATACTGTGAAGTTGTACAAGGCCAAAGGCTAAAGAAAAGTACCAATTTAAACAGAAATTTCTTAGATAATTTTTCCAATGAGCTTGATTTGAGGACATAATCTGAGGAGAAAATGCTCCCATTAATTAGTGGGAAGAAAGGCAAGCTAAATAACTTGGAAGAGGTTTTATTTAGTTTATGTTTTGTAATCTGTGCTCTGTGATGTTTTTCATTCAGTTCTAAATTAGTTATAAGGTGTGCACCCTGTAATTTTTGAGCGTCTGTGAAATCTGAAAATGGACAATTTTTATTTTAACAGGCCATGGAGCAGATGTGAAATGTGTTGACTGGCATCCAACAAAGGGATTAGTTGTTTCAGGAAGTAAAGATAGCCAACAGCCCATCAAGTTCTGGGATCCAAAGACTGGCCAGAGCCTTGCCACACTGTAAGTTCTTACCCACAGACTTTTGATTTGCTCAAATATAAACTAACTTTATAAAATAATTTTTTGTTAATTCCCTTCTATAGTCCTTTTCCTCACAACTTTTCAGCTTCATACATGAAGCTAGTGCTTCACCTGTGCCAGAAAATGATTAGATGAGGACAAGTCTGTACCTGGAAAATTGAGACTTTAACATTTGTTATTTAAATTTACTTTGTTCTTCACAGACAATCTAGCCACACAGTTCTCATGCAGACTGAGACAGAGAAAAAGAAATGAGATGTTTCATCTGGCTGATAAAAACTTTCTTGTGCTGAGCAGAAACATGCACAGTAACTGGATACTGTGTCCCAGTTGCTTTGCAGCACAAAAGACCAGGATCAAAGCACAGGGCCTTTGCACAGAAAGCCCCAGTTCTGCTTTAGTAGCCTGAACTGCCTTGTTATTGACCTGGATATTTGTGACTGGCAAATAGCACATTTTTATCTGTGTTTGAGAAATCAGCTTCAGGACAAACAATCTGTTTGTTTCTCTCTTCTTGCAGACATGCTCACAAAAACACAGTGATGGAGGTGAAACTGAATCTCAATGGCAACTGGCTGCTGACAGCTTCTCGTGACCACCTCTGCAAGCTCTTCGACATCCGGAACCTGAAGGAAGAACTTCAGGTCTTCAGGGGGCATAAGAAAGAGGCCACAGGTCAGAATTATTTTTATTATGGAGATTGTTATTATTAAGCTTAGATTTAAAATTAAATTTATTTCCATTCATTAGAAATCCTACTATTACTCCTTATGATTGTGGCTTACTGTGTGTTTCAGCTGTGGCCTGGCATCCTGTTCATGAAGGGCTGTTTGCCAGTGGAGGGTCTGATGGCTCCTTGCTGTTCTGGCATGTTGGGTATGTGGCATTTTCATCAGCATGTTGGAAAGGTGTTGGTCAGCTGTGCAAGCTCTTAGACAAAACACAAAATACCTCTTTTGCCCTTTGAGTCCATATTTAACCTGCATATTTATGATAATAGTTTTTCTCTGTACCTGAGGAATTTGTTAATATGCTTCATTTATGAAGATGTTTTCCTGTAGAAATGTGCTTTGAAGGATACGATTGCTTGCACAAAACCAGCCATGTGTTAAGATGATGATGAATGGTTGAAACTCCTCTTAAAGCTTGTTCTGAGGTGTTGGGATTATTTTGGTTTTAAATGTACAGTTAAAAATCCCTACATTACTGAACTGCCAATTAAAAACCACAGGGAACAATCAGTTAATCCAGTAGAAAAATGACAGAGGCTTAAATTTGACAAAATATGGGATAGAGGATGAACAACAGCTGAATAGCAGAAGTTTTCTATTGTAGCTGTAGGAGATATTCAGCTGTGTATGATTTTTTTTCTTTTTAAATGCATCAGGGTTGAGAAGGAGGTTGGTGGGATGGAAATGGCCCATGAAGGAATGATCTGGAGTCTGGCATGGCATCCCCTCGGACACATTCTGTGTTCAGGCTCAAATGATCACACCAGGTAATTTCAAATATTTAAAGAGAAGGTCTAAGGGAATGTATTTACTTTTAGAAACCAGAACAGTGTTTGGCATCAGTTAATAAATAAATTGGGATGGTTCTGGCCACACAACCAGTGGCCAAAGCAGAGACACAACTTATGTTAATAGGAAGCACTAGGTGACATTTTATATTACAAGGTAGAATTTGACCTCTTGTAACAAATATTATGATTTTGGTTGGTGGGAGTTTTTAAATCCACGGAAGAAAAGTTTAAAAAAATAATTAATGTCATTTCTTGCTGAAGAGATACTCATATCTTCACAGCAATTTTTCCTGCAGATCATCTGCTGGTCATGTATTTTCACATTGCAGACACATTCAAAGGCTGTAGTTTGTGTTTTTAGGTTGGACATGCTATAAACATAATTTATTTTATAAACGCAGTACATTTTTGCAGAGGCATGTGTACATTTAGTGTAAATGAAGAATATACTTGAGCAAGGAGTTTTTGGATGGACTAGAAATATTTTTTTTCAGGATCTGATGTTGATCCCTTGTAATTAACATCCATTACACTTTGAAGTATCTTCTAACTTGCAACCATGTAATTCACTACAATATTTTTTGGGTTTTTTATTTTTGGCTTGAAGCTCATACCCCTGTGTTGAGGTCTAGAGCTAAACTTGATTTAGTAAGAGTTGAATCCTTCCATAATCAAGATATTATACTAAAAATCAAAGAACTAATTAGATTAGAAGTTGTTAATGCTCTTGACCCTTTAATGAGATAATGTAACTTCCTTTTGACAGCAAGTTTTGGACTAGAAATCGGCCTGGAGATAAAATGAGAGATCGTTACAACTTGAACCTGCTGCCTGGGATGTCAGAGGATGGTGTGGAATATGGTGAGGCATTTTTCCTCAATAGGGAAGTAAGAGCATTGGGGTCAGGAACAGACCTAGGTCATTAGGTGACACTTCTGGGTAAGGTGAGGAAGCAGAATTATAGCATTGGGGACCACTTGGGCAAAAATACCTTTTTGTAAGGATGATTTTAGTGCCCTTATTATCAGTGATCATCATTACAACAATGGGTTTTCTTCTGTTTCCACAGCTCCAGGAGGTAAGACCTGCTCTGTCAACCACAGGAAGACGTTTTGGCTCTCCCTCTGGCAATATCTCCAGTTTACTTATCTTCCTGAAAACTTAATCTGTCTTCAGGGCTTCCCACAGTCCTGAACTGCAACAGGAAAAGCAAGAAGAATTCTACTAAAACCTTTAAACTTTACTCTTAAGGATTTATCCCAATAATTTTAGGCTGCCCAGCTCAATGGTGTACCTCAGCCACCTGTAGTTGGATCTGTTTCTTCAGATTTTTGATTATTTGTTTTGGTTTTTTGGTTTTTTGTGGTTTTTTTTGGGTTTTTTTTTTTTTTTTTTTTTTTGTTTGTTTGTTTGTTTTGTTTTGTTTTTGGAGGGGGGATATAAAAATGCAGCACTTTAATACAAGTTAAATTTTAAAATATATAGATTTGTTATAACAAAAATGGGATTGATTATGGGTTGTTATTTCTTTTTCTAAGCTTCTACCTTAAATGTAACCTTCCTGAAAGGACATAGTTTTTGACCTTTTGGGGTGTATTTATGAATCTGAACTTGCAGTTCTTTGAATATCCTGTAATTCATGTATGAAACTAAATTGTGACCTACCAGTTGTAAAATATCTACTTACTGTTGGAATATGATACTAATAGTAAAAGCATGTGAGAATCCAAAGGGATAAAATAGTAATGTAAAGAAATATTTTCCAAATATAAATATTTGTTGTTTTTCTCTCTAGATGATCTGGAGCCCAACAGCCTGGCAGTTATTCCTGGGATGGGAATACCTGAACAGTTGAAAATAGCTATGGAGCAGGAGCAGATGGGTAAGTAATAGTTATGGAGAAGCATTCTCCTGAGCAATCCAGATACTGTGTGACTTCTTTTTCATTCTTTTCATATTCTTTGGGAGCACAGATGCTCTTTTCTAAAGTTCTGTGTTGTGCATATTTGCTGTGTAAAAAAGGATGATCTGAAAACCTCTGTGAAAAAATAAAGGATCTTTGTGTAAGCCTGCATTGCTCTGACTGTTTGTTTCCCTGGTGCCAAAGGGAAAGATGAGTCCAATGATATTGAAATGACAATCCCAGGACTGGACTGGGGAATGGAGGAAGTAATGCAAAAGGACCAAAAGAAAGTGCCACAGAAAAAAGTTCCCTATGCAAAACCAATACCAGCACAGTTTCAGCAGGTAAGTACCTGATACAGAGTAAACAGAACAACTTGGTTTTTTCTCAGCTTCAAAAGGTTTGTGTCTTTTGAAATGTTTTGGATTTTACAACTCTCCTGTATCAACACCCCATGCAATTTACCACAGTAGCTAGTTGAATTGCTATTTAAACATAAAGTATTTTATTAACTACTTTCTATGTTGTATCTGTACCTGGGAACAATTTAGAAGACAAGAAAGTTTTATTCAGCATTGTTTTTACTTTCAAGTATCCATACTACAAAATGTTTCAGCATATTCTTTCTCATTGCAGCAATGTGTTGCACACATGTTGTTCTACAGAATTAATCTTGTGTTTCCTGATCTTTGTAGGCATGGATGCAAAATAAAGTTCCTTTGCCTCCCCCACCTGAGCCATTGAATGATAGAAAGGAGGATATTAAGTTGGAGGAGAAAAAGAAATCACAGGCAGAGATTGAGCAGGAAATGGCAGCACTTCAGTACACAAACCCACAACTCCTGGAGGTACGTGTGGAAACACAGGGATTAACAAGTTTGCTTTAGCTCTTTCTGTGACAGATTTGGACTTAAGCACTAAAGTGAGCAGATTCCTGCAGCAGTTTGACCTATTTGGCTGTTTTCACTTTTTACAAAAAGACATCTCATTGGACAGGATATTGCAGTTAATATGTGACAATGTGAATCCCTCAGGGAGGCCCCCACATCTCACTTTACCAGTGGGTCTCTTCAGTTGGTGATTTCTCTTCAGTTAGTGATTTCTGTTTGTTACAAGGGAAGCATTCTTAAATTCCTGTGAAATGGAAGGACTGCTTATGATTTTTAGTTGTAACATACTTCTGTGCTTAGTTGATTTCTGTCTCTCTTTTTTGGACAGCAACTGAAAATTGAGAGACTTGCACAAAAGCAAGCTGAGCAAGTGCAGCCCCCGCCCCCAGGAGGATCTCTCCATGGACCTCAGCCTTTCCCAGGGCAAGGCCCAATGTCACAGATGCCTCAAGGGTTTCAGCAGCCCCTTCCACCTCAGCAGATGCCAATGAATATGCCTCAGATGGGACCCCCCGGTCCACAAGGACAGTTCAGACCTCCGGGACCCCAAGGACAAATGGGACCTCAAGGTCCATTACACCAAGGAGCTGGAGGTCCACAAGGGTTCATGGGACCACAAGGACCTCCAGGCCCCCAAGGGCCTCCACAAGGAATGCCACGACCTCAGGATTTACATGGACATCAAGGAATGCAGAGACATCCGGGCCCTCATGGGCCGATGGGGCCCCCAGGTCCCCAGGGTAACGCTGGCCCTCAGGGACACTTGGGACCGCAGGGCCTGCCCGGGTCTCAGGCTCATTTAGGGCCACAGGGCCCACCTGGCCCACAGGGGCACCTGGGTCCTCAGGGTCCCCCTGGAGGTCAAGGAATGCAGGGGCCACCCGGCCCACGAGGAATGCAAGGACCTCTTCCCCACGGCATGCAAGGAGCTCCGGGATCTCAAGGCATGCAGGGCCCTATATCCCAGGGGCCTTTGATGGGACTTAATCCGAGAGGGATGCAGGGTCCACCAGGACCCAGAGATAACCAGGGACCTAATCCACAAGGGATGATGATGGGTCATCCGCAAGAAATGAGAGGTCCTCATATGCAAAGTGGTTTACTAGGACATGGTCCCCAGGAGATGCGGGGCCTTCAGGGACCCCCGCCTCAAGGTTCAATGCTGGGACCGCCACAAGAAATGCGTGGGCCACCTGGTCCCCAGGGCCAGCAGGGACCTCCACAAGGCTCTTTGGTGGGGCCTCAAGGAAACATGCAAGGACCTCAGGGACAGCCAAACCCTTCCAGGGGGCCGCACCCTTCCCAGGGCCCTCTGCCCTTCCAGCAGCAGAAAACGCCTCTGTTGGGTGATGGGCCTCGTCCCCCCTTCAATCAGGTACGTGGGGGTCTTTGGAACAAGGGGAGTTCTCAGAATGTGGGAATGGTAACTGTCTGTGCAAGAGAGGTGCACAGCAGGAGCTGAGAGAATGGACGTTGGGTATTCCTTGCTGAGACCTCAGGAAAATTGAAGTGATGATAAAAAGGGTTCTATAGCTGGGAAACAGCAGAAGGTGTCCCTGCCCATGGCAGGGGGATTGGAAATAGGTGATCTTTAAGGTCACTTTCAAACCAAAGTAATCATGATTCTATTACAGGTAACTGTGGAAAGGGGATTGTTGGGAACAGTAGTACAAAAACCAGTCTGCTGTGAAAATATGTAACCTTAAGAGAAACTCCTTTTTCTTTTCTTTTTTTTTTTTCTTCTTTTTTTTTTTTTTTATATTTAAAGACACTGAACTGTCTTAAGCAAGGTATTTCATGGGGAGCAGACAAGCATTAATAAAAGTCAAATGTTAAGAAACTAAACAGAAGAAAAGTCACATGTATGTATTAAAGCAAGATATTGCCAACTCTCAGTTGTCCAGAGTAGTTAATCCAAACTGTGGGATGGATTTACCATAGATGCTGACACACCTGGAACCAGCTTAGGTCTGATTGCACTTAACAGTTGACTCTTAAGTGCAGAGAGACACAGCACTTTGCATTTTCTGACCTACTACACATCACACAGAGCTCTCTGTGGTTATTGCCTCACATAAATTCCTAGCTGGATAGCACCAGTTCTTACTTTGTCTCAAGTGTCTTCAGTTCTAGGTGAATTTGGAAAGGGAAGTTTGGGAAAAAAAAAACTGTACTTAATTGAAAAAAGAAAATGTGTGGTGTTTTTTAACCAGAATTGTCTCTTTTAGACCTGCACTCAGTAATTTCAGTCAAGGCTTTAGACATGTAGAGTACTTAATGTGTAGTCCAGTACCAATCACAATGAGGAACTGAACATTCAAATGAGCTTTAGCTCAGGGACTCCTTTTCAGATTGAAGCAGAGTAGCCCACAAGTTGTGGGTTTATTTGAATATTTTTTCCTTACAAATGAATAATTCCCTCCAGAAGGCTGTTAATGCCCCACTGCTGCTGAGATTTCAAAAGTATCAAAGTTACACAAACCAGTGTTGGTTCCCCAACTATATAACTTAAACCAGCAGAGTTGTTCCTCATTGCTACCCCAGGGAAATTAATTTTCCTTTGAGAGTAATTGCCTTGTTTGTGGAGAGCTGTCCTTGTTTGCCCTTGCCACTGACACTTTGGAATTCTCTAGGGTGCTTTTGATGGGTGGCTGGTTATTTTCTTTGAATGCTGCTATCTTAAAGGTTTTTACAGATACTAAAAAAATGACACAGTGAGGTATTTTAACCCATTCTTCCTTCCTTGTGCACCTTTAGTATGGTAATGAATTTTAAAAATTAATGTATTTTAAAATTCATAATGGTTCTGCTCCATTTTGCTTCTTTGTAATATGAATACAACTGTAGTTCCTGTTTAAAAAGACCCCATATATCATTTTTTTTAACAATAGACTTGAGTTTGTTTTGTGTTCTGGATTTGGCTTTTTTCTTCCATAAACTTGTACAAATCACTTGTCTTCCTTTTCAGTAGCAGAAGTGTGTGAATATCTGCTTTATCAAGGGTTTGTGGCATTAACACAGAACAATTATAGATAATTGCAAGGGTTAATCTCCACATAAGATATCGCTGTTACCTGCCCTGGCTCTACACTGGATTTGCTGAAATGCATAAGGCCATTTTCAGCTTTTAGTAAAGTACCTCTTTCTAAACTCTGCATATTTTCCAGCTCGATCCCAGTTTGAGGCCTGGAATGAATTTTGAAACAAAAATCCCATGAAAATGCAGAGTTAGAGCTCTGTGTTCCCAGCTGGCAAAGTGTGGTTTGTTTGTAAGCAAGGTTTCTGCTAAGGAGAATTATTTACTGTGTGCTAAAAACTGCTGCTTTGGTTAAATGTTTCCATAAATGGAAGAAGTTCCATAAAATTTATTTTAAGTAAGCATCTGCTAAATAGATGGGAAGCCCTGGAACTCCAGCAAGGTTTTGCTCAGGAACAGCAGAATCACTGTGATAGCTGGCTCTTATCTAGTCAGAGGATGGATTTGTTCTGGACTCCAGTCAGTATTCCATCATTAGAAAAGTATTTTTGGGGATTTTGTTTTTTGTTTTTTGTTTTTTTTTTTAATGGACACTAAGCCAGATCTTTTATTTTGCTTATTTTTCCAACATTCTTACAAAATTACTTGATGCAAATACAAAGTTTGTAGTACATATTTGTGTGCTTTCTTGTGTTTATCACCTACATTGCAGTTGAATAGAAATTTTTAATTTAAAATGATATTTCAAGATAGGATGGGGTAAATGCACAAATAAACTTTCTGCTTCTCTGCAACCAGAAACAAAAAGGTAGTGTTTCTCAAAATTAATTTAGAGCATTAAAATTATTTGATTCCTGCAGAAGTTAAGCAGTGTAATTACGACCCAGGGGTGTGCTGGACTACGGGTCTTTAAGTATTTCCAGACTGCAGGCTGAAAGGCTTGTAACAAGTCAGTGTGAAGGCCAAGTCTAAATCTTTTATACTGGACATGTCTAGGAAGAAATTATATTTTTAGGGGTTTCTAGTAAGGGTTTGGGGGGGATTGGCTTTTTGGTCATGTCAGTGTAGGAAGGTTTTGTATTGCAGTCGTGCAGGTTCCAGGTCTCTGGTTCATATTTTTATTGTTGGATTTTATATCTGCAGTGTAAATTCTCTACATGTCACTTTTCAGTTCCAGTCCAGCACAAACCCCAAATGAGGACTTTTTGTCAGGCCTGTGCTGTTGAAAGGCAGAATCAGAGCATCATCTGAACAGTTTTCCAACCAGTGTCACCGCAGAAAGTCCTTTAGTTTTGGTACCTGTCAAAATTTTTCATGAGTCTGTGCCAGCAGCTGAACTTAAAGAGCATTAATTTATCCTTTAAAATTCACCAAAAAAAAGGAGAAAAAATACCAAAAGACACATACATACTTTATTTTTTCCTTTGGGATCACATAAAGCACACAAAACTCTGCCTACTCTACTGCCTCTGCTTTTTTTAATCCTAAAATGAAGAAAAATGAACTTTGCCATCATGTTTAAAATGAAACTCATGTTACCAACTTACAGATGTTTAGAGAAGAGGATTCATTATGGCCCTATTGTTGTCCCCTCATCCCAACATTCTTGGTACTTATTTTTGTATATATAGTTTCTCTTTTCTGTTCATTTCCAAATGAACAAAGAAGTCTTTGGTCTGTGAAGCTCTTTAACTGCCTGTAAATCAGGCAGTACATGATAATTTTCAAACAAATCTGCACATTTCCCTTAGGAAAATTCCTCTGTTCCTCCAGAGGAACAGAATATTTGTATCAAATACTGAATAAATTCAATACATTCTTACAGAATATTCATACTCAGGAAGAATATGAGCTTTATCTTCTTTGGCTGTGACAGATAAAATGTGAATACCTGCAGAGCTGTCTCCTATGAAATGGTGTTTCTCAGTGACTGAAGCATTACTGATGTGATTGTCTGAAAACTGAGGCTGAAACCATTGGAACATGAGCTGTTTCTGTTGTACAGCCTGTGCAGATGTGGACCTTATGGAAAGAAAATTGTTTTGCGCTCCTACAAAAATTTTTAATTACTCACACATGGCAATTCACGTGGCTTTTGTTCTTCCATGCTCACAGGACGGGCAGAACCCGGGTCCTCCTCCACTTATACCAGGCCTGGGGCAGCAAGGAGGACAAGGTCGTCTGGGCCCTCACAACCAAGGACCTGGTCTTAATAAAGGTAATTAACATATTGTCTGTTCTCCTGGGAGTCAGTCTCCTCCGAGAGGGGCTGTCCCAGTGCACTGGCTGGAGCACAGTGCAAGGCCTTGGCTGGGAGAAAAGCTTCCATAGATGTGTGCTGGGATATACAGGAAAAATTTTCTCGGAAATACTGTTTCATGTGAAATGTATCCTATATACTTTCTAGAACTATGAACTAGAGCATCCTGAAGTGATTGAGAAACGGTTACAGAAACCTGCTGTGATTTTTGTTGTCCCTCAAGGCGATGCCCGTGGGCCACCCAACCATCACCTGGGCCCTCTGTCGGACCGGCGGCACGAGCAGAACAGCGGCGGCCCCGAGCACGGGCCCGAGAGGGGCCTGTTCCGAGGGGGACAGGACTGGAGTGACGGCAGGGACAGCAGGGGCATGCCCGACAGACGGGGACCCCACCCCGACTTCCACGATGACTTCGATCGGCCCGACGACTTCCGGGATGATTTCCACCCAGACAAGAGATTTGGCCATCGACTGCGGGAGTTCGAGGGGAGAGGAGGCCCACCATTGCAAGATGAGAAATGGAGACGAGGTGGACCTGGGCCTCCCTTTCCTCCTGATCACAGGGAATTTGAAGGAGGTGGTTCCAACCGGGGGCCTCCTGGTGCTTGGGAAGGACGGAGACCTTCAGATGACAGATACCCACGGGATCCCGAGGACGCGCGTTTCCGAGGAAGGCGAGACGAGAGGTAAGAATAAATCCGTTTCTCTTTCTTGGGTTAAAGGGTAAATGGAGGGAACTCTTTTATTCCTGGTTTCCTTTTCATTAAGGAGTCTATCTGTTTCAGATTTATAAACTGGAAACCAATAAGGAAATGAAAACTCTAATATACCTGAGTGTAGAGTCCATAAAAATCATTCAGTAATAGAAGAAAACTTGAAAAATGGTCATTGTACACAGCAGCTTCCGTGTCTTTAAACAGTAAGTAAAGAGAAGGGGGAAAGTTTGTAGAGAAGATCCAGTGACACAGGATGAAGATCTGAGACCGTTTTGATGAAAATTGAGAGGAGACTTAAAGGTTAAAGTGACAAACTTTTGAACCCTAGAAGTGGATATTGAGATTCTGTCTCCAGTCACAAACTACAGCATGACTGTAGAGACTGTAGGATGAGATGCAATGCCCTTGTAAGGAGCAGGAACAGTGATGTGACTGCCAGACAGAAGGGACAGACTTACAGCATCTGTTGGACTGTCAAGACTATTTTTTCATGCGTTTGCTTGTAGAAATTTTATTTCTCTTTTTGACTTATTTCTTAATGCCAAGCAAAGAACTCAAAAATAATCTGATTTACAGCAATGTCCTTGTCATTGCTCACAATCTCCGAATAAATCGCAAAGGGATAAATTTGCTTTTAGTTACCAATGTAAATATGGAGGAATTAATGCTGTCTCTGAAATGAATTATCAGCAAAATTGCTCCAGATTTATGTTAGTTTAATTAAATGAAATTTGGCCTCCATGGTCTCAGCCTCTCACTGACCTGACCACCAAGTCTCTGTGTATAAGAACATGTGCTTGTTACCAATATGCTGTGGTCTCCACATAATGTGAATTTTGTGTGTTTTAGTTGCCTTTTTAATCATTTTCTTACATTCCTTTTACTTTGCATCTATACAGCTCTTCTTTTAGCTATTTTCTACCTAGCTCTGTAAGATGTAACTTCCTTTTGTGTGAAGAGTATGAAAAGAAATGAACAGTAACTTAAAGAAGGTAACAATTAAAGCCATTTTTAAAAAGTAAAGCCAGAGAAAATCCAGTTGGATGGTCGAGTGGTCCAATGGTCTGCATCACAGAACTCTAAAAGACACAGCAGACAAGACTTTCAGAAGCTCAGTAGAGATTTTTCAGATCTTACATTGAAAATGCTTAGGGACTGGCAAATATTTTATTATGGTCCTGATTTTTAAAAAGTTTCAGGAAGGGAAACAAGAACCTTGTGACCTGTAAATCTGACTTTTGAACTAAGAGTATTCTATTTATCAGAGTACAAGTGTTCGCCCAGAGAGTTTGAAATGAAATGGCACAGGGCTCTAAAAGGCTCACTGTGCTTGTACATTTGATGATTTTCTTGGAATGAAGGTGAACTAGGTGCCATTTACTGCAGATGCTGTGGTGGACTTAATCCCAACCACTCCTTTAGCTGACTTGGTTTGAAATTGAGATTGTAACTGGTTTGATCAAGCATGAGAGGCAAATGTGTGTATGTGTGTTTCTCTCTAATTTCCCATCCTTTTCATCCCTGTCCTGTTCTTACTCTATATCAACATGATGCTTCTACTGCAGAGACCTGCCTCTTCCTGCCTGCTAAATCTGCACAGTGTGTAGTTGTGTACAGTAAGGTCCTAGGCCTCGGGGAAGAAGATGTGAGAGCAGTCAAACAGGAACTGAACCCGATGCAAGGCAGGGTTTTATGTGTGACTGATATGAAAAGGCAAATAAGGATATCCATAACACAATATTAGGAGCTGTGGCTGTGTCAGGCACAGGTATCGTAGATTTCAAAACTCAGCTGTGTCCGTAAGTTGCCTGAAATAGGAAAGGCCCTGTTCCTGCAGCCCTGGGGCCTCGTGTTGAAAATCTTGGTAATTTCCAAGCTAAGTCGAATCACACCATATCAGTATTAAAGCAGGAGTCCCTCTAAGAAACCTCTAGAGGACTGTGCTGTTTCAAGGCTAAACAATATTGCTCTGTGATTATTTGAACCATTTGTACCTGAAACTGTTGAGTTTGTTTTCCCAAACCATCCAGGTTAATGTAAATGGTTCATGGTCCATACAAAGCACTCCTCCATCCACTGTTGTACCTGTACAGGCACAGCAGCCTCCTCTCTGTATTGTGTTTGTTTTCTGGGAGGTGGAGACAGACCTATTGTTTTTTATTAAAAACAATGTAAAAGTTTAAAAATATTGTATTGTGTTATGACTACTGTTAAAATATTTAAATTTGTAATTAAAAGGTTAATGTTGTTAAAATTCTAAATAAAAGTATCTAAAGTTTTGCTTGTAATAGGATGCACTGTGTCTTTAATGAGCTGGGGAAGGGGATGCTGCACACAGCCAACACCATGGGAATACTGTGATGCTTCCAGTTCAGCCAGAGTGGAACTGGGAACACTGGGGAGGTGGGAGGCATCTGGACTGGGCAAGGAGAGCTCCACACCGTGTGCTGTCACTGAGGGTGGGCAGAGTAGCGTGGGTGGCACGGTGGGGACAGCAGTGTGCCTGCGCCACCTCAGCAGGGCTGTGACAGACAGGCATCCTCACAGGGCAGGGCTGAGCTGTGCAAACCCTCCAGGTGTTTGAACTGCTTGTGCCAGGAACAGAACTGCTAGTTACTTACACAGCCAGCTGCAGGCTCACCTGGCATGGCACTGACAGCTCATGGAGAGCCATTCTCCCCTCTGAAGAGCTGTCCAAGCCCCCAGTGCAGCGCTGGAGGAGCTGTACTCAGCTAAGATGCAGTGCAGAACCCAATTGTAGCAAATTCCTGAAGATGCCCTTGGTACTTACTAGACAGCAGTTATCAATTTCAGGGCCATAATTACATTTTGCAAGACAAAATTCATTACTGCAGTTGGTTAAACTGCTCTTCAGGTTGCAGAATGCCACTGTGCACTGTTCAGCCATCACTATGCCTACAGATACAAGGGCAGTCTAGATGCATTTGCTAAAATTGTAAACTTTGTAGAACGGAATGAAAAGGAGCATTGTCTGGCAAAAGAATCATAGAACTAATAGGAATGAGATTCTGTAATGTTTTGTTATAGCCACAACTCTCATTGCTTCTATGTTTTCAGTTTGTTTTATGATGGAAATGGAAAGGAAAAAAGGGAAGGGGAATGTAAGACCATCAGAGTTAAGGGGAACTCACTTATACCTTGCCTTACCTCACCTTGTATCTATCATCACTCATCAATTGTTCTTCCCACCTTTTCATTAAATGAATGCAGTGTGTTTAATAATATTTTTCTTGTATGAAAAGCCAATATAATCAGTGGAAGGAAATGTGAGAGGAAGATTACAAAGCTTACTATCAAAGTGCTCAAAGGCAGAAATGGGCACTTTCCCACCTACAAATCCTGTTCTAGTAACTGTATGTGCTGTAGCATTAGATGAAACAGTTTAGAAATGAGTTGATAATTAAACTGAAGCTGACTCAATTATGCCTAAAAACCACGTTTGTATAATGTTCTTTGTTGTAGCTTCCGAAGAGGAGGCCCCTCGAGACACGAGGGCCGGGGACCCAGGGGCAGAGATGGCTTTCCTGGCCCTGAAGATTTTGGGCCAGATGATGCTTTTGACTCTCCAGATGAAAACTCCAGAGGAAGGGACCATGGTGCTCGGGGGCGAGGTCGAGGTGCTCTGAGAGGTAAGGGGAATGCTCTTCCACACAGAAGTGCAAGGATGAGGAAGGAAAGGCATTTCTTGGAGAGATGACATCATTTGCATGAATGCAATGTCTCTTCTCACTCCTGTCCCCTGCTTCTCTTACTGCTCAGGAGCTCGGAAGGGTTTGCTTCCTACTCCAGATGAATTCCCACGCTTTGAAGGAGGGAGGAAACCAGAATCCTGGGATGGAAACAGAGAACCAGGTAAAAAATTTGGTGAGGCTTGTAGACTTCTACAATATAATAACTTTTAAAAAAAAAATTAAAAATCATGCCTTTTTCCTGTACCTCACATGTTCGCTACCTGTATTTTACCATGAGAAAAGTCCAATGCAGTTCTTTGGTCTTTTAAATTTAGGAAAAAAGAACTATACAGAATTTAACTATACAGAATTTAGGGGAAAAAACTATACAGCTGTCTTATTGAATAAAAGTGATTGTAGCCTCAAAGCCTTGATTTTCAGTTGTGTTCTTGTATAGTCCAGAAGTGCCAGGCAGTTTTCTCACCTCTGGATGACTAAATCACATGTCATGGGTTTTTTTTTTAATAGGTTTATCAATGCCAACAGTAATCTTTTTCTGTGTTGGTATCTTTCCAGCTGCAATGTCTGACAGCTTATATTTGCAGTTGTCTTACTAAAGGCAACCCCATATGGGACAAGACAGAGCTGTAAAATGCCAAGGAAAACAAAGCAAAAATGAATGAAGGTGTGATTGTCTTTAAAATACTGGAAAGAACACTTTACATCTTTCCCATCTGCCACACTTTTCTTTCCCATCATCTTTAGAATCTGTTTGACCTTTAGCTTTTTTACTAAAAAACGAGACAGACAAGCTTTATATAATTTTAACTTCAAACTGTGTGCAAACAGTGTGGGCAGTTTGTAAATTTATGTGGCTGCCTTCAAAAATGAGGAATAATGATCCAATAAACATTACTTATCCTTTGTTTTCGTGCACAGGTCCTCGTCCAGATCACCCTCCTCATGATGGGCACTCTCCAGCCAACAGAGAACGTTCCTCTTCACTCCAGGGCATGGACATGGCCTCACTGCCACCACGGAAACGCCCCTGGCACGATGGACCAGGAACCTCTGACCACAGAGACATGGATGCTCCAGGTGGACCTCCAGAGGAGAGGGGCAAAGGTAAAAAACCCCTTTGATTGGAACCGTTAAGTAACACTGGCATGTATTTTCAGTATTAAGTGTGTCCAGAACTTCTCTGTTCAGAGGGGATGAAGCTGAGGTGGTAAATATCTGATTTTACCAGCCGGGAAGTTAAAGACCAGTCTTACAGGAACATTACAGAGGGATTTTCAAAACATCAAATCCAGATCTTGTCTCCAGCATGCAGAATCCCCTTTTTTATTGCCCTGTTCAAAAGTAGTTGGTTTTTGGTTCTCTGTTACTCAGCTGCAAAACTCATTAAGAGCATTTTCCCCTCATTTTCAGAATAGTTGTTTATTAATATTAATAAATATTAATATTAGTATTAATATTTATTATATTAATAAACAACTATTCTTTAACTCAAATATAAGAGCATTATATTTGAGCTCTTTAACTCAAATATAAGAACATTGAGCGTGGAGTGATATATCCCTGAAGTGCTCTCTACACCTCTGAAGATCTGACTTACTAAAACATTATTTTTATTTTTAATGGCTTTCTAGTTACATTTTGTGTACTTCTCTAATTGCTTTAAGAATCATATAAACTTTTGGTATACACAACATCCATGGACAGATCTCTAAAACTTCATTGCAGTAGACTATGCTTTTAAAAAAAAGTAGGGATGTTTTCCCCTTGATCTGTGCTTATCATTCACTAATTTTATTTGATGTCTTGTGCTGTAATTAAGTTGAATGTTGGTCCCTGTTATTACTGAATGCCACCTCTGCACTGAACTCCACCACTTCCAGCCTGAACGAGCTCTTCTCCAAGTCAGAGCTCTGATTTCTTTATTCTTTCTAGAAATTGTTCTGTCTCTTCCACTAGCCTTGTTACTTTCTATGTGCTATTCTGAGTTTTAAATTATCCTTTTCTAAATTAAATGAGGTAAGTAGGAATTGCACACACTATTTAAGATGTGGTGCAGCCATGGGTTTCTACAGTTCTCTTGTATTTCTTCCACTTTCTCCATTCTTTCCTAATAGTCCCTGGTGTTGTAGTTCCCTCTAAGTGGTCCCATGCTACTGTAAACCACAGAACACATTCTTTTGGAGTCAGTGCTGTTAGCATCACACCAGTTCTTGATCCTGTTTCTTACAGATCTCAGGATTTCTGTTCTCTTGTGTAAATACTGTCTTTCTTTAATGTCCTTACATTGACTACTCACTGTCAGGTAGTGATCAGTGACAAATGTCCTCATCTGCTTCCTGATGCTGAGCTGGCAGCCTGCAGCTGAATTTGTTGCTCTTAGACTGCACAGCTTTGTCTCTGATGCCACTGAACGCTGAATCCCAGCCCACTTCTCTCACCACTGTCCCAAAGCTCATTCAGTTTTAACTGCTTGTCACTCCTCCTCTGCATGGACTCTAGTCCCAGGTTTTATCATTCCTTCACAGATGTTTTGAATGAAACTCTGTTGAGAAACTTCTCTACCAGTATTTTTCCTTCCATATCCACATGCTGTAGTTCTCAATTTAGCCAGCATCTATCAAGTCTATAAGGATTCCTTTTCCAGCTTCAGTAATGATTGTGATAACTCTATCAGATTCTAACTCAAAACAATTGTTGTCCAGACACAAGTGTGGTAATTAACTCATAACATGTTAAAGGAAGTTTAGAATGATGGCAGAAAGCCTGACAAACAAACCATGAACAATACTTCTTCATATGTCACCTTCAGTTGTATTGGTAAAATTCTTTGAAGATTAAAACTTCATTAATATTTCTGTGAAACAGTTTGGTAACTGTTTGACATGGAACAATCACTCTTGCTAAAGTGCAGCAAAAATACCTGAATTTAGCTGTAGTATGTGTCCTAAAAACAAGGTTACCACTGATTTTGTTTTTTCACAATACTGCTTCTTATTTTAGGCTAATAAATTGGGTTGGGGTTTTTTGTTGTTCATATCAAACATATCAAAACCAAAAAGGTATGTGAGACTTAGAAAATTCTATTCCTGGAAGTTAGAGCTTGAGTACTTCTTGTTCCAGGTTAGTAGTGAAATAAAGCATTTTCCCATTATTTTTAGCAAAAAATGGAACAAAACAGTAATGTTACTCATGATGTTCACCATCAACCTTGACTGTCTCAATTTGTTAACACTGCTGTGTCTCCGTTTTGGATTTTAAAAAAGTATTTTGCAATCAAAACAGAGAACAAGAACTGGCAGTTTGGAGGAAAAGCTATCACTATTCTGAATTCATTTCAGTAACTGCTGACAGTATCAAATATAAGCTCCTTTAATTCCCAAGGAATTGCTTGATTGTTGTCCATTTTCGGAACTGTAATGGAGACATTAAATCTGCATAAGAAAATTGTACTGAGGGAGGAGGCATAAAATTGCAGGTCTCAGCTAGAGCTGGTTTGTGAATGATGACACCACAATAGAACCAGCTCAGTATCTGGCACGTCTGAGAAGAGACTCAGCTGAAACTTACACCAGTGACTGGTTGTGCTTCCTTTGCAGGACGAGGAAATTCAGGACCTTCACAGAGAGCGCCGAAATCTGGGAGGTCCAGTTCTCTAGATGGAGACCACCACGATGGATTCCACAGGGATGAAGCCTTTGGTGGAGGCCCTGGGGCAGTCAGTAACCCTTCTCGAGGAGGAAGGAGCAGCAGCAATTGGGGAAGAGGAAACAACATGAACTCTGGCCAGTCCCGGAGAGGAGGATCTCGGGGTGGACGAGGCCGATAGAAGAGGCTTTGACTGGGTCATGCCCAGTCCTTGTGGGACAATATTTAAATAGACTGCTACTCTGGACTCACCTGCAATGCCACGAACCTGGACTCTTAACTGGGGTAACTGAATGTGCATTAGTTCCTAACAGGGGTCTTTCTTTTCCTGAATCAGTCATTCGCCTCTAGCTGCAATATTGTAGCTACCTTTGTTTTGTTCTTTCCACTCCTATTCCCCTCACTTTCTTGTTTTGTCAAGAGCTGGAATTTCTTTTAAGTGTTGTGGAACATGGAGCATCTCCACAGATTTCAGTTCACCTCCAGACAGAAACTTGTTTCTATATGTACAGTTTGTCAAAGAGTTACGTTGGTTTTGTATGAATACAGAATGTAATTTGAGCAAAAATTAACAAAAAAAAAAATCAATAGTGTGTGATTCTTTACTCACCTATTACTACAGAGGGTTGTATTTAGGCAAACTTGTGTTTCAGATGCAGCAACAGTACTACCTCCTGAAATCTCAGCCATTTAAAATACTGAGAGCCGATTCCTAGGGTTTTGGTTTATCATGTATAGAGAAGTTTCATTTTCACCTTTAGCCACAGCTGTGTACAGTGGTGCTGAGGTTAAAATTCCATAATGCAGGCAACCACCACTGCTTGCTAGTCTGCCATCCTGAAACAGAAAAGAGTGAAATAATGTTTAGAACAAGTTGTCAAAGACATAGTGTGAGTTACATAACCTGGATCCTAAAACAGACATCACAGCAAAGATTGGCATTCTACACTTCACCTAGGCAAGCCACGGATTTTTGTTCAAAACAGCATCTGTTGATAGAAACTGAGAAAGAAAGTTCAGCAGCTTTATTGATATGTTTTACAGCAGCTGTGTGACACATTGTTTAAAGCTATGGGTGTTCAGCAGAGTCTGGTGCATTCATTAATTGCTGAAGTGCAATTCATCACTTCCATAATAAGTTTTTTTAAGTGTCTTTTTCTTTAGGATATTGTTGTCTGATTTTACTAAAGGAGGGAAATGAGGAGGAGGGGTTTTTCCCATTTCCCACATTTCATAATAAAGCTACTTACCAACCATGAGTTTGTTTTTCCCACAAATCATTCCTGTTAATCATCTCCAGCCACCATGCTACCAGAAGGCTCCTTTAACACCTAAAGGCTCAGTGAAAATGTTATCACGTAAGTACTTTTCTGCAGGTACCCCCTCAGGAAGGTCCTATATTGAAAGTATAATAAAAAATCACTACCCTTTCTCTCCTGGTTCGGGCTTCCCTCTCTCCTGCCTTGAATTTCAGTCTATAATCAGGATGAGACTTATTTCTAGAGGCTCCTGCAACCCAGTAACACATGGCAGCTGCTGCATCTTCTCATAGGCAGGTTTACCGAAGACTGGCTCAAGTCCTGTGTCCCATCTTACTTAAAGACATCAAAGCACAGATGCTTAACTGCTGTTCTCTTGGTTCAGTCAGTCACAAGTACCTTTTTCTACTTGGTTTTTAATTTGTGGTGCATCAAATCACATTTGAAAATTGTAATTGATCGTCAGCCTATAAAATCCTTCTCATGGGTGTCAGGAGAGGGAGAATGGTCTTAAAGGAATTATCTAGAAACAGCTGAGATGTATCTGATATGTCTGAGTTTGTCCCTTGAGAAAAAATGCTTCTTAGCTCTATCTGAAGGACTTTGGGCACTTTGGGTGTATGTCTGGGAGCTGGGATTTGTCCTGATCTTTTCATGAGAAATGCTAATGATTTCATCATTGGCAAAGAGGAAAGCTTGCTCTCTTTTTATTTAGCAAGCCTGATATATGTTTAAGGGGCTAAAAGAGGTCTAATACTATATGAATTACAGGATGAGCTTTAGGCTTTAATTAAACCACAGTCCTCTACCAAAACAAGTTAAAGTGTATCTAACAAGAGAAAACCCAGCATTATCTAGACAACTTTTATTTCCTCTGATGATTGGTTAATTCCTTAAACAATTATGGTACTTAATGTTAAGTAATACTCTTCAAGGGGCAGCTTTTTCAATGGAGTTTTGAGGTATTTCACAATCATATGCTCAAAAAAGTAAAAAGAAAATTTGATAATTAGATATAGTTTCTACGAAATCTTGGAAGGTAACAGCATAGCAGAGACAGAAGTAGCTTCCCAGTCTGTGATACTGTGATCCACTATTACTGGGAAATGGGCACAGTTATTTACTGGGAATATATTTCTGTGTTCCTCAGGTCATCTTATTTTACCAGTGCTGCACACAGACTCTTATGCTCTATCTGTTACTTCAGAGGTTGTCTCAGGATTTAATTTTACACTGCTTTTAGGAATAAAATTAATTTTACATACTGTAACTTTGAAACTGTAAAAACAAGAGAGCTAATTTAATGCTATTCTGATAACTCTGATCTACATTCTTAATGGAAAAAAGTGACCAATAGGGAAATGTCTATACTGACAACTGGGCACAAATAGTTTTATTAAAGCAATCTATGTACACTTAAGCACCCTCTTTAACAATTTCAGTTTAATTCAGAAAAGTATTTGGTAAATATATTAAAACTAAATAGTGATAGCAGGTAAGTATTGCAGGCTTTATTTTCTCCATGAGGCACAAATGCTCAGTGAGATACTCACGGGGGCTCTGTGCAGGTGAGGCCCCATGGTCCCATTTCCTTGCAGCTGTCCAGCACCCGACCCAAACTGGAGCACCCAGCGCTGTCAGCCTGAATTCAGCACCTCCTAAGGCAGCTCAGTTTCTGCACTGAATCAGAGCTCCAGTTACTGGCAAATCTATTTCTGAAGGTCAGGCTGGGAGAAGTAAGCAACTCCTGCCCAAGTTCAGAGAGCAATATCTATACACAAAAGTAAAGTTCTAAGAGCTGAAGCTCTCATTTTAAAGCCCAGTTTGGTCCCTTACAGCAGTACCTGCAAACGCCAATGCTCTTAACCAACATCAGCACTTTGCATCCTCTCATGATCATGCAGAACACCCCCACCCTTTAAAATTATGGGCAGTGTTTGTGACCCACAGCCCCAGGAAAGTTTGTTTCACTTACTGGATGGTTATTTTAAAGCTGCTTTTTAGAGAGAAATGCAGTTCAGTGGCGAGAGTCTTCGTATTCACCACTGGTCTGAGGTGACAGCAAAAACAGTATGTGTTCATAGTGTAGGGGTCAGCACAAAACCAGTTAATTTTTCAACGTTCTCCCCTAGCCTCGATCGCATTTTGCTAAATCATCTTCGTGTTTCAGCATCCGTCAGCCTTGCGCACCTCAGCTGCTCCTCAGTAGCGGGCGAATCCACAGGGGCAGCGCTTCGGCTCCGATCCGGCGCTCCGCAGCAGCCGCTGCAGCAGCCGCATGGTCCCAGGCCGGAGGCACGAGCGGGATGCTGCAGCTCCCCACCCAGAGGTGGAGCGATGCCGAGCCCTGGTGAGCGAGTAACGAGCCCGGGCGGCTCGGCAGGCTGACACCGCACACAGCGCCGCAGCTCCGAGTCCCCGGGGCTGCCAGCCCTGCTGCTGCTCCTCGGGCGCTGCCGAGGAAAACGTGCCAGGAACGCGGAGGAGGCGAAGAGAAGCGGCGTCCCCCGTCTCGGAGTCGGCTGAATACATCGCGAGGCTCCCGGTACGTGTGCGAGGGACTCCCGCGGGGCCGCTCCGGGCTCACAGCGGCAGCGCCTTGCCCCGGCCGCACAGCGCGGCGCGGAGCAGCGCGGCCAGGCGGCGCAGGCCGGCGGCACCGCCGGGCAGCGCGGCCAGCAGCGCGGCGGCGGCGATGCCGAGCTGCGCGGCGGCTCCCAGCGCAGTCAGCGCGGTGCTGCGCAGCCCCAGCGCGGCGTACAGCGTCCCGAGGAGCGCCCCGAGGTACAGCAGCGCCCCGCGGCCGGGCTCCCGCAGCAGCCGGGCGGGCCCGCGCAGCAGCGCGGCGGCGCCCAGCGCGCACAGCGAGCCCAGCGACCAGAGCAGCGCGAACTTGCGGGCGCGCAGCAGCAGCAGCGGCGCGCACAGCCCGGCCAGCCCGAAGCACAGCGCGGCCAGGAGCGCGCACAGCCCGCTGCCCGCCAGCCGCTGCCAGCGCGACAGCCCCCGCAGCCACGGGTCCTCCTCTCCCGCCCAAGGCCACACCGTGGCGCCGGGGGGAGCGCCCGCCGGGAACGGGTTCAGCGCCCCCAGCCAGGCCCGCAGCCCGCCGCCGTCCCCCGCCTCCTCCTGCGAGCCGCCGGCGGCCGGCGGTGCGGGGACCGCGCTGGGGCCGGTGGCGGCAGCAGCCTTGGACTGGGCGAGGTACTCGTGGAGCTGCCGGCCCAGGTCTGCCATGGCGGGGACGGCACCGGGCGCTACCAGGCTCCCTCCGCCCGGCCCGGCGCCGCCATGTTCCGCGGCAGGGGCACATCCGGGGCACGGCAGAACGCGCGGCCGCGGCCCGGGGAGCGCTGCGCATGCGCCGGGGGCGGGAGGCGCGGGGCGCGTGCGCGGGGCCCGTGAGGGCCGTGAGGGGAGTGAGGGGACAGGGGGACATGGGGGCTGCGGAGCCTGCCGGGGCTGGCTGTGAGTGCTGTGGGGCCTGGGAGGGCTGCGGGGTCCCTGAGGGCTGTGTCGGTTGTGAAGAGCTCTAAGCCTGGGATTAGCCTGTCAGTGATTGACAGGCAGAACTAAAAGTGATGACAGGGGGGATCAGCCCAGCAGATGGATTGCCAGGACGTGCTAAACGTAATTGAGATCAGGGTCATCCACTCGGAGTGACTGATAGGCAGGGCCAAGGGTGGTGAGGGCAGGCTCAGCCTCCCAGAGCGATTCCAGGCTGGGCGTGGGAATGCCTCTCACTGCCCACAGACACCGGAGCAGTCCCTTGTAGCCAGGCCTCCATGGCTGAAATTTGGATTCTGCCTCCCAAATCTGAACATCCAAGGATCACTCCCAGACAAAAGCTGCCAGACTGACAGATCTCACTATCCCTGGCTTCCTGGGGATGGCCTCTCAGCTGCGCCACAGACACTGGGGCAGCAGGATTTCCTTCCTGTAGAAAAGGGGCATCCTTCACAGCCAGGCACCCAGGGCTGAAAGTGGGCCTCCACCTATGCAGCAGCACATTTGCCCCACACAAGAGCCTATCTGTTACTTGTTAACTGGTCAGATAACTCACACAGGACAAGCTGTCTTGTATTGAGTTATTTTGGTGCTGTGGGATTAAGACTGGTGTGGCATCTGGAATATAAAGCTGAATTTCTGACTGACAGACACCTCACTTTATAAAAGCTACACCAAAGTTTGACAAAGCAGAAATTTTCTATACTTGGAAATGTGTAGTTTTTCCTATGAGCAGGGCTGCCTGCTTTGCAGTTACTCCCCTGAAGCTTAAGTGAAAGGAATCTGTGTATATTATCATCTTTTAGATGGTCAGTTACATCTGACTCCTAACCAGTACTGTTTCTTTTGTTAGCTTTAATATAGGTACCTTGATATCCCGCACTGTTTTGTGTTATGCTGTAATCTACTTGTAGTACTTTTTAGTACCAAGAATTGCTCCCAGACAGAAGTTGTCAGGACATATGGATTCCACTGGCCTTGACTTCCCCTGGGCTGTCTCTCATCTGTACCTGAAACACTGGAGCTTTGAGTCTTCCTTCCTATGGAGAAGAAAATTCCTTTTTTTTTTGTCCCCAGGAGCCCATGTGCAAAATTTTGATTGCACCTCTAAAATTCAGTATATGCAAGGATTACTCCCACATTAAAGCTGCCAGCACAGACAAGTCTGGCTGGCATTGGCCTCCCCTTGGCCACCTTTCAAGTGCACCTGAAACACTGGGCTATGTGCTTTCCTTGCCATGGAAATGCACTGTCATTCTCATCTGGGAGTCCATGGCAGAAATTCTGAATGCCCCTGTACATCCAAGGATTTCTCCCAGCCGAAAGCTGCTGGGTCAGATGTGTGCCTGGACTTTTCCTCCCCTGGGTCACCCCTGACCTGCACCTAAAGAACTGGGCCTATGTGCTTTCCTTCCTGTGGAAATTAACTGTAATTCTCATCCAGGAGCCCATGCTGGAAATTTGATTTGCACCTCCAGAAGTGCAATGTGCCGGTGTGCTTCCCTGCAGTCTGCACCACAGTGAATTTACATTTCAGACTGCAAGTGTGTGATGCTACATAAGGCTGAGAATTAACCTGCAGAGCACCATGGTTGTCTGCAAACTTAAAAGCTCCAAGAAGAGAGTGACTGCACAATTGACTTCCAAATTCTGGTTATCTGCTGTAAGGGAGAAGGTCAGTGAACCCTATCTGTGCTGGCACAGATTCCTATTTGAGATTTATGTTGAAACAATTCCTTTTAGCTTTAGACTCCAAGATTCAACGAATACTGTGGTAGAAAGCTGAGAAGAAAACTACAATATTGCACCAATGTGTTTGGTGTGGTTCACATGAGGCAGGGGGAAGGTGCAGACCAGCAAGGGTTGAGCACGCTGTTACTGTCTCAACATTTAACTTACATCCTGTGAAAAGCAACCACACTCTGGAGTCATGAATTTTCCTGCTTAGCTGCATGTACCATCACATTCTTTCACTCTCCACAACCCAGCTTCAAAACTTAACATGTCCAGCAATGGTTCTCCTCCTGTAGGTCCTAAAACAAAAAGCACTGGCCTTCCCTTTCCCCTTGCAGAGTCCAGTTACAAAACTAAAAACGTTCAGCACTTGGTCCCCTGGAAAAGGTTCTAGAGGAGAAAGAATCCGTGCTCTTCGCTTTTCTTTTGCAGCCTATAAACTGCCCAGCCAACGGTGAGACGATTCGTCTTCCTTCCCAGCTACATGCAGGATGATATTCTTTCAGTCTCGAAGATTCAGGATCCCCAACGAAACCCCTACACCAACCGTTCCCACACTTAACAGTGCCGGGAGAGAAAGGGCGTGACTATTCCCTGGGCACTGTCAGCGCTCACAACGCACACCGCACGATGGCGGTATGTACTTGCAAAAGAAGGAAATTCATCTTTTCTACCTGTAAACCACCCAAAATGCAGATCCAAGTTCAAAACGTCACTGCTCTCAAATAATCTGTGTCAGGACAGAAAGATTTCACCGACCTTCCCCTTCCAAGAACAAACTCCTGTTTGCACCACACTCAAAACCGACTCCTCTGTGCAAATAAATTTTTTCTGCCTCATGGAGTCCAGCTACAAACTTGAAAACCACGGGCAAAAGTGTAGCTGACAGAAGTGCCAGCTGAGAAAGCTGTTGCTGGCCAGAACGGGCAGTGCAGCCACACACCCTGCTGTCAGCACCTTCCTCCTCAGCTCTGTGTGCCATCGGCACCCTTCAGCCTCTCAGGCACATGCAGATGCACTTGGCTGAGAAAATAAAATGGATTTGGATCTGCTAAAACACCTGGGTATGAATATTAAATATACACATGTATGAAATCGTGGTACATATGTGTAAGCTGGTGTGTGAAGAGGCAAAGGAGCAGCTTGGTCACCTGCTGCAATGATTGATAACCTCAGATGTTGTGGTTTCTCTGAGTTTTCTATTCACTTTGGGGGCTGTGGACTGCTGCTCCTCTCAGGATGCTGGGACCAGTTTCGTGTCCTAGCTTTGCTGAAGGTTTAGCTGTCTCTGTTGGACATTTAGTATGTATTTTTGAAAACATTTGGGCTTTTATGTAATGATGTGTGATATATTTGTCACTGAGAAGGTGGGGCTGGGGGAAGAAACGCTCAAGTCAGCAAAAGAAGAAATGGAGATGAAGTGAGTAGAAACCCCTTGAATTTGGAAATCAGAAGAAATAAAGGTAAGAACGGCCCTCCAAAGAGCTTCAAGCAGGTATGTGGGGAGGGTGAGCAGAACCAGAACTGCTGATTAAAGACCTTTCAGTTGTTTGTTCCCATAATTTACCCATAGTAATCCAATATTTACAGCTCCCCTCCTGTTTTCAAACCGAAAACACTCCACTTTGCACCATATCAATTTGTAATTGCTGTTCCCTGTTTAGCAGTTAGTGAAAGGAAAACTGGCATGTTGTGACTGTGGGGATATTCTGTTGTTGTGCCTCAGGACTGCAAAAATCCTGCTGCAAAGATCAGGAGAACATTGAGGTTCTTGCTGCCTCTCACTGTGCCTTGACTGGCTGATGGATTTTTACTGTTTTTGATTTTCCCTTTTCCTGTTGTACTGTCCCTCCCCATCCCAGAGAGTGCTGGAACAGGGAATGCCGGAGGTTTTAACAAGGCTGATTCCACCAGTGGTAATCTCCTCGTCTGGGATAAACGCAGAGTGGTAGTTACTAAGTCAGCAGCCTTGGGATGCTTTCCAAAGCAGAGCTGCAACGTTTTACCTTTGGAAATTTGCCCTGAAGCTACCCTGAGTGGGTTTGGGAACAAAAAAAAAAGGCAAGGGCATAAAGGCCGCCTGACAGCAATGAGAATTTCACCCCAGGGAGGGTCACTGCCATCCAGGACTGTCTGAAACCCAAAGGATTATTGCATGTGCTGCAGCTGAATGGAGGGCAGGGGCTGTTTGGAATGAAAACAGGGCAGAAAAGGCTCAGCTGAAGCTTTAGTTGTCCCACTCTGTTTCCTGTGGGATGCTCTTGTCACAGCGAAGGCTGGTCTAAGTGGCAGGAGAGATGCTGAAGCAGGTTAAAAATAAAAAAAAAAAACCCAAGTCCTAAAAAACAAGGATTCAAATGAAAATTAAAAGCTTGCAAGTTTTTTAAAAATAAATACAATATTTGCTTTAAAATATCGACTAAAAATTAAGAATAACAACTAACATTTAGGTGGTTATCTGGTGTTAGGATACTGGGGGATGGGGGAGGAAGATGATGCGAACACAGACAATAAAAGGTGGTAAGAAAACGTGGATGTTACCAGCAAAACCAGAGGTAACAGCAGCCCCAGCAATGCCTGGGGGCAAACAGGATGTCTGGCTCTTGGGACCAGGTGTTCAGGGATCCTCATGACCAGTCTGACAAGTGACTTGAAGATCTGAATTTGAAGGAAAAGAGAAGGAATTGGTAATTGTGAGGTTTTGGCTGCCAGGTCTGTTTTTTCTGTAACAGATTGGTGCTTCACTTCACTCCTTGAATTCTGCACTCATTAAGCTGCTGCCTTACCTTCGGCAGTGGAGAAAGAGGAGAAGACAGAGCTTAAACTTGTCATCACCCCAGTTTTTGGTCAGCGGGGTTCCCAAAGGCTGGGTGTGCTTCCCAGCTTTCCTATTCCTCTGATCCATGGAAAACAAGGAGGGGGGAATCCTACCAAAAGCTTGTTAAAAACCTTATTTACATGACAAACTCTGTAACATATTTATGTGAAAAAACTGTAATATTTTAAGGCCAATGGGAATTCTGTCCCAAAGCTACAGGAAAAGGAGCACTTCAGGTGTACTAAGGAAGAATAGCACTTCAGGCTGTCACAGCCTGTGAGATATGGTGCAATGTGGAAAATTCTCCTGAATTTTACCGAGGAGTTCATCTTCAAAGCAAGTTCCACCTAATTTGAGGTGGTTCAGGCGAGGCAGCACTTGCAACAGAGCGATAACAGTACCAAGGGAGACCAAATCATAGAGGTCAAGGCACAGGGTCTCCAGGCGCTCCAGTGCCACAATAGCACCCAGCCCCCTGTTTGTCAGGAAGTAGGCATTGCTGATTTCCAGGTAGCGCAGCTGCTTCATGTGGCGCCCGATGAACACCATGGCAGCATCACCGATGATGCAGTGCCGCAGAGTCAGGCGTTCAAGCTCTTCCAGGTGTGGAGCTGCTGCTTGGATCCCCGTATCAGTGACACGGTAGGTGCCACAAAGGCTCAGCGTCTTCAAGTGGCTCTGTGAGGAAATGTCAAGAAGATGATCGTCAGAAAAGGTGTGAATGCTGTGGATAGCCAGGTGTTGTACCTGTGGCGGTGGCACCGAAGGGGAAACGCAGAACCAGGCATCGGGGATGTCGCAAAGGCTCAGCTCCAGCGTGGTGACCGAGGCGGGCATGCTGTGGTACGGGACACGGCGGAGGTCGGTCTCGGTGAGGCAGAGGCGGTGCAGCTGCGGGCAGCGCTCCCGAAGGGCGGCCAGCAGCGCCGGCGAGAGGAGCCGCTGCTTGCGGCGGAAGCGGGACGCGCCCCGCAGCCGCAGCGTGCAGAGGCCGGCGGGGAGGCGGCGGCGCAGCAGCTGCCACAGCGTGCGGCGGCTGATCTGCGGGGCAGGGCGCGGTGCCAGGGCTGCGGCGGGGAACGGCCCCATGGCAGTGTGGGGCGGTTCCCCCCGTTCCCTCAGCGCTCCCTGCAGCGGGGTGATCCCGCTGCCCCATTCCTCCTGCCCCCGAGGCAGCGGGGCGGTTCCCCCGTTCCCTCAGCGCTCCCTGCAGCGGGGTGATCCCGCTCCCCCATCCCTCCTGCCCCCGGGCAGCTCTCCCCGCGGCCCGGCCCGGTGCGGACGGGCGGCCCGTACCCGGTGAGGGCTCAAATCCACATGTGTCCACAGCGCTCGGTCCTGCGCCAGCTGCCGCCACCGCCGGCAGACCCTGCGGGGAGGCGATCGGCGGTCAGCGGCGGGGCGGGGAACCGCCGGGCGGCCGGTCCCGCCCGGGCAGAGCCTACCTGGCCGCTCGCAGCCGGTCCCGCAGCGGCAGCAGCGCCAAGACCCGCAGCAGCACCGAGTCGGGCAGCGGCGGCCGCGCCGCCATGGCGGCCGTTACCACAACAAACCGAGCGCGGCCTCCGCTCCGCTCCGCCCGCCCGGCCGCGGAGCCGCCGCCGGGCCCGGGAGCTCCTGCCCGGCCCGTTCCTTACCGACAGACAGCCCCACGGTGCCTCCGCGTTCCTCCGCCTCAGCCCCGCTGTCTCACCCAGTCCCGCCCGGCCCACGGTGCCTCCTGTTGAAGCGATATGCGGAATAAATAAATAGACTCCACAACTCGAGGTAGTTATGAAGTGGGTATGTATTGTCGGCGCCCGGCACAAGTGAGATAACTCTCCGAAATCTTGTGCCCCGAGCTGAAGTCTGCCCCCCAATTTTATTCACAAAGGTGTTCCATATGCAATATATTACACAACTTTTCTATGCATATTCAACCCCTGGCCCCGCCTGTCCTCGCTTCTCATGCTAAATAGGTCCACGCCCTTCTGGGCATGCGTAGTTTTTTGTGGGGGCTTTTATGGGGGTCTCTGGTGGTTTTTGAGCTTCAGATCATCATCTTCCTCTGCATTGAACTTTTGAACTCTTCTCCTCTGCGCTTGCGCTTTTGGTCCTTTGCTCTCCTATCTGGATAAGTTCATCATCCTTGACATGTTGGAGACATAGGGCTTCCTTGTCTGAAGTCTTGGCATTCTTGGTCTTTTCTGGTATTTGTCTTTTTGCAAGAAGCTTTAGAGATCTTTGTTTTTCTTTCCTATGCCTTTCTGTGCCGAGGTTTCTTAAAATTTAACACATGATTCTACAAACATGATACATTCATTTTTGATATATTCATTTTTGATACATTCTTTTTTTATACATTTATTTTTGATACATTCATTTTGTTAGTTCAAGTGATCTCTGGAAAATCTTTTGTTTCACTGTTCCTGCGTCCCCTCTTCGGTGCCTCTTGTCCCCGTTTCTCCGTGCCTCCTGTCCCGTCACACCCTCACCACCTCACCCCCGCTGCCTCTTCTTTCCTGGCACTGCCCTCCTTGGTGTTTCTTGGAGGAGAAATGGCTTAGCACTGATCACTGCTGGCCTGCTCACTCTCCCTGATGTGTTGTTTCTAACACCCTTCTAATGTTCATGTGCCATCAGCTCCCATAATTTCCTCTCTGAATGCCCAGCAGGCCATTACAGGACGGGAACAGTTGTGATAACTCAGAGAAGAGCCTGGAATATCTGCACTGTGTAGTTGCAACCCTGAAAGAAGAGAATACAAAGTAATAAATTCAAACCTGACTTCAGGAGGACACTTGAGCAGGTAAAATATTCTGTCCCTACCTCTGCAAAGCTTCGTTGTCCTCTGGAACTGAACACATTTCACCAGACAGCACTTTGGAGTTGTCTGCTTGTTTTCTTTCCTCTCCCTCTCACCCCTGTGGAGACACGCTGTTGTATTTTCTCTTTATTCTGACACTCCCTGGCCTTCACAAGTGCACTTCACACTGATGCCAGCCTCCTTGCCCCAGTGTCCCCAGACACACACTTGTCTCTCTTTTGTAGCCTACACTGAGTGTTTTTTTGCCCACAACTAATGGTCTCTGAGCAGAGATCTCCTTGTCCTGATGTCCAGAAGTCATTTTGCTCCATTTAATGGCAGGTTTCTGTGATCATTTTTCACATCTGTTGGGTAGGTGGAACAGGAAGGGGAAATCCTGAAGAGACTTCTCTGAAAGTCTGACCAGCAATTGAGCTGCTTCTAGACAGGTGCAAACAGAATCTCTTCCCTGGTGGGAGGAGGCTCTGGCCATGCAGTTGTGGCAGTAGCAGCAATCACCAGATTTGTCCCTGTACTTTCATGGGTTTGGTAACACCCTGGTCTCCCTGAGGAGGTGAATCTTCACAGGCAAACAAACAAAACACAAACCCCAAACCCAGCACAAACCCCAAACAAAACACAAACCCCAAACCCAGCACAAACCCCAAACCCAGCACAAACCCCAAACAAAACACAAACCCCAAACAAAACACAAACCCCAAACCCAGCACAAACCCCAAACCCAGCACAAACCCCAAACCCAGCACAAACCCCAAACAAAACACAATCCCCAAACCCAGCACAAACCCCAAACAAAACACAACACCCAAACCCAGCACAAACCCCAAACAAAACACAAACCCCAAACCCAGCACAAACCCTAAACCCAGCACAAACCCCAAACAAAACACAAACCCCAAACCCAGCACAAACCCCAAACCCAGCACAAACCCCAAACAAAACAAACCCCAAACCCAGCACAAACCCCAAACAAAACACAAACCCCAAACCCAGCACAAACCCCAAACAAAACACAAACCCCAAACCCAGCACAAACCCCAAACCCAGCACAAACCCCAAACAAAACACAAACCCCAAACCCAGCACAAACCCCAAACCCAGCACAAACCCCAAACCCAGCACAAACCCCAAACCCGGCACAAACCCGAAACAAAACACAAACCCCAAACAAAACACAAACCCCAAACCCAGCACAAACCCCAAACAAAACACAAACCCCAAACCCAGCACAAACCCCAAACAAAACACAAACCCCAAACCCAGCACAAACCCCAAACCCAGCACAAACCCCAAACAAAACACAAACCCCAAACCCAGCACAAACCCCAAACCCAGCACAAACCCCAAACCCAGCACAAACCCCAAACAAAACACAAACCCCAAACCCAGCACAAACCCCAAACCCAGCACAAACCCCAAACAAAACACAAACCCCAAACAAAACACAAACCCCAAACCCAGCACAAACCCCAAACAAAACACAAACCCCAAACCCAGCACAAACCCCAAACAAAACACAAACCCCAAACCCAGCACAAACCCCAAACAAAACACAAACCCCAAACCCAGCACAAACCCCAAACAAAACACAAACCCCAAACCCGGCACAAACCCCAAACAAAACACAAACCCCAAACAAAACACAAACCCCAAACCCAGCACAAACCCCAAACAAAACACAAACCCCAAACCCAGCACAAACCCCAAACCAAACACAAACCCCAAATAAAACACAAACCCCAAACAAAACACAAACCCCAAACAAAACACAAACCCCAAACCAAACACAAACCCCAAACAGAACACAAACCCCAAACAAAACACAAACCCCAAACAAAACACAAACCCCAAACCCAGCACAAACCCCAAACAAAACACAAACCCCAAACCCAGCACAAACCCCAAACAAAACACAAACCCCAAACCCAGCACAAACCCCAAACAAAACACAAACCCCAAACCCAGCACAAACCCCAAACCCAGCACAAACCCCAAACAAAACACAAACCCCAAACAAAACACAAACCCCAAACCCAGCACAAACCCCAAACCCAGCACAAACCCCAAACCCAGCACAAACCCCAAACAAAACACAAACCCCAAACCAAACACAAACCCCAAACCCAGCACAAACCCCAAACAAAACACAACACCCAAACCCAGCACAAACCCCAAACAAAACACAAACCCCAAACCCAGCACAAACCCTAAACCCAGCACAAACCCCAAACAAAACACAAACCCCAAACCCAGCACAAACCCCAAACAAAACACAAACCCCAAACAAAACAAACCCCAAACCCAGCACAAACCCCAAACAAAACACAAACCCCAAACCCAGCACAAACCCCAAACAAAACACAAACCCCAAACCCAGCACAAACCCCAAACCCAGCACAAACCCCAAACAAAACACAAACCCCAAACCCAGCACAAACCCCAAACCCAGCACAAACCCCAAACCCAGCACAAACCCCAAACCCGGCACAAACCCGAAACAAAACACAAACCCCAAACAAAACACAAACCCCAAACCCAGCACAAACCCCAAACAAAACACAAACCCCAAACCCAGCACAAACCCCAAACAAAACACAAACCCCAAACCCAGCACAAACCCCAAACCCAGCACAAACCCCAAACAAAACACAAACCCCAAACCCAGCACAAACCCCAAACCCAGCACAAACCCCAAACCCAGCACAAACCCCAAACAAAACACAAACCCCAAACCCAGCACAAACCCCAAACCCAGCACAAACCCCAAACAAAACACAAACCCCAAACAAAACACAAACCCCAAACCCAGCACAAACCCCAAACAAAACACAAACCCCAAACCCAGCACAAACCCCAAACAAAACACAAACCCCAAACCCAGCACAAACCCCAAACAAAACACAAACCCCAAACCCAGCACAAACCCCAAACAAAACACAAACCCCAAACCCGGCACAAACCCCAAACAAAACACAAACCCCAAACAAAACACAAACCCCAAACCCAGCACAAACCCCAAACAAAACACAAACCCCAAACCCAGCACAAACCCCAAACCAAACACAAACCCCAAATAAAACACAAACCCCAAACAAAACACAAACCCCAAACAAAACACAAACCCCAAACCAAACACAAACCCCAAACAGAACACAAACCCCAAACAAAACACAAACCCCAAACAAAACACAAACCCCAAACCCAGCACAAACCCCAAACAAAACACAAACCCCAAACCCAGCACAAACCCCAAACAAAACACAAACCCCAAACAAAACACAAACCCCAAACCAAACACAAACCCCAAACCCAGCACAAACCCCAAACCCAGCACAAACCCCAAACCCAGCACAAACCCCAAACAAAACACAAACCCCAAACAAAACACAAACCCCAAATCCAGCACAAACCCCAAACAAAACACAAACCCCAAACCCAGCACAAACCCCAAACAAAACACAAACCCCAAACCCAGCACAAACCCCAAACCCAGCACAAACCCCAAACAAAACACAAACCCCAAACCCAGCACAAACCCCAAACAAAACACAAACCCCAAACAAAACACAAACCCCAAACAAAACACAAACCCCAAACCCAGCACAAACCCCAAACCAAACACAAACCCCAAATAAAACACAAACCCCAAACAAAACACAAACCCCAAACAAAACACAAACCCCAAACCAAACACAAACCCCAAACAGAACACAAACCCCAAACAAAACACAAACCCCAAACCCAGCACAAACCCCAAACAAAACACAAACCCCAAACCCAGCACAAACCCCAAACAAAACACAAACCCCAAACAAAACACAAACCCCAAACCAAACACAAACCCCAAACCCAGCACAAACCCCAAACCCAGCACAAACCCCAAACCCAGCACAAACCCCAAACAAAACACAAACCCCAAACAAAACACAAACCCCAAATCCAGCACAAACCCCAAACAAAACACAAACCCCAAACCCAGCACAAACCCCAAACAAAACACAAACCCCAAACCCAGCACAAACCCCAAACCCAGCACAAACCCCAAACAGAACACAAACCCCAAACCCAGCACAAACCCCAAACCGCCGCTCCCGGTGCGGCGTTTCCCCGCGCTGCAGTTCCGGCCGCAGCCGCCAGGGGCGCTGCTGGCTGCGGGCGGGCCGGGAGCTGCGGGGATTTTCCCGCGCCTGCAGGGGGCGCTGCGGCGCGGGCTCGGCCGCGTCCCTCACGGAGTGATGGCGGCTGCGCTGAGGGGCGGAGAGACAAAAGGGGCTTTGCTGCGCTTTGCTGGGCTTTGCTGGGCTTTGCTGCGCTTTGCTGTGCAAACCCACAGGGCACACCCGCTCCCGCTTCCCCTCCGGATGGCAGAATGGGCTGTAGCAGCAGCCCCGCAGCGCTGCGGGAATGGCAGAGGTGGCACAGCCGGAGGGGCACACAAAGGGTAACACAAACTGGTGGCAGGAGCTCAGGGGTCCGCGGGGCCTGAGGTGTGGGGTTAAAGTGTACCAAAAAACCCAAAGCAGCGGCAGAAAACAGCTGGGCTGGGCAGCGGAAAATACTGCAAGTGATTTTATTCTTGTCCAGATTTAAGGCGAGCATAGAGTGTGTTGTGACCTGGTTTTGTGTGTCTATGGCCTCTGCAGTCTCCAGTACTAATTATATGGGATTTACCATGGGCTGTTCTTTTCTCCTTTCTTTCTCTAAAACTTGGCACCAACTTTCACGCTCCGTTTTAACAGATTTATTGACATAAGCAATTTTTACAGAATCCTTCAAAAGAGAACTAGATTACCAAAACAAGCTTTAAGGTTGTTGGAAGAAGAGTGGCTGCATATGATGGCCGAAAGATAGGCTGGAAATAAATTCAGCCTGTAGAGGTGTATGTAAAGCAGGTGTTTGTTTATTTATTTATTTTTAATTAGTACTATACTTACCTATTTCTAAAGCTATCCACCTGTCGAGGGTTATTTTATACACCCTGTCGAGGGTTATTTTCTTTTTCTCTTTTTTTTTTTTTTTTTTTTTTTGTCTATGCAGCATTAAGGAACTCGTCAACTATATATTAGCCATTACATTGCATAAAAAGTTATTTATATCAGGTTATGAGGTATAAAAGTTATGATTCAGGTTACATATGTATAAAAAGCTATAATTCAGCTTATATAGGTATCAGGGTATTTAAATATATAAAAGGTCATTATTTAGGTTATATTAATGCTGGGTTATATAGATATATCAGGTTATATTGATAACTTAAGTTCCATAAGCACTTTGTAACTTTGGTCTAAGTTATATAGCATACATAACTAATAATAGTTATATAGTCTATATTTCCTTAAAACTCAGGATCAGGATTTACAGCTCTGGCAGATTTTCTGCCCTTCGAAGGTTTAATATTCACATTTTCAATAGCAGAATGATTCCTGTTTCTGATTAATCCTGCAATCTAAGTCCTGCTCCAGGGAAAAATAGGGAGGTGGTAGCATTAAGCACCCAACAGCCCATATCTTCAGCTTTTTCGCTGGGCACTGCAGCAGAAATATAGGAGCAATGCCCTTCTGCTCTCTGATCTTCATGTGACTTTTGAGCTCCTGCTTCACATACAGCCTTTGTCAAAGAACGAAGCCCACCCAGCAGGGGCTGGGTCTGCAGCCGGTGCCCTGGTATGGGGTGTGTGGGGTCATTCCTTCTCTTCCTGGTCATTCCTTCCTCCTGGGTCTTCCCAGTCCCTCTGACTTTATTCTCTCAACTAAGAGAGAGCAGAGCACGCTCTGTGATTCCAGCAGCAGTGCTTCTGCAAAGACACAGTCCTTGGGGAGGCTCCCAGATTTCATCAGTTTCCCAGTGGCTGCCCCACAGGATCAGTTAGACACAAAACACAAAGTATAGAAATGGTAGGTTCTCAGCCCCTCATTCCATGAATTTCCATTGCTTTTGAGATATCAAAGATATGAAATATAAAAATAAAATATAGTTTAGAAACCAAATCAAGAAAATTAGTCCCAGTTCTCTGTAGAATGTCTGACACCAGGATATGATGATGCAGCCTCAGGGACTTCAACAAACCAGAGAAATGGGCTGATGGAACCTCCTGAAGTTCAACCAAGGGCCGAGCAGTCCTCCCCCTGGGGAGATGCAGCCCCAGGACACGCCATGGGAAGCAGCTCTGCAGAGCAGGTCCTCTGCAGGTCCTGGTGGTGGGACTGGCACAGCCCCACCCCAGCAGGGACCGCCTGGAAGGGACCTGGGTGAGCACTGAGGTGCGCAGGCCACTGCCAGGTGGGCTTTGTGCCACAGGATCCATCTCAGTGGATGGGGGAGCTCCTGGGCGTGTCCCGCAGGGCCCTGTGATGTCACCCCTCGGTCACTGTGACACCACTTGGGTAACCATAACCACCAGCGTTGGGCAGAACCAGAGCACTCAGGCTGGGACTCACTGGCAGCCGAGGAGCCTCCGAGTGCGGCCAGTGTCCGAGGAGCCTCTGTGCTACCAGCGACTGAGCATCTTCCGAGAGCTGCCAGGGACCGAAGAACCTGAGTGCTGCCACTGACTGAGGAGCCTCCGAGTCCTACCAAAGACTGCGGAGGAATCCCCAAGTCCACAAGTGGGATCGAAGCCTTCGAGTGCTGCCAGCAGCCGAGAGGAGCCAGGTCCGGGAGCAGCGATGGCGGAGGTCGGGCGAGAGGCAGCAGCGCCAGGAGCCGTCCGGGTGTGCCACATCTGCGTGGATTTCCTGCGGAGCCCCGCTGCTGCCGTGGAGCCCTGCGGGCACGTGTTCTGCCACGCCTGCATCCAGCCCCAGGCCGGCCCCGACGCCGCTGCCACCTGCCCCATCTGCCAAGGGCCCATCGGGGCCATCCGCCTGCTGCCGGGGCTGGACAACCGTGCCGGGCTGGCCCCACGGCGGCCCCGCCGCCTCCATCCCTTCGTGCTGCGGTGGCGGCAGCGGCAGCAGCGGGAGGCGCAGGAGGATGCGGCTCCTGGAGGCGGCCGGCGCCGAAGACTCGCCGATGGGGACCGGGCACCGAGCCCTGTGCCCCGCCAGCGGCCCCGGAGAGAGCTGGAGGATCTGCGGAGAAACGGGCTGGGACTGCGGCCGCCGTGGTTAGATGAGGCGCTGCCCGCAGGGGACAACCAGCACCGCCCGCCCGTCATCTTCATTTGATGTGGATCCTCCGTGGCCCCTCGGAACTGAAATCCAGGCTGCTGAGAAGGGCCTCGGCTGCTTTCTTCTATAAATTTGTACATAGCTTCGAGACTGGGGGAGTGGGAGCTGTGGGAGGGAAAGCATGTAGTTGTAGAATCTTAGGAAGAGGGTAGGATAGTGTTATTAGGACAGTAGTTGTAAAATAAACTTTTTTGTTCATTTGAAGCATTAGAAAGCAGACATTCTTTATCAGCGTCAGACCCATGGAAGAGTGTCTCCTTGAATCTGATGTGTGTGGTAAAAGTTCACAACAGGGTATTTATTCCACCCTGAACATAGAGATTCATTACAATGCGCCTCCTATCTAATACACAAACCCCACTTTCCTAGAACTAATTTGCCTGCCTTTGCCTTCTACTGGAAGTCCTTTTTTAGTCCTGGAGGTCACCTAAAGGGGTGTCTGGTGGGCATATTCACTGAATGCTTCCATAATACAGGTGATCTTTCTTTTAGCTTTTTCTTTGGGCATGTACCATTGTTTTTTTGTTACGTATCTTGCAAAAAACCCGCTGTAGTCTTACGAGCAGAGCTGCACTCACGGTAGAAGAAAGGCAGCAGAAGGCAGAGCCCCGCAGTGGTGACAAATTCTCCCCACAGCGGCCGCAGCCTCTCTCCCCTCCGAATGTCGAGAGCACGAGAGGCTGAACCCAACGCCGTTTTCCCAATCCAAAGCTCGAGGTATCTCTTCCCTCCACGGAAAACCTCAGGTAAAGCCAGAGTAGCTGCACCGCTCCCCTGAGCTGGCAACTTCTTTCTCCTCTCTGAATTATCAGTCATTACTGTGTGCTGGCAACACATACTGGGGAAAATTCCTAAAGAGAAAAAGAAAAACCCAGCTCCTAAGACCCCACCAGAGGCCATTCCTGCTGGCTTCTGTTCCACTTTGCTCATCTCTGTGGGGGCAGAACCATGAAAGGGAAAATCCTTTAAGATGCTGAACATATTCTGAAGGGACCAGTATGTGTTTTCCTCACGGCCAGGGTGAGGACAGAGGCTGAGGTGGAGGTTTGGGGCAGAACCTCTATCCCGGCCCCACAGTACCCCTAGGGCAGGAGGAGGCAGCCTTGGCCTCCGGCTCAAGGGCACTGCCTGTGGGAGAAGTGGACTCAGCCGGGATGGATCTCACACTTCGGAGGTTTCCTCTGAAGAAGCCCGGAGCCCTTTCTGCCCCTCCCTGCAAGGGCAGCTCCGTGAGCACCAACCTCCTGCCCTGCTCTCACCGGGCCCTGTGTAGTGAAGGAGTAAAAAGTAAGGAATGTTTTTCTTCATTGCCTCTTGGAAGATTCAAGTTTGAAAATTAATGTTTTACTCTGCCTCTAACAGAAACATTCATTCCTGCTTTATTGTGGGGAAAAAACCCCGATTTGGAGTCACAAAGAGAGCTTGTAGTTGATACATCAGGCAACCAAGCAACAAAGCTATGATATATGTGAAAAGCAAACAATAAACATTTTGGTCCATCAGGAAAACTTCAGCTGAATTCCAGTGCCCAGCCAATGAACTTCAAGGGAGCAAACGTGAATCTGCCCACGGCCGTGCTGTTGCTTTGAGGTGGACATGACACTGCCACTCTCAAAACCCTCTAGAAGCAAGTGCCGCAGAAGCTGCAGCTGCCAAATCTGCAGAGTGTCGGAGTCTTTGCTGTCTGCTCGTGCCCTCCCACAGTGCAGGTCCGGCTGCCTGGCTCTGCTCCTGCACTGCCGCTGTCCGATGGACTTCAGCTGCCAAAGACCCATCGCGCTCTGTGAGGCAGCGCCGGGCCCACGGTGCTGGGAACACCTTCCCTGTGCTTCACCTGATTATTCTCGGCTATCCCCACTTTGCTGTCTTCTTCCTTTTCTCTTTTTAGAAAAAGTAAAGGTAAAAACATCGCTTTGGATCCCAACATTTAACCTCGTTTGTGCTTTAATCTCACTTCCGGGTATGTGAAAAATGCATATTTTATGATTGGCTTTTTGCAAATATTACTTTGAATATTATATGTGTAATGTTAGAACATTGTGCTGTATTAATTAAGTAGTGTGTTACATATAGTTTTAGGTTCTAACATAATATTAAAATAGAAACTCTGCTATGTGAAGGGTTTTTTTAAGGAATGAGATACGTTCTTTGAGGACTATCTAAATCTTCCAGAAAAAAAGAATTTACAGTTTTCTTTTGAGAAGAAGTTTATTTCTTCTGGCCTGGCTCAGACTCGAAAAGGCCATGGCAATTGAAGGAAACAGTTGACATACAACAGACAGAGCTCTTGTTTCAAATGAAATGTATGCATAACCATGAAAGATAGATGAATATGCAACCGGCTATTCCTTTTAAAGTTATTCTTTTGTTCACAAGGTATGCTTTTTGTGACTTAGTGTCCGAGGGCATCCAGACGTCCAAAATTCCTTGCTTTTTATTATCATGCAATAGTCCTAACTCTAAATTTTATTCCTCTGATTGTAGTACTATTTTTATAATCATTTTATTATTATGTAACTTTTAAAAATTTTAAAAAGCAAGTGATTGGCATTTTTTACAGGGCACATAATTATTCCTAGAGGTGGTGTCAGTGTGTAATACTACAGTGGTATTTGCAGCAGGAAAATACCACATATATTGCAGGAAAAGTGGTGGAAGAGGCAAAAGATTCAACAGATCCTATGCTGTATTCCAGAGCTGCTGTATTTGAACGAGAAAATGCTCACTGGGGCTGATAAATGATCACCCAGACATTCCTCATCGGTTTGGAGAGAGCAGGAGCCTCGGGGGAAGCAGAACTCTGCAAATAAGCTCTGCCGTGTGAGGAGGTGATTTTAACTGTTGTTCCCGGTTGTTAAGTAGAGGATGTTGAGCAGCAGCATGAAGCTGACATAGAGGCTGATCATCAGCAGTGTAGCCCAGGTGTCAGTACTGGGACCCGTCCTCTTCCTTCCTGATAGTGGCCTGATTAATGGGGCCCAGGGCACCCTCAGCAAGTTGGCTGAATTTCCTGCGGTGGGAGGAGCTGCTGAGACACCAGAAAAGGACCAAAAGAACCACAACAAACTGGAGAAATGGGCTGATGGAACCTCCTGAAGTTCAACCAAGGGCCGAGCAGTCCTCCCCCTGGGGAGGTGCAGCCCCAGGACACGCCATGGGAAGCAGCTCTGCAGAGCAGGTCCTCTGCAGGTCCTGGTGGTGGGACTGGCACAGCCCCACCCCAGCAGGGACCGCCTGGAAGGGACCTGGGTGAACACTGAGGTGCGCAGGCCACTGCCAGGTGGGCTTTGTGCCACAGGATCCATCTCTGTGGATGGGGGAGCTCCTGGGCGTGTCCCGCAGGGCCCTGTGATGTCACCCCTCGGTCACTGTGACACCACTTGGGTAACTATAACCACCAGCGTTGGGCAGAACCAGAGCACTCAGGCTGTGACTCACTGGCAGCCGAGGAGCTTCCGAGTGCTGCCAGTGTCCGAGGAGCCTCGGAGTCTCACGGGACGTTGAGGAACCTCCGAGTGCCACAAGTGGGATCCAAGGCTTCGAGTCCTTCCAGCAGCCGAGAGGAGCCAGGTCCGGGAGCAGCGATGGCGGAGGTCGGGCGAGAGGCAGCAGCGCCAGGAGCCGTCCGGGTGTGCCACATCTGCGTGGATTTCCTGCGGAGCCCCGCTGCTGCCGTGGAGCCCTGCGGGCACGTGTTCTGCCACGCCTGCATCCAGCCCCAGGCCGGCCCCGACGCCGCTGCCACCTGCCCCATCTGCCAAGGGCCCATCGGGGCCATCCGCCTGCTGCCGGGGCTGGACAACCGTGCCGGGCTGGCCCCACGGCGGCCCCGCCGCCTCCATCCCTTCGTGCTGCGGTGGCGGCAGCGGCAGCAGCGGGAGGCGCAGGAGGATGCGGCTCCTGGAGGCGGCCGGCGCCGAAGACTCGCCGATGGGGACCGGGCACCGAGCCCTGTGCCCCGCCAGCGGCCCCGGAGAGAGCTGGAGGATCTGCGGAGAAACGGGCTGGGACTGCGGCCGCCGTGGTTGGATGAGGCGCTGCCCGCAGGGGACAACCAGCACCGCCCGCCCGTCATCTTCATTTGATGTGGATCCTCCGTGGCCCCTCGGAACTGAAATCCAGGCTGCTGAGAAGGGCCTCGGCTGCTTTCTTCGGCCAATTTGTACATAGCTTCGAGACTGGGGGATTGGGAACTGTGGGAGGGAAAGCATATAGTTGTAGAATCTTAGGAAGAGGGTAGGATAGTGTTATTAGGACAGTAGTTGTAAAATAAACTTTTTTGTTCATTTGAAGCATTAGAAAGCAGACATTCTTTATCAGCGTCAGACCCATGGAAGAGTGTCTCCTTGAATCTGATGTGTGTGCTAAAAGTTCACAACAGGGTATTTATTCCACCCTGAACATAGAGATTCATTACAATGCGCCTCCTATCTAATACACAAACCCCACTTTCCTAGAACTAATTTGCCTGCATTTGCCTTCTACTGGAAGTCCTTTTTTAGTCCTGGAGGTCACCTAAAGGGGTGTCTGGTGGGCATATTCACTGAATGCTTCCATAATACAGGTGATCTTTCTTTGAACTTTTTATTTGGGCACGTACCATTGCTTTTTGTTGCGTATCTTGCAAAAAAACCCGCTGTAGTCTTACGAGCAGAGCTGCACTCACGGTAGAAGAAAGGCAGCAGAAGGCAGAGCCCCGCAGTGGTGACAAATTCTCCCCACAGCGGCCGCAGCCTCTCTCCCCTCCGAATGTCGAGAGCACGAGAGGCTGAACCCAACGCCGTTTTCCCAATCCAAAGCTCGAGGTATCTCTGCCCTCCACGGAAAACCTCAGGTAAAGCCAGAGTAGCTGCACCGCTCCCCTGAGCTGGCAACTTCTTTCTCCTCTCTGAAGTATCAGTCATTACCATGTCCTAGCAACACATACTGGGGAAAATTCCTAAAGAGAAAAACAAACCCAGCTCCTGAGACCCCAGCAGAGGCCATTCCTGCTTCTGTGCCACTTTGTTCATCTCTGTGGGGGCAGAACCGGGAAAGGAAATGGAAAAGGGAAAATCCTTTAAGACTTTTACCATATTCTGAAGGGACCTGTATGTGTTTTCCTCAGGGCTGTCCCGGTGCTGTCCCGGGGCTGTCCCGGTGCTGTCCCGGTGCTGTCCCGGTGCAGTCCCGGTGCAGTCCCGGTGCTGTCCCGGGGCTGTCCCGGTGCTGTCCCGGTGCTGTCCCGGTACTGTCCCGGGCTGTCCCGGTTCTGTCCCGGTGCTGTCCCGGTGCTGTCCCGGTGCTGTCCCGGTGCAGTCCCGGTGCTGTCCCGGGGCTGTCCCGGTTCTGTCCCGGTGCTGTCCCGGCTGTCCCGGTGCTTTCCCGGTGCAGTCCCGGTGCTGTCCCGGTGCAGTCCCGGTGCTGTCCCGGCTGTCCCGGTGCTGTCCCGGTGCTGTCCCGGTGCAGTCCCGGTTCTGTCCCGGTTCTGTCCCGTTGCTGTCCCGTTGCTGTCCCGGTGCTGTCCCGGTGCAGTCCCGGTGCAGTCCCGGTTCTGTCCCGGTGCTGTCCCGGTGCTGTCCCGGCTGTCCCGGTTCTGTCCCGGTGCTGTCCCGGTGCTGTCCCGGTGCTGTCCCGGCTGTCCCGGCTGTCCCGGGGCTGTCCCGGTGCTGTCCCGGCTGTCCCGGTGCAGTCCCGGTGCTGTCCCGGTGCTGTCCCATTGCTGTCCCGGGGGTGTCCCGGTGCTGTCCCGGCTGTCCCGGTTCTGTCCCGGTGCTGTCCCGGTGCTGTCCCGGTGCAGTCCCGGTGCTGTCCCGGTGCAGTCCCGGTTCTGTCCCGGTGCTGTCCCGTTGCTGTCCCGCCTGTCCCGGTGCTGTCCCGGTACTGTCCCGGTTCTGTCCCGGTGCTGTCCCGGTGCAGTCCCGGTGCTGTCCCGGTGCTGTCCCGGCTGTCCCGGTGCTGTCCCGGTGCTGTCCCGGCGCTGTCCCGGTACTGTCCCGGTTCTGTCCCGGTACTGTCCCGGTGCTGTCCCGGCTGTCCCGGTGCTGTCCCGGTGCTGTCCCGGTGCTGTCCCGGTGCTGTCCCGGCTGTCCCGGTGCTGTCCCGGTGCTGTCCCGGTGCTGTCCCGGTGCTGTCCCGGCTGTCCCGGTGCTGTCCCGGGGCTGTCCCGGCTGTCCCGGTGCTGTCCCGGTGCTGTCCCGGTGCTGTCCCGGTGCAGTCCCGGTGCAGTCCCGGTGCTGTCCCGGTGCTGTCCCGGTGCTGTCCCGGGGCTGTCCCGGTTCTGTCCCGGCTGTCCCGGTTCTGTCCCGGAGCTGTCCCGGTGCTGTCCCGGTGCTGTCCCGGTGCTGTCCCGGTGCAGTCCCGGTTGTGTCCCGGTTGTGTCCCGGCTGTCCCGGTGCTGTCCCGGGGCTGTCCCGGTGCTGTCCCGGTGCTGTCCCGGGGCTGTCCCGGCGCTCCCCTCAGGCCGCTCCTCGCGCCGCAGCACAGCGCCCCCGTGCGGCTCAGCCGGACGCGCCGCACGCGGCCCCGCCCCGCCCTTGCCCGCTGCCCTCAGGCCCCGCTCAGCCCCCCCCGCTGCCGCCCCGCCATGGCGGAGGAGAAGCCCCGGGTGAGGCGGGGAGAGGAGCGGGAGGAGCGGGCACAGGGAGGCAGCGGCCGGCACGGAGGGAGCGACGAGCGGCCGCCCCTCCTCGCCCCACGGCCCCGCCGAGGTGTCCCGGCCGGGGGCAGCGGGGGCGGCCGAGGAGCCGCGGGATGCGGCGGGCGGGGCCCGGCCCGAGCGGGGCTCGCCCGGCCGGGCTCTGAGCCCGCCGCGTCCGGCGGTTTTCCGTCCGGGAAGGCGTGAACACGGAGAACGAGCACATCGACCTGAATGTTTCTTGGCAAAGGACAAAAAATTATTCCTGGATGCGGCGTCAGTGTGTATTGCTGCAGTGGTATTTTCAGCAGAAAAATACTACGTATAATTGATGGAAAAGTGGAGGAAGAGGCAAGAGATTCAACAGATCCTCTGCTGTATTCCAGAACTGCTGTATTTGAACGAGAAAATGCTCACTGGGGCTGATAAATGATCACCCAGACATTCCTCATCACTTTGGAGAAAGCAGGAGATTTCTGAGAGGCAGAAATCTGCAAATAAGCTCTGCCGTGCGAGGAGGTGATTTTAACTGTTGTTCCCGGTTGTTAAGTAGAGGATGTTGAGCAGCAGCATGAAGCGGTGATAGAGGCTGATCATCAGCAGTGTAGCCCAGGTGTCAGTACTGGGACCCGTCCTCTTCCTTCCTGATAGTGGCCTGATTAATGGGGCCCAGGGCACCCTCAGCAAGTTGGCTGAATTTCCTGCGGTGGGAGGAGCTGCTGAGACACCAGAAAAGGACCAAAAGAACCACATCAAGCTGGAGAAATGGGCTGATGGAACCTCCTGAAGTTCAACCAAGGGCCGAGCAGTCCTCCCCCTGGGGAGGTGCAGCCCCAGGACATGCCATGGGAAGCAGCTCTGCAGAGCAGGTCCTCTGCAGGTCCTGGTGGTGGGACTGGCACAGCCCCACCCCAGCAGGGACCCCCTGGAAGGGACCTGGGTGAACACTGAGGTGCGCAGGCCACTGCCAGGTGGGCTTTGTGCCACAGGATCCATCTTTGTGCATGGGGGAGCTCCTGGGCGTGTCCCACAGAGCCCCGTGATGTCACCCCTCGGTCACTGTGACACCACTTGGGTAACTATAACCACCAGCGTTGGGCAGAGCCAGAGCACTCAGGCTGTGACCCACTGGCAGCCGAGGAGCCTCCGAGTGCGGCCACTGTCCGAGGAGCCTCGGAGTCCCACGGGACATTGAGGAACCTCCGAGTGCCAGAAGTGGGATCGAAGCCTTCAAGTCCTGCCAGCAGCCGAGAGGAGCCAGGTCCGGGAGCAGCGATGGCGGAGGTCGGGCGAGAGGCAGCAGCGCCAGGAGCCGTCCGGGTGTGCCACATCTGCGTGGATTTCCTGCGCAGCCCCGCTGCTGCCGTGGAGCCCTGCGGGCACGTGTTCTGCCACGCCTGCATCCAGCCCCAGGCCGGCCCCGACGCCGCTGCCACCTGCCCCATCTGCCAAGGGCCCATCGGGGCCATCCGCCTGCTGCCGGGGCTGGACAACCGTGCCGGGCTGGCCCCACGGCGGCCCCGCCGCCTCCATCCCTTCGTGCTGCGGTGGCGGCAGCGGCAGCAGCGGGAGGCGCAGGAGGATGCGGCTCCTGGAGGCGGCCGGCGCCGAAGACTCGCCGATGGGGACCGGGCACCGAGCCCTGTGCCCCGCCAGCGGCCCCGGAGAGAGCTGGAGGATCTGCGGAGAAACGGGCTGGGACTGCGGCCGCCGTGGTTAGATGAGGCGCTGCCCGCAGGGGACAACCAGCACCGCCCGCCCGTCATCTTCATCTGATGTGGATCCTCTGTGGCCCCTCGGAACTGAAATCCAGGCTGCTGAGAAGGGCCTCGGCTGCTTTCTTCTATAAATTTGTACATAGCTTTGAGACTGGGGGAGTGGGAGCTGTGGGAGGGAAAGCATAGAGTTGTAGAATCTTAGGAAGAGGGTAGGATAGTGTTATTAGGACAGTAGTTGTAAAATAAACTTTTTTGTTCATTTGAAGCATTAGAAAGCAGACATTCTTTATCAGCATCAGACCCACGGAAGAGTGTCTCCTTGAATCTGATGTGTGTGGTGAAAGTTCACAACAGGGTATTTATTCCACCCTGAACATACATATTCATTACAATGCGCCTCCTATCTAATACACAAACCCCACTTTCCTAGAACTAATTTGCCTGCATTTGCCTTCTACTGGAAGTCCTTTTTTAGTCCTGGAGGTCACCTAAAGGGGTGTCTGGTGGGCATATTCACTGAATGCTTCCATATTACTGGTGATGTTTCTTTGAACTTTTTCTTTGGGCATGTACCATTGCTTTTTGTTACGTATCTTGCAAAAAACCCCGCTGTAGTCTTACGAGCAGAGCTGCACTCACGGTAGAAGAAAGGCAGCAGAAGGAAGAGCCCCGCAGTGGTGACGAATTCTCCCCACAGCGGCCGCAGCCTCTCTCCCCTCCGAATGTCGAGAGCACGAGAGGCTGAACCCAACGCCGTTTTCCCAATCCAAAGCTCGAGGTATCTCTGCCCTCCACGGAAAACCTCAGGTAAAGCCAGAGTAGCTGCACCGCTCCCCTGAGCTGACAACTTCTTTCTCCTCTCTTAAGTATCAGTCATTACTGTGTGCTAGCAACACATACTGGGGAAAATTCCTAAAGAGAAAAAGAAAAACCCACCTCCTAAGACCCCACCAGAGGCCATTCCTGCTGGCTTCTGTGCCACTTTGCTCATCTCTGTGGGGGCAGAAGCGGGAAAGGGAAAATCCTTTAAGATGCTGAACATATTCTGAAGGGACCAGTATGTGTTTTCCTCACGGCCAGGGTGAGGACAGAGGCTGAGGTGGAGGTTTGGGGCAGAACCTCTATCCCGGCCCCACAGTACCCCTAGGGCAGGAGGAGGCAGCCTTGGCCTCCGGCTCAAGGGCACTGCCTGTGGGAGAAGTGGACTCAGCCGGGATGGATCTCACACTTCGGAGGTTTCCTCTGAAGAAGCCCGGAGCCCTTTCTGCCCCTCCCTGCAAGGGCAGCTCCGTGAGCACCAACCTCCTGCCCTGCTCTCACCGGGCCCTGTGTAGTGAACGAGTAAAAAGTAAGGAATGTTTTTCTTCATTGCCTCTTGGAAGATTCAAGTTTGAAAATTAATGTTTTACTCTGCCTCTAACAGAAACATTCATTCCTCCTTTATTGTGGGGAAAAAACCCCGATTTGGAGTCACAAAGAGAGCTTGTAGTTGATGTATCAGGCAAACAAGCAACAAAGCTTCGATATATGAGAAAAGCAAACAATAAACATTTTGGTCCATCAGGAAAACTTCATCTGAATTCCAGTGCCCAGCCAATGAACTTTAAGGGAGCAAACGTGAATCTGCCCACGGCCATGCTGTTGCTTTGAGGTGGACATGACACTGCCACTCTCAAAACCCTCTAGGAGCAAGTGCCACAGAAGCTGCAGCTGCCAAATCTGCAGAGTGTCGGAGTCTTTGCTGTCTGCTCGTGCCCTCCCACAGTGCAGGTCCGGCTGCCTGGCTCTGCTCCTGCACTGCCGCTGTCCGATGGACTTCAGCTGCCAAAGACCCATCGCGCTCTGTGAGGCAGCGCCGGGCCCACGGTGCTGGGAACACCTTCCCTGTGCTTCACCTGATTATTCTCGGCTATCCCCACTTTGCTGTCTTCTTCCTTTTCTCTTTTTAGAAAAAGTAAAGGTAGAAACATCGCTTTGGATCCCAACATTTAACCTCGTTTGTGTTTTAATCTCACTTCCGGGTATGTGAAAAATGCATATTTTATGATTGGCTTTTTGCAAATATTACTTTGAATATTAGATGTGTAAAGTTAGAACATTGTGCTGTATTATTTCTCTTAAGTAGTGTGTTACATATAGTTTTAGGTTCTAACATAATATTAAAATAGAAACTCTGCTATGTGAAGGGTTTTTTTAAGGAATGAGATACGTTCTTTGAGGACTATCTAAATCTTCCAGAAAAAAAGAATTTACAGTTTTCTTTTGAGAAGAAGTTTATTTCTTCTGGCCTGGCTCAGACTCAAAAAGGCCATGGCGATTGAAGGAAACAGTTGACATACAACAGACAGAGCTCTTGTTTCAAATAAAATGTATGCATAACCATGAAAGATAGATGAATATGCAACCGGCTATTCCTTTTAAAGTTATTCTTTTGTTCACAAGGTATGCTTTTTGTGACTTAGTGTCCGAGGGCATCCAGACGTCCAAAATTCCTTGCTTTTTATTATCATGCAATAGTCCTAACTCTAAATTTTATTCCTCTGATTGTAGTACTATTTTTATAATCATTTTATTATTATGTAACTTTTAAAAATTTTAAAAACCAAGTGATTGGCATTTTTTACAGGGCACATAATTATTCCTAGAGGTGGTGCCAGTATGTAATAGTGCAGTGGTATTTGCAGGAGGAAAATACCACATATCATGCAGGAAAAGTGGTGGAAGAGGCAAAAGATTCAACAGATCCTCTGCTGTATTCCAGAGCTGCTGTATCTGAAGGGGAAAATGCTCACTGGGGCTGATAAATGATCACCCAGACATTCCTCACAAATTTGGAGAGAGCAGGAGCCTCGGGGGAAGCAGAACTCTGCAAATAAGCTCTGCCGTGTGAGGAGGTGATTTTAACTGTTGTTCCCGGTTGTTAAGTAGAGGATGTTGAGCAGCAGCATGAAGCGGTGATAGAGGCTGATCATCAGCAGTGTAGCCCAGGTGTCAGTACTGGGACCCGTCCTCTTCCTTCTTGATAGTGGCCTGATTAATGGGGCCCAGGGCACCCTCAGCAAGTTGGCTGAATTTCCTGCGGTGGGAGGAGCTGCTGAGACACCAGAAAAGGACCAAAAGAACCACATCAAGCTGGAGAAATGGGCTGATGGAACCTCCTGAAGTTCAACCAAGGGCCGAGCAGTCCTCCCCCTGGGGAGGTGCAGCCCCAGGACACGCCATGGGAAGCAGCTCTGCAGAGCAGGTCCTCTGCAGGTCCTGGTGGTGGGACTGGCACAGCCCCACCCCAGCAGGGACCGCCTGGAAGGGACCTGGGTGAACACTGAGGTGCGCAGGCCACTGCCAGGTGGGCTTTGTGCCACAGGATCCATCTCTGTGGATGGGGGAGCTCCTGGGCGTGTCCCGCAGGGCCCTGTGATGTCACCCCTCGGTCACTGTGACACCACTTGGGTAACTATGACCACCAGCGTTGGGCAGAACCAGAGCACTCAGGCTGGGACTCACTGGCAGCCGAGGAGCTCCCGAGTGCTGCCAGTGTCCGAGGAGCCTCTGAGTCCCACGGGACATTGAGGAACCTCCGAGTGCCACAAGTGGGATTCAAGCCTTCGAGTGCTGCCAGCAGCCGAGAGGAGCCAGGTCCGGGAGCAGCGATGGCGGAGGTCGGGCGAGAGGCAGCAGCGCCAGGAGCCGTCCGGGTGTGCCACATCTGCGTGGATTTCCTGCGGAGCCCCGCTGCTGCCGTGGAGCCCTGCGGGCACGTGTTCTGCCACGCCTGCATCCAGCCCCAGGCCGGCCCCGACGCCGCTGCCACCTGCCCCATCTGCCAAGGGCCCATCGGGGCCATCCGCCTGCTGCCGGGGCTGGACAACCGTGCCGGGCTGGCCCCACGGCGGCCCCGCCGCCTCCATCCCTTCGTGCTGCGGTGGCGGCAGCGGCAGCAGCGGGAGGCGCAGGAGGATGCGGCTCCTGGAGGCGGCCGGCGCCGAAGACTCGCCGATGGGGACCGGGCACCGAGCCCTGTGCCCCGCCAGCGGCCCCGGAGAGAGCTGGAGGATCTGCGCAGAAACGGGCTGGGACTGCGGCCGCCGTGGTTGGATGAGGCGCTGCCCGCAGGGGACAACCAGCACCGCCCGCCCGTCGTCTTCATGTGATGTGGATCCTCCGTGGCCCCTCGGAACTGAAATCCAGGCTGCTGAGAAGGGCCTCGGCTGCTTTCTTCGGCCATTTGTACATAGCTTCGAGACTGGGGGAGTGGGAGCTGTGGGAGGGAAAGCATATAGTTGTAGAAACTTAGGAAGAGGGTAGGATAGTGTTATTAGGACAGTAGTTGTAAAATAAACTTTTTTGTTCATTTGAAGCATTAGAAAGCAGACATTCTTTATCAGCGTCGGACCCACGGAAGAGCGTCTCCTTGAATCTGATGTGTGTGGTAAAAGTTCACAACAGGGTATTTATTCCACCCTGAACATAGAGATTCATTACAATGCGCCTCCTATCTAATACACACACCCCACTTTCCTAGAACTAATTTCCCTGCATTTGCCTTCTACTGGAAGTCCTTTTTTAGTCCTGGAGGTCACCTAAAGGGGTGTCTGGTGGGCATATTCACTGAATGCTTCCATAATACAGGTGATCTTTCTTTGAACTTTTTCTTTGGGCATGTACTATTGCTTTTTGTTACGTATCTTGCAAAAAACCCGCTGTAGTCTTACGAGCAGAGCTGCACTCACGGTAGAAGAAAGGCAGCAGAAGGCAGAGCCCCGCAGTGGTGACGAATTCTCCCCACAGCGGCCGCAGCCTCTCTCCCCTCCGAATGTCGAGAGCACGAGAGGCTGAACCCAACGCCGTTTTCCCAATCCAAAGCTCGAGGTATCTCTGCCCTCCACGGAAAACCTCAGGTAAAGCCAGAGTAGCTGCACCGCTCCCCTGAGCTGACAACTTCTTTCTCCTCTCTGAAGTATCAGTCATTACCATGTCCTAGCAACACATACTGGGGAAAATTCCTAAAGAGAAAAACAAACCCAGCTCCTGAGACCCCAGCAGAGGCCATTCCTGCTTCTGTGCCACTGTGCTCATCTCTGTGGGGGCAGAACCGGGAAAGGAAATGGAAAAGGGAAAATCCTTTAAGACTTTTACCATATTCTGAAGGGACCTGTATGTGTTTTCCTCAGGGGTGTCCCGGTGCAGTCCCGGAGCTGTCCCGGTGCTGTCCCGGTGCTGTCCCGGTGCTGTCCCGGTGCTGTCCCGTTGCTGTCCCACCGTGGCGGAGGAGAAGCCCCGGGTGAGGCGGGAGAGGAGCGGGAGGAGCGGGCACAGGGAGGCAGCGGCCGGCACGGAGGGAGGTCTGATGTGCACCTTCTAACTTGCAACTAATCTGGGGAAATGCCCCAACTCTCCTACCTCTCTGTGCCTTTCTAGAAAGGTGGTCTTGGGCTCAATGGCCACATCTGTTAGCAATACTGTAAGTTTCAAGTGCATTTACAATATGCTGAGTGTATATTAAACTGATTCAATTACTGTTCTGGTCTGAAAGAGTTTAATTCTGCTTCCATGGCAGGCACAGGTTGGGAGTAGTGGCTGATGGAGTTGTCGCTGTTGTGTGGCTCTGACTCGTTGTGGGTAGCCGGGGAGGCAGAAGCAAAGCTGCCTCGGGCTCTTGCTGGGCTTGGAAGTGCGAGGACGCTGGACTCCAGGACAGTTTGGATGGATGGAGATGAGAGACCTCTGAAGGCTGCTCTTAGAATATCTGGTTTATTAGAGAGGGTGGAAGGCCCTGCTTGGAGTTGCCAGAAGTGACATGTGGAAGGCCTTAGGGAGTGGGGGAAGGGAGAGGCAACGGGTAAAGGAAGATAAGAGAGGATCCCAAGAGGGAGGGGGAGTTCCAAGAGAGCATCTGGCTCCTCAGGGACCCCTTATCAGGGGGCTTCAAGGTGGGCTGGAACAAGACTTGGGCCAATGGGGTCACAGATGCTACAGGGGAGGGGTACAGATGTGGGATGAACCACACATTGGGGTGAGATTGAACAATCCATTTGACCTTTGGACCTACCTGTAGGTAAGGGCATTGTTCAACCAGAAAGGGGGGATTGTCTTCATCCTGGCTGTACTATTGTTTTCTAGTTGTTCAGTAACTAAGGTTGGTATCTCAAAGCTTGTTACCATTTCAACCTCTGTATTTTCTAAATCTTTTGCCAGGCAATCATATTTATAAGGGTTTCCTATTTCATCTTCCCTAACAGAAAGGAGGAGTCTGTTCCCAGAGATGTTCAGGTGTTAGGAAGAGCTTGGGATGGAAGTAAGGCTGCTCTCTAAGGAAGGAGCTGGGTGTTCTGGCAAGAGTGTGGCCTTTTGTCCCCTGGCATCTCTAGGAGAGAGGCCCTGTGTATGTGGGGTGGCCTGGGGGCTCGGGGCGCAGCCCGAGCAGGGTGAGGGATCTGGGCTGGAAGGAGGATGGAGCTGCCTGCTCCGGTGCCTGCCCAGGACTGGCCCTGCAGCACCCCCAGCCCCGTGGGCAGGCTGGGCAGGAGCGGGAGGGCCTGGGCTGAGGAAAGCTGCCCGTGGCCTCCTGCCGGGGGAATGCCCCGGGCTGGGATGGAACTGTCCCTGTGCACGGCCGGGCTCGGGGAGCTCAGCACCAGCTGCTGCAGCCGCGCTCGGAGCTCGGGCCGGGAGCCCCGGCTGCTGCCAGCGCCCCACGGGCAGCACTGCGGGTCACTTGTCACCCCGGCTGCTGCCAGCGCCCCACGGGCAGCACTGCGGGTCACTTGTCACCCCGGCTGTCCCGGCTGCTGCCAGCGCCCCACGGGCAGCACTGCGGGTCACTTGTCACCCCGGCTGTCCCGGCTGCTGCAGCAGAGCGGCCTGGGAGGAACAGGGGCACTGACCCTGCCCAGCTCTCGGTGGCTGCTCTCCCACCTTCTGTGCCCGGCGGCTGCGCTGGCCGGGCCGGGGCTGCGCTCGCTGCTGCCGGGCAGGAGCCGAGGGGGTGCGAGAGCGGCGGGTCCGGGTGTGGGCGCAGGGAGGTGAGGATTCACAGAGATCCCCGTTTGGCCGGAATCTCCCTGTGCATGGAAGATGAACTGTGGAGCCCAGTAAAGAGAAGGGAACGTGCTGACAGGGATCCTGGCTGTGCCCTGCACTCCAGACCCTTCTGCAGCTCCCTTCCCTTCCCTGGACACACTCCAGCCCCTCACTGTCTGTCTTGTAGTGACGGGAGCAACTGATCTGTACACACATGGAGATGCTGAACTTTCCTAGAAACCATAAAATCTCTCCTAGATTTCATTGTTTTGTTGGTTTTTTCCACAAGATGAGGCATCACATTTATCTGGACATCCTGTCACACTTTCCATAAATAGGAGGTGGCATCAGCCAGTGAGGTCCCCACCCTGTTTGCCTGCTGATATGTTTCAAAAGGCATTTGCTCTGTAAACACCTGCTCCACCCAGTTTCCCTCGATCAATACAGCTTTTCTCTCCAGGCTTCCCCTGAAAACCATTTCCACTATTTTCCTGTGAGCACCAAGCTCTGGCTGAGGTAAATCTGGGGCTGGACCCAACGCTTACCATTTCCCACTCCTCGGGGTCAGCCGTGGAGAGTCCCAAAGACATCCTTGAAAAGTTCTAAAGACATCCTTGGCCATCCGTAGGTGAAGCAGAGCTCCCCTGGCCCCAGCAGCCTCCTTTCCCACTGTTCAGTACTTGTGAGGCCACACCTGCACTGCGGGGCTGCCTCTGGGCCCCCCAGTACAAGGGAGGTGCAGTGACTGGAGCCAGCGCAAGGCCATGGAGGTGGTGAGGGGCTGAAGCGTCCTTCTTGTTGAGGAACAGCTGAGAGCTGGAGCTGCTCATCCCAGAGCAGTCTTGGAGGGATTTTGTGGATGTGTATTATCATCTGATGGGAAGGAAGGAAGGCAGGAAACTAGGCTGTTCTCAACAGTGCCCTGTGACAGGACAGGAGGCAACAGGAGCAAACTAAACTGCATGAAATTCACCCATGGGAGCTGTCCCACAGAATGCCAGGACGAGCCAGGCTGGGAGGGACCACAGTGGGCATCTGGAGCCACCTCCCTGCTCCAGCAGGGCCATCCAAGAGCCATGGCACACATTGTGTCCAGGCAGCTCTGGGATATCTCCAGTGAGGGAGGCTCCACACCCTCTCTGGGTCTGTTCAGGGCTCCATCACCACCCAGGAAAGTTCTTCCTCATGTCCAGGTGGAACTTGCTGGGCTCAGTCCCTGCCCGTGGCTCTGGTGCCATCGCTGGGCCCCCGGAGCAGAGCCCGGGCCCTGCTCTGGCCCTGCCTGCACCCAGGGACAGGCAGGGACAGGCAGGGACAGGCAGGGACAGGCAGGGACAGCAGGGACAGGCAGGGACAGGCAGGGACAGGCAGGGACAGGCAGGGACAGGCAGGGCTGAGGCCCCTCTCAGCTGGGGCTCCTCTCCAGGCTGAGCAGCCCCAGCTCCCCCAGCCTTTCCTGGGCACAGAGCAGCATTTTTGTCACCCTCCATTAGACCCATTTCAGGTGCTCTAAATCTGTCTGGTTTTGAACAGCCCAAAATTGGACAAAATACAATGACAAGGGGAGGCTCATCCCACCTCTGCTGAGGAGAGCCCATGGCACCCCATGGGATGCCCACTTTCATTTCTTCTTCTGCAGAGAGACCAGCAAGTCCTCCCAGTAACATGTAACCTGATGTCTTTGATGAAGACAACATGGATAGTCTCAGGAATGGTTCAGATCCTGGATCCTACAAGGCCCTGAGGGATCTAGTCCAATGTCAGTCACCCTGAAATGCAGATGTCTTTCAGCACCCAAGTGCTGCAGCCTCCAGAGGCTTCAAGGCAAAGCCCACGTTTGTGAGGGATCACTGAATCTCCTGGAGGGCTCTGGCAAGCAAACAAAACCAACCAAAAAGACGCAGCAAAGCCTGTTCTCCAGCTGAGCAGAGATGTTGTTCAAAGGCTTCTGATAAGGTGACTGAGATTAAAGAACAAATAAAAGTACGATTAGGGCCAAAGTCCCAACTCCAGCCAAAAGCATACAGCCAGAGCAACAGCGCACTCCTTGCCTAAAGCCACGCTTTTCCAGCTTCCTCAGCCTTCCCAGCCAAGAGGAGCTCTGCCCAGTGCTGGCACAGGCTCTGCCTTGTCTCTGGGACAAGGGCCCCAGTGAGATCCCACCCAGGCCAGCAGCCACAGCACTGGTCCTGCACTCAGCTCCCACCACCCTTTGCTCCCAAATTCCCAGCTGGATGCATTTTCTCCCTGAGCATCCTTTCAGAGCTGGTATCAATGGGCACGGCCACTGCAGGCCAGGCTCACTTCAGTCCAGGAGAGCTGTTGGAGTTAATGGGAAACGGGCATGCCTTGCTCTCTCTGCTGAGTGTGGAATTAACTAAAGATCAATTTAGGTGGGTGCTGCTGGAGCGCGGTGCCCGGCGGCGGAAGGGGAGGCCCAGGGGCTGATAGATTGGGGAATGACTCGGAGAGCAAACTTGCACCTTGCTGATAAAGCAGAGTGCTGGATACCCCAGAGTCATCCAGAAATTATCATGGGGCAGACCAGGAACAGGTCTGTCTGGAAACTGCTCTGAAAAGCAAACAGAAAAGCTGCACAAATGGTTTACTGGCAGCGAGGGGACCTTTCTCGAGTTTCTCTCCATTGGGAGTTTTGTGGGAATAACTGCGGACCCAGGAAAATTGGAGTGTCCCAGAACTCAGCTTCCACAATCTGTCCCTGCATCTGGCACTGCCAGCTGACTCTTGCTGGGACAGCACACACGGTCCTCATGTCTTTTCATCCCCCTTTAAGATCTAGCAAGCTCCACATTGCCAGAGTACAAATGACAATGTGACCACAGGCTGGCAGAAAATTATGGAGGTAAATCCTTGTTTAAGCAAAGTGCACATGCAAGAAACGCAACAAAAATATAAAAAGAAAAATTAAAGAATTAAATAGGTGGGAAAAACATAAGCAACGTGAACAGGTTCCTTGTGGCCATCTGCAGGGAGGAATGGAACCCAGTCCCACATCAGGCATTAATTCCCTGTCTTATCCCAGTGGCAACAACCTCCTTCCCAGTCCTCAAGACTCTGGCTGCCTGCAGGAGGCAAAGGCACAAGTGTGGAGCCAGGAGAATCCGGGCTCAGGCACCTGGGCTGCCACTGTGGATGCAGCCAGTGCCACCCTGGTACTGCCCTGTGGGATGGCTCCTCATCCCCTTGTACCAGCCAGGCTTCTTTGGAGTCTGCCCCACCAGCACAGCACTGCCAAGAGATCTTCCAGGCCCCTCTAACATGAGCTCATGAGTAACACTTTGGCTCCTAGACCTTCCCAGGATAATCTTAACCCTAGACATCACTTTTCTGTATCACTCCAGTTTACCTGCTCCTGCTAATGGGTTCACTTCAGCAGCATGGACTACTCCTTTCTGAGGTTTTTGTTTATTTTGCAGATGTTCAAAGCAAGGAGACATTTCCAGCAGGAGCTCTATCATTCTCCCCTGCTGAGGTAACCTCTGCAGGCCATTCCAGACCCAGGAAATTCTCAAGTATTGCCCCAGCTGGCAAAGCCCTGCAGCAGTTTCCTCTTCCCCAGGATCCCAGACTCTGCTCTTGACAAAGACACCTCCCTGGCTGCCTGCACCCTCCAGGCTGCAGCTGCCTCCCTTTGCCAACACGCACAAGGATGTTGGACCCCTCCTTAGCCAAGGAATTGTCCCAGGGAGCAGCAGTGGCTTTTCTCCTGCTCCTCACTTCTGCAGCACTTTCCTGCCATCCAAGCTGTCTCAGGATAACAAAGAAGCTCTCTGTGGAGAACAAAGCTCCCCTGCTCCTGCCTGGAAGGTCCTTGCTGGCTGTCACCTTGCCAACAGGCTGTCACCTGTTGTGCTGCCCACCTGCAGGCGGCTGTTCACACCTCGGGGCTCAGCAGAGAGTGTTGTGGATGGCAAACAGAATCTGCCCTCAGCAAGCCCAAACAAAAACCCACACACAGCTCTCTGCTGGGTTGTTCTCATGCTGGAGTGCTCCACATCCAGCAGAAAAAAAAGGAATAAGGCGAGGAGGATAAAGGGGGTAGATGGCTGGCTGAGGTTACAGCAAGGCTCAAGCCAGGCCTTTCCCTCACATCACCCACTGCTCTGGCAATTGGTCCAGCCCAGGGTTGGAAATCCAGGTCACAGGTCTGCTCTCCTCCTCACTGGAGGGGCAATCACATTCCCAGGTTCCCTTTCCTCTTCACCAGAGAGGCACTTTCCCAAGTGCTCCTCTTTACCTCCACACCAGGTACAAAGGCACCAGGGCTGGCTGCTCTCCAGATGCAGCTTGTCCAGCAACCCTGGGAAATACCCACCAGCATGGTCTGGGCCATGGGCAGGCCAAGCAGGAAAGCCATTGCCTGAGAGGGGCAAGGTCCTGAGGGTCTTGTGGCCATGTCCTTGTTCGTTGTCTTGGACAGCGCCAGGAAGGGACTGGAGCCTTTGGGGCCCCTCAGCTGCCTCTTGCTGAGGTCAGCAGTGAACGAGCTCACCTCCACCTGAGGAGGTGCCCAAGGCCTCCTACAAGGGCACCTCTGCTTCTCAAGAGACACAACTGCAGAAGGATCCAGGAGAGCTGCAGAGTGCCTTGGATGCAGCCTCTGGCACAGGGAGCACGCAGGCAGCGAAGAGCACACGCTGTGCTCCCCACCTCCCCATTCCTGCAGGAACAGACAGCTTTGCCTTTTGAGTTTTTCCTCCATAGGTGCCTCAAGAAGAGGCTGGAGACAGGAATAGAGGACATCTTGAGCAGGATTACATGTAGAAATTGGACCTCCATGAGGTCACCATGAACTAATAGGTTTGTCCTTAAGGAGACAAGTGAGCTGAGCAGTGGCAAATCCCACCAGTGACCATCAAGCAAGAGGAAACAACCAAAAAGGAGCAAGACCTGTCTGGACACCATCATGTTGATGAGCCTCCCAAGCAAAAGTGCCCCCCTGCCCTGCAGCAATAAGATGTTCCCTGGAGATGCTGCATGGGGGATGCTCACAGACCCCTCAGCCATCCACCCCAAGCAGGCTTATCCAGCTTGGAGTGCACGGAGCATGGCTGTGCAGAGGGAATCAGAGGGGAGAAGCCCTGACCCTCAGCCCCTGCTCCAGAGAGGATTTGATCCTTGCAAGCTCTTGCATGGCTCTCAGGAAGCCCCAGACTCCCAGAGAGGCTGGCAGCCCGGGCAGAGAGCTGGAGCCCAGGATGGGTGGAGAACACGAGAGCCCCACAGCAAACTTGTGGTTTTGATGAGGTGGCCAGGGAGAGGCAGTGCCTGCCTGTGCCAGGGTGAGTGAGGGGAACTGCTGCCTCCCTGCTGGCAACAGGGAAGGAGGGAGCTGGGCACTTCTGTCCCTCCAGAGAGCCAAGGTCCACGCTAGAAGTGACTTATCTACCCTTTATGCACTCCTGAGCCCCTTGGGCATGGGTCAAGGGAAAGCACACGTGGCCAGCTCCTCTGCTCCAGGGCCAGCAGGCACATGGGGCACCTGCTCCTGCAGACTGCGTGTGACACAGCTGGAGCCACTGGCCTCACGTCCTATGTCCCAGCCACCCTCTCCACCTCCACACCACCCTGGGAGTCTGTACCAAGCAGGAGAAGCACACGGTCCCTGCCAAACTGCCTGGGCCCCTGGTCACACCACAGCATGGCTGATGCTGTGCAGGATGCTGGGATCAGCCTTGAAGGGGAAGGATGTGGCCAAAGGACCTCCATTGTGGAGGGCAGCCTCCCTGTCCTCCTTTGAGCTGTCTTATGTTGTCCACCAGCCAGGAAGAAGCACAGCCAGTGACTACTTCCCACTGGTCCTGGAAGCCAGCTGACTTCCTGGCAGGGCTGGTGATCCTGGCACAGCACAGTCCTGGCATGGGGGATTGATGACTTTGCTTCCCCTCATCCCATTCACCTCCCCAGACACCACTTCACACATCCATGCCATTCCTGTGCCATCCTCAGACTGGCCCCCTGTGCCCCCCAAGCCAGCAAAGGAGGGATCTGGGGACAGCCACACCCCCAGCCCAGCATGGATGGAGCCGTGGTGAACTGGAGAGGACAAGGTCCCTGCCATGCAGGGGTGACCCAGCCACCACAGAGCCTCAGCAGCACCGACCTGGAGACATCAGGATTGCCAAGAACTCAGCAGTCACAAGCAGCTTGGCCCTCAGCTTCCTCAAGAGGCAAAATCAGGACAAGAGAAAGGAAAAAGTCAAAGTGGAGCAGCAGCAGCCATGGGTGAAACCAAGGCGTGAGGCAGGGACACTGGCACGGGCTGACAGCGTGCCCAGAGCTCTGTGTGACGTGCCATTCACTCTCTCAGAGGCTGGGCACTCCCCTGGGCACAGGTGGGAAGGTCTGACGGGATCTGTGTCCCAGTGCCCCCCCCGGGAGGGGCCTCTGGCACAGCACACAGCCCAGGCTCCAGTGTTTGCTCTCCAGCCTCCGGGAGGGTGATAACCACCCGCTCCCCAGCCACGGCTCCAGCTCACCATGCTGAAATTCAAGAGGTATTTGATCACGTAAGTGGAATATTTTTACGTATTTATTTAAGTAAAATACTATTTCCCTAAGTAAAACTCTCTTTCTGTCCTACCCAGAGGTGATGTCCTGATGTCCTTGCAGATCCTTCTGTGCTGGGGAACAGTTGAAGAGGGGGTGGGAATGGGCAGGCAGAGGTTTCTGCTCCTCATCACTTCAGGGCAGTCTGGGGTGATGGGGATTTTCCCTTCTGGTGATGCTCCAAGGGCAGCTGGAAAACAGCACCTTTTGTGAGGCTCTTGCCACAAAGGAAGGAGATGGCACAGACCTTGGGAGGGCACTGGGATGCTGGTCCCTCCTGCAGCATCCCAGGTGAGGGATCCCCAGAGGAGTAGATGTAGAGCAGAAATGTGTCTCTGTGTAAGATTTTCACATGGCAACCCCTGGGGTGAGGTGCCCTTTTCCACAGCCTCTGGTTTGGACAGGAGGGATGAGGGAAGAGCAAGGCTTGACTCTGCAGCAGAGTCCTCAGGCTGGGGGAGAGCTGAGGGTGAGAGGGCTCGGGGTTATCCCAACCCAGCTGTCAAGTGTAGGGGTGGTACTGACACAGGCAGGCAGTGCCACTGTGCCCTTGCTGTGCTACCTGAGCACCCTGCTGACCATTTTGCCCAATTTCTCATTTACTGCCAGAAAAAATGCCGCCAGTGACTGGTCATAGGGAGCAGGCTATGCCTGGTGTATGCATTGTGTACATTAATTCCTTGTGCAACTTCGCTCACCGCCTGGAGAATATCTGGGCACAGCAAAACAGTAAAATCTTTTTCTGCCACTCACCTGCCTGGTGAGCTCAGCCTCAGCACCTCCTGCAGCACCCACAGCTGGCTGGGAGCCTGAGGGCCCTGAAACAGACCCACAGACCCATCCTGGCTGGGGCTTTTGTCTCTGGGTTGGACAAGGAAGGGGCTGGAGGGAAGATCTGCTTGGAGGAGTGGGGGAATAACAGAGGGGAAATCTGCAGCCCTGCTGAGAACAAGTGGCACCCTCTCCTCTGCAGGGGCTGGCACTGAGACAGCTGGAGCACCATCCCTTGCAAAGATTTGACCACTGGTTCAGGTTTGGATTCAATTCCTTGAGCCAACATAGGGGGATCCAGCTGCTCTGGCTCTTCCACTGAGCCTTTGCAGCCAAAGGCATCTTTGGGGTGCTGCATCCAGCCCTGCACCCTGCTTGTCACTTCTGGAGGTGACAGCACCCAGGCTCTGGTCTGAGGGGGCTCTTCAGCTGCAGATGGAGGCATCTCCAAAGGCTCTGCAGGAGCTGGGTTCTTGCAGCCCAATCTGCCCTGCAGGGCTCCAAGTGCAGCCTGGACACCCTCCTGGTGCTCTGGCCTCAGGTGTTTAACTCTGCCCCGAGATACACCTCCCTGATCCCATCCCAGTGTGTAAATGGAGAGCAGGCTGTGCAGGGGTTACCCACAGGGGCAGCTGAGCCCTCTGAAGATTTGTTTTTCGGGCACCTCTTGCCATCCTGCTCCAGCCTCCAAAACAAGGGCTGCTCATGAACCATGTGCCATTTAAGGGATGTTTTGCTGCCTTCAATGCAACTTCTTGGCAATTTCAGCACTGCCACTTTCTCAGCACACCCTCCTTGATGTCCATGTGTCCCTCAGAGCCAGCCCAGAAGAGGAAGGAAAGGCTGTGGCTTTGTGCCAGCCTGGCTAGCCCCAACACATGTCAGCCCAACACGTGTTGTGTGTTCTCAGCTGGGTGTTCCACCAACACAACAGCCACCAGTGTCGGAATCTGAGGTATTGATGATTCTGAGATTGTAGAAAGTCTCTGTCTTTCAGCCCCGCTGCCAAAGCAGAAGCCATAATTCATCTGTGCTGGTTTCAAGGCTGTTTATTCTGTTTATCTCTAACATGTTCTGCTGCCCTGCCGCAGCTCTGTCCTGCAGGGCAGCGTGTGGGGCTCTGCCCTCAGTGGGATGTTACAAACATTAAATACCAGAAACTACCTGTGCTGGATTTACAATAACGTGCCAATATCTGTCATCTACGTTGGACAGTGTGTCCCCAGCCTGAACCAACAGAAAAATGCCAACACCACAGTGAAACATGGAGGGCATGAAGAAGGAGAAAAAGGACAAGGCACACCCAATTTCCTCCATCTTGTCCTCTTTGAACCCCTTATCTAGAATCCTAAAATTTTACTTTTGCACCCGTGCCACACTTAATTATTACTTATATCAAACACTCAGAGCTGGTAATTCATCCTGTAAGATTGAAAACTCTTTTCCATGGGCAGAGATCACAGCCAGTGTCTCTGGGGGCTCTGTCCAGGGGGGTTCCTGACCCCTGCCAGGGTCCCAGACCTGCCAGGGCAGCCAGAGGGAAGCCCTGGATTCCCACACAACATAAAAGAGCCAAAGGACCTGGATCTTTCACAGATTCTCACAGGTTGGAAGTTTAGGACCTCTGTGGAAGCAAGGCCAGGATTATACCTGCAGCAGATACAGATAAGGGAGTGGCAGAGGGGCTGCCCCCAGCCCTGCCTGGGGGGAAATGCTCCATCCTTCTGCCTTCATTACTGTGTGCTCCTGCAGGTTCCCCCAAGAGTTTGTGTATCACTAAATATCACAGTGCTGCAGCTCTTCATTCCCTCATTGCTGCTTGTCTTACCGTGGTCAGCCAGACGAGAGGATGACCAGCCTTGCCTGGAGTGATGGGCGAGCTGGATCAAGTCTCCAACCAGATCCAGAGGAATCACTGCGTTTTGGAGCATCTCCCTCATTGCCTTCTCCCTCCGTGGTCTCTCTGATCTTCCACATGGAGTTATTTCAACAAACCTTTCCTCACACCAGCTCTGGGGCAGCCTCGAGGCTCTGCTTCAACCCTCCCTCTTAACACCTCTTGGCATTTTAAGCTCTGTTTAAGCTTTTGGCATTTTTCTGCTCTGTTATTTGTCACGTCTGTTTATCTCTGACCTCACGGGGGTCTCCTTGTGCTAGTGGCATGGCCAGGCAGTGACCCACACGTGCATTTGCCACCTCCTGTCTCACCTGAGCTTGGCAGCCTGCTCCTCAAGTGGCAAAGAGCGTGGATACCTCCAGGCTGCCACAGGGACTGGGGATGCTGTGATGGGCAGTAATTACCAGCAGCGATGAAACCTTCTGAATCCTCAGGAGCCATGGCCTCAGACCTCCCAGCCTTCCCAGTCCTGAGTACTTCAGACACTAAAATCCTCCTGGGAGGAGCTGGGAGTTTCAGCTCAGTGAAGGGACCTTTTTGGGAGCAGAGCAGAACCGTGAGTGTGCAACCACTGCAAGCAGTGCTGTCATTATCAAACTACTACTGAATCATGACAGCTGATGGTCTTCCTGGAACAAACCCAGTTTCTCATAGCACACCTAAACTGCTGAGCTGTACCCGTGGGATGCCCACGTTTGTGTCACTGCTGCCTCACAGGAGAGTTCTGCAGGTGAAGAAGCTCTGGGACAAGCAGGTCTGTGCAGTCCCAGTCCCGCTGCCTTGGTGCAAAGCTGACCACTGCAGGAAGGCAGAAATGCCAACAGACCCAGCCTGGCTGGTGGAATGTGGCCTCCAAGCAGGCTCTGCCCGAATTTCTGCTGTCATTAATTCCTCCCATTTAGATCCTTGCTGCCTGTGATTCTCCCTCCCTGAGAGGGGAGAGCAGCCACCTGGGGCTGACTGGCTGGGCTTCCCCCACAGCAGAGCCCAGTCCCAGAGGGTTTAGCCAGATCCTCAGGACAAATCATCTCCTGTTATGCAACAATGAGCTCCCTGGGGAAAAACCAGCAGAATAATGGAATCATTCAGGCTGCAAAAGCCCTCTAAGATCGAGTCCAGTCTTTCCCCCAACACTGCCAAGGCCACCACTAACCCATAATTCCAAATGTCACACCTGCTGGGACTGGACAACCTTTCTGTGAAAAAAAAAAAATACAAACAAATCCCGTTTTCCAGGAAATTCAGCCCCTCGACTGTTCCACTGAAGTTAAAGCTACAATCAAGCTCCACCAGGGTTTGCAGCAAGCCCTACAAACAGAAGGAGCCCTGTGGCAGCATTTCCATGGCCTTAACGTTGCCATACACAACCCAAACCCTGACAGCACAATTCTGATGGCCTGAAGAAATCACACTGCTGTTGTAGACAGGGCTAAAATCAGACTAAAATCCAGGCACTGCTGGGGCTCCCATCACATCTGCAGCCACAGCTGGAGCCTGTGCAGATGGCAGTCCAACAGCAGAGAGTGGAGAGAGCAGGGAAAAAAGAGTTTTATTGTCCATGTTGATAAAGATCCTGATCCTTCTTGGCCAGGCAGGGCAGGGAACACACAGGCAGTGCCCTGTTCCTGCTGCCTGGGGGGAGCTCAGGCTGCTCCAGAAAGGTGTCCCCGAGCAGCCAAGGGACTCAGTGGTTATCACTGTTTGCTTTGCAGCACAATACCTGTGGCCCATCTGGAAATTTCCATGAGGCTGCACTGCTGGGGCACAGCCTCGGAGGTTCCCTGGTTATCGCTGCCTCTGCATCATTTCCGCCCCTGAAAACATGACCTTACGTTTAATAAAGATAAAAATAAAAAAGCCTCAAGGCGGCTTTCCCGTCCACCTCACACACACACCACTGGTCTTGGCTTCTCCTCCCCACAAATGGGCTGAAATCTGTTTCCTTGCAGGAAGCTGAGTGCAATCTACAGGTGCCAGCCAGGTCGGCTCTGGATCTCCTTCAGCCTCCTCGTCCTCCTCCTGGTCACACTTCAGGTTGTGGAGAAGCTGCAGCCTCCTGGGTAGGTCCTGAGCAGAATTATGCACCTGCACCTCCTCCTCCAGCCTCTCGCTGGCCACTGAGGCGGGCTCAGAACTGCCCTCCTGAAAACCAGCCAGCAGGGTCTTCCTTAGACAGGGAGGAAAATCCAGGTGAGAGAGGGTCCTCTGGGGGTCCCACATCTCACCCCTACGCCCTGACCAGAGCTGGGCCCACCCTGGGGTCAGACAAGGCTGCCTGGGCTTTGTCTGGCTCACCACAAAACCCTACAGCCCTTGAGCCCAGTCCTCCCAGTCTGGGGTTATCTCCAGACCACCAGCTCTTCTTTATTCTTGCCTCTTCTTGCTCTGCTCTGCCAGCATCCTGTCATGCTCCAGCAAGACAGAGACACTGCCACATCACTGCTGACCTGTCCTTCTCTTCTTCATAGAATCATTAAGGTTGCAAAGGACCTCCAAGATGATCAACCCCAAGTTCTTGCACCCACTCCCACCCCTCAGGGCAGCAGTGAAGCCCATCAGCAATGCCACCCACTCACGAAAAGGAGGGAATGTGTTTTGGGGTGACTTTGGGGGGCCAGGGGGGCGCAGAGGAGCTGCTTCTGCATTGTCCTCCCACCTCCTGCAGCTGAGCATTGTGTCTTCCCCATCACAGGAGCTGCCAGTGTGAGCTGGAGCGTGGCCTGCAGCCGACCACGGGCCAGGGGCTCGCCTCTGCCCTCCACAGCCCCGAGCTGCTGTGGGAGGATGACTCCCCTCAGGGGCAGAGGGAAGCTGAGCCAGCCCCTGCTTCCACCGAGGATGCTTTCAGGATGCAGCTGTACCTCAGACCGGAGACCCCTCCGGGAAGCAGCCAAGAGGAGCGCTGGATGCAGCGGCCCGAGGAGAGCAGCGAGGAGGTGAGAGCCCATCTGTCACCCACGGAGCTGAAGCCCCGGCTTCCTGGCCTGGAAGAAGCAGCCAGAGAAAGTCCTTCTCCAAGCCTTCCCGGCAGGGCCGCGGCAGATTTGGCAGAAGCTGTCACCAGCAAGTTCATCATCTTTGCAAACAGGCTGGGCACAGAGGAGCAGAGGGGAATGTCCCCACCTGGAATGGTGCAGGTGGAGGTACAGAGCCAGACTCAGCCTCGAGCTCTGAGTTCTCCCCACCCTGAGTGGGGCACATCATTCACACAGCCTGTCCCAAACTCAGCTCAACCTCTGCAGGCAGAGGATTCTTACAAAACAGACCTGGAGACAGGATTTTTCCCAAGCTGGACAGAAGCCTTTAGGGTCAAGGAGGTAACAGCTGGGGAAGGTCGGCATGTCAGAGAAGTCACCTCTCAAGGGAAGACGTGCAAGCCCAAGACTGACCTTGTTTTCCTGAAAGTCCACAAGAGTGCCAGCAGCACTGTCATGAACATCCTGTTCCGCTTTGGGGAGACACACAACCTCACCTTCGCCTTCCCCCGAGGCGGGGGCTTCCAGCTCTACTACCCCCACCACTTCATGGCCAAGTTTGTGCAGGGCTTCTCCCCTCTGAGCCCCCGGCGCTTCAACATCCTCTGCCACCACATGCGGTTCCTGCAGCCGGAGGTACGGGCAAAGCTGCGACCCGGCGGGGGGGCAGGCAGGGAAGGGGGAGAGGGGCTCCTGGGGCACAAGGAGGGGCACCTGTCGAGCACATAAACTCTGCAGGGCTGAACTAAAGAGAGTCAGGATTGTCCGTGGGTTCCTGGCATCTCCTGAGAGCTTCTGTGAGTGGGTTTGATGAAGTCCTGTGCTGTGAGCCAGGGCAAAGTGGGAGACAGCATCTGTAGCAGCCAGCAGCTCTCATCTCTTTCTTGTCTGGTGGGCCCTGGGACATGTCCTGCTCCCTGGACAGGCCCAGAGGGGACCAGCTGCAAGAGGAGAACAACCAAAGTGCATCAGCGCAGGTCAGCCGTGCCCAGCATCCACCCCTCTGGATGCTACCTGAGGACAGGTGGACACGGGGAAAGGGAAGGAGATGGACAGTACCTCCATCCCAGCCCACAGCTGTGGGGAGCTTTGCTCGCTGCTCTCCACATGTGACTCCTCTGGAGCTCCCCACAGCTTCTTTGATGAGCTGCACCCTGAAATCCTCCCCAGCACCCCCCAGCCCCAGCAGCTGCCTCTGCTCACCAGCACTGTGGGCGAGCGGGTCCCTTCTCCCTGCCCCACATTTAAACCCTCCCTTTTCTCCTCCGCAGGTGCAGAAGGTGGTGCCCAGCTCTGCCATCTACTTCTCCATCCTGAGGAACCCCGTGCAGCTGATGGAGTCCTCCTTCGTGTACTACAAGGGCGCGTCGGCCTTCTCGCGCGTCCGCAGCCTGGAGGAGTTCCTCAGCCAGCCCTACCGCTACTACAGCCCCGCCAGCGGCGACCGCCACTACGCCAGGAACCTCATCACCTTCGATTTCGGCTTCAACCCCGACGGAGACGTGTCCCCCGAGCGGGTGCAGCTCATGCTCAAGGCCATCGAGGCGTCCTTCGACTTCCTGCTCATCTCCGAGTACTTCGACGAGTCCATGGTGCTGCTGAAGGAGATGCTGTGCTGGGACCTGGACAGCGTCGTCTCCTTCCCGCTCAACAGCAGGGACAGCAGCACCAAGTCCGCCCTCCCGGACTCCGTGGTGGAGAAGCTGAAGGCCTGGAACAGGCTGGACTGGGAAATCTACTCGCACTTTAACAGGACATTCTGGGAGAGGATCGAGCGGGCCGTGGGGCGGGAGCGGCTGCGGCGGGAGGTGAGCGCGCTGCGGCGGCGGCGAGCGGAGCTGGCTGGGACCTGTCTGCAGGGCACGGGCAGCGTGGGGCCCAAGGACATCAGGGACTCCTCCCTGCGCCCGCTGCAGCACGGTGGGGCCAGGATCCTGGGCTACAACCTCAAGCAGGGCTTGGGGCGGGAGCTGGAGCGGACCTGCCGGCGGCTGGTGACGCCGGAGCTGCAGTACAGCAGCCTCCTCTACAAGAAGCAGTTCCCCCCGGTGCCGCCCGGCACTGAGCCCCACTGACCCCCCAGCATCCTTCAACATCTGCTGAGCGCAGCGAGGCTCGGGGCTGCCCTGCCCGGCACAGCCCGGCCACCCCGGGCACCTCTCCGGGCGCTGCCGGGGGATGGACAGGACCGGGCTGCAGCGGGGCTCCCGGGGGATGGACAGGACTTTTCCAAGGGGAAATCCCCCCCAGTCAGCAGCTGAAACCTCGGGACAGCACCGGCTCCAGCAGCAAGGAGCAGATCCAGGAGGGCAGCCCAAATCCTCAGCCCCGCAGCAGAGATGGCGACAGAACAGGGCCAAGCTGTAAATCAGAGCTGTGGGATTTGATTTGCAGCGTGGGAATGAGTCTGTCTGTCTGCCTGTCTGTGCAGCTGCACCTCGCCCCTGCTCCGTTGATGTTACTATGCTGGAAAAGCAGCCTCTTAATTAAAAATAACAACAGTCACTGTCACTCCTTAAATTCCTCTTAGTTACATCAGTCTGCCCAGTAGACGATCTCCCCAAAAGCCCCAGAAGCACACCCCAAACATTTTAATATGTCCTGAAAAGCAGGGGGGAAAAAACTAAACCAAATAAAACCCCAAACAAACAAACAAACAACCCCACCCCCCCAAAAAAAAAAAAAAAATTAGAAACCACCAGAAAAAAGGGAGGCCCAGCATAATTTTGTGCTGACTCTGTGGTTACAGGTTGCCTTTGGATCCTGCATTTGTAGGATCAGCATCCTATTCTGCAGTCTCAGACTCAAGTTCCATCCCTGTGTGACAGGGAGACATCTCATGATGAGCCTCTCTGCAGCCAGACATCCCAACCCACCACTCTGAGCTGCCACAGGAATATCCTGTGCCAGGGAAAGATCCCTCAGGAATGGCTCATGGAGGGAAACTGAGCCTGACTTTTCTCAACCTGCACTTCTCCTTGAATCAAAAGCAGAGCCAGCAAATCAGCTGGGATAAACAGAGGCCCCATCTCTGGCTTTTCAGCATGATTTCCAAACCAAAAGAGGTTCTGAAAAAATTGCCCAGGGGCATCTGAGCATCCCAGGGTGTCCCTGGGGCAGCCACGAAGAGTCTCAAAGGTTTCAGTTTCCACCCTAAGGTCTCCTGCTGAGTTTAACCAGGAAAAAAGCCAGACTGTGCTCCCAGTGCCCTTCCCAGGGCAGTGCCAAACATCTGGCCAGGCACAAGGAGAGGGCACAAGGAGAGGGCACTGTTTGGGGATTTGCTGCATGGTTTGGGGTGCCGTGTGTTCCATGAAGTTCCATCTCTGGGGCACATCCGCGTATGGCTGTGCTGGCCCCTTCTCTCGTTTCTCCTGTTGGGATGTGGGCTGGGCTCATGGTGTCAGAGGTCTGGGGGTCCTGCAGGTCCCTCCAGAGGCAATCCCAGAGGAAATCAGCCGGGGTGGGCACCCACAGGCCAGCAGCACCCTGGGGTTGTTTCCCCATGGACACAGCAGAGTGGAGGGAGGAGCAGGGCTGGACATTGGGTACCAAACCTGCATCTGACACCTCCACTCCAGGTCTGCATTGGGTGCCACTTGCTTATTCCCTGTTTGCACCTCAGGAAATAGGAGCAGGTCATTCCTGTCAGGAACTCTGATCCAGGGCAGAGATACTGGAGCAGCCAGAGCATCACAGACTCCCTGTGCTGTCCCGTGAGGAGAGCACCCAGAGGGGAGCTCCCATAGGGTGCCCTGGTCCCAGCACAGCCTGGGGGATCCCCATTTCCAGGAGGTGTTTCTCCCCTTTCCAGAGCAGGCAGCAGACAGGGCAGAGGTGGTTTGGCCATCACAGTGACTCCCATTTTCAGGGATGTGTCCCAGCAGGGCTCCAGGAACAACATCACTCACCCAAATGCCAACCACAGCATTTTATATTTCTTTTCCCTCCCAAACTGTAATTTTATAGTTAGGAGTATTTCACATAGACATAGAGCAGGGTCTAGGGATGCACAGCAGCTGCCTGGGTCTCTTTTTTTTTTTCCAACAACAGACCCTTGGCACACCATTTCTTGATGCTTTACAGCACCAAAACCCTGGCTAAGCACATTCCCAGAGGAGCAGGTTCTCCCGTGGCCAGTGAACTCTCTTGCCTTGGAGCATTTTTAATGCCTCTCCAAGACTTGCCAGGTTCAGCCTGTGCAATTCAAGGACTTCAGGTCAAGTTTAACTCAAAACCCACCAATTTTTAACCAGTATCCATTAATAAGTCGAAATATCAAAGCCTGTTTCCACCCCAACCCAAGTGTCCAAGGCAGTTACTGGCTTAAACTTTGTTTTTAGTGCTGCAAGAGACCCAGTGGGGTTATTGCAGGCATTGCACAGTGCAATCTGTAAGATTCCTGGCAGTACAAGAAAACCAGCAATTCATGCAAAAGTGTTCCGTGTTTTCTCTCTGAGGCAGCAGCGTGGGCTTGAAACATTTCGGGCTCTCCAGGGAGGCTTTCAAAGCAATTCCCAAAGGAGCTCAGGGGCTCGGGCATCCTGCGAGGGTTCCTTTGTGATGCTTTAAGGACTGAACGAGCTGCAAAATCCTCCACACCGGGAAACGCTTTCCCAGGAAAAGGGCTGCCAGACCTCGGGCTCAGGCACGGGGCTCCGAGCTGCTCTTCCCCCCTTTCCTCTTCCTCTGTGGTTTGTCACCCTCCACCTGCGCTGTCACCTTTACCTTGGGCACCTTGTATTTGCTCTTCTGGCTGTAGAGGAGGTTTTTCTGGAAGAGGCGTGGGATGTTGCCCTGGAACAGCAGGAGGGCAGCGAGCATCCCTGGAATAAGAGCACAGACCCCTTCCCAGCGCTGTGTCGAGCATCTCCACCCTCCCCGCAGCTCAGCAGCTGTCTTGGCTCCTTGTCACAGCCTACACCATGACCAAAAGGCAGCTCAGCACCACTGAAGTCCCCACGGAGAGCTGAGGAACCCTCACTGTACTGCTTTAAGGAGAATTTACCACTCTGTCCTTAACATAACAAACAATGCTTGGTTTGACCCATAAACCACCCCAGTGGTTTTCTGGCAGATAATTGTTAAGGTTGGAAAAGTCCTCTGAGCCCATCGAGTCCCACCATTCCCTCAGTGCTGCCGAGGTCACTGCTGGTCCTGACCCGAGGTTTTAAATCCCTGCAGGGACAGTGCCTCCACCACTGCCTTCAGCAGTGTCCCAGTGCCTCATCACTCTCCAGGGAACACATTTTCTCAATACCCAATCTAAACTTCCCCAGGGGCAACTCGAGGCCGTTTCCTCTTGTCCCATCAGAGTTACCTGTGAGCAGAGCCCGACCCGCACCTGGCTCCACTCTCAGTACACATCCAGCTCCCCATGACCATGCTGGAGCTGAGGACAGCCTCAAAGCATAGCTCAGCCTGCCATTGCCCTAAAACCCTTTGCTAAACCTCCCCCAGACTTTGGCTTCAGGGAGATTTCTGTCCTTGTACCATGCAGAAGTTGGATTTTAAAAAATTGGATATCAAAGAGATGACCCCAGAGTCAACGAGGCAGGATGAAAAGTGACACTTGCCATTGGCAACCCCAAATTCAGCCCTTTGCCAGAAGAGTCCACGTTACACGGAGCATTTCTGCCTTGCCCCCAGGAAGCTCTCACCTGCGAGGGGCCCCAGCCAGTAAACCTGGATGTAGTCCCAGAAGCTGCTCCCCGAGCAGTGGAAGGTGGTGGCTGTGGCCAGGGCAGGGTTGAAGAAGGCTCCCGTGTATGGTCCAGCTGTGTGGGAAGAGAAACGTGGCCAAGTGTCCCACTGCATCCTCTGAACACTGCCAAAGGGCTGTGACCCCTCCTGCCTCCTTCTCGGACTGGGGAAATCCCACCCTTGTCGCCCTGGACTTGGAGGGAAGCAGGAGCGCTCATGCAGGACTGAGGGATTGCAGAAGGGAACGTCCCAGGGAAGTGATCCCAGTCTTGAGCTATGGCTGTGAGCCAAACCTCACCTGCAGCCCAGACAGCCCAAAGTGCCATCTTCATCCCAAAATGAATACTCCCCAAAATAACAGAAAACAAACACCTTAGCAGTTAACCCCTGCCTCTCCAGTCCTGGAAGATGAAAATCGGGGGGCTATTCCTCCCCCACAAATGAGGTCCTTTTGCAAGACTCAGGAGAAGAGACGCCGGTGCTGCTCACCTGTGTAGGTCAGGACGGTGACAGTCACTGCCAGCGCAGGGACCCGGTACAGGGGGTGACTCTGTCGCACCTTGAGGAGGACGAGGTGGAAGAGGAAGGAGCAGGAGCCTTCCACAAAGGCGGCGTGGGGCAGGGAGGTGTGGATGGAGGAGCTGCACTCGGGCGCGATCAGGTTCTGGATGAAGTGCAGCTGGGTCAGCTCCCAGGACCAGCAGAGCCGCGTGGCAGCCCAGCCCGTCCCTGCACCCACGGCCTGGGCCAGCAGCTTGGCCCCTGTGGCTGCCAGGCTGCACTCCAGGAGCAGGAACTCCTGCAGGGACACGCTGGGGTTGGCGGATGCTCCGTCCAAAGAGGCGCCGTGGACAGCGGAGAGGAGGAAGAGCAGGGTCAGGACCACGTCCAGGCCAAAGCCACCACCCCAGGGGCCGATCTCCATCAGCATCCTCAGCTCAAGGCAGCTCGTGCACAGCTGGAACGAGCCAGCAAATTCCCTGGCAAGGCAGCCATGTGTTCCAGGGGACAGAAACCTCTTGGAAAGCCACCTGAGCACCTGGCACACCCCAAAAACCAGGAAAAAGAAAGCAATGGAGACATTCAAGCCATCCATAGCAAAGGCTGTGCTGGGGGCAGCGCCTGGGAAGGAGCAGAGGAAGCTCCTGCACCTCCTCTTTATAAAGCCAAGTAAAAGCAAACGTGGCACAGCCCGACAGGCCTGGGAAAGGCCACACGTGTGGCCCCCACGGGGCAGTGCCAGTGCCACAGGGAGCTGCTGGACTCACAGCAGCTGGAGCAGCCACCAAATTGTTTGTGGCAGCAAATCCTGGTGTTATCTCCACCAGGCACTGAGCTCCCAGCCCCAGCACTCACACCTGAGAGCCCACAGCAGCTCCCAGAGCTGACAGCTCTTCCAGAAGGAACAAAAAACTTCATTTTCTTTCTGCTTGGCTCCAATGCCTGTGGCTGCACCATCCCTGGAAGTGCCCAAGGCCAGGTTGAATGGGGCTTGGAGCAACCTGGGATAGTGGAAGGCGTCCCTGCCCACGGAAGGAGTGGAAAAAAATAGGTTTAAGGCCCCTTCCAACCCAAACCATCCTGGGATTCCATGATAAACAATACATGATGTGTCTTCTGGGTCCTTTCCCTGATCTGCATAGAAATGCCACTACGCTGAGCCCACATCTGCCATCCCTACAGTCCCCACAGAGAGCTCCAGCATGCCCAGGGCAGGCAGTGCTGGCAGGTAACCCAGCTCCTCTCACTGCCCCGTCACACACACAGAGCCAACAGCTTTGATTTGGGCAGTTTTACTTCCCCTCTTGTCATTTATAGAAGAAATTACCAGGAAACCCAGGCTTGAAGCACGCTTGGGCAGGGATGAGGCCCTTCATACAGTCCAGGGTGGCTCCAGCAGCGCAGCCTGAGCCATGGAAAGCAGGAGCAGATGTCTCAAATGCATTGGAGCCTCTCCCTCAACAGCCTTTGACAGCAAAGAAACACAACATTGTGGGGATGCTTGTGAAGGCCAGAACTCAGCACCTCCCCCTGCACCACCCTCCCTCCTTTCATCTTCCCTTCCCACTTCTTTTTCATCCCCAAATGCCCACCCAGCAAAGGTTTTGGGAAGGGTCCATGGGATCCCTGCTCACAGCCCTGGCTTTGGAAACCATGGGAAGTCTGGGCAAGGATGAGGGACCACCCATCATCCAAGCCCTCCTCTCCTCCCCCCCAAACCTTTTGGTCAGCCTGCTGCAGAACTTCTCCCAGTTTAACCCTTTTTACCACAATTCACCCTCCAGATGGCAAGACAAGCACCCATCTTTCACCTCAAATGAACAAACGACTTTGCTCGAATCACAGAAAATGAAATATTCTTTAAGAATATTTCATAAATTAGTAATTTTGTCTCAAGAAAATTGGCCTCTGGTGGCAACAAAGTGCTGTTCAAAGCTACTCATCACTGCAGAAACAACCATCACATACCTAACATCACAATCCAACTCAATTCTTTCCACCTCCCCTCCCTCCTCCTGTGTTTCTCAGGAATAGAGAAACCAGTAGAGTTTCCTCTTTAGAAACAAAACCTCACAAGGACCCAGCAACACAGCCTGAATCCAGTCCCTGGAAAAGAACCACCAGATCACAGGACACAGACTGGTAAAACTGGGAAAGAAATTCCAACATCTTTTCCTTCCCCCAGAAATGGATTTCCCCCTTCTTTTCAATCATTGTAAGAGTTGGGCCTTAGGAAATAAACATTCCAAGGTTTAAAAACTATTTTCCAGCCATTGCTAGCAATTCTGCCCATGGCACAGTTGTGGGATGTTTAACCCAGGCTGGAGTGAGGAGCTGGGAGTGGATTCCAAGGACAACTATGGGATTAAACAAGGCCAGGGGCTCATTCCCTCATTTGTGTTAGTGCTGACAGCAGACTCCATACAGCTTTGCAGGGCTGCTCTTCTAGGAACAAAACTACATAAAAATTCCAATATTCCCACCCAAAACCCCTTTTCTGTAGCTGGAACATCAGTGTCTTTCTAAACCAAACATGTTTTTTTAAAATGCAGATATTTAAATTTAGCCACTGGACAGGAACAAGTTGGCATTTCCAGATTTCAGCAAAATAAACATTCCCCAAAAACACTGAAGGGTCACAAGAGCTGAGCAGAGCCACCCTGGCTCGCTCAATGTTTTTGCCCTCAAAGAGGCAACAGCTACAGGGAAAAAAAAAAAAAAAAAAAAAGCCATAAGGTTATTTAAGGCAAGTTTCACTGGGCAGAGGGTGGATTAGAGCTTTCCAGAAGCAGCCACATGTTCCCAGCAGCAGGAACAAGGCAGGTTTCCCTTCATGGTCAGGCAGGAAAAGGGCTCCAGGGGATCCAAGAGTTAATTGTGCTTTGTGAAAGGACACGAATCCTCAGAATAAGCATTCACTGAGAGGAAACAATAACAAAGATGGGTCATCCTTGGCTCTAGAAACCTCAAGGAATTCCAGAAGACATTTGCCCTGAGGAAGGTCAGCCCTGCACTATAGTGCCCGTGCCCTGAGCCACATCCGTGCCTTGACACAGCCTGTCTGCTCTTCCCTCCTCTGCACTGACTCAACACAGCCCCAAAGCAGAAGTCTGGGGGCCCTGAAAGAGAATGAGCAACTCCTAACTTCCCACTGGGAAAATCCCATTAAAAAACCCAAATCACTGGTCCCCTACGGGCTGTTTTAACATTCAGGTCAACGGGGACTTGAAATCTTGATGGATTTGACTTGATGATCCTAAAGGTCTTTTCCAACCTTACTGATTCTGCAATTTGAAGTGATGATGTGCTGGAGGACATTCCCACTGCAGACACCAGCTGGGAAAAGCAAGGCAAGACTCTGCTGGTGCTGCCCTGCTCCCTCCTAACAGGCTGCAGGTAGAGAAGTCACAGAAGGTCATCGTTCTCACTTGGTGGTATTTCCCTCCCTCTAGGAAAAGAAATCCTTCCTTAGGCTGGTTTCAAAGCAGGGAAAAGAGCTCTTAGAGAACCTGCTTCCTCCACACATCTGGAGAGCAGCAGCCAGAGTTTGGCTGAGCTCAGCAAACTTTCATGTTGCTTCCTCACATGACCGAGGACAGCTGTTTTTATTAAAAATAATCTTGAGAGCAAAATGCAAGTTATATTTAAAAAGGGGGGAAAATGCAGCTGTACAAATCCCCGGGAACAGAGATCTGTGGACAGCACAGTGCTCCAGCACAGGAGCCACTGGAACTGCACTGAGACCCAACAATGCTCTTCAGGCACCACCATGAAAACGCTGCTGTGAGGATCCTCACTTTTCACCCACCCTGGTTTAACCAGCACGCTCCAGGTGCAATCCAAACAGTTGTGCTCAGCTTTGCAGTAATTCACTGCAGCCAAACATCTGCCCTGAAAGGGAGAAATCGCTGCCCCTAAATTTACTGCCTTCAAGAACTATGTTTTAAATACCCAATCTTGAATAAGCTGATCTCAAAGAATGGGTCTGCTCTTGGGTCAGGTATGTGCAAGGGATGAGCATGTTCACACAAGACTTAGGAGGATTTACCAAGGATTTGCAACTTTCAGCCATGTAAGCCAAAATCAGCCGAAGCCCTGCTCTCCTTCAAGTATCAAAATTTCAACAGTCCTGAGTTCCACTGAGCACCTTCTCCTCCTGCCCACTTTTCCCCCAGAAATTAAATGTCATATCACTTAAATGCAGTGTTAAAGAACACCAGTTTAAATGCACAAAGAGTGGATCATATAGGAAGACAAAGATACTGCAACAGACTGGTAATTCTGAAGAGACAGGCTCTGAGCAAACCAACATTCTCATGTCTGGGTGAAGCAGCTGCTGGAGATGAGTGGTTTCTTCATTTCCCTTTGTCAGTGTACGAGCAAAGCTTGTACAACATGCAAGAAAGGGGAAGAGCCCATTTCCCAGGAACACAGGACATGCCAAGTCCTCGCCGTTCACAACTGAGGCAGGAACTTCATCTGGAGCCAACTGACCCAGACTCAACCCAAAGTAAATCCCTCCTTGTCCTTGGCTGGATTGGCAGGCCAACATCCCACAGCCTCTTTGTAGGTCCCCTGGAAAACAAAAGTGGCTCTCTGCAGCCTTGGAGGCCAAGAGGCACCATGGATCTCATCCCAAATCCTTGTAGGGCTGTCGGCACCCGGTGCCTCACTCCCACGGTCCAACGCCGATCAGCGGCGACGGAGCAAACCCAGGAGCCAAATCTTCCCAGCAGGACAGCTCAACTCCCGTGGATCCTGTGCCACAATGTTTATAAGCAGGACAGTGGATGTACCCATGGTGCAACAAAGCAGAGCTCTTGGGAGCAGCTCCTCAATCATCACCACATCTCCAGAGGTTACCGGGCCCATCGGTCCCACCCCAGCACTGGCCAACAGAGGGGGAAGATGCAGCTGGGACGGGCCAGGCTGGTGTTTGCTTTGCTCCCTTCACATGGAGGGCGAGAGATCTCTTCCACAGTGGGTGAAAAGGGTGTTTTGGAGCTGCTCTCCTCCCATCAGCAATCCAGAGTTTTTCTGGGAGGCACACCCAGGAAAGCTTGTGGGGATCCCAAGGCTGGTACTGACACGAATAATAAAACTTCAAAGAAACAGGCTGGTATAGCATAAAATTATATCCACCATCATTAAAGTACTCATAAGAACCTTAGTTACAAATACATTCTGTTAATCTCAGTAGAACACCGACACATGAACCCTTTCAGATACTCTTGTCATCAAAGGTATAAACTCATGACAGGGAAAAGGGGGAAAAAAGCCCCAAAGGTTTTTTAAAAGTTTATTTCTAGCCCTGAAAGAACAGTTATTAAACAAAGTCAACAAATACAGTAGTTAATATTGCAGTAACAATTAAATAACATAATGGGATTAAATTACACAAAAGGCAACATTAACATCTGAAGACAGTTAAAAAAATAAAAAGAAAGCTTGCACCTACTTCCATTCCCATTAACAGCATAAGGAACAGGGGGAAAAACAGACCAGAGAGATTTATTGACTCAATTCCAGCTGGAGAGGCCCTTAATCACATTATTTTTTGCTCCCTCCCCAGCCCCTCTGACAACAGGACCCATCTGCTGTAGCCAAATCTTTGCACCTCCCTGCACAGAGAGTTGGGGGGAAGGCTCCAATTAGTCTCATTAACACCTAAGGCAGGGCAAAGTGCTCATTCCCATGGCTATTTTTAATAAGAACTCTGATAACATCCCAGGAATCTCAGACTCCCTGCACACTCGCACCTCAGCCACAAGCTGCCCAGCTGACACCTCACAGGGATCGCGTGCACGTCTGATCCCCACTCAGGATTTTGGGTGGGCACCCAAGAGGGATGCACAGGAATCCTCACATTTGGATGCAACTCATCCCTTCCCATCATCTCCTCCAGCTCTGGCTGGTCTCCACTGCCCCAGTGCCACAGCAGAGCTGACAGCCCAGCACCCACTCAGGGTCTGCGCTCTGCTCCCACCAGGGAAAACCTTGGAGCTTCTCACCTTGCAGGCACCCTCAGAAAAGCGATGCCTCACCCTCCAGACACAAAAGCACAGCACAAAAACCTTCTCCTGGCCCTCCTCTCCTGCCAGCCCCACCTCTGATCCCCATGGAAACCTCACCATAGAACAGCTGCTGCGTGGGGCCAGGGAGATGTGGCACTTCCCAGCCTTGGAGCTGAACACTGTCCCAGGTCACACACACAGTTTGGGAACTCGGGACTGGGCCAAGTTTTGTGCATTAGGATGGCTGAATCTTCAGAAATCGTCTCCTAAGCAGGCTAAATTGGACAAATTTTGCAACATGTTTTAAACCATTCTCATTCACCAGTAAAAGTGAACTAATAAGTTAAAATTACTTATGATTTCTTGTTTTCTATTTTAAAAAGCTAGATTTATCTAGATAGTGCCATTAAAAAAAAAAAAAAAAAAAAAGATGAAAGGAAGAAAAGCTCCCATTTTAACTCTGGCACAAGGAGTTTCATCAAGTCCATTGCCAGCAATGGACAAAGAGGGAACCACTGGTACAACAGGTTTTTTCCCCAGCCAAGCCTCCTCACTGCTCCATTTGACCAGGAAGCCAGGACACAAAACAGGGTGATTACAGCATCCATGGCTCATAATAAACTTTTTTCCAGGCAAATGCACTTGGATTACCTTACCTGGCATGAGACACTTCCTTGAATTTAAAATTTAAGGCCATAACTGTTGTCACATTTACAGCAAGAGAGATTTATCCCTGTGAGGAACAGTTAAGATAGTTAACCCAACACAGATTTTAACTACCACACAGGAGCAGAACACAAGCTGAACCTGCCCAGCAAGGCATCCTGCTGGCCCCACATGACCCCCAGGAGCTGTGAGACCCCAGCCCTGCTCCCCTCCACCATCCCCCCATCCTGCCCAGCTGCTCTCACCTGGAAGTTTGTTTTCTCATACCTTGGCTACCAGTCCCCAAAATGTCATTCTCTCTATAGAGACACTGAAATTCTCTGAAAATTACTTCTATCCCCTGCCAGTAATGTTTGGAAAAGTGTGCAAAAATTTTTATTCAGGGTCCTCTGTCCACACCCAACCATAGCTCCGTCTGTCCCAGGCCCTGCTCCACTGGGAATGCAATACAATCCCACTAAAGTCATGGTTATTCTTTCACAGACTCATTTGGCACATTGGTACTACTTGGCTCTTCCTTAAACACTTGGGGAGGTTGAAATGCATAGACTGTAGCATTAGAAGGGGCACAGGCTCTGCTAAACTCAACCCTGGCAACACCCCAAGAACTCAACCGCTCAGGTTGTCGCTGTCCTTCAGAAGGAGGCACTTTTTGTGGCATTGAAGGGTTGGCTGCAGCCATCCTGGCTAGACAGCATCCTCGGTGACAAGGATCAGAGAGACACCAGGCAGTCCAACAGGCCCCACGATGGTCTGACAGCACTGCTTCCCCTCTGCTTCATCTCACAACTTTGGCATCTCCAGGTGTTCATCATCATCTGTTCAGATCATGTTTCCAAAATCCTGTATCGTCAGTGTCCTCAGATCTGGTTATTTGTTCTTCTGGTTTCATTAGTACAAATGGAGCACATACAAAACTGGAAAAAAATAGCTCTAATACTTTAAACTCTGACAACTCCATAGGTTGATGCATTATTTGCTTGGCAGGGGGAGGAGGGGGGAAATTACAACATATACAAAAATGTATTTGATACAAAGAAGGGAAATGTAAAATAAAAAAGTCAAAGGCACCAGCATAACTTCCAAAGCCCAAGTCAGAGCACAGATACAAGTTTGTGAACCACCCACTGCACCAAGCACATTATCTCTCAAGCTTCTGGCCAGCAAGTCTAACAGGGAAAAAAAGAGCAGACAGGAAGACAGCTGGAATTTTTTCTTGCCCTGACTAGAACTGATCATTTGATCATAAATAAAGTATCTGACCCCAACCTACACATCCATAACCCACATCCAAAGACTTGACCGATCATTACGGTTCTGCAAAGAGATTTTTTGATTAAAAAAATGTCCACAGAGCACAGGCATGAGAAACAGCTGAATACTTCTCTTCCCCCTCTCTCTCCTTTTTCATCTTAAGAAGTGAAAAGCATCTCCAGACATTATGATTCCTTAAGTAACCGAGTTGTTGATTCTACAGTACAGCGACAGCTGGTCCAAAAAAGAAATGAGGGGCAAGATGTACCTTCACATTTGCCACACCTGCCGTGAATCTGGTCATTGGGAGCTTCCCACAGGGATTGCAGGCAGAGGGGAGGAAGAGGAGAGTCAAAGAGATCAGCAGGTAAAATTAGTACTGCTCTCTGAAAGCTTGAATCTGTCATTCAAGTATTGAAAGTACCCAGAGGGTACAACAGGAGCTGTTACAGCGAAGTCGTTAAAACCCCTTAAAGCCCCAGGCACAGCAAGTGGTATTTCTGGGCTGTCTGGGTAACAAAAATCAGAATTAAAAAACCCCACAAAGGCCAGTAATTCAGCCCTCAATTCCTTCCGGACTCCAGACAGGGATCTCTAGAGTTGCCACAATGTATTTGGGTGTCTTCTGGATGAGAGTTTCTTCCCTTTTGCCGACGTTTCCCACCCTCACAAAAACCCCTTCCCTCCCCCCCGAAGTGTAACAATTTCATATATTATAAAGATTTGTAAAATACAAACACACAAAAAAGGAAGAAGGCTGTGGCAGGATGTTAGCGGTTACTCTTCATTGCTTCTTTGGCTGCCAGGATCAGTGGCGTCAAGCTGGACAGAGGTTTGGCCAGTTTCAAGAAGGGATGCTGCCAGGAAGACAGAAACATGAAGAATCAGTGAAAGAAGCACTTCTAAAGGTTTCATTTCCAGCAGGATTCATGTTTCCATGGAGCTAGGCAGCAATGAATCTGCATTTTAACTGCTGAATTGTGTCATGTGTTTCTCCTGATGGTTACAAGGACAGGCTGGGATCACACTGACTTGCCCAACGGAGTTTCTCCTGGAATATCTCTTTTTTTTTCTGTTTTTATACTGTTTTTGGAAAAGGTGAGTATTGAAGCTGCACTTGCAATGAGCAAAGCAAAGATCTAAACAAGAAATAATCAGAGAAAGTTAAGAAGCAGCAACTGGCTTTACTGGGAAAGCCTCTACACCATCTGCCTCAGAGCTACTCCTTGCTCTCCCTAGGAATGGCATCAGTGATTCTCTCATTTAACAAACCAGCCTTTTTCCAGTGCACAGAAAGTATTTAAAATCAAAACTAAAAGGAGAAATGGTGTCATTGCTCCAGCTGCTTAGCTCGTAGGGCAGAACCCTGCGGGGAGAAAGGAAACCTTTCTTTTCAAGGCTTGAACACTGGTGTCAGACCAGCAGATTATTTCATCAGGAGTTCTGAGGGGGACATTTGCAAGTGAAAGTATGAAAAGCAATGCTATCAATGCCCACCCTCTGAAAGGAGTTCCTAAACTGCTGGACACTTTGGCAGTGGCAGAGTGAAATCACAGATTTTTAGATGGAATAACTTTGGAGAATTTTTAGATGGAATAACTTTCCTACCAACTGCTCTCACTACAGTTTCCAGGAGAAAACAAAAAAAAAAAAAAAAAACCAAAAAAAAAAAAACCAAAAAAAAAAAGAAAAGAAAAGAAAAAAAGAAGAAACAGTGCCAGTCTATGGAATGGTTCATTACAGGCTGACCTGACACTGCCTTCTGGAGCTCACTGTGAGAAGAAGTGGAGTCTCACCTGTAGCAATTCTTTGGCTGATCCTCTTTTTTCCACATCCATCTCCAAACATCGGTTCAAGAAATCCCGGAATATTGGGGACAGTTTCTCGGGGTTCTGGAGTTCTGGTGTGCCATTAGTTGCTATCAAATATAAAGCCTGTAAAATGAAGAATAAGGTATAGCCAAAACCAAGCTTTAAAAGATGCCAAACTGACCTGCCTTGTGGCAAGCCCTCAGATGAGAGGGCTCTGCAGCTACTTGTAAAACTGTAAAAAGAACTGTAAAAACTGTAGACATGTAAAAATAGGTCACAAGCATGTAGGCACTCATGATCTATTCTTGCTAGTAGCAAAATAACGTTCAAGATCTTTTGGCAGCAGATACTGACCTTAGCAAAGAAAACATCAGTCTGTGACACAGCAGCACTTTCCATAATATCCTGGGTTTACTTTCCCCAAACTATCAGAGGCCTGAGTTCAAAGTCCTGTATTTTATCCAGGCAAATCTTCTAAGTACCATCACAGAATCCCAGACTGGTTTAGGTTGAAATGAACCTGAAAGCCCATCTTGTTTCACCCCCTGCCTTGGGCAGGAAAACCTTTCACTATCCCAGGTTATTCCAAGCCCTGTCCAACCTGGCCTTGGACACTTCCAGGGATGGAGAGTCAGGGTAAGGCTGACTGCAAATTGAAGACAGCTGTCTTCCTCTGGAGCAATTTTCTTGTACTGCTGAAGCTTGTTGGCTTTTTCATTTCATTTTCTTTTTAACGCTGATGCAATTAGTGAACAATTACTGACAGTGCTGAACACCCAGCTCCAACACCACCAGGGCTTCTTACCCTCAGGGGGTTCTCGTTGAGGTATGGGGGCTCTCCTTCCACCATCTCAATAGCCATGATGCCCAGGGACCAGATGTCCACTTTGGGGCCGTAGGCTTTCCGTGTGACCACCTCGGGAGCCATCCAGTATGGAGTTCCCACCATGGTGCTGCGCTTGCTTTGCTCAGGGGTGATCTGGGCACAGAACCCAAAGTCAGCTGCAGGACAACAGAAGTTTAAGAGGTTAAACTGGTGCACCCCAAGAAGTGGTTTTCCTAGAAGACTTTTCTATTGCTACACATTCATTTCATTGAGAGGGGTTTGGGGGCAGTTTCTTCTTTCCTCCCCCACTACATTCTCCGTATTAAGAAAGCCAACGTGCAATGAAAATACAAAACCTGAAGGTGCTTAAGCAGGGCAGAATTCCGTGGAGTGAATACAAGGCTTTTGTCCTCTGGAAACAAGAATTACCCTGCAGAAGAATGGTGTTTTTTCCAGTCCTTCATTCAAGAGCTCTAGAATGGTAGCAGCCAAAATAAGTGATCAGGCAGAACACAGGCAGAGTGTTCTGCATGTGGTGTGTTATACAGCCTGAATTAGAAAAAAATCCATCCACAATCCATGGCTTCTGCCCTGCTAAACAGATTGTACTTGTGCAGCTACTGAGGTCAACATTTCACAGCACTTTGGCCATCTATACAGGTACTACAGTCGACAGACACGGAAACAAGGCTCCAGGGAAGTGCAGTGCTACCCCACTCAGCAGCAGGAACCTGGACAAACAAACCTTTCCACAAGGTAACTACCAAAGAGAACAACCACACTCAAGAAAACAAGAAAAGTCACCTATTCCTATAGCCTTCAGGTGCAGCAGCAATGCATGTCCCATCATGTTACTTTATCCAGCTGCAGCACTCCCACTTCCCAGGCATGTAAAGCATCAATAAGAACACAGTTAAGGCAGGAGACAGATATTACTTTATCATTGACACTAAGTTAGAGAAAAAGAGAGAGAGAGAGAGGGAGAGGGAGAGAAGAGAGAAATTTAAATTCCAGGGCGATTTTGGAAGTGTTATGCCAAGCAGTGCTACGGAAAGAGCCAAGTCATGGAAGTGCCAAGTTGTACCAAGACCATTTAATACAGAACTATCCCACCCTGACAGTCAAAATGCTTCCTTAAAAAAACCCCAAAAACCAAACCTATAGGAGTCACCAAGTTCCTCCTGCACTTTTTGGCCTTATCAAGGTGTCACAGTCACCTCCCAGCACGGCCCAGGGAAGCAGTAGCATTGTGTTGTGTGACCTTCCAGCCAGGCCTCCAGCACAGAGGAAGAAGACAGGCAGGAATCCATTTCCACCCACCAGTAGCATGTGTAGCTGCAGTGGTGACACCTGTCCTGCCACCAGACTCCCTCAGAGAAGATGAAGAGTTTAAAAAGAAGGTGCAGCTTCTCCCACCCTAAACTTTTTCTAAAGCACTATAATGACACAGCCCCAGAACAGCTTGTTCAGCACTGATCACAACACCTCCCCTTCATACAGGGAATTTTTGCAGCTGACTCCTGTCTTCTCCTGTGTCTCCTTCCTCCTCATCCTCCCCCAGTCTGCTGGCATGATGATTTTGACTCAGCTACTAACTCTGTCCTTTGGCCACTCTGCTTTGACACCTCTTTTGCAATTTTGATCCTTCTCCACTTAACTCAGCCACATCCTCTGCTGTAACTGTCCACTTCTCTGTAGCTTCTGAATCTCTGAAGCTTGTGCACAGACACATCACATCCTTAAAATAAAATTCCCTACACAAGCGAGTAGCACATCCAACAGTGCTGGTATGCAAAACAGGTTGCTGGTAATCCTTCTTCACACTCCATCTCATAAATCAAATGAGACTGCAAACCATCTAGAATAGGAATATTGCTAAGACACATTTTCATGGCACTTCAAATTCCTATTGAAAACACTTTTTGCTTCACATCTTTTTGCCTTAACTCTTAGATTGTTATATGCTTTGTCCTATAAACAAGAAAGGCAGATAATGCATCTCCTTCTCAACAGTCCTGACAGCTACCAGTGCTTTCACATCATTTTTATTTACACACACCAGAAAAGGATTTACTGTCCAAGCCCATGCATGCATAACCATTATCTGAAATGCAAGTAGTTTGTTTTGTCATGATTATATTAATAAAAGTGTTATACTTCCAGTCCAAGAAAAGGAACAGGGTTAGACTAGACTGCAATAAATGATGAGTAATGCCCAATTTTCTTGTTAATGGCCTTTTCATGAATGGGGCAAAGCATTAATATCATCCTAACAAAGCCACTGCAGTTTGCTGCAACTTTGCTCTTGCAATCATTCCCATTTTGCTTCACTGTCTGTGCCAGTTACTTCCTATTTACCAACGTATTCATGAGGCCACAGGTTTGCTTCAACATCCTTCTGGGCCAACACGCTCACAGCCCCAGTCTGAGGGCCCTCAGAGTATCAGCACCTGCTGTCTGATACATATTTTATAACAGAATTGTTTTCCATTACTCATAGTCAATAAAAACCCCCTTAAATTTCCCTGTCAATTCTCCTTCTACTGATTTACAGGCTCCAAGCCAGAAATTCCTGGAAAAGAGAAAACAGAACATGAAACAATTGTCTGCTACTCACTTAATTTAACTGATCCATCCATTCCTAACAGCACATTGTCACTCTTTATGTCCCTGTGGATCACCTGGTTGGCATGGAGGAACTCAAGCGCTTGCAAGCACTGGATAGGAGAGAAAACAAACAACACTCAGCATCCAGAAACAAAACTGCTGCACATGAGCACAAATTCAAAGCCATGTTCACACCCTCAGCCAGCTCTAAGTGCAAGAATAGAAAGGCATTATTGAAAATAACCAGCAGAGGAAGCTCTTGGGCTAAAAAAATACACTCTGGATTTCAGGAGCTCAAAAATCATGTCACCGTGGAGTTTCCCTGTCTTAACAAATAAATTCTTTAAAGTCCTCATCACCCAAGATGCTCACAGAAATCCCTGATGTTAATTTTGGTACATCCCACAGGTTCTGCAGTGGAACCATAAAGGATTAAGTGAGAGCTTTTCAGGCTGAGGTATCACCAAGAGGAATTGGTGAAGCTTCATGTCCAACAACCACACAACTTCTACAGTGAAGGCTGTAAAACATCTTCATTCTGAAAGGCACTAATACTGGTTTGCATTGTTTTCAGATGAAAACCTTTCACACTAAGTTGCTGCCCAAAACCATAATGAAATTTACTTTTGTTATTTGAGAATAAAAGGCAAAAGAACAAAAGCCAGATTTTTCTCTTTCCATCTAAGCAGAATATTTGCCATTTGCAGCTTGGCACAGATATCCCCAATGAGTTTGTTTTTTTTTTTAATCTTGGTTTGCTTTAGCAAAGTGACACTGATTTGCAAAACTAAATCTATCTAAAACACTGGGCAGCAGAGTTTTGGAGTACAATAGTTCAGTATTTGATTTCTTCCTCAGAAAAGTTGATCACTGTCACAGTAAATAGTTACTCTTTTGGTTCTCTGCTCCCAGCTCTGGTTTCTCTGGAAACCATTCCCTGTCCATACACGTTACTGTGCAAGTTTGCTTTCCCTCCCCTCCCTGGGGGTGAGTCACAAAATCTCTCGTCATGCTGATGGAGTCAGATGGGCTTTCTAAAAGGCTCCGTTTCTCCTGCACAGCAGATAACACAATTCTCCTTCTGCCATGATAAAATCAAGCCCGAGCTGGATATTGGCACTTGCTCAGGGCAGAAACCACTGATAAGATGTGATGTCAGCTGCTTTTAACACTTTCATTTGAAGTCTGACTGCAACCTCAGAGTTATTCCAACTACAACCTTCTGGAGCATTATTCTCCTGAGAAATCCATAAAGAAAGCTTTGCTGGCACAGAACTGTAGATCCTGCACACTATGGGAATGACTAAAGTGGGAAAGGGATAGTCTGCACTCAGTTCATCTTTATTTTAGTGGATGTTTAACATACTCCTGTTTCAGCAGATCCACTTTCAAACTGTGAGCAACACCATTCCCCTTCTTCCTTCTGGAAAACACTTCAAAGCTTTCAGGAGTTTTTAATTTTCTTTCTTTTTTTTTTTTTTTTTTTCCTACATTACCCTTACATGAATATGCAGCTTTTTTCTTAGTGCCTCTGAACGTTCTTTGTTAGTCCAAATTAAAAAGCCATTCCTTCCAGCTGCTAAACTTCTCTATTGCTCCTCCCTGAACTTTATTCATGTTATTCTGTTAATAACAGTCCACATTATTCATATCTTTCTGTTAAAACTGTCAGCAGGACAAGGCACCCCAGGTACCAAACCAAGAGACTTTATTTGCTCCATCACCAACCCAATTCTCAAACACCCACCTCAAAAACCACTGTAGCTCTTTTGTCTTACAACTTGCAAAGCCCCAGTTTTCTGAGTTAACCTAATTTTTTATTTTCTGCAATTCTGATTTCTGCTCATGCTACCATTCATTCTTTACTCAACAGCTTCAGCAGCAATTGTGGCAATTAGTGCTAACCTGAGCATGCCATAAAAACAGGGGAATAGGGAGCACCTTCATTCCTCAACCCAGCCCCTCACACTCACCTCTCTGCAGACAGCAGCAATCTGTGCTTCATCCATACACGTCTCTGTGACCACATCTGTTAGAGAGCCTCCAGCCAGATACTCCATCACCACAAACAACTCATCCCCTACGAGGTAACTACAAGAGAAAACCAAAAGCACATCCCTGTGTCACCAGGGTGACAGTCTACAGAGAGCCTCATCTGCTTCCAAGACCCTTAGGTAGAGGAAGGGCAGGTCTGTGCAAGGGATAACCTCCTGTAACCCCTGGGATGAGGAATCAGCCAGCTGGCTGCATTTACCTGTCCAGGAAGTTGACTATGTTGGGGTTCTTTAGCTCCTTCATTACCAAGATCTCATTAATTATCAGCTCCTTCTTGGGCTGTTTCTGCAAATTGATCTGTTTAATAGCCACCTGAATAGGGCAAAATAAAACAGCAATCTCAAACCTCAGTACCCAAATCTTTCAGTCACACTTAATACGGTGAAAAGGCAGATGGAATCCTGCAACAGGATTAAAGGAGTTTAGAACAGTTTGTGGCTGGCAAGTTGTTTATTTATTAGCATGCAACTTAAAAGAATCCAGCTTGATCAACACACAACTTGCACCCATGGCCAACATCATCCTCTTGCAGCTGAAAGGATCCACAAACAGTAAGAGGCCAGACCAGACAGCAAAGGAGAGAGAAGGACATTCACTCAATTCCACATCAACAGGCCTGAAGCAGAAGAGAATCCTGTAGAGAGAAAATCTGAGCCTTCCAACGCAAGGCAATTTCTTGTTCTTTATTCTGACAAAACTGGTGCTTGTGTATAAGGAATGCTGGGAGGCAGAAGGAATTCCTCTCAAAGCCATTAATGAACTATCCAAGAGAGAAAAGGGAAGATAAAGGCCCACCTCATCCAGGAAATAAGCTAACAAGGACAAGTACTACAGAGTTCACAATAGAGAAGAATCATCCCAGCAGTTTGGAGTTCTGCAAGACAACCTGGGCTGACTCCAAAACCAAACACAAGAACCAACATAATCCTGTAAAATTATTATTATACTAAGGACATTAAGGAATAAATTCTCATCATTCTGCAGCACAGAGTGACAAAATAATTATGACTGGAGGTGGAACAAGATGGTGAGGAATCTTGTGGGAGGTTTGGAATGGGGACCTCAATGAGCAGATATTCCACAACCCCTCTTGAGCTCCAGTGCCATGCCCAATCATCCTGCCTGAGAGGGAAAAAATTTCCAATGTCTAACTTGAATTTCCCTTATGGCAATTTTTGTCGGTTTCCTCCTGTCCTGTGACTGTGTAGCTCTAAGAGGAGTGTTCCTCCTACTGATGAACAAACCTAAGTCTGTCCTCAGGCACTGAGCAGAGGAAGACCGAGCACTGCATGAAGGCTGCAAGCCATCAACTGCCTGGCAAAGTGCAGAGCAGGTCAAAGAAAGGCTCTGGACCCCAAAATTCACTCTGCAATCAGTAAGAGAACATGAAATACTGCAGTGTGTAGAGAGCAAACTAAGAGACACTGAGATGATGGCAAGGCTCATGTTTCATCAAGACGTAGTGCTCCCCTACAGGACTGCTGAAAGGGCATTTATTTACCAGTGACCTAAAGAATGTCTGCTTGTGGATATTTAAAGGAAAATTTAGGGAAGAACTTAAATAGAAACACCGAAAGAAAATTAAGGAAATGTGAAGTTAAACAGAGACAGATAATTCCTAAAATCCGAGTCCCAAAAGCCCTCTGGGTTGTCTCCCAAGATATGGCCACAGGATACAAACATGCAGAGAACTGCTAATGCCACCAATTTCACTGGAGAAACCAGGGGATAAAAGCAGAGTGGGATATAGAGAACACATTCTCACTGCAACAGGGCATCACATGAGACAAGCTGCTTTTCTAGAGAAAGACACAGCCAAGTGTGCGAAGACTAAACAAAATTTTATTTCTGAAAACATAATACAACAATGCCTGCAATTCTTGAAGATTAAACTATTTTACAGACTCACTTCTGGAACACCTCACTCTCTCTGCTTTTCATTGGAAAGACTCTGTTTTTAGCTTTTACCATCTGACTACTATAGAACAAGGCACAGTGATACAACCACTATGACAAACAGATCTGAGAGGTGATAGCAGCAATGGGAGCCATGGAAGGAAATCACTCAAATCCTTCTGGCCACCTACAGAATAATATTTAAACAAAAAATCAACCCAGAAATCTTACCTCCTGTCCTGTTGCCACATCAATAGCTGTGAAAACTGTACCTGAAGCCCTGTGAAGAGAAAGGAAAATGTTACAGCAACTTGCATCTCCCTGCGTAACAAACACACACACAGCCAAATCAAAACCACAGAATTGTTTCAGTTTTCATTTCAAAATTTCCATCACTGTGTGATGCCTTCACTGTTTATTTATTTTACTGTTTGCTGCCCAGAGAGGTCACAGCTGCCTCATCCCTGGAAGTGCTCAAGGCCAGGCTGGATGGGGTTTGGAGCAACCTGGCATAGTGGAAGGTGCCCCTGCCCATGACAGGGGGTGGAACTTTAAGGGATGGGCTCTAAGGTCCCTTCTCACCCTAACTAAGGTGGGATTCTGTGATTTATCTGCTGAATGCAGCCAACATCTCTGCCTGCACAGGAAGTGGTGTGAGGCAGAGAACAGCACCCTGCTGCTAACACTGGCCCACTGAGGATAAAAGTTGGGGTCAATACTTACCCCTGCCCGATTTTTTCATATCTGGTGTATTTTTTCTTAGGATCTCCTATGCTTACAATAGTACCTGAAAGAAAAACAACAACCATAAATTCAGTCCTATCCCACTGCCCCCCAACAGCAAGGCTGGCCTGGCCAAGATAGGCCCAAGAGTGGGTCAGCTCAAGCAGCAAAGCTGGTGCACCAACAGCCAAAACTGCAGCGGAACATTAACACAGTGAAAAATCACCATCAAATGGTTATGGAACAAGCAACAGCAGATACTATTTCGTGCTGCTATAGTTTGTTTGAAGTCCAGTTGTGACACTGATGTGTGTGTATGATACAATCCCAAGGCTGTTCCATCCTTGTTTTCCACCCCACAGGGCTCCAAGCACTACAAACCCCCCGAGCCAGCGCAGCGCTCTCAGCTGCTGCTGGACACAAAGCTACCCAAGACTGCACACAAAGCAAGGCTGAGGCCAAAACTCTAACATTCCTCCCCCAGCCTTAAAGCTTTTGTTTCTCTGAAATGAAGGCACCTACGTAGTTTTTCCATGATGTCTTCATCTGACATCTTGGTTTTCTTTTTCTGCTTGTCCCCCGCTTTGGAGGCGCTGTCGGCGCAGGTGTCACCGGCCGGGGCAGGGATGGGGTCAATGACAGAGCGGGTGTAAATCTGTAAGGGAGACCAGAGAGCTGAGCACCTGCTCTGCCACCACTGACCTGCAGCTGAAACCCAGCACAGCTCTGCAAAGATCCCCAGGCAACATTTTATAAGAGGTATGAGGCAGAAATTAGACCTGAGACACATTAAAGCTCCATAAAACAAGATGCTGGCAACATTACTGACCTCTCAAAGAGATCCAGGCACCTCCTGATCAGAGAGGATGCTAGGAGATTCCACTGTGGCTTTCTCACTTTTTTATCTGCTTATTCTTTATAACCCATACTAGTTAACAGAGCAGAAACCACTATTTAATAGTAATATCAACTTCTACTAAGATCTGAAGGAAAAAGATGCTTGATTGCCATGAAAATAAGGATGAAATTCTCAAATATTTCCCAGTTGTCCCCAGTTTAAGGTGTTTTTAAGGGATTTAATTTCTTGGAACTTTATTTAATTTCCTCCTGAGCTGTTCACAGATATACACAGCTACTCCAGAAATATCCAGCTGTGGACCTCTCACCTTTTATATGTCTAAATCCCAAGAGTGGGAAATTATAAAACAATATCCCTAGACCAATAAATATAATTCACATTTGAACTCCTGAAAAAAGTAGGCAGCAAAGAGGCAAAATGTACAGCTCCCACAGTCAAAAGAAAGAGCTGGAGTAAGTGGGACCCCTGGGACACCATTACCAAGGTGTGTAGGTGAGTGCTGCCCTAAAAATTAATTAACATCTTCTCAAGCATTTCACTGTTCCTCTAGTGCTGATGATTTGAAATAAGCTTTCAAATCTAAAATTTGCATTGGTTGGGGTTTAGGTGGTGTACTTGGAGGGACTACCACATTGCAACCAAATCAAATAAAGGAAAGCAAATACATGACACCTGTTACCACTGTGCTGCACAAAGTTACACAAATGGCCTACAGGTTTTATTTAGGAATAAGAATCCTCCCACTCCTCACATGTTGCGTTGAAGGATAAGCATAACTGGAGGTCTTCAACACAAGCTGACAAATTTCAGTGATCTGAGAGGTTTTTTCCAACCTAAATGATTCTATGATTCTTTTAACTACAGGACTTCTAATCCAACTGATATTCAAAAATTAGGTATTTTCTTAACAAATTCAAAAAACAAAGCTTTTCCCTAAAAAACTAACAGCAGCTTATTGCCCAAATAAAGCACTTCCCTAAAAAGCAGAAGTTCAGCAATGCTGAGAAATGCAGGTCTGTCAGTTTTACAGCTGCTCACCGATTTTGTGTGATCTGGCCGTGGAGCAATCACAGGAGGAGGAGCCTCTTCATCATCCTCATCATCATCTGCCACAGCTGTTGATGGTTCTGAACCTTTGGCATTGGTCTATATTTTTGCCAAGGTTTAAAAAAGACAGATAAACAAATTGTCTCTCCCACAGTATTAAAGACTTCATATTTTTTTTTCTTCACATTAGAGAAAATAATTCTTATCTATGTCAAAAGAAAATAACTTAAACCACTCAGTCTATCCTTCAGTTATTACATTTTATTATGAGACTCAAACACTGACTTTTGCTGCAGTGAAATATGCAATTGACCACTCAAATTTATGTTTCTCTTCCACAAAAATAATTCTTAATTTTTATACTTTTGATCTTTATACAGTTTAATACTTTAAGATTCAGGATATAACAAGTACAGAAAACTTGAACTTGTATGCATCACAGAATATAAAAAATAATAGTAAACACACTCACCGTTGGTGTTCCTGAAGGGAAACCATCTTTTTCTAAATAGGACAAATAGCAGAATACATAAAATCATTAGAAAAGAAGAATAACAAGTGAACTTTGTCAAGTACAGGGTAAGAATATTGCAAAGCCTTATTACTAAGCTACTTTCAGAGAGAATTTGGAAGCAAAGTTGTAAAACTGCACCTGTTTGTGGGACAGTCCCTCTCTCAGCCCTCTATCTAGGAGTCACAAATTATTCTGCATTGCTGATGTTCCCAGCTGGTGACATCAAGGTCAGAGACAGCTGTGAGGAGCAAGGCCCCCAGCACAAAACCAGTTCATCCCAGTCCCAGAGCTTGATAAACACAGCCCATTCAAGCTCATTTTGGCTGCTGTTCTGAATGATCCAGTTCCCTTTCTTCCCCTCTCCACTTAAAACAGGAAATTAACTGGACAACGCCAGTTTCCAGTCAGTTTTAAATACATCTTTGTATATTTGTGCCTCATTGAAATGCACCTTGATTTTAGCACTTGAACCTGATTTATCACATTGACATAAAGGAAGACTGTGCTCCAAATTCCCAACTCCAGTGCCTTGCACACTTGGCTCTCACCTGGAGCAGAAAAACTCAGATATTTCTGTTTTGCTGTGTCTTTGGAGTCGTAGAATTTCAGCACATCTAGTACCGCCTGGGGGTTTTTCTTCTGTTCTAGCTTGGTGATATTTGAGGTCTGAAGCAACCGAGCCCATTGTTCTGGCATTCCCTGAAAAAAACAGGGGATTTAAAGCATCCTTTTTGTATTTTATAAGGGTTTTTTTTGAAAGCAAAACAAATTTCTTCCCTCTATAAAAGCATAACATGCACAGCTTTAAGCACACGAGCGAGCAGGATGGGGAGCCAAAGGTGGAAACACAGATCAGAGGACACAACTCCTCCAGGTATGCTGGGCCAGATGTGAGGAGTGGCAACACAAAACCACTCAACAGATCCAGTGTTACCCACTAAGGAAAGCAAACTGAAGAGGGTTTGTCAGGGAGCGCTCTCCCAGGTGACACAAATCATCAGATGTGACACTGGCATTGCAGAAGCACTAGCAGGTCACAGTGTGCTGTACAAACACAAGGGAAAAGCAGCTCCTCAGTAGAAACAAAGAACAAATTGCACTTTTTTTCCTAAAGTTCTGCCTTGGCTTCACTGCAGCACGACCCATGGTGCTTCCTGAGCTGCTCCAAGGCAGGAATACTCACAGTGAACTCTCCAGTAACAGCATCAAAGCCAACATGGATGGTGTGTTCAAAATCTGACGGTGGGGAGATTTCTGGCCTTTCCTTTTCCTTCTTCTTGCTTCCTGAAAAATACATTCAAAGATCTCAATGTTAGAAAGAAATTCTTCCCTGTAAGGGTGGGGAGGCCCTGGCACAGGGTGCCCAGAAAACCTGTGGCTGCCCCTGGATCCCTGGAAGTGTCCAAGGCCAGGTTGGACAGGGCTTGGAGCAGCCTGGGATAGTGAAAGGTGTCCCTGCTCATGGCAGGGGTGGAACTGGATGGGCTTTAATTCCCTTCCAACCCAAACTGTGCTGAGATCCTGTAATTCCTTGTTCCATTCAAATAGTTTACACTGTGGCAGCAAGAAAATAAGAGATTAAGAGCACCAGAGTGCCCTGTTGAGCATATGAAATCTAAACGTATTCAATGTTTACAATGCAAAAAAGGACATTTTAATATAGATTAAGAACAGCAGAAAAGACAACTTCAGTTCAACCTCAAGTTCACCCTAAAGACACTTATAATTCAGTTGCCCCACTGCTTCAATTCAAGGTAATTAATGCAAACTAAGACTTCCTGTGATGAAGATAAGAGTTTATAGCCTCAGAGCAATTACCTAATTTAAATTAAAGGTGGAGGGAAGCATAATAACTACCAGAAGCAGGAACAAATAATTAGAAGGACCACGTGCACAATCCAACCTAGAGTCAATTGAATTTATAAGCTATTTTCTAACACCTAGGGCTTTGGATTTTTGTTTGTTTATTTTGGGAGTTTTCAGGGCGTAGCTCGAGGGTGGTTTTTTTTATTTTAATTTAATTTTTCTGCTTTGTTTCTAAATTCACTTAAAAGTCCTGTTGTTTGAGTACAGAAGAAGCAGGTAAACCAGCTCTCTCTTGGTTGCAGCACAGCAAGCAAAGAGGCAGGAATCCATCAGAAATCCCCTCGTGCTGGGAAGGGAAGCACGGGGAGCGAGGACAATGCTCCGAACGAAAAGCCATGTGAGCTGCCTCAAGCTGAACAATGCCGTGGAAAGACATGGCTGTTATAAACAGGATATCTTTAATATGGCTGCACAGGGCAGAGCCAAAAAGCAAACGGGGCTGTCAGACCTTTCATTAACAGCACAGGAGAAACTCACTGCTGTGAAAACCAAGGAAAGCACCATTTCTGCCCTATTCCTTCCAGTTTTTTATGAAGCAAGGGAGAATATATATATATATAAAGTTGTATTTCTCAGGAAGGCTCCTGTTTGGGGGCACTTGATGTGCAGTGAACAGGACCTGGTGCTCAAGCCCTTCAGCATGTGCTGGGTAAATAAACCCACTCCTTCCAAAAATACACAGATCCCATGAGTAGGCAAGGCAAGTAGACTAAAACCCATTGCTCTGCCCACAGGAACAGCAGAGCAGCACTTCAAACAAACAGTCCCAGCCAGAGGCAAGCCCAGTGAGTCATGTGCTGGCAGGACATCCTCCAGCTCCGAGAACAAGGCCACGGTGAGGCCACGCTGCCTGCCGGCCCCGGGACTGAAACGGGAATTCCTCAGAGCAGGGCAATGCTCCTTCCCAACTGCACATGGTGGTCCTTCCTACTCACATGGGTGAGCCCCAAAGAGCAACGTCTGTAAGGAGAACATGAGAAGCTGCCACAGGTTGGTGGCTGCACCCCAAGACCGACTCCAGCCCTCTTAGGGTACTGAATTTGGGTGCTGAAGGTCTGGGTGCTGTCAGCTCAGAGCAGTGCTCTGTGTCTGGAGGAAGTTCTGCCTTACCCCTTCAATCCTGCAGAAATGGGTGTTTTATTACCATTTTATTATTTTTTAGTAATTGTTTTACAACCATTTTATTATTGGTCATGGGACCCGGAATTCGGCCCTTGGCCCTGCAGAGACATACAGGTCCTTTGGAAGGATTTGGTGAGCTGGAGAAAGGCTCTGTCTGATTAAGAAGGTGACTGAAATACAACCAGACTCTTCCCCAAGTGAAGCCACAGGCACTCAGCAAGGTGTCAGCCTCGGTACTTCCCGGGGCAAAGCCATCCTCAGGCTGCCCTTGCTTCCCACCAACCAAATCCCATACACAAGGCAAGAAACAGCTGTTTCCCAACAGCTGCAGGCAGCTGACTCCAGATGTGCACCTGGAGCTGCTGAGCTCCAGCTGAAACCACACCAAAATGTGCCCCTGAGCATGTGACATGCAGGATCTGGGTGATGCCCTCAGCACCTCCTTCAATACTTTCTGCTCAAAGACAAACATTTCTGGTTTTAGGGGACTATTTTAAAGCTTTCCAAAACCACACAGAGAACCTTTCACTTCAGAAGTCAGGCCAAGAAAATTCATGGCAATAAAGTTACTCTAGTAAGAAGATGACTATCACTTCATTTATCCTAAACAATGGAACCAGGGCAAAAAACCTTCCATGACTGGTGATTAAATAATCTCTTCAAACCCTTAGGATTATTTCAGCACAGAACTAGCTCAGACTTGGGACAGAAACTGTGTAATTGCTAAATCTCTTCATCTGCAAGTCCCCCAAAGCACAAGAACCTCCCAAGAGAGGATCCAGGAGCAGATGAGGCTGGCCAGGAGAGACCTTCCAAAATCATATGGACAGAGATGTGCAGACAAAGCCAAACATTCCTGGATTTTTTCATTTTCTGAAAAGGGAAACTGAACATTTCTGCAGAGATTAGTTAAACTTAGTCACTGCCTGGAGACATTTTTCCCATGACAAAATTTCTACTCCAGGTTGACAGACTATTTTTGCATCTAGTCCCAATGCATTTTTTAAATCTGAGCATGAAGTTAATAGCTCTGTAAAGCTTTCCAGCAGCTGAATTTAAAGAAAAGAAGGATTCAAATGGGCATTTCTGGGGAGGGTGCGTCCCAGCCATGCTAATGAACAAAACAACTAACATCTGACTATTGTGTGAGTGCCAGAAAGACACTGTGCCCACTTCTGTTCTGCTTACATTCAGCAGCCAGCTTTGCAGACTTGAGGGCCAAAATCCCTTCTTTGGATATTTATGTTAGCCTTGCTGCAGATCATGCAATAGACAAGGTTCTTTCAAATTAAAAAAAAATACAAATTCCAGATAGTTTCTCTAATTTGGGTAATTCAATTTCCATTTTTCCTAATATGTTGACATGCAGGAAAGCCTGCTTTTCTTTCAGGAAGACATTACTTCAACTACTTTTTAACATCTAGAAAACACAAACTGACAGTCATTTCCTCTAAAATGCAGTTTTCTCAGCAAAAAGCCTTTCTCCTACTTTTCAGTTCAGAACACAAAGTATCAATAGGTAGATGCTAAATAAATTTGCAGATTAATTTGCCTAAATTTGGTACTTGTCGATATCTAGAGTGGTAAGAATAATTGTCAAAGAACTCCAAGGCAACTTGAGATGAGCCAATACAACTTTAGATAATTCTTCAACCACCACCCCATTCCAGCAACGAACAAACCCACCATCAAAATCAAAAGAGAAAATGTCCATGGAGAAAAAAAGGTGTCATAGAACGTCACAAAGCCCTCCAGCTGTACATGCATCCACTTGCATCCATAATTCATTTATTACTAATTCAGAGCAAGGAAAACCTTACTTAATGTGATGTTTATGTTCTACTTCATCCCTGTCTGTAAAAGGGCTCAAATACTCTGATGAGCCACCAATGCAACAGCATAAAGACAAGTGCCACCCCAGCTCCTAAACTGTTCTCCCTGCCTGAAGATGGGCAGATTTGATCCTTCCATGAGATTTCCTTGCAGAACTCAGCGTGACAAATTCTGGGTATTTCCTTGTGGGACCAACAACAATACGGTCAAACACCCATTTCTGCAGGACTGAAGGGGTAAGGTAGAACTTCCTCCAGACACAGAGCACTGCTCTGAGCTGACAGCACCCAAACCTGCCACCTTCAGCACCCAAATTCAGCACCCTAAGAGGGCTGGAGCCTCTCTTGGGGTGCAGCCACCAACCTGTGGCAGCTTCTCATGTTCTTGTTACAGACTTTGCTCTTTAGGGCTCACCCACGTCAGCAGAAAGACCACCACTGCTACTGCTATAGCCCAGCCATAGACAGGCTATTTCACAATAAATGACCTTGTGAAATAACTATTCTGCCTTCAGAAGCTACACTGGGCAAATCCTTCCATCCTCCAAACAAGGAAACACACCTACTGTTGAGAGCAGAAAGCCAGATCTTGGGAGCACAGGGAAACCTGTCTCTCTGGGTTTGATCTCCAGGGAGAGGCAGGCTGCAGGGCTGCTCACACAGCTGAGAGAGAGTGAAAACCAGCCCTGGGGAAAACACTCAGCCAAGAGAATAATCAACCAGAGGAGCAGAATCTCTTCAAACAACCAAACCTGTGTGAGCATGACTGAACCAGTCCTGCCCAGCACACCAGCAGCGAGGCACAGGGAGCCAAGAGCACAGAAGGCATCAAGAGCAGCAGGGTTCTCTCCAAGGTGCATATCAAAAGTAATGTTAACCAGTAGATTAATAAAATGCTTAGCAGATGCAGGTCAGGCTTAAGTCCCTGTGCAGTTTTACCATCTCAAATGTTAGGAGGTGTTTCTATCTATGCACTGTTTTGTTGTACATGGACACACATTCTGCAGAGCCAGGATAAAGAACTACACTGCTGTATGTGCACTCCCCATACAGAAAAGAGGACAAACAACACACAAATACAGTCTAGCATTCATTATAGCAATTTTTTTTTTCTCAGAAATAAACCTGTGTTGCTGTAAAAAAGATTATCTCCACTAGTAATCACTCCTGACAGTAGTTCCACGGACAAAAATATCCAACTTCTCTGAGTTTTCCTTCATGCAACTGCACCTTCACACTACTATTTCTTTACTGACTTTTTTTTTCTCCTCAAGGTGCCACATAAATGACCACCAACATGAAGTAACTTCCAAACCAGCTGGGTGCTCAGTTTGAACCTGAAATCTGCATCTAAATAACATGATCCCCAGAAATGCCAAACATTATTTAGGGCTGTTTGGAAATGCATTACTTGAAGCTGGGCAGCAAACGGGGTGGTTTTCCAATCCCCTACACTTGGACAGGCTGTACCATCTTAAGCACTACCAAAGCTTACAAGGGGAGTAAAGGAACACAGGTAGAGGTGGGAAAAGGAGGCATCTTACCTTTTTCATTGCTATAGAATATGGAGATGATTTTATGCCTGGGTTTCCTCTCTTCTGGGACAGAGGGCAGGGGTTTAAAGCTGTTGTTGGTCACCAACTGGTCTTTGCCCCCTGCACTGAAGATAGCGCTGCTCATCCGGACAGGAGGGGCGGGGGGCTTGTCTTCCAGTTCTCCGTTGTCAGACATGGCTCTCAATAGCTAGGGGAAGCCCTGGAAGAGAAAAAAGCGTGATTTGAACACAGGAAAAGAGCGTGGAGTACATGAAGGTACCATTCCTTCTGCTGGCAGAGGGAAAGGAGGCGTGAATTCAGCTCTGAGGAACGCAGACACTGCCGCCTCCACCAAAGGAAGCAAATCCCTTCCTCATTCCCACTTCTGGGCCACCCATTCATTTGTGCCAGCAGCAGCATTTGTGGGATGGAGCGACAAACATTTCCAGTGATAAAAGTAATCCAGACCAGATGAACAATTCCCAGATCTGGTTCTCTGTTCACACAAAGGGCCTAAGTACAACATCCTTTGCGGGTAGCTCTAGTCTAAAAAGCTTCACGCTCTAGTACCAGACAGCTTTAAAAGCCTTAGATGCTTTCCTTCTTGTCACTTACCAGACAAGACCTTGGGGACAAAGGAACAGCTTATGTTTGTAAGCCGTAATTCAGCACACTATCCACATTAAGTTCCACTCAAAACACCTCTACCCAAAGCATACTGCCTACATTAAAGAGCTCAGCACTGAGAGCCACAGGATCCACTTCTGAATGAGGCTTGTCTTGCTTCCCCCCTTGCTGCCAAACTTTCTCCACTTGCAGAAAATAACACATAGTATCACCAGAATCCTCTTTGAATCCTCAACAAAAGCATGAGCGAAAACAGGGACAAACAGCTGCTAGAGCTGCAACAACAGCACAATAAAACATCTACGTGACACATTCCCCATTCTGAAAGATCTCTGCTAGCATTTCCTCCCTCCTTGTAGTATTTCAGGGATTTTTTTCCTGATCAACCAGGAAACAGACAGTCTCTCTGCTACAGAGTAAAGAGCACAAAGAAGGATGTACAGAAAATACTTCCCAATGATAGCTAACAAACAGTAACAAATGTACCCTCAGTTCCTCTGTTCACTCAAATGACAAGCTACTTCTTTGGGACAGGAGCCAACACATCTTTGTGTTGACTTCCTTCTCCTCTCACAACAGTTGGAGAGGGAAATGGGAATTTCATCGGGAAGTGAATGGCCTGCAGGTGCCCACCAGCCTCCTATCACATCTCAAGGCATGACTCACACGATCAGTGGCATTCACAAGAGCCACAGCAAGGCAGTGCCATCCCTTCTCAATTACTGTGCTCCCAACAACACAGCACCTGCATCCTGCCCAGCAGCAGAACTAAAACAACATGGGCTGTCATCCCCTGGCATTTCACAGGGAGGCTGAATGCTGCCAAACCCCAACAGAGAGACACAAGTCAGGCCAGCAGCCTGGACTGGAGCAGCACTCTGGTTTATGTTGTGAAGCTCAAGGAGATTAACACTAATTATCCCCATAAATGACCATGAAAGAATGTAATTTCTGTAATATATCATCAGAGGCACAAGCAGCACCATGTTCTGGCAGAGCAGTAGAAACTGGACATGTGCTGGTTGCTCCATGACTTGGAGGCCAGGAGGAAGAGCACTCCAAGCTGTGCAGCACACACCTACACAGCCCTGCCTTGGAGCCCTTCTCTGCTGATGGAACTATCAACAGACCTGCCACCTGAACGTGGCTGCAGGGACGCAGCTGTGAATCTGGCACTGATTCCCAACACTCTCCCAAATCCACTTACTGGTTGCTCTTTCAGGTGCTGCAAGTTATCTGCAAGATTGTCCCGTTTTCCACTATAATATGTGGGACAAAAATTAAGTATCCTGCAACCCAACAGCAGGCCTGAGCAGCCAACCCACAAGGATTTTAATTCCAAATGCTTCCTTTACAAGACATTGCAGCAAGGACATGCCACCCATGTGAGACGTATAAATCAAATAAGGTATTTGCTTTATAAAAATACATATATATAATAGATACACCAAATCAAACTGATTATTCATATATATGTATATATTCCTATACATATATACTGAAGTCAAGTTTGCAGTGATGGTAATACAGGGAACCATAATCTATGTCCCTTCTGTTAATCAAACCTCAGAAAAGAGGTGGATATAGGGTCATTAGGTATCCAAATGGGGACAGGTAAAACAAAAAATTTCTTATTTGCAACAAATGCAATCAGACAGCCAAATAAACCATAGCAGGTAAATAAATGCATCACATAACTTGAATGCCAAAATGGTACACTGGGCAAAGAAAACAACACCACGAGTGGCCTTTTGTCTTTTTCTAAAGCAAACCCTATTATTTCCTCCATCTGTGCAGTTTTTCTGAATTGTCTGATAAGAGCTAGTGCAGGATGTAAGGATAAACAACTCACCTGCATCTGAAACTGGACAGTAACAGACTTGGGACTCCAAACTCACAGTAACTCCCCACACACCCCCTGAGAGAGGCCAGTCACTAAATTAACAACACTGTCATATGGTATTCAGGCTACAAATAAAAAAAAAATTAAAAACACACCAAAAAATCCATCAACTGCACTTCTGCTGATGTAATTTTAAAATAAAATTCTCACTCTAGTAAAAATCCTTCATTTTCACTGACATGTAGCTCATCACATACTCAGCCTTGATCCAAAACAAATTATTCCTTACTATCTTGTGTGCTCAAGAGAAGAGATTGTGAAATAAGTTGGAAGTAAGGATATGGAAATCTAAATCTATTTCAGGAGAAAATCAGTGCTTCAAGGAACTGCTGTAAAGCATCTGAGCAAACCCTGAGAGCTGCAGCTCTGATCAGCTGCTGACTGTTGCAAGTGCTCACAGAGATCCTTGACCTCGCTCAAAGTACAGCCCAGGAACTCCACAGCAGGAAAACAACCTGTGGGGCTGGTGGAGCAAACTGGAGTGACAGAAAGAGCTCAGGCATCAGCTTCCACCTCCAGGACTGGCTCCAGCACCAAAACCCTTCCAGCTCACTAAATCTGTGGTCTAGGAAAACCTCAGCTTCAAGGAAAAATTTAAACTGTAATTTATTTAACAAGACATGGTAGAATTTCTGAGTGGCCATTTCAAAGATCATTAATAAAATACATGGTAGAATTTCTGAGTGGCCATTTCAAAGATCATTAATAAAATACATGGTAGAATTTCTGAGTGGCCATTTCAAAGATCATTAATAAAATAAAGTGCTGAATTCAAACCTAGTTTGCACAAAGGCCCATTTCAAAGCTTTGAATTCATCATTTAAATAAATGACAACAGATCCACTCATGCCAAGCACGTCATGAAGCACAGTTCTGATTTTCAGTCATCATGGAAGTGAAAAATCAGTAATTTTGTCCAGGTTCAAATCCAAATAGCCCTCTATCTTCTGCACTCAACTGAAGACGAGAGCAGTTCCCCTCTCCTTTATCCTTATCCTGCCTTCATCAGTCAAGGAAAGTTTCCACGGTGTCAGGAAGTATTTGGAAATGGCTACAGAGGTTTGGCATTATGGGCAATGACTGGAGCAGGGATTGAAAAATGGAAGAAATTTTAAAGAGTGCAAATACCCCCCCCCCCAAAGCTCTGTGCTCTCTCAGCCTCCAAAGAGAAGAAGGAGCCTGTTCAGATCTCAGCAGCCAGACAGAATCACTCCTGCCCTGCCTCCTCCCATCACCCACGTGCCTGCCCTGATGATTTGCAGGGAATTGCAAAGACATTGGGAAGACATTGCAAAGACATGGGGAATTTTTTCCAGTGCCTGCCAGGAATCTGTAATCCAGCAAAGGGGATGTCAGGCTCATGTTTCGCTGACACAATCAGACAACACAAGTAATGGTGGGGTTTTTAACTTGGCTGAAAGACTTTTACTAAAATAGTTAACCTGAATTTGAGCAGCCTCACAAAAGTATGCTAAAGGTAATATATGGAAGAGGGATTCACTTTCATCTCTGCCAGTGAAGGAAATATCAGTAATAATAATAATGTATTCAAGCACATCAGCAGCTCCCCCACAATCACTACTCACACTACATTTAGTACAAGAACTAGAAAGCAATGAATTGAACCACAGAGATTAGCTGCAAAGCTGCAAATAACACTTAACTACAGCCTTCAGACAGGTTCAGTCCCACCACAGGACACATTACACTCCCAAAAAGACAGACAAAAAAAAGCTAAAAGCTCTTCTCCCCACAGTTCTGCTGCTTAACCCACAGAGGACATTCACAGGTGCCAGTGCTGGTGATTCTCAGTCCTCAGCCCCAGTACATGACACTCCTCCCTCCTTTTGACAAAGGTTTCTTGCTCTGCACTGAGGCAGTGAAAATTAAGTAATCTCTCCATCCAACACAGCCAAAGAACAGAGCTCTCTTGCTCTGCAGAGGCAGCAGCCAGCGACCTGCAGGGTTTGGAGACCTGGAACCAGGTTCCTCACAACTGCAGCTCCTCTCTCCCATATATCATTTAGCTTAGCAATGATCTCTGAGATTGAGTCCAACAGTTAACTCAGCACCACTAACCTTTCCACCTTTGCCCAGAGAGGCTGAGGTAAGACACACACAGGGAGCTCCTTGTGTGGCTTAACCCACCTCCCCCTGCCCCTGAAGGGACCTGCCCACCACATTCACATGCGCCAAGTTTCATTTTTACAATCTACATCCTGCTGCTGTCTTTCCTCTTTTGGGGATGGAAAAGGCCCAAAAGCCCATGGTCATGGCCAGGTCACAGGAGAGAGACAGGTTCCTGTCACTGCCCCGGTGGGAAAACACCCAGAGAAATGTAACCCTGCCAGCCAGTAAAAGCTGAAGTGAGGCTTGGGCATGACAAACACACACTGCTGCAGCACGTCACAATGCTTTGGCTTTGACTTGCCCTTTTTTGTTGTTTGTCCCCCGCAGTTCCCCTTGTGTGAGCATAAAGCTGGGCTGCTTCCTGAAGGACTTCCTAAGCACGGCCCTAGTGCCAGCCCCGCTGCCTCGTGACAGGGACACAGCCTGACACGCACTCCAGCCCAGCTGAAGCTCTGTGCTGCTCTTCAGCCCCCCTGATTCTGGAAAAGCACAAACCTTTTTCTTCTCCAGCCTGCTTGCAGACAAGGAAAGGAAATAAAAGGGAAATTGAATAAAAGGATGAAAGGAAATAAACAAAATAGAAGACAATCATTCTGCTATAGTGCACACTCACATTTTCCCTGGAGCACTTGTATTTGAGCAGATTCAGTTTTAAATCCGGATTACAGCGCATACACATGAGCCTTACAAAGCCCTGAGCATGGGTAGGAAGATGGCACCATGTGCCAAACCAAACAGCTGGTGTAAAAAGTTCTCACAGCACAATGACCTGAATTTGTCTTCTTAAGATGTTCAAATTTGAGCAGTCTAGGCTGCACCTGTATTTCACTGCCTGGGCTGTGATACAAAAACTACATCAGGCTACTGCTTGGAAAAAGAAACCAAAACAAAACACATCCAGATTAGAGCTGCTTGATAACATGTCCCTAAATTCCTGCTCCTGGCACACAATACTGTGCTTTACACTGCCACGATCGCTGAGGAGCCAGAGCTGAATCAGTGAAATACATCAAATAAATCTGTCACAGGAGCCTCAGAGAGCTGCAAGCTGAACTCAGCTCTTCAGTGCAAGTAAATATTATTCAGCTCATTTACTATCAGCAACACAACACAGAAGGAGCAGCACAAACATCACATTTGGCATGACTGACCAAAAAGGAGGAGTAACAAATTTGAGGCTAGTAAGGCATTAAGAAACGACCACTTTGCTTTTGATATGTCACTACAGCTGCAGGATACTTTTGGAACAACACCTGCAACACTTGGGCCATGCACACAGCTTGAAGGCAATGCAGCAAAACTGTCTGTGGCCTGACAGAAGGAACTGAAGAAAAGAGAAGAGGCCAAAGATGAAGGAAGGGCTGCTGGTGGGTGCAGTCCCTGCAGAGGTTCCACTGCAGCGTCTCCAGGCAGCAGCTTCACCACTTCCCCAGGGGCCTCATGGGGCCACTGGCAACACTTGTCACTGCATCCGAGACAGCCACAACCAGAACAGAGGAAAAGAGCAAAGGAGATGTTTGGGAAACAAATCTCCAAGAGCACACAGCCATTAAGAACAATACAAGAGCTAGCGTGTGATGCTCCAAGGAAAGATTGGCGTGACAAGGCAGATTTAAGATAGTCATGTCCCACTCTTGCTTCATGTTATAAAAAACCTTGCTGAAAATGCCTGGAGACTCATTCCCATCCCCTCAGGCCTCCAGTGGTCTTGGTAGTTTGCTTAAACACAGCCTCCCCACACCACCACCTCCCAATACCTGAAAATCACCATACTGGAAGAGAGGAGACTTGATGCTTCATTATTCTGGAAAGGAGGTGCAGTTTCAAAGTGGAGATTGGAGAGCTGCTTACTTCATCAGATATTCGATTTTCTTAGATCAGATTGTGCAGTCCAAAAGCAGAATGAAAAGTCTCCATGGGTATTCTTCTTTTCTCCCTGCCCCCCCTCCTTTTTTTTCAAAGGCTCCTGTTGAGCAATAGATTTCCTGTGATTAGCTCAGTGCTGATTATAGCTCACTTCCTCCCAGGGATTAGCAGAAAGCAGCTTTCTGACAAGTTTTTATTCAGATGGTGCTACCTAGCCACAGCTTCCTGCCCCATCACTAGCAGCCTCCTAGTTCAGCAGCTCAACAGCTTGAAATTATTTCACTGCTGCAGAAAAATTCCCAAAACCAGCACATCTCAGACTGTCTTCTCTATGAAAAACAAAACAAGTCTTTTGGGATGTCTAGCTTTCCAACTTGAAGCATTTGGAACCACGAGATTTATTTAATCGGATCCAAAAAGGAGTTTTTTGGAACAGAATGAGACTACCTTCAGAGACTGAAAATACTTATCATTTCAACTGAGAAAACAGTGCAAAAAAACCCAGCAGAGGCAGACAAAGAACTGCTTTCTTGCAGACTTGGCAAACATAGTCCTAGATCTTCTGCCTGCCAAGAGAGGATTCGTGCAAAAGCACGGACAAGAGTAACTGTGATAGTGGCCAGGGAGAGCCAGCGGGATAATCTATTCCACCTACGGGTATTGGAAACACCCGCGGATGCTCCAAGGGGCCGCTTGGAGCCATCCCTCCTCTGGAAACGCAGGTACCAACTTCCAGGGGATGTGCTGGAATCTCTCCTTCCAGCTTTAGGGGGTCTCAGAAAAGAGGATTTGGTCAATGCCAAACCACACGCCCGTGAAAACCAAGTTATTTTTATTTAGCTTTTCTTTACATGGAGTGTAGAGGAACCTACACTAACCTAAAATACTCCGAACAAGCTCAGATTTACAACCACAAACAGGCAAGACACTGACCCTTCAAACGATGCAGTTGAGAGTTCAGCTGGGAAAAAAAAAAAAAAAAATCTGAGCCAAACCAATTTGTCATTAATATTTACAAAGGGGACACAGTAACCAAACCAACTACCATGAAGTTTATAAACAGGTCAGGTCCCTCCTAGTCTCTTCCTTTTACTGCTACAGGTGGCAGAGGAAACACATAATATTCCCACTCTTAATGAGGGTGTAGGAGAACCTCAGCCTGATTTGGCAAAATCTGACTGGATGATACACAGAACATATCCACCTAATTCTTTCAAATTCGTCTTTTTCAAACCTATTAATTTCCTTGGGATTTTTGCTGAGTCACACAAACAGAAGGAAAACACAGCACAAATAACCGCTGTTAACTGCCAAGTGATAAAGAGATTTAGGGGAAAAAAGATAAAAATCACAGTTGAGTGGACAGAATAAAAAAAAAACAGAGAGGAAATTATCTTTAGCACAGAAGAAGGAATAGCCAAAACTGTAATAAATGTGCTTACCGTGAACTGAGTTACACAAGACAAATATCCTATTGAGGAGTGTTTGAAAGGGTTCCTAAGGTTTCCTAAAGGAAAATACTCTTCACACTCATTGCCAAAGTCCATTACAATCTGGAGCAATTATCGACTTCATAAGGCACTGAGCAGATGTGCAAAGTCTTGCACCAAAAATGAGCGACCTGGCTGCAAAAATGTCATTTTTGAAATCAAAAAGGGATCTCGGTCTTTTGAGGAGGCTCGTAACTGAAAAAAATAAACAGCGAAAATCTGAGTTGGCTCAGTTGTGCAAGAGTCCTGGTAAAAACTCACTAGTAAAAGCAAATTTAAGAAAATTAACAATATTTGGCTCACTAAATACTGGGGCCACCTGTAAGCTGTCATCTTCACTTTGTCCCTTGAACCCTACAGAGCACTCAACGCCCACCCGAGTCATCACTTCTGCTTCATGAAATAAATGTGGCTCTGCTGAACCGTGGTGGCATTTCACCACCAGCAAACCAGGAACCTCTTCTCTGCTTTATTGCCTCTGAAAGACCTCAAACATCACAGGTGACAGCACCAGATGAGCCTCAGAAATGACTTGATTTCCCATTTCCCCTAAACTTGGCAGGAAACCCACTTTGGAAGGCAGCTGATGGCAGCAGCACACAGCAACAAGCCAGAGGGATGTGCTGATGGACACAAATTGCCCGTTCCCACCTTTCTCTGAGGCAGCCCTTGCAGGAGCACAGAAATCTAAGGAGGGTGGAGGAGGAATAAAATCAAGAGGGATCCAAGGATCCATTGCCACCCTCTGCCGCAGGGCTGGGGAGTTGCTGCCTTCCCACCAAATTCAGGCCACGCTCCCTTTTATCCAGCCCGCAGCCAGAGTTTTCCTTCAAGGAACCATTGTGCAAAGATGCAGAATGATAACATGTGCTCCAAGGTGTTTGAACCAGCCTGTTCAGTGCTGAACAAGGAAATTATCCTTCTTCTGCCTACTGAAAATCCTGAGTCAACTAAAGGCAGGCAAGGCAGCCGGCGGTGCATGCAAATCCGTGAGTCGGGGTGTATGTGCTTACTCATATTTCACCACCTAGCAGACACTCTTCAGCCTTTATTTTTATAGCTGAGGTTTTCTAAACATCAAAGGAGAATAGGGAAAAGGGCAAGTACGGAAAGTTTACAAGAAAATTAAAAAAAATAAAAAAAAAAAGGTCTGCATCTCATTGTTGAGATTCTCTCTTAATTAAAGCTGACATTTACAGGCAGGGAGGGACCACACATTCCAGAGCAAAAGTTATTTGACTAAAGGCTGCCCTGCACGAGACACCTGTACAGCTTGGTGCATTTCTGTGTTAATAAGAGCATTTCCTCCTCTTTAAACCGGAGATTCACCATGCAGGAGAGCTCTAAAAACCTCAGGCTGCTGGAAAAGTGCAGAAGGGTCACCAGTAACGCCAACACAGAACGAAAGCGCTTGGTTAACATTTTTATTTTACCCCAATATTATTGGGCAATAGTAAGACAAGGCCATGGCTTCCCCATCCAGATTAGAGGTAACTGGAAAAAGAAGAGGTAACATGAAGTATTTGTGAGGGTGGCAGAACCAGAAACAATCCAAGGTTAAGGGATCTGGTACTCCCCCATCACACTGGTAGAGCTCTCAAATGCCAGCTAAGGGAAAAAGGAATAATAAGGGAGAAGACAAAGGGGAAAGATGAAACATCTCCCACCAGAAGAGCTCTCTTTTTCACAGGCACTCAGAACAGAGCTCTTTGTTTCTCTCTAGTGGCTGCCCAAGGCCTGCTCCAACCACAGTAACCAGTAGACAGTGGGAACTTCAGCTCAGCAGAGCAGTCCTGGGGCCAAACTTTGATTCTTCTTACAGGAGTGCCAACCTGCCACAAAATGCCACAGGGGGAAAATCCCAAGGGACACAGTACAGCTGCTGATCACATAGCCACAGCCCCTGGGAAAGGTTCAGCAGTTTGCTGAAACCCCTGCATGACACAAGCTCAAGACGCTTCCTTTCTCATACCACACTGGACACAAACCCTGCAGAGGGCGGGCAAAGGCTTCAACAAATCAAAAGCAGGAGCTGAAAATACCACAAGCACTTGAGCATGGCAAAAACAAACCCCACTCCAGAGATGGCTCTGGTGGACACAGCTCATTTCCCAAGTGTATTCCAGCAGCACCACAGAAACAGAGACCATTTGTCCTGAGAGAGCTTTATTCCATTTGTGTCACAACAGACTACACTGACTTCTCCACACATGGAAACTTCTACAGGACTAGGGTTCCCTGCAGCATCCCACTCCTGCACCAGGAAGTTCACTGCTGACAGCTGGGTAAGCTGCTTGTGGAAGGGACCATAAAGCTCAGCTCATTCCATCTCCACCATGGGCAGGGACACCTTCCACTGTCCCAGGTTACTCCAAACCCTGTCCAGCCTGGCCTTGAACACTTCCAGGGATCCAGGGGCAGCCACAGCTTCTCTGGGCACCCTGTGCCAGGCCTCACCACCCTCCCAGGGAAGAACTTCCCAATATCCCATCTAAACCTCTTCTCTTTTATTCTAAAACCATTCCACGCTGTACTGTGTAAAAAGCCTCTCTCTCCTTTTTATAATCCACCTTTAGACACTGGAAGGTCTCCTCTGGAGCCTTCTCCAGGCTGGAGACCCCCTGCTCTCCCAGCCTGTGTCCAGAGCAGAGAAGCTCCAGCTCTCAGAGCATCTCCCCAGGCTACTCTGGACTTACTTTAACAGGTCCATGTTTCTTCTGCTGAGGACTCCAGAGCACAATGCAATATTCCCAGTGGGATCTTTTCATTAAATGAGACTGCAACACACTCAGGAAGGATCACCCCAATATTTCCCTGCCAACAGCAGCTCAGGAAGGAATAAGATCTTGGTAAAATACTCTCAGAGCTTGGTGGTGAAGCCATGCTCACACTTGTGCCAAGTGTCTGCACAAGTGTGTCAGTTCTGTCACATCTTCCTTACACTGGTGAGGTTTGAAGTTTTACAGATTTTATACAAGGACACAACCCATTATTTTATTTTTTCCTGGCATATTTGGGTCTATTAGGAGAGGTGAAGTACCTAGATGAGGTATCCAACCAATTCTGCAGCCAGCGCAGAGCACCCCAGGCAACTCCCTCCCTGTTATTTCAAGACAAAATAAACAACACTAAAAGTACAAAGCACAGCTGCCACAAATTCAAATTATCCTGAATTCTCAGACACAAATCTGAACATTAGACCTGAATTCCTCAACAGAAAAACTAAATACTGTAATAATGTTTTCCTTAAAAAAGGGGGAAATGAGCAAGACAGAGGTGCTCTGGAAATCACTCGCTGCAGTTCACACCCCAGTGTCACTCGAGTTGTGACACTGCCAGAGTTTTCCTTGTGTGCTCTTACAGATTTCCTGCTTTAAAATTACTTGCACACATATAAGCAACACATTCACTTACAGCTTAATGCAGCAAATTCCAATGAAGTTTGGGGTAATGTTCTTGTATGCCTTTCAGGGAGCCAGAGCACTCATTTGGACACTGGAAATAACCATTTCCACTTAAAATGCTGGCTGCCAGAATGAGTTTTTAAACTAACTTTCTGATTTTTCTTTTTTAAGTTATTCCTTGTAAAACTACCTCTCTCACTCTTCTTGCCCATAAACAGGTTTTTATCTGAAATGCCAAAAAAACCAAATCCAAACCAACTAGAACTGTACACAGGCTACACATCAAAATATATTAAACAGCCAGAAAAAGCCTGAAACTATATCATAATTCAAAATATATAAATAATTCTTATGCTGATGTGGAAATTGATTTTTACCAAGCCTACAGGACAAGTACAGGAGCCAGTAAGTAGGGAAAAAATATGAAAAGCCCCAAGATTTGTGTTAATGTGATTACCCCATACACTACTTACAATTTGCAAATCACATGTATGGTAAAAATGCCCCAAACATAGATATTTTTAAAAATGTACAATGATTTAAACACCAATTGTGAGTGGTTAAACAAACTGAATTTTCCAAGTGATTTAATATATCCCACCATTATTAGTACACTTTGAGGGAGTTACAATCCATGGCTGTTTATATACGATACAGGAGAACCACAGCCACAAAAATTTATTTTACAGCTCAAGAATTAAATACTTTTTAAAGAATAAAAATACAAAATTAAGAACACAGTTACCAACTGAATACAGAAGGCCTGTGAAAACTACAACCAGGAAGGATAACCAGCACCCTGGGATTCTGAAGAGCTTCCAAAGGAAGCTGCCAAGTTAAAATAATATTAAAACAGTTGACAAAACATAATACTGCACTCAGAAAGCTGTAGAAGACTGGAAAAAAATCTACTTATATTGTTGTACAAATTCTGAGTTTAACATGTAAGCATAGGTAAGTGTGCCTGTTCATTAATCAGTGAATGGCATTCCTATAGGCAGAATTACAAGATTCCAGTGAAATATGACAGAGCAGGAGTAAAGCTCCAGAAAATGCATTTTCATGAGACTCAGGCATTTGCACACCAAAAGAATGCAGCTCTCAGACCTTGCTCTACCTTATTCTCTTGCCCCAATAACAGCTGTGCAATTCTAGAGCACATGAAGATGTTTGTGAGGGTGAGACTGAGCTCATATAAAACAGAGCACCAAGTCCAATGTCTGACAGCCACAGAAAACAAACTCAGCAACAACACAGAAGTGTCTGTCCATGATGTCTTCACACACAGACACCACCCCAATTCCAAATTAGAGCTATTTATTTTAAATAAGAGAGACAGCACTTATTTGAGGTGTCCAATTCCACTGCAAGGGATGCATGATGATAAATATGGAAAAACATCAGATATCAAAGCTCTGCCTTCACCTCCAGCCTCACTGAGCCCTCATCACAGGAATGTGAGGGGAGGCAGCATCAATAATCCATTCCTTCAGCCAGAAGAACACAAACAGCAGCCCAAGCAAATCCTGAGCCACATCCCAGCTCCAAAAATCCATTTAACAGAGTCCTCGCCCAAAGCTGGTACCCATCACAATGACACTGCAGTCACCACATGGGTGACTGCAACTCACATCACCCAGCCCAACAATCTGATGCCTTCCACATCTTCCTCTTTTTAATTCACAATACCAGTAGCTGCTACCAGCAAGGGTGAGCATAGAAACAAAGGCATAAAACATTTTTGCTGCAATAAATGAGCATGGAAGGCTTACATTTTGTGTGTTTATGAAAATCCAAATGCATGCATTTTTTAACTTAAGAAAAGTTATTGTCTTCATAAATGTTATTGTAACTATGGAAGAAGGCCATACCTTTAGAATTGGTCAGCTTTCCAAGAGTTTGTCATCTAAAGGAAAATTTTCTCAGGTCCTTTCAATTGTTAAAAAAAAAAAAAAACAGGAAGCAAATTTCAGTAAGCCATTTCAATAGAGTAAAACAAGAGATAAAGATCTCTATTAAAGTTGGCAGCAAAGACAGAGCCCACAGAGTATCAGTCTGAGCAGTCCCTTGTCACCAGCCTGTCCCACTCTGCTCACTGGGAAATGGCCCATCATCCACTGCCAACCAGCTGTGGCTGCCCCTGGATCCCTGCAAGTGTCCCAGGCCAGGCTGGACAGGGCTGGAAGCAACCTGGGACAGTGGGAGGTGTCCCTGCACGTGGCAGGGGGTGACACTGGATGGACTTTAAGGTCCCTTCCAACCCAAACCATCCTGGGACTCTACAACCAGGTATGTGTGAGAGCAGAGGCAGTGAGTAAGGAACCAAAAGAAAGCACTGATCCTCATCTCATTTAGTAAATAAAAACATGACCAAGAGAAAGGGACAATAAAGACCTCAAGTGCTGAGGATTATTGACAAGTTATTTGACAAAATCCCTCAGGGTTGGGCAGCAAAAGCTGCTTCAGTAGTGCAGGACACATGGTCACTCTTGTTAAGCAAAGCAGCGTGGAAGGAAAGTCACATCTACACCAAATCTTGACCAAGATCCTCAAAACAAAGAATTCTCCAGTTGAGATGTGTTTAAATTTAGAAAGCTGCATCTCACTCTGGTCCATGGGCTTCAGAAGTGCTGAGGAAGTAAAGTGCATCCACGATCAGTCTCTCAGCCAAGCGCGAGCAGGCATAAAGGTGCTGCCAAAGACTTACAGCCGAAGCTCTTCAATCCCAGAGCAAGAGAGATCTCCAAGGAGCCCTGCCCAAAGCGTTACTAGATAAAGCTCAGTGCCAACCATGTATCTGACAAGTCTTTAGAAGCAATGAGGGAATGAAAAAAAAAGTCATTTAAATCCTGATGGTGTTCACAAAAATTTTGTTTCGCAGGAGTAACAGTCATCACTACCACACATTAAACTGAATTAAAAATCATTTCATCTCAGTATTTTCACTTATTCTTCATTCTTTCAGTTTATTCCCTAACCCCTCATTCTAATTCTTTTAAGACACTAAAACTTTATTATATGAGATGTTCCAAGTTCTGGTCAGATTGATGTGGATGTATAGGTTCACCAGAAGTCTTAACTTCTTCCACAGCAAAACTCCATCCAGGTTTACCAAGACTGAGTACATTTCCTTATGTTGCAAAAAGACTTTCCATCATGCACACAACAAGCCAAGGAGAATGAGAATTATGCCTCTCAGAAGTAAAATATTTTACAGTGGAATAATTATTAATGAACAAGGAAATAAAAGACATCACAACCACACATTAAAACACACAGCCCTGCATGTGAAGAAATCACCCAAACCAGCTCTACTGAACTATCCTGAATTTTTATTTTCCATTTCCAGCAGCTACCTCGGAAAATAATATATATCTAAAAATCTCAACACCAATTCCCTCTAAAAATACATATATAAAAATATAAAATCCTTGTAAATAGGCCCAAAAGGGCTGAAAAGCAGTGTTCACAAAAGCAGCAAGTCCTCAGCCAACACATACTTTGGTTACTGCGAAATAGCCTCATCCCAAAAATCAGGAGGAGGAACTTGCCTGAATTTCCTGGCTGCAGCAGTCAAGGCTCTCTTTACCACAAAGAATTACTTCCTAAACTTGGGCACTGGTATCAAAGAGCCTTAGCACGTTGGCATCAGATTAAAATTAACTGTTCTTGCTGCTAAAGAGCTTTGAAAATCCCAGACTCCACTCTTCTCTTTGCTTTTTCCACTTAAGGGGTAGAAGCAGAAAATATTTCACACTTGGTGATAATGCCCCAGCTCTGACAAATCAAAGATTTCACATAATTTATTTTTATAGTAGTGACAGCTAGCACTTCACACATTGAAAATAAAAGGCTGTTTCAAAGCCAAAAATCATTTAACAACATTAGGGACCTATTTGCTATGCCACAAAAAACGATGGCGGTATTTTGTGAGAACCTGTTCATTTTTGTGTGTTTGATCTGAAGCAGCATTCCCAAAAGCTCAGCAAACACGTGAAAAAGGCAGGAGGAGCAGAAAGCCAGAAACACTCCGAGGTTGTTACAAAGCATTAGTGTCAGATCACTCAGCAACATTCCCAAGCCAAGTTTAACATCAGGGATTCCTCTTCCAGCAGCCAATTCCCTGACCTGCATCCCCACACGCAGCGACTTTGGGATGACTGGAATAACTGGTCTGGGGCCAGGGGGATGGCAAAACCCAAACTGTGGCTGGTGCCACTTGTCCAGGTGGCCCCAAGGAACAAATTCATGGTCACGTATTTTTGTCGAAATTAATGCCAGCAGGTGGATTTAATGTCCTGGTAAAATCTCAAGCACTCAGCTTATGTAACACAAGTATGAAATACCAAGTTTACCTTTAAGTAATGGTTTTGAATTTTAAAAGTTGCTCACTTTCAAAGGTTAACTGGTTATTTTTCACCATGAAGCAGGTAATTCACAAGCTGAAGCCTCTGCCAATGAGCTATTTCCACAAGAATCTGCCCAGCCAGGAGCCCAAATCCCCAGATCCCTTTAAACAGCCTTTTGCTGCAGAGAGGCTTAGGGGAAAGATAGTGTCATTCTTCCAGGTTCTCACTTTACTGGAAACCTTTTCAAGAGGAAATGGGTTAAATATTCAAAGGTGACTTTAAAAAGCACCTTCCAGGAGCAGCTTTTTATTGCTTTTGTCCATGAGATACCTCTGCTAGCTAAAGCAGTTCTAAAATGACTGTAAATGAAAAAACTAATACAACGCAGAGTAGAAAGCATCCAATTTCTCAAATAAACCCCACACTATCAGATAACTCTAATTTTACTCGTTAAAGAAGCTGTGGGAAAGCTGTCAGTGGGTACACACTGAGTCAAACATCCAGCACCTAAACAGGAAGCAGAAAACTTTAGGGGAAAAAAAAAAAAGTAGAAGTTGAACTGAAAAAACTTTTCAGTGTATTTCCATTCCTTACTACACCTGCCAGCTGCCCTCACTCTCATTCACATGATGTTAAATCCCTCTCTTAACACTGAGCACCACTTAAATCACACACCACTGCCCCAATATGTTGGCTCCTTCCCACAGCTGCTTCTGTGTCAAATCAAACTACAGAATTAAAAATATCAAAGTAACTCCTTTCAAGATATAAACCAACTTTTGCTAATTAGCTGAGAGAACAGTCCCGACCTAAGATGCAAATATCATTCAGCTTTGGGCTACACCAACACCAATGCTGGGCTCAGATTTTTTGGGAAACAGTGATCTATCAATTATACAAAGCCCTCAGTATTTCCATGAGTATTAAAACTATTGTATTTCCCTAGTAAAATGTATTCATTCAAACAATTTTAAGCACCAATACAGCAGTAGAGACTGAAGTGAAGATTTTTAAAAGCATTTTCAAATCCACAAACAGAAATTAGATGTATCCATCTGAGAATTTCAAAATCCAGTTGTTTTACCTGAAGGTAAAGAGCTGCCTCACCAATTTGTGGAGCATTTCAATGTACTGGAACCTTTAGAGAGCATGAGGAAATCCTACTATGAATTCACAATATATCTAACCAGAATTTATCTCAACAGAAAAACTGAAAATCACTTTTAGGTCATCTTCTTAACACTTACATTCCTGCCTGCCAGATGAGACATTTTCAAGGCTTAGTTAATCCCCATTTCCAGCTGAGAAATTAGAAATAAGCTGAGAAAACATTAAGAATTATCCACTTACAAAAACAGCAAGTCAGATAGAGAACAAGAATCAAAACCAGCATTTCCAGCTCTCAGTGGCAGACACTGCCCACTACATCAGTCAAAATACAACCACTGGAAGTGTGTATTTTTTCTTTAAAGGAAACAACTTTAGCAGCTTTGGGTAAAATTGTGCTCTGAGTTCTCACAAACCCTGAGTAGTGAAATAAGCCTGGAATTAAGCGTTGAGCTCCATTTGCACTTCATACCTAGTGGGTCACTAGGACATTTCTCCTCACCTGAAAGCGTCTACTACTCTTACCACCTGCATTTAAATGCAAATAAGAGCTTTCAAAAGTCTTATCAAGCTCAAGACGCAGGAAAGCACAGCACGATAAGAATCCTGAGGCCTCCAGGGAACACTGCAGAGTTTCCTTGCTAAAAGGAACAGTGCCCTGCCCAAGGGCTTCTTGTCCTTTGCCCCCAGGTGAGTACTCCGGACTCCTCCTTCCCCAGCTCCTCCTGCCAGCTGGCAGGAGATGCTGCCTCCTCCATGCTGCCTTCCTGCCCACATTGCCCTTGCCAAGAGGCAGAACCAATCCAGCTCAGCATTAACTGGACTTTTATCTTTCCTGGGAGCCAGCCTGGCACCCAGGCTATCTCTGGGAGGGCAAGCAGCAACCTCAGCAGTGGCAACCAATTTCAAGGCACCTGCAAAGGTTCAGTCCCTGGCACTGCCAGGGCTGGCACAAACCTCTCTGAAAGGACACCGTGCCCTCCAAGCCCAGGGCTAGACAGTCACGTTTCATTCAGGGAGGTGGTGCCTGCATGGAAACTGAAAATGGAGCATGGCACATCCCAGCCCCAAGGAGTGCCTTTGCTTTGATCGTGCTCCCAGAAAAAGAAGGGAAAGCTCCACAACCACCTTACCTGTGCCAGGATGAATGGAACCCAGGGTGCCTGGCTGCTCATGGCCCCTCCTTCCCCTCGCTCTGCCATCACCAGGCCCTGCTCCATCTCCCCACGGGTGCCTGGGAGCCTCAGTGTCCCGGTGTGGGAGGCAGGACTCGGAGCTCTGCTGCTGCTGTCCCTGGGCCGGGCCATCCCGAGCAGCCTCTGGGACTCTGGGCTTGTTTGCAGAACAAAGAGCTGCTTCACAGACACCTCAGGAACCGTGTGTGTTGTGAGCAAGAGAAAACACTGGCACAAACCTCAGAGCACAGAAACCTCCTCACGCACAAAACAGATAAAAGGAGGAAAAACCCAAACAAAACCAACCCAAGACAGATGTGAGGGCTCTGAAGCAGAAGTATCTTACTAATAACACACAGACCTACTACAGCTTTTCTTGTCACAAGAACAAAACCTGCAGCATCAAGCAACACCCTTAATTATGAAGTTATTTTCAAACCAAAGGTGCTTGAATAATTTCCCCCTTTAAACACAACCAGAACGTTGACCAACAACAACCCAAGTTTAAAAACTTGGGATTTTAAAAGGGTATTAGTTTAAAACGTGCCCAAGATTGGAGCTGCCTTACATGGCTGAAGGATCCACCCACCTAGCCCAGCATCCAGCCCAGAGAGGGAGCACGAGCAGGTACCTGCAGGAATAAACTCCCACTGTTGGTCAAAGGTCCAAGCTGTATCCCAGCACAAATTTCATCCCAGTAAATCTGCCTCTGACAAGCAGCTGCCCAGCAGAGCACAAGCCTCAGATGCACTGAATAAGCTGCATGGTGATAAAAAGTGCAAAATATACAGAGCCAATATTCCAGAGTCAATGGCCTGGCATTTTTGTTTTAACAACCACCTTTGTACAAAGACCAGCCAAATTCCATATGCAACTTAGCACAGAAAATCCAAGTTACTCTCCCTCAAGCATTTGTGTTCTGCCCTCCAGAACTGCAGTATCCAACCAGCAAACTCTAGAATGAGGTTTTTCCTGCCTCTAAAATACATTACCCAGAGCATTTTGTTTAAAGAGCTTTTACTATCTCAAAGATTCTACTCAAAAGCTCGTAAAACAACGACTTTGCATTTTTGTATTTCTACTTTCCTTCTACTTTATCTCAGTCTGTATTAACCAAGCAGTTCCTGGTAACATATGCTTTAACCAGCCTCCACAATATCCCCGTAAATTTAATTACTGTTGTCTCTAAAATGAATGAACTGAAGCACAAAGTAGCTAATCCCAGTTTTTTTAAGGAGATACCACTCCAGGACTCACATTATGAGGACACTCCAACTGCAAAGCAAATCCTAGCCTCTCTGAGCAGGCATTGCTTCCAAAACTACCGAAAAAAAAATGGCAAAACTTGAGAATGACAGAAACGATAAAAACTTCACAATTTAACATGTTTGAATTGTACCTAACACTGCTATTACTGCAGGACCTCCAAAGCAATGTTTATATCACATATGCAGACATCACTGGCTGTAGGGCAGCTCGTGAACCGCTTTATTTTGGCTACAGCAAAGCACAGCCTTGCTCCACGAAGGCAGCTGATGAACTCTCTGCTCCAAAATCAGCCTTTGGGCACTTGCCACATGGACCGGGCTACATCCAGCTTTACTCTCCTCACTCCCCACTGCCATTAACCTACTAAGAGAACATTTGGATCAGATGTTAGCAAGAAATTGTTCTCTGTGAGGGTGCTGAGGCTTTGGCACAGGGTACCCAGAGAAGCTGCAGCTGCTCCATCCCTGGCAGTGCCCAAGGCCAGGCTGGACGGGACTTGGAGCAGCTGGGACAGTGGAAGTTGTCCCTGCCCATGGCAGGGATGGGGCCGGATGAGCTTTAAGGTCCCTTCCAACACCAACCTGCTGCATTTCTGTGCCTCTAACCCATCCTGCGTGGCGTTCGCGGGACGAGCACAGAGCTCAGCACGGAAACACAGCAGGAGCGGAGGCAGCTGTAAGCCCGGCGGGCGCGGAGCCCGGAGCAGCAGCAGCAGCAGCTTTTCCCAGCCCGGCCCGCCGGGGCTCTGACAGCCGGGGCCGAGCGCGGCGTTCCCGCAGCACCGGGGGCCGAGCGCGGCTCTCCCGCAGCACCGGGGCCCGCCCGGCCCGCTGCCCCCGGGGCTCGCCCGCTGCCCGCGGCGCTCCCGGCGGCGGAGGCCGAGGCGGGGCCCGCAGGAAGCGGGGCCGAGCGGCGGGGCCGGGCCGGGCCGGGCCGGGCGGCGGGGCCGGGCCGGGGCAGCGGCGGGACGGCGAGGGAAGGAGCGAGCGGCGATCCGCGGCCCGGGCGCGCCCGCCGCGGGCCCGGCCCCGCCGCCGCCGCACAAAGGGCGGGGGGCGCGGCCGGCAGGTGTGAGCGGACTCACCGGGTGCGGCGGCGCCGCCGCCTCGGCGGACGGACGGACGGAGGGCCGGACGGAGCGGGACTGAGCGGGGCGGCGGCGGCGGGACCGGGAGCCGGCGGGGCGGCGGCGGCGGGGCCGGAGGGGAAGCGGAACCGCCGCGCGTGGCCACAGCCCGCGGGGGCGGGGCGGAGCATTGCCGCGGGGGCACCGCCCGCCGTGCGCCGGAAGTGAGTCACCGCAGGGCATGACGGGAGTTGTAGTCCGCTCCTTGCTGTGGGGAATGTCTTTTATACCTGTAAACTATATCTAGTATTTATGGTTCTTTATTTGTAAATATATATATTGGTTCTTTATATCTATATATATTTTTATATATATAAATACAAATAATATATATTATTTTTATATATTTAAAATAAATATTATTAACATAAAAATACAAATAATATATATTTCTATATTTTTAAATATATATTTTTTAAAATATATATTTCTCTAGATCACAGTCAGAGAAAAATAAGAGAACTTGAGAGCATTTAAAAATTAATTATATATATATATAGAGTACAGATGAATAACATTTATATGACATGTTTTACAATAAATGTTATATATATCATATATATAATGTGTGGTATAATAATATATATTGTATCTATAAAATACATATGTTTAATTTTTATATAAAATTAATATTATGCATAATATATTACACATAATAAATGTAACATTTATTATATAATATGTCTAAAATATAAATAGCATTTATTATATCATCTGTAATATATATTGTTTTATTATATATAAATATATAAATTATATGTATAACATTTCTCTTTTTCTAGGCTGTTTGGATCTCTTCTTTTTCTCTGGCTGTGAACAACAACCACCTGCAGGGGGAAAAGTGCACCACCCTAAAAAATCCAGCATCCATCTAAACTGCACCCAGCAGGAGCCAGCTGGGAAAGCAATGTATGTGCCCTCAAGGCTTCTCCCCCAAAATTCCCATGGTCCAGTGAATCTTCCATGATTTCTCCACGCTTCCTGCTGCCCTGGAGGCACAGCCGTCCTTTCACTTCTCTTCCTGTGTTTGCTTTTCCCTCTCTGCCTCAGCCCAGTCGCTGCTAACTCACCTCTGCAGCCCCCTGGAGAACCACAGTGGGTTTGTGGCTCCACCTTCCCTTGGCCTTCCTCCCCATCCCTCCTCACCTCTCCGTGCTGCCTCAGCCTCCTACCCCCAACCCCTCTCAGCTCCAGCTCCATTTGCAGAATCCTGACTCCCCTCCCACCCTTGTCTCCTTCCCCAGGCACAGCTTTTTAGGAGGGTGGGTTTTTTTGTTTAGTTTTTTTTTTAATTATTTTTTGTTATACCCGTTTCTTTGTGATTCAGAAAGCCTTAATTCCCAACACGGCCTTTGATGCCCCATCCCCTTTTCTTTCTTGCCAAGAACTCAACACCTCATTCCTGTCTCCAAAACTGTCAGAATTCTTGCACAGGATTTACAGCTCCTCCTCTGATTTCTGAGATCCCCTTGGGGCTGGCACTTGAATCCTCCTGCATGGCACACCTGCTAAATTCTGTGCTGCCTTAGTGACAGCAGCTTCTGCTCTGAGAGAGAGATTCACTGGCAAATTCCTTTGTAATTAACACTGCTATGGTTATCAGACTTATTTACAGTTTGTAAGGAAAAATGTGTCTGCTGTATTTACAATACAGGTGCTGTGGATTTAAAAACAAATATTTGCCACAACAAAAACCACCCCTTGTGAAGCTCTGCCATTCCTCACATATTTTACATTAATCAGAATCAGTTACTTAGGTTCAGTTGGAAAGGTGATTGACAGCAATCTTGATATATACTTTACTTCCATATTTTTCCACCTGCAATATTTTTTGTTTGCCCAGAGTACATTCCCATTCTCTTTCCCTAGGTTTTGTCAGGGATGTTGATGTAGCTGAGGGATTCGACCTGTAATTTTCAACTGGTGTTAAAAAACAGGCAGTGAAGTCCTGTCCCTTAGCTCTGCCAATCTGGGATGTTGCCATTCCAAGGGTCAGGCTCCAACAGAGTTACCTACAGAGCACAGGAACAAACTTAGCCCTGGGAATTAAATATCCCACTTGGAGACAAGTGACACAGTGCTGGTCCCAGTGCTGATAGGATTGAACAGCCCAAAAAAAGAATATATATAAAAAGAATATATATATTATTTGTATTTATATATTTACTATATATATTTCTCTCTGATTGTTCCCAACCTGCCATGGAAGCAGTCACAAGGAGTTCACTCTGTTGAATTCCAGCAGGAGAAAGATGCCCAAGGAACATGGATGAAAGGCTGCACACCGAGCCCTTGAAAGGAATTTTCGTTCACCCCTCGCACACACACTCACCCAGATTAGCTGCTTTGAGTAATTTACTCGAGGTTTATCGGGGATAAAATGCATTTTCTCCACGCGGGGGTTACCGTGGGCTCCCAGTGCCACCTACTGACAACTGCAGACAGCACCCGAGCTCTGCTGCTCCAGAGCCTCTCAGCTTTTCCATGAGGTAATTTCCTCTCCATTTCCTTCTATTTATCAGCTGTCCTGGAGACTAAATGTCCATCTTCTAAATATTTGCTTCTAGTCACTATCCTGTCCCTCACTTTCATCTTCCAAGGGTTTCTTTCCACTCATGAAATAGGGTGAAATTTCTTCAAGTTTTATAAACTTGAATTTCAATTCTGACCAATTGTTCATCCTGGGAAAAGGAGGTTCAGGGGAACCTTCACTCTCTCAACTCCTGACAGGACATGGAGCCAGGGGAGGGTCGGGCTCTTCTCCCAGGGAACAAGGGACAGGACAAGAGGAAACAGCCTCAAGTTGTGCCAGGGGAGGTTCAAGTTGGATATTGGGAAAGGTTCCTCTTGGGAAGGGCTGTCCAGCCGTGGCACAGCTGCCCAGGGCAGTGGTGGAGTCCCCATCCCTGGAGGGATTTCACAGACCTGTGGATGTGGCACTTGGGGACGTGGGTTGGGAGTGGCTTTGGCAGCACTGGGGGATCTTACAGGGCTTTTCCAACCTTAATAACCCTGTGATTCTAATTAGGCCAAGAGCAGCCAATCCCTCAGAGTCATTAGAATGGGAGAGATTATCAACGTGTCCCAGGTTGACACAGAACGTCTCTTCACAAATTCATACATAACCCATCTGCACAACAAGCTTAAAATCCAGAAATTTTAATGATTCAATAATGTTTTTCATACCCTTAATATCCAATCCCTGAGTCAAGAAATACAAACACCGCTGCAAGAGGTATTGAAAGCAGGCTCTGGGCCAGGAGGAGGGGATAGGAGTCCCAAACCCACCAATGATAGTTGCCTCATTGCCCACAGCAGTGCTTTCAGCTTTTTGAGGCTTTTTCCTACTCTCCATCTGCTTTGGATATCGACAACACATCCAAAATGTCTTCTGGGCTGTGGAAGGCATCTGTAAACACTATGAGCCAAAGGAACTACAATGCTTATGGGACCCTTGCACCCCCCAAGATACAAACAGCAGCAGGGTGGGATCCGTTCAGGAGCCCAGTGCAGTCTGCAGTGGGTTGTGCTGGGGGGAGGTCAGACATTCCACATCTCCTCGGGTCACTGCGAGAAGTGTCCGTACTTGCAGGCAGCAGCCAGGATGAGGCCAGAGCAGAGCCCTGTGGTGAGCAGGGTCAGGGCACACACCAGGGAATTGTGCTCCCTGAGCCCCACAGGAACCCTCAGCATCGATTCCTCATATGCCTACAAAGAAAAATAAATATATAACACACATTTGAGCTGTTTCTTTTTGACTGCAACCGAGAGGATGAGGAACCTGATCCTGATTTAATTAGCCCTTGGCTAAAGCTTCTTCTGAGATTCTATATCAGAACCAGGATGGGACATCTTTTAATTCACAGCCACTGCTGCACTGCACAGCTCAGGAAATGGATCTGCTGCCATCTGTATCCCTGGATCTCTGCTCCTACTCCAGCCACTGAGGGAATGTCTGGAATGCTGCAGGGAGAGCAGCTCCCAAGATGAGCTCAGATCACGAAGGAGACAGATTTCTCCAGAGTGAACGACCATTTGGTTTTTTCATTGATACAGGAAGCTGCAAAATGTTTATGGACAACAGCTACAGAGGTACCAGCGGTCTGCAGGTATCTTAAATATAGGAAGGCACATGTGTTACAACAACAACAGACTATTTTATTATATAAATTAGTCTAATTTCTGAGTCTCTACACTACCATGGCACTTTGGAACATCAACCACAGTTGTTGGCCACACTAAAGATCCATCTTTCCTTGGTTTTGAACACAATAAGCTTCACCTTTTCCTAAACACTTACTCAACCAAGTAACAACCAAGCAAACAGGAGTGGCTTTCTTTTGGATGCTACTACTTAAATCTTTGCAGTTTTACCATTACTTGAGCTAGATTATTATCTTCCACCTTGCTACTCCTCTGAAGCACCACTGTTGTAAAGACTTTTCTTATTTTGGCCAGGGCCAATTATATCCTAGGATTCCAAGTAAACTAGTAAAGGAAAAAAAAAAGATCAGGAGAGCAGCCATGTTAAAGGGCCAGAAAAGCACAATCCCTGTAAACACAGCAGAAGGGCAGAATGAGCCCCACTAAAAGCCAGTCAGAAAGGAAAAAAGGAGCCTGACAAAGAAGGAACCACCCAGCTAGTCTCTTAATGAATAATTTCTGTTAGGAAATAATCCTAAAAATTAATCTTGAAAGGTGTTAATCACAGAAAATAAGACAGCAGTTGTTAAAAAGAACCAGAGGGAGAACTCACGGGTCTGTGTTTTGTGGTGTGCCACTGACAGGGACTGCTGGTGTCAGATGAGCAGGGAGTGTCCACTTCAGCAGGTTCCCAGCACTCTGCAGACAGGTGCCCTAGGGAAGGCATTCCTGCATCACCCGGAGCCAGGCAGGATAAGCAATCAGCCTGCATGCTTCCAAATAAGGGATCTTTTCCTCTACAACAGCTCAACGGAATCTATTCCCTGGGAGCCAAGTGGTGAAACACCTCTGCATGGCCAAAGTGACGCTGAGCAGTCTTTGCTGTGGACTTTTCAACTCTTCCCTTCCTGATACAGCAGGTACCCAAAAAAGAACCTCACCTGTGTGGTATCTTGGCCTTTCTTGTCCTTATCAGGGCAAAGAATTCCTGGTTAGCCTGCAGACCCCTCAACGTTAGCCATGTAGTTAGAATTTTCCCCCAAAATAACTAAGTCCCCAAAATAAGTAAGGCCATTTGTCTTCTTGGCCTCCTGTCAACAAAAGATCTCCCTTCCAATACTTCAAAACCTTCCCCATTAATCATTAATAATAAATGTTTTCCTGCTCATAACTAGTAAATGTGCCAGGAAGATTTAAAACCCCTTTTTTAAGTGACCAGGTAGTCCTGCCTGTCCCTATGCTTATCCCAGAAAATCATAGCTCAAGTAAAGAAAAAGGATTTGAAAATCATTGTGTGCTTGACTTGGCAGGAATGATTTTGTGAAGGGACACAAAATTTGTAACAAAATGATAGGGTTTCATTGTTCACATAACTTGAAATATTAATTGTAGTGGATATCAGGTGCTTGTTTCACCAGAGTTTGAAACTCCAACCATTCCAAGCTTCAGGCACAGTTTCCTACATTTCCCCTTTATATAATGAGAATGCAGCAACAGTGTTAGAAGCCATCTGAATACTTTGATTACTCTAAATAGGTGACAGTGGCTACTGAACACACCCTGCACAGCTCCAGCTGCCAAGAGAAATACGGTCAGAGCAGGGGCCCTGCTGGGATGGTGACCAACACGGATCATGACAACTGCCACATCTTCCAGCTGGAAGAGCCCAGGCAGCACAGGGGTGCAATGGCAGCAGCACAGCACAGAGCAGACCTGACACAGAGCAGTCTCTGACACCCCCCTGCCTTTGGCCAGCCCTCAGCGAGGAAGACAACGAGGTCTTTATCAGGGCCACACCTCCTGCTTACTTCCTGCAGCTACCAAGAGCTCCATCTCCAACACAACCAGACTGGGGATGGCCCAAGAGCACCAATGAGAATCTCACTGTGGCAGCAGCAGAGCAGCACCTCTGGGCCCTGCAGAGCCACCGCGGCCTGGCGTGTCCCGCGGGCGGGCCGGTGGTACCGCGCGTGCACGGGCACGGCGGCGCCGAAGCAGCGGGAGCGGCGCGCGTCCACCTCCAGGAACAGCAGCAGCACAACGGCCTCGGCCACGTACTCGGGAGCCTCCACGTCAATGACATCAGGAAATAACACTGCCTGCAAGCAGGGAGAGATACAGCAGGGGTTTGATGGAAATCAGAAACCATTGCCCTCCCCCATGCTAGCACTGAGATGCATTTTGTGGTCAGGATGATCAAGCTGGGAATTCCAGCCTTAAGGTGTTCCAAAATACCTTTTCAAGACTGTCCTATGTGTGGAAAGTTCTTAGTGTCACTGTGCCTACAGCCAAACCTGTGAAGTGTCAGCAAGGCCAGACCTGCACCTCAGGCATGCCAAGGGCAGGAGCTGCCCACAGCCTTTGCACCAGTGTTTTACACCAATCTAAGCAGGTTAAAGCCACAGCCTTTGTACACCTCTCTAACGTGAAGCAAAGACTGGACAGCAGAACAGAAAGCTGGGATGAAAACACAGCTGGGAAGCTGCTCAGTCCAAACACACAGCACGTGACTTAGAGCTCACCAGCACCTCCTTGGGGGTTTCCCTTCCACCTTCTCAACCTGAGGCACTCTTACCACAGCTGATCACCTGAGGCTAAGAGAGGAGCAGCAGCTCCCTGGTTCATCACCTGTGTGTGAGAATATCAGCAGCACCAGGGGATGCCAAGCAAGCTGAGTTACAAAGAGACACCAGAAGATTATATGGTTTGGCACCTCCTTCCAGGAATTAATCACCTTGCTTCAAGGAGCCAGAAAATGCCCAGACAATACAAGCCCCTGAGTCCTTACCTGACTCGCTGCCAGAGCTCCTGGCGCTGGGCATTACCTTTGTCAGATTGTGCTGCTGCAGCGTTGCCAGCTCGTAGGGATCCACGTAGATTCCCGGCGGCAGACGCATCTGAGCTGCCACTGCACATCCTCCTGCATCCTCCCCCAGCTCCACCTTCACCAGCAGGTCCCTTCAAACAGCAACAGGAGCAAAAAATTTACACCCACACTTCAAAAGTGTGGCACAAGACCCCTGAGAGACATTTCTCAGAAGATATGAGCTCTCACACCGAGTGCAACTAATTCTGACCACACTTCCCTGTCCAGCCTTCTTAACCTCAACCCCACATCCACAGCCAAAACGAAGTTTCACTTCTTTGTTAATGTCTCAGAACCACCAATGGCCTCCACAAAAGTTTTAGAAAGGGGCCTCCTATTTTCCCTCCACTGCAGCTTGTTAATCCCTTGATCCTGTTAATGCATTCCTGACACGTGCCCAGGGATCACAGCCCAGAGAGCTGATACGACTGCACATGAAAAGAAGAGAGGCTTCTTCCAGCAGAAAATCCCGTGGCACGTTATGCTGATGGAGGGCAGGGTGAGGACTCACCTGTGAAACCCCTCTTTGAGGAGCTCCAGTGTGACAGTGGTGTCCCGACAGGCTGCCTGCACATCTAAGGGGACACAGAGCCAACAGTGTAACAGCACAGCGACCACAGGGGCTGCAAAAGCTTTATAACTCACAAACGCCTCATCTGCAAACCCCTTCCCAAAGGAAGGGAAGAAGTAATTGACTGTGATCAAAGCAGAACAGATTTCTTGGTTTGGGTTTGAAGACACCTTAAAGCCCATCCTGTTCCAACCCTCGGCTTCGAGCAGGAACCTCCCCAGGACCAGGGCACTCCAGCTCTGTCCTTGGACACTTCCAGCCACAGCTTCTCTGTTCAACTTGTGCGAGAGCCTCCCCACCTTCACAGGGAAGAATTCCATGCCAATATCCCATCCACCCCTGCCCTCTGGCAGTGGGAAGCCATTCCCCCTTGTCCTGTTCCTCCATCGCTTGTCCCAAATCCCTCTCCAGCTCTCATGGAGCCTCTTTAGGCACTGGGAGGGGCTCTGAGCTCTCCCTGAATCCCTCCCTTCTCCAGGTGAGCCCCCCACATCTGTCCCCGCCTGTCTGCAGAGCCCCGCGGTCGCGGCGCGGTCCCCGCGGGCGCTCACGGAGGGCGCAGAGCAGCGCGCCCAGCGCGGCCCCGATCCCGGCCCGCACCGGCCCCCGCCGCCCGCCCGCCATGGCGGCCGCTCCGCCGGGCCCGCGCGGGCTGCCCCAGCGCCGCCTGACCGCGCGGGGCCCGCCCGCCCCTTGCTCCGCGGCGCCGTGTCCCGCAGGCTTTCGTGTGGGCAGCCCGAATGGGGCCTTCGGCGGAGGGGGCCTTTCCCGCATGGCGGCGGAGCCATGGCAACCGCCCGGAGAGGCGGGCCCGGCCCGGGAGGAACGGGAACGGGGAGAGCGAGGAGTGGCTTTGTGCGCCGCCCGAGGTGAGGGGACATGGCGGGAGTGTAAGGGAGACACGGACTCCCTGGAGCGGGGCCAGCACAGGCTGCGGAGGAAGGGCCTGGAGCATCAGGAAGGGCCTGGAGCATGTCCCTGATGAGGAAAGGCTGAGGGAGCTGGGGCTGCTCAGCCTGGAGAGGAGCCCCAGCTGAGAGGGACCTCAGCCCTGCCTGTCCCTGCCTGTCCCTGTGTGTCCCTGCCTGTCCCTGCCTGTCCCTGCCTGTCCCTGGGTGCAGGCAGGGCCAGAGCAGGGCCCGGGCTCTGCTCCGGGGGCCCAGCGATGGCACCAGAGCCACGGGCAGGGACTGAGCCCAGCAAGTTCCACCTGGACATGAGGAAGAACTTTCCTGGGCGGTGATGGAGCCCTGAACAGACCCAGAGAGGGTGTGGAGCCTCCCTCACTGGAGATATCCCAGAGCTGTCTGGACACAATGTGTGCCATGGCTCTGGGATGGCCCTGCTGGAGCAGGGAGGTGGCTCCAGATGCCCACTGTGGTCCCTCCCAGCCTGGCTCATCCTGGGAGAGGCCGGAGGGACCAACCCGGCCCTGCCCCGCTGCTCTGCCCGCTCGGGGCTGGGGCCCGGCCCGGCTCACCGGGAGATCCATGTGCGCTCTTTGCCGCACGTCCGAAGAGTTCCTCTGCTTTGTGTTTCTCACCTTCGCAGAATCCCGGAATGGTTTAGGTTGGAGGGACCTTAAAGCTTCTCTCGTTCCACCCTCTGCCATGGGCAGGGACACCTTCCACTACGCCACGTTCCTCCTAATCCCGACCAACCTGGCACTGGATATTTTCACTATTAAGGACACTACTGCATATATGAGCTCTTTCCTGTGTGATTTTTTTCCAAAGGAGGAAGTGTTTCCAATTCTGCCTCAAAGTAGCTTTTCAACATTAATGTGATTTTTCTTGATGTGGAGAAACTCATTGATTTTTTGGGGGGTAAAATATGTTACTTTGCCTTACTGCAGTCTGGAAATCACCTTCATGTTTGACATATTTTCACTCATTTAAAACCAATTTTTATTGGTTTTAAACCAATACAAATATTAGTTTTTAACCAATTTATTTTATTCAAAATAAAAGTAAAAATAAAACACCTGTACTCAGTTCTGTCCACTGAGCTGGGAAACAGGACCTGCAATAGATTTGAATTTTTAAATCCCCTCTAATTTAATTTCATAATTCATTTTGCTGGGCTTTAAAGCGCATTCTGACCCAAGGCACTCCGGGGTTCTGTGATTTTGCTGAAGTGCTGACAACAAAGGCAGCACGGAGAGACTGTGGCAGCTGCTCTCCTTTGCCGTTCCCCAGGGAGCGCTGCTGCGCGCTCGGGCGGAGCCGCGATGACTTTCAGCGCTCAGAAATGCGGGGTCAGCTTCCAGCCCCCGTCCATCGTCCTCATCTACAGAGACAACAGCCAGGACAAGACTCGCCAGCGCATCATGCCCATCAGGAACTTCTCCAAGTTCTCAGGTGAGGGGCGTTCATTCCGCCTGCATTCATTCATTCCGTGTTTGCCTCCAGCTGCATGCACGGAACCCTTTGGTAGCAGCATGAGTGCCCTCCTAGCAGTGTGCAGGGAGGGGCTGTGCTGGGGTAATGTTGTCTCCCCGAGGAGCCCGAGGCTACATCTCAGCCTCTCTGAGCCTGCAGGGTTTGGAGAGAGCCCTGGAGAGGGTGTGGGAGAGGATGTGTCGGTGGGAATAGGTGTGCTGGAGCTCAGGTGCCTGTGCTGGCTCTCCCCAGACTGCAGCAGGGCTGCCGAGCAGCTGAAGAACAACCCTCGGCACAAGGCCTACCTGGAAGGGGTCTCGCTGCGCCAGCTCCAGAAGCTCTGCAGCTTGCTGAGAGGTCATTTGGAAGGACAGAGCCTGGCTGAGAGCTTGGAAAAGGTTCAGCAGGAAGAGACCATTGACCCAGAGGAGGATATGAACAAACTGGATGACAAGGAACTGGCCAAAAGGAAGAGCATCATGGATGAGCTCTTTGAAAAGAACAGGAAGAAGAAGGATGACCCTGACTTTGTTTACAATGTTGAGGTGGAGTTCCCACAGGATGAGCAGCTGGAGTCCTGTGCTTGGGACACGGAGTCAGATGAAGAAATCTGATTCCACACAAAGATGGGCGGTTCAGAGACAAATCTGTGTCCCAGCAGAGAGGACAATGCCATCATATGTTGGCTCAGGAGAACTTGAGGTGCCACAGCAATCCCAGGCTTAAGTGAGCTTTGTTTAAGAAGCCAGACTTGATTAAATGGAAACTGCATAGCTGAAATTGTTGGCTGCCTTTAGTCCTTTCCTAAATAAAAGAATTTTAAATTATTTAATCTTTCAATTTTTTACATTTCAGTCAGCTTTGGCTGAAAATGAAGCATTAAATATTCATGTCCTGAGGACACTGTTAAAGCTGTACTGTACAAATAGGGTGATTATTATTGCCTGTTGGGAAGTTAAATGTGTATCAGTCATTCTGGATAAATCAACTCTGCATTGAGAATATTACTCTTATATTTCTCTAGCAATGCTTAAATCTTCAGTTTTAGCTTGCACAAAAAAAAGTCCTTACATGTAAGAGAAGGAATATCTTGAAAATTAATTAGTCTTGAAAGTACTTTTGAAAACACAGTGATTTCAAACTGCTTCAGTGGGATGATTGGATCCTTACACTCCTGGGTAATGCTTCCTCATAAGTGCTCAGTTCTGGGAGAGAATGTGCCTAAAGTATCAAAAAAACCAGAGTGATAGAAGATCAAAGGCTGGGGGTGGTTCTAAAGTAAGACAAACTCATCCCACTGAAGGTTTTAATCCAGCTGTCTACCTTAGCTGGTCTCTACTACATCGGTCCTGCTCTCATGTAAGAACTGGAGGAATAAGATTGGGATTTTTTGGGAAATTTTACTACTCCAAAAGCTTCCTGGGTTTTGGCTCTCTGAACCCAGGCAGCTGTGAGGGCTGTGGGTGAGATGGACCTTCATCCCAAATGGAGTGGCCTCAACAAACTGCTGCCTGACATAACTAAGAGGAGTGGCTGGAGGAGCAGCTGGAAGAGCTCTCGTCCTACAGCCTAAAATGAGTCGCTGCTGTGAAAGACATGAAGCAAGTGTCAGTTAAGCCACAGTGCTTTGCTGTCACTGGAGAGGATGAGGGAGCTCACACTTGGCCAAGGAGGTCTTCAGTCAGGAGAGAAATGAAAGCTGAGGCCTCACTTGCCATAACTAAAAAAATGTAAAGGCTGACTCAGCTCTCCCAGAACCGGGAAGGGCATGCAGGGGTCTGGCACAGGCCTTGCCTCCACAATTGCAACATCACAACACAGAAAGATTTCCCACTTGGGAGGGAGAGGGTCCCCGGGAACCTTTCCTCCACTTCCAGCCTGCCCCCAGCTTCATCCTGACCAGGACATGGCCTGTGCCCGGCCCCAGGCATGGCCTCCTCTCCAATGAGGGCTACATGAGTGCCTGGATTGTGAGGTTCCTGCTGGCCCATTCCTCCAGCCCACCCCAGACCTTCAGCAGGGAGCCATACTGGTCTTCCCAGTTTGGGATCCTCTGGGAACTTGGCAGGAAGGCACTTCACAGCCAGCTTTAGGTCATGCATATCGACATGAGATGGGACAGATCCCAAACAGTCCCCTCAGCAGCCTCCTGGAAGAGCATAACCTACTAGCCACAGCCCCACAGCCCTCTCTGCACTTCACTCCCACTGACCCTGACCTGCCTGACTGCCCACCAATCCAGACTGTGACATCTGCATTTGTATGGGGAACGCTGTGGGACTCTGTGTCCAAAGCCTTGCTGAGCACACAGAATCCACCGCTCTCCCCTTGCCTACAGATCCATCCATTTCATCTGAGAGGAAAGCAGGCTGGGCAGGCATAACCCAGCCTCAGCAGTCCATGCTGACTTCTTCCAGCCACCCTCTTTTTCTAGAACTGTGCTCCAAACAAAGAACATTCATTCCACGGTTTTCCCAACAAGAAGGTGTGTGGTATTCACATTCTCTGAACAGAGAGAGATACATGATTCTCTCTCCCAGGATTTTTCCTGGAAGGCTGTGAGATGCAGTGAAAAAGCTCAGAGAAAGAAGAAAACAATTCTTATCTCTATTTGCTGCTCCTGTTGTTTGGCACATGTGGAATGTCTTATGGAGATTGTTTACCAAAGAGTGATTTGTTAATTGGACACTGGTGATGGTTGTTTGGATTGATTGGCCAGTTGGGTCAAAGCTGTGCCGTGACTGGAGACAGCCACGGGTTTTCTTTAGTATCTTTTTAGTATGATATAATTCTAGTATAGTATTAATGTAATATAATTTAGCTTAATAAAAGCAATTTATTCAGCCTTCTGCAACATGGAGTCAGAGCCTGTTATTCCCTGTACAGGGGTGTCACACTGCTCCAATAAAGGCAACTGCCCTGATGCTCTCTGGGATGGCCTTTTGGCTGCTACTGAAGCTGGGTGAGACCCTTGGGTTCTCCAGTCACCAAGGACCTTCCCTGATCACCATGGCCTTGCAAAGACAGTGAGAGCAGCTTTGTAAGTTGACCTCAGAGTGGAATCTCCTCTTGCTGCCCGGACAATCCCATTCACATCACAGCTCCAGGTGAGCCATGGCTTTCCAGGCACCATGATCAGGGAATGTTGAGTATCCCCATCAGCTCCATACAATTAAGAATCCCTCCTTTTTATCCACGCCCTGGGCAGTGCTGGGTGCTTGGGTTCCTCCCTGCGTGTTCTCCCACAGCTGCACCCGACACCCCACACCGGATGGAGCAGCAGCATCGGCCATGGAGGTGGAGAAGGACACACATCCCCCTCCAAGGCCAGCCCCAGGGAGAGGGGAGCCCACAGGGGCACCACTCACCCTGCCGGTGGGGAGATGCCGGAATGCAGCTGGGGGACAATGCAGGAATGTATTTATAGGTCACTGCTGTCCCCCAGGCTGCAGCTTACAGGCAGAAGAAAGGTTGAAATAGGCTGAGGGATTCCCCACTTGGGGCCTGTTTTGGTTTTGGCTATTTCAGTCTAAAATTGGGGCAGAAAGCAGTCATTTCCGAGCCAGATCTGACAGATGGGTTTCCAGAGCCTGTACAGCACTCAGCGCAGTGGAGCTGCTGGCTGGTCGAGCAGGGTCCATCCATTTTCCAGCCTTGCACAGCCACCAGCCACACCAGGCTCCCCCATAACCCCAGTCCCACACCCGTGCCTGGGCCGGGTTTGCCCTGCTGCCAGCCTTGGCTCCCCTGCCTGCACCATCCCCGGCATCCTCCCGGCTCCAGGCCAGTCCTGGGCATCTCCCTCCATCACCCCACAGGAAACTCCGCTGGGCCTGATCCCCGGCACACCCCACACCACCGACTGACACCCAGGCAAGGACAAGCCCCCAGAATCACCAGTCCGACGCTGCTCCACACTTCCCTGTGCCTTGTTCCCATTAAACACGTTTCACTAAAAAAAAATCCCAACAGTGCCACAGGAAAAAAGCCACTCCAGTTCTCAGAAGGGCTTTTGAGTTAGCACAAACCACCACCACTTCTCCTTTCCCCTCAGTGACCCCCGAGGAACAGAGCAGCACTTCCCCAGGTAGTGCTTGCTGCTCTGGGAGAGGCAGAGCTGGGTGGAGGAAACCCCCGGGCACTGCTGGAGCAACCGCCTGCAGGAGCGGCGTTTGCACAACAAGGAGGAAGGATTTCTCTTGTGTCTTTTGTATGTTTAATCCAGCAGTCCCTGGAGAAACATAAAGCCATGATAAAATATCGCTGAGGGATATAATTTACTCTCCTGCTTTACAATCGATATTGTTGCGACTTGGGCTGTTTCTAATGGACTTTCTAACCCAAACTGTGGCTTAGTGAAGAAACAATACCCCAAAATGTGTCTTTCAGCCCTGCTGACAACGCCTGTCTTTATCAGCACACACACATGTTGCATGATCAGGGTTGCCTGCGAGTTTGGCAGTGCTGGCAAGAGCAGTGTGGAAAGCTGTGGCTACAGAGCTTTCCACAGTGCCCGGGTGATGTTTGCCCCAGCCTGGGGCACTTTGTGGAGTCTGGTTGCAGATCTGGAAGACATTTCGAATTGGCTACAGGTGGGAATAAATAAGAAAGGAACTGCTGGAAGGTGTGGGGGGGAAAGCAGTGCTGGAGAAAACTGTCACAGAATCCCAGAATTGGGATTGGAAGGGACCTTAAAAACCCATCTGGTTACAACACCTTCCTCTAGATCAGATTGCTCCAAGCCCACTCCAACCTGGCCTTGAACACTTCCACGACTGGGGCATCCACAGATTTTCTGGGCAACCTGTCCTTTCAGCCAAGGAATGTTTGATGTCGTGTCCACTCAGCTCTCACCAACACCAGCTGAAGTTTTCTGCTGAAGACACGTTCCTTGAGGATTCCCAGCGCTCCATCACCAGACACAGCCCTCACCCTTTGGGTACCATTAGAGCAGGAATGGCAGCTCTCCCAGCACCTCCTGTCCTGCATCCATCAGGTTTCCATCTTGACCACCACAGAGGGGTTATCACCTGTACTCCTGACCGCCCCTTATTATTGACAATTCCCGAGCCCTTCCTCTTCCTCAGCCATTAGTAAGGACTGGCCACCCCACACCGGGTTTTCAGCATTTTCAGCAGCTTCTCCTTGAGCATGAGGAAGACGACAACGAAGGCCACCAGGAGCGTCAGGCAGGTGGGCAGAGCCAGCACCAGGTAGAGCAGCGCCAGGTCGGCCGTGTGCCGTCGGCAGCTCCGCAGGACGGGCTCGGGCAGCGCGGTGGGGCTCAGCGCGCGGGAGCCGTGGCTGCAGGTCACCTCCCGCCCGTCGGGGACACGCAGCCCCTGGGCCTGCTGCAGGGCGTCCCACCAGCCCAGCGTGCAGCAGTTGTAGGGGTTTCGGCTGAGGTAGATCTCCCGCAGGCTCCTCCCCAGCGGCTCCTGCGCCACGTCCAGCGGCAGCGCCGCGAGGCAGTTGTCCCGCAGGTCCAGGCTGCGCAGCCTCAGCGTGCCCAGCGAGGTGGGGAACGCGGACAAGGAGTTCCCGGAAAGGTCCAAGTGCACGAGGCTGCTCAGCGCAGAGAAGTCCACGGCGGTGGAAGAGAGGCTGGTGTTCCTCAGAGACAGCACCTGCAGTGTCAGGACAAGGTCCTGCAGCCACCCCAGGTCCCCAGACAGCGCCTGGCGGTTGTCAGAGAGGTCCAGATGAATCAGAGATGTCCCCTGGAAGGGGCGGCCGCCCATGCTCTGCAGACCACAGCCGGCCAAGGAGAGATGGATCAAGGTCTCTACACCCCTGATGTCCACACAGGCGAGACTCTCGGCCTCACCTGGCTGGGGACAGAGGTCAACCCGGTTACGACTGAGGTCCAGCGTAGTGATCTTCCTGGTGTGGGCAAAAATCCCAGGAGGAAGAGCCTGCAGCCTGTTGGTGCTGAGGTTGAAGAGCTGCAGGCTGGGCAGGATGTCCCCAGTGCCCACCTTCACCCCCAGTTCCACCAGCTGGTTCTGGCTGAGGTCCAGCTCTGTCAGCATGGCCAAGTGGTCCTCCTCCGACAGGTGAAATGCCTCCAGGCAGTTCTGGTTGAGCTTCAGGTGGGTCAGGGAGGGCATCTGGGCCAGGAAATCATCTGGCAGACCCCAGACCTCATTCTGGCTCATGTCTAGGAGGCGCAGGGAGGAGAGGTTGCTGTGGCAGAGCTCGTCCCAGAGCCTGACCGTTGTGATGTTGGTGGAGTTGCCATCAATGATCAGGAACTGCACGGTGACGTTGGCCAGGGAGGTGCCGTTGGGGAGGCGCTGGTAGAAGCTCATCCTGTTGTCCTGCAGCAGCAAGGAGTGCAGCTTGCTCCTCTGGGGCAGCACAGGGAAGAACAGGAGGCGGTTGTGGGACAGGTCCAGCACCTCCAGCTCAAACAGGTCATCGATTTCCAGGGTCAGAAACCACTCAATGACATTGTTGCTGACATTGAGCACCCTGAGCTGGGTCAGGTCAAACCCTATCAGACATGGGAGGTAGTTGTAGGCTATGTTGAGCCTCTGCAGCCTCTGCAGCCCTTCAAAAGCATTGTCAATCTCAAAGATGTAGTTCTTCTCCAGGTTCAGCTCCAGCAGCTCTGTCAGGTTTGTGAAGGTGGATGAGTCCAGCCTCATGATGATGTTCCTGGCCACAGACAGGGACTCCAAGGAAGAGAGGTTTGAGACTAAAACTGATACCATGTCTTCCCTGAGCTGGTTTCCAGCCAGATCCAGCACCCTCAAGGCCGGCAGAGCAGAAAGGGCAGCGGCTGTCAGCGAGTAGTTGGTGAAGAGCAGGTTGTCCGTCAGGGAGAGCACCTCCAGGCCTTGGCTGCTGAGGAAGGCACCGGGCTCAATGAGCTCCAGCCGGTTCCTGGTCAAGCTGAGATGCCAGAGCTGGGGATACAGGAGCAGAGAGGCATTGCCCAGGACCTGGATAGTGTTGTCATCAAGAAACAGCTCCTCAGTATCGCCTCGAAGGTTTGCTGGGATGGAACTCAGCCATCTGCCAGTGCAGTCCATGATGCTCTGCACCTGAAGGAAGAGAATATATAACACCACATGGGAGGCAGGAGATGAAGAGGGAGAAGTCTGGGGAGCACAGTCAGGGGGAGGAGGTCGCTCTTTGGTTGTAGCCTTGGCACACCAGTCCACTCCAAGCCAGTAGCTGGGATGGAGAAGGTCTGGAGTTGCTGAGCTGCCTGGGCTTTGCCAGGCAGGGCCAATCACTCAGAGGGGGAGGGTTCACAGGAGAGGACTTACAAGCTCACAGCCCCCAGGAGATGGTGGCCAGGCTGCATCCATCCTGCTTTCCCATCCCACTGCCAGGAGGAGAAGAAGCAGGGAGAGACCAGAGAGCGGGGCCTCCATCTCAGTGGCGGCACTCCTGTGGAGAGGGAGGCAGAGGTGAGTAGGTCACAAGCTGCAAACTGTTCACCCCAAAAGGCCCAGGTGATCTGGGCCACCACGAGCTGCCCATGGAAGAAGGGGCACAGGACTTTGGCACCACCCAGCCCAGCAGAAGCCCTCGTGGGGCTCCCCCAGTTTGAGCCTGGAAGGCAGAGGAAGAGCAGGGACGGGGGTGGCAGCTCAGTCCCGCCGGGGCAGCATGCAGGGGGAGGCACCGTCACTGCTGCACAGCTGCTCGTGAAGGCCATTGAGCTGCATCCTTCAAACAGGGTGTCGCCCCAGCAGGGCTCGTGTGGCCCCTCTTGGCACCAAACAGTCCCCCAGGGGACACCAGCCCACCCCTCACCAAGTCCCCCCAGTGTCCATCCCTGCTGGTGGCTCTTCCAGAGAAGCAGAGGCTCTCCAGCAGGAGCTACCCCCTTACTGACCTGGTGGGAGCGGAGCTGACGGCATTTGCATCTGGGGAAAAGCTGAAACTCAGGCAAATGAGCAGTGAGAGCTCGGTGAGTGTTTGACACACGGCACTTTCACAGCTGCCACTGCATGAAGGAGAAACAGGGTTATTTTGGGCAGCCCAGGTAACCAGAGCCTCGCAGCACAGAGGGAGCAGGGCATGTCCTGGGCTGTCTCCTTCCTTTGGACAGCCAAAGTGTTGAACTGGTACCTTATCAAAGCAGGATTTATTACCCTGGGGGAGATGGAGAGGCAGTCCCCTTTCCCCAGGCTGCAAATGACACACGGGACCTTTTGCCTTCTCAAGTCCTTGGAGTCCAGCAGCAACTCATACCCAGGCACGGTGGCAGGAGAGGGACCCTGCTGTCCTGGACCTTGGTCCTTGCTGCACCCAAAGAACACCAGTTTTGATTCTGGCTCCTGAACCCCTCTGCAGAAACTCCCACTTTCCTTCACCCAGCTCAACCTTTCTCGGCTTCTTCCAGCACCAGAAGTACCTCCATCCTCCCAGTGCTCCCCAGAGCTGGTGGGATGGCCCCTGTCCAGCCAGGAGAGGAGCCAGCAGCCCCAGCAGGAAACCCTTGCCCACAGCCCTACCCCAGAGCCCACATCCAAGAGCTCTGGGCGCTCCCGGGGTGCTCCCCACACCTCACACCAACCCCGGCATGGGCCCACGCAGCCACAGCTCTTCGAACATGGGCATTAGTGACACACAGCCACCACAGGTCTCCAGACTGGCACAGGGAGGTGTTTCCTCCAGCACAGATATCAGGGGCAGCTACTCACCGCGTGGGCTTTGGCGCGGTCCATCCTGCGGCCCCTCAGCTGCGCTCAGGGCGGTGCTGGGGACAGGTGGGTGTGACCCGTGGGGTCCGTGTGGCAGCCAGGGGTCCGTGTGGCAGCCAGGGGTTGGTGTGGCAGCCAGGGGCCGTGTGCCAGCCTGGCCTCACTGAGCACCAATATAGCCTTTGCGGAAGGAGCAGCGGAAACTGCAGTCACATGGAGGCAGCGAGCGCGGCCCGGCTCTCGCTCACGGAGCGCTGCACTCCCAGCCCGGGGACACACACCAGCAGGAACCATGGGGCCCAGCAGGCAGCAAGGGGTACAGCTGTCACACAGCTCCTGGGGACCAGCCAGCGCTGGGGACAAGCCTTGCATGGCGACTCCTCCGCACAGCTCCAGCAGCAGAACCCCCGCTCGGGGTTTCAGCAAAGGGAAGAGGTGCCATGCAGGGGTGGCATTTCTCCATCCAGCCCCGATCACCACAGAGGTGGTGATCGGGGCTGGATGGAGAAATGCCACCCCTGCATGGCACCTCTTCCCTTTGTGTCCCCCCAGCGCCCAGCTCAGGGGTTTGACAGCAGCCAAGGGATGTGCATCCCGTGGGGGAAGAAGGTGCTGGTATTTCCTGTTGCATCCCAAGCCAAGGCTGGGCATGTCCCAGGTGTTGAGTCCCCAGTAACTTTGGCCTGTCCCTCACATTGTCTAAGTGAAATTCAGGATGCTCCTAACCTCCTGCTCCCAGACCTTTGGGTGTCCTGGGGTTGATTGGGATTTCAGCAAAGCCGACACCCAGGGCCCGAGTCAGAACCACCCAGCTGCAGGGACCTCCTGAGTGCTGGTCCCTGTGTGGAGGTCAGCAGAAATGGCTCTTCCTGCAGCTGCCAGGAAACAAAGATCCACATTTCCAAGGCAATATGCACAGGGAGCTCCCCTTCCTCCTCTGCCCCATCTACCCCTGCTCTTCATCTCCCCACTCCGTGTCTCACCCTTCCCAGGGTCCTCACACACCCCCAAGTCCTCAGCAAACCCAAGCCTTTGAGAAGGAAAACTTTGCTCAGGTCTACCTAGCTGGGAAAGGGCTCAAAACTATGGAGAAAGGATCCAGCCCTGCAGCAGGACCCTGCAGGGATCAGCAGGTCCATGCTCCACATGCCATGTGTTCCATGGTGCCAATGGGATATTTGCAGAGTTGGGAGATGAGCTGCCAGACCACGTGGCCCCCAAACTCCTGAAACCAGCAAAAATGACCAGGGAGATCATTTTCTTGCCTTCCCCCTAAATTTCATTTCTTCTCTGGGAGGAGGCTGAGCTCTCCCTTGTCACTCACAAAAAAGCCCTGTGGTTTCATTTCCTCCATTTTCAAGGAAGTTTGATGTATAAAAATCAAGAAGGAGAAGAGAGAAGCAAACAGGAGTGGCAGAAGCTCACAGAAGGGCAAAATTCCCATGGCATTGCTCAAGGGCACACAAAAGGCTGAGACCAGCTGATGACCATAAATTCCTCATCCCAAACCCTGCCACGAGCCTACACTCAAAAATCTCACCTGGTGCTTGGAGACATGGGAGCTGGCAGAGCTGTAACACTGGGGCATCCTCAGCCGTGACCACACTCTGGATCGGGAGCTCTGGGAGATCTTCTGATGAGATTCCTTTTGGTGATGCCCTGGGGGTCACACCAGCTTCCTCCTGCAGCCCAGCAGGAACCGGCAGAGAAAACAACCTGCTCATTCCCTGCCTTGCCCCCTGCCCATCCCCAAAGCCAGGGCAGTGTGACCCCGTCCCCAGCAGTCCCACGGGCTGGCAGAGCCCCTGCAGGGCCCATCCAGCTTTCCCCCACCCCGCTGTTCCTGGAAAGCTGCCCCACTTCAGGGCTGCCCCACGGCTCTGTGCTGGGGCAGCAGTGCTGCTGCTCTTCACACTTTCCCCACATCCTGCAGCCGGATGGTTCTCAAAAGGTCTTGAAGCTGCTGTTTGGTCCCCTCCTTTTCCTCCCCTCACACCCCCAGCCAGTCCTCTCAGTAAGGATTTGGTATGTGCTTTGAGAGGGGGTAATTTATTTTTTAATACCTGCACAGTGAAGGGACAGGGATTGAGCTGGCAGGAGCTGCTCCTCTGATCAGCCCTTCAGGAAGCTCCAGTGCAGCTCCATGGCACGGGTGGGTTAAACTGAAGGGCATTCAGCTGCTTGGAGCCATGTCGAAATGTGCAATTCCTGCAGCTGTAGGAGAGGACTGGGAATCCCCTTATGGTTTTACACCCAGTGAGCTTCTTCCGTTCCTCCCACCTCCTCCTCCTCCAAACAATCTTTTTTCCCTTAACAACCTTCAAATTGTCAAACACAACCCAAGAGCAAAGCTGTGATAAGAGGGCAGGCTCCCAGTCTCTCCTGGAATGCACCCAGCAAACAGCAACCCCATCACTGAACATGTGTTTTCCTGCAGGAAATGTGATTTATTCCCAAGTGGGAGCACCAGAAGGGTCGCTCATGGTTCACACAGCAGCAGGACCTTTTGAGTGGGGGAAAAGGGAAACAGAAATATTTCTCCATGGGCTTCTTTGACTCCCACTGGGATGGAGAACTGGCAAGAATTTAAAAAATGGTTCTGCAAGGGATGATGGTGCAAAGCATCGTTAATTTAATTTATTTTATTTAATCACCTGCTCAGGATAAAACAAGGGAAGCCTGAGGTCTCCTGTATCTCAGGAGCTACCAGCCACAGTAGTTGCCTTTAATTTAAGAGGAACTATGAACACAAAAAAGAAAACACAATTTGTTCCTTGGGCAAAAGGGAAAAGCTGAAATGGAGAGCTCAGTGCCTGAAGTTTAAACTTGAACTCTGGAGTTTCATCTGGCTGAATTTCCCAAAGGGAGTTTAACCCCAGGGATAGCTAGGGATGTGTCCCCTCGCAGGGTGGTGCATTGCTGCACAGGAGTGTGGGCTCAGAGAGCCCCAGCGCTGCAGCAGGGCTGGAGCTCTGCAGGAAGCACAGCTCCCCTCGGGGCAGCTCCTGCAGGGGAAACCAAGGGATAAAAACCAAGGATTTATAATCAGCCTCAAAACCATCTTTTCCCCCAAGCTGTGCCGGAACCACCTCTCTGCTGCTTTACCTGGGTCCAAGGACGGGCACATGCCAGCTCTTGCATCTGTCAGTAAAGCTCCAGGCTCTGCTTTTGCAGCAACTCGTGTGTCTGGGAGCCTCTGGAGCCCAGCACCCTCCTCTGGGAGGACTCCATTCCACCCCCTGCCATGGGCAGAGACGCCTTCCACTGTCCCAGGCTGCTCCAAGCCCTGTCCAGCCTGGTCTTGGACATTCCAGGGATCCGGGGGCAGCCACAGCTTCTTGAGCAGCCTGTGCCAGGGCCTCACCTCCTTTACAGCCAGGAATTCCTTCAATGTATTTCCAGCTCTCAGCAATCTCCTAGTCCTTGCCAGGTTTTCTGATGGAAAGCAGGGTTCAAAGAAGACTTCTTTGAAGCCTGCATTAGTTCTGGGCTGTTCTGAGCAGAGCCCTGGGCTTGCTCACCCACCCTTGCAGCCTCGTGCTGGCTGCCAACACCAGAGGAGTTGAGGCTATGGGAGATCAGGGAGGAGGGAGAGGCAAAAATCCCCCAGACTGACAACATGCAACAAGCCTGCAGGGAGCCAGGTGAACTGCCGCAAAAACAACTGGGAAAATTATTTCTTTGGGCTTGGAGGACATTTGATCAAGGAGCTAAACACCAGTCAGGAGCCCCACAGCAAGAACTTCATAGAAGATCCCACCTTTGACCCCTCAGTCCCCAAAAGGTGCCCATTTCCTCTATGGGACTCAGAAGAAAGGCAGGAACAGGACTGAGTGGGAAGCAAACCCAAGTTCCTGAGAGCACAGGGTGGGAAGGGAAGAGGGATTTTTGGCTGAACACTGGCATGGATGCCTCTGAGAGCTGCCTCCAAAGGGAGTGAACTTCAATCTGCTGAGGCCTCAGAGGGGTGTGGAAGGCACCAGAAGTCACCCAGCCTTTGCAGTTAGCACCACCATCTTCATGTTGTTTTCTTTTTTGCGTGTCTATTAACAGTTTGGTTTCTCAAATAAAGGTGATGCTTTTCATTTCCTCAACAGCCGCTCTCCTTGCCAGGAGCATTTGTTGCACACGTAAAGCCATGGCAAGGACATCCAGATATTCACACACAAGAACAGGTTTTAAAATCCACTGTTAACAGCTCTGGCCTGGCATTACAGTGTTTAACACATCCCTCTTCCAGCGAGCGAGGTGCTCTGTCCTCTGCCTCACCCTGATTCCCACAAGCAGCCCTGAATTCAGCCAAAGAGGGCTCTGTCCTGAGGTGGTTTGGTCAGCGGCTCAGCCACAGCCCCTTCCCAGACCTGGGGTGAGGCTCTACCCAGTTCCCTTCCCTCAGGCAGCTCCATCGTGGTCACTGCTCTTCCTGCTCGGCCTGTGAATGAGGAGGAAGCGGCTGGAGAGGGAGAGCTGCAGGAGGGATCTCATTTCCCCCTGCCCTGCCTTTGGCACTGCTCGCAGCCCTCACGCTCCCGCCGTCCCCAGGCCGGGGTTTGGGGGCTCCTCGGGATCCACCACCACGAGGCCGAGGTGAACTTCTCCTGGCAGAGCAGGAGAACATCTGGATCACTTGGTCTCCAGAACACAGCCTGCAGCAGGATGTGCTGGATGCTGAAGCAGCAGAACCTCGTATTTCTGAGCAGCTGGAAGCCAAGTGCATCCACCCCCTGGCGATCCAAGACAGCCCAGATGCCCTGGAGAACAGCATCTGCAGGAGCTCAGTGCCCAAAGCCAGAAAAGACCTCTGATCTTTTGCCAAGAGTGGTTGTGGCTGCCCCGTCCCTGGAAGTGTTCCAGGCCAGGTTGGACAGGGCTTGGAGTAGCCTGAGACAGTGGAAGGTGTCCCTGCCCATGGCAGGGGTGGGACTGGATGGGCTTTAATGTCCCCTCCAACCCAAGCCATCCTGTGATTCCTCCTTGATCTCCTCAGGGGCTGGAAAGCCCCACAACCAGGTTGCTTTTGTCTAGTTTGGACTTTGATTGCAGTTAGAGCTGAAGGAGCTGCCCAAGCTTTTCCCATAGGATTGCCAAACGTGTGGATAAATTGACCTTTTTTGTACTGTACAATAAAAGAAAGCATTGAAAGCAATAAACCCCCCGACCCCTCTACTCCAGCACATTAACTGAAGTTTTTTATCATAGAATCATGGAATGGTTTGGGTGGGAAGGGACATTAAAGGCCATCTTGTTCCACCCCTGCCATGGGCAGGGACACCTTCCACTCTCCCAGGCTGCTCCAAGCCCCATCCAACCTTGCCTGGAACATTTCCAGGGATGGGGCAGCCACAGCTTCTCTGGGAAACCTGTGCCAGGAGGGAAGAATTTCTTCCTAATATCAAATCTAAACCTCCTCTCTGTTGGTTTTTAGCCTAAAACTCTCAAGGCTGGAGGCTGTAAGTCACCAGAAGGAGAAGGTTTGGACAAGTCACTGGTGTGACATCATTCAGGAATGCAAATTGTAACAAAAAAAAAAAAAAAATACTCCCATCTGCAGCCCCAGGAACTCCCTCCCTGCTGCTGTTCTGCTTAAGAGAAGTGAGTAATTCAGTCATGAACGCAAAGGGAAGTGAAACTCTCTCAGCGCCTTGCAGAGCTCAGCATGTCCCACCCATCTTCCTCTCTGGCCAGAAGGGCCAACATCCCTGTGCCACAGCCTGCCCTGGCAGGCAGATCTTTTGGAAGCAAATGCACCCTTTCAAAGCCCTCTTTTCCCAGGTTTTCAGCCATGGGGCACAGCATCCCTGCATTTCTAGCACATTCCCCGAGGGACAAGGGACAAAGCCTGTCTGTGGGTTTTGGGTTTGGAGTTGGAGCATGCTCTAGCCCTTAGGACACATCCCTTGGTGTTGGGTAAGAAAACAGGAAAACTGCCAGGATATTTCTGTGGGGTTTTAAAACAAACTCTAGCACATGACACCACTGTAGCACAGGTGACATCAGTGCTGTATCCAAAATGCCATCCCTGGGAGGGACTGAAAGCAGTCCCACCTCTCAGTCTGGGGCCTGAATCAGCACAGGAGTGCAGGAGGGGGGAGGTTCAGCCAGACACGGATCAATATCAGATCTCCCTCCTGCTCTCCACGTTCCTGCCGGGAAGAGCAGCTCACACTGCCAGTAAAGTCACATCCCAGAGCTGCACAGCGCTGTGGGGTGAGGTGGGCATGAAAAACCTCCTGATTTCCATCCCGCACACTCTCCTGAGTCCCACTAATGGTCCAACTCTGATCCACTTCTGCTCGTGTCAATTATTTACCCAGGAATAGATCAACGCTTATGCTGAAGCTGAGATGACGTCTTTTGGCTGCTTCCAAAGCAAGATCCCACCCTCCAGCTCTGCTCGTGCACAAGACCCTACAGAAGGGGTCAGGTGCCCAATGTCAGATGGGACCCGGTGTGAGGACAGTGGCCTGTGTCACCTGAGCACAGAAAAACAAAAAAAAAAGCCATGAAAGAAACCCAAAAGGTGATCTGGAACTGGCAAAGGCTGTACAGCCTGGTCTAGTGGAAGGTATCCTGCCCCTGACAGGGGCTGGAACTGGATGAGTCCTTTCCAAACCAATCTGGATTCCATGAAAAATGTTAAGCCCTGCAGTATTTGAATACAATAAAAAAGCATTTTGGCCAACATCCATTTCCTTACTAGAAGGTTTGTCCAGCACTTTATAAAGCCACATATTGGAGCTGGCAGAGTTTACTCTCTTAGATTGCTATTTAGAAGTGATGGGGTATGGCTGAGTTCTTCTAAGCAAGGGAAGCTCCAGATTTAAAAAGGCAAAATAAATCAAGCAGACATGAAACCACTGCAGGTAGCTCACACCACATCTGTCAGTGCAGGCTTGAAGGGAAAATCCTTTTGATTCCTGACTTGATAAAATTGCAGAAGAATGAACAACACTTGTAACATACATTGAGTTTCATTTCAAAATTCCCTTTCAATTACTTTGCAATCAATTGCAATGGATTTAAATAAAAATAATCTTTTGCTGATATCACTATTTCCTCATCATGAATGCCTGAGGGGAAGAAAAGCAAGTCTTGGAAAAAGTGGACCTTGAACAACTCTGACATTTTGTTTGAGCTTCACAAATCCCTTTCAATCCTTTAAGGTGGTCTTGGAGCTTTGGCTCAGTTTGGTGTCACTAAAAATCATTTTCTGAAATGCAAATATTTACTCAGCCTATTTCAGGATGCAGGGTTCAAATGAAGGAGTGAACTTCAAAAAATTCTGTGTCCATCATCCACTTCTGTTGAGGGTTTTTAGTTTGGTTTGGTTTTTGAAAAGAACAGGAAGTAATTGTTACGGGAGAAGGTTCCACACTAAAAATATTTATTGTTCTCAGCACTTGTTTGAGCAGAAGTCAAGGCTCCCACAGCTTTGCCCTCTCGTGGGCAGATGGGAGAGTTCCTTTGGTAGTCACACAGCCTCATCCAACAGTAGGAAAAAACCTGCTTAGGGGATGAATTAGCAGGTCCAGCAGCACTACAGGAAAAGCCTTCTGTGTTCATTCATTGCTTCATTCTTTTTTTTTCCTTTCAATCATACTTTAGCATAAGGTGGGCTACTGTCACTTACAGAGTCAAGCATGGCCACTGCCAACCCCCTGAAAACCTGCTCTTTAATTGTACAAAGGATCTTAGTGCAATTTCAATAATGCCGTTTTCTGTCTGCAGATTTCACTGCAAGTAAGTGAAAAAAATTCACTTACACATATAGGAGCTATTTATAACACGTAAAACCTGAAATATTCACATGGAATTACATAGCTTAAGGAATGACTGAGGGCTGCTCACCTCTTAAATACTTTGAAAAAACCAGTTTTGCATGATCAGACTATGATCAGGCCCAGTGTTATTTTAACTCATTGCTGCTGTCATCAACCCAGCAAAAATGGAAGAGGAAAAAAAATAGAGGCAGCCATCTGGAAACACACCCAGTGTGCTCAGGGAATTTAGAAATGTAGATCAGAGTTAAGCAGAGGGAAAAGTTGGATTTCTCTCTGTCACATTCGGAGGCAGGCAGGGAAGAGCACAGCCACAGCACCGGGGCCATCTGCTCCTGCCTGGGTTTGTCACCTGAAACGTGGCCAGGAGGGACAGGACTAAGGGGCCTTTGCCAGGGGAAGTGCACACAGGGCTCCCAAAAATGTACATTTACTGCAGCCTTTCAGCTGGGGTAAAAGCATTTTCCCAGCTGGAGTGTCCCAGCCCAGCACGAGGCACCAGCAAGGCCAAGAACAGCTCTGCCCCCAAACCAGTGACCACACCGAGCTCCTCACCTCCTCAGAGATGTGACAGGGACAGAGGACTGACTGTTCAGCTCCCAACAGATTTCACAGCACACTCCGACCACAAGGAATTCTGAATTTTATTAAAATGACAGATAAAATGCTCACTTATCCCAAAATCCTGTAAGATTCTAAAGCAAAGACCTGTTAATCTGACTGATTTCTGTTATTGGGGCTGTGAACACTTGATGTTCCCCCTAACCAAAGCCCTTAAACCCCTGGTCAGGGCAGGGAAAATACCCCAAACAACTGCTCAGCTGACCCTGAGGTACCTCAGGCTACAAAAACCAACTCTGCCTTCTTGGCAAACCAGCACCAAACCTCTCTGCTCCTGAAGGAGGTGTCAGCCAGGATTTACTGCTTAAAAGCAAACTCTTGGTGCACAGAGTTTGGAAAGCACCTCAGAGCTCAAACCCACAAAACTTCTTCCTAAAAGCACTGTGAAATACTGAATTTCCTCAGGGAGAGCTAAGGAAGCAGCAGGAAGCTGAGGGGCAGTGACCAAACCACCCCAGCTCCAACCCACAGGCCTCCAGCAGGCAGGAATGCCTTTCCCAGAGTCAGGAGTGAGCATCCCTGTTTCAGAGGAGGCAATTTCCCAAGCACAGCTATCAGATTCCTAAGTTTCCAAGCCCTCCCTAGCCACTCAGACTCTCTCTTTTCCAGCAGTCACACAGCAGATCACACAGCCCCAATGCCTCTGTCCTCCTGTGAGTTAGTATATTTTTTAAAGATTTCTTTTATAGAAGTGTATAGAGAGAAGGAAATTTTTTTTTTTAATGTAAAATGTACTTAAGAGAATTGTTTCTGTAGGGTGATTATTTGATTCAATTTTAGTGAAAATTGTTTAAGTTTGATAACTAATTAGATTTACTTGTGTTTAAACTTTAGAGAACAGGGTTATGAGTTGTAGGTAAGTTAGATATAGTAGTTAGAGAAAGTAGCATATAGTTTTAACATCTTCCTTTATATAGTATATTAATATATTATAACATAGTTATAATAAAGAAATCATTCAACCTTCTGAACTGAGTCAAACATCATAATTCCTCCCATTGAGTTTACCTATATTTACAATACTCCTGGGGCACCAAACTGCAGGTCCCTTCTTCCCATCTGTGGGATTCTGCAGATGCCATTCCAAGAATCCACACCAATAGATCCTTCTGAATGATAGCAGAGTTTATTTTAATATTTTGTACAGCCAGCATTGGTCTCCAGGAATAAGTTATAATCTTACATAAGTGAGTCCACCCAAACCCACCCTTAAGGAATGTTCAACTATCAGCATTTCTGATTTAGAGGGAAATTATTTAGAGGCCAAGATGCAGTCCGAAGAATGGGAATCAATCTGAATTTTTGATTAAAACTCCTCGGAATTCTCAGGGTTTCCTTGCCTCTAACTGGATCATGGACAACTGCAGAGGTTGCACCTTTCAGGACTGCACTGAGAATACATTCATCCTGGGGACTATTTATTTTCCTGAACTGGGCAGGGTTTTGTTTCCTTTATCCCCAACTCTATGCCCCACGGTTCTGCTCTGCAGACACTTAACAGTCCAGTACAATCAATGCCTGTAACAGATTTGTCCGGGTACTTGGATGCCCATTCCACAGCCTTTATTTGGCTGCTCTCAGCAGCACCTAAAACACCTCCACTGCTCACAGCACATTCTGTCTGGTGCAGCAAGAGGAACAGACCTTGATTTGCCTTTCAGCAATGAACACACAAAACAAATAAATACTTATAAATCCTTTAAATGGTAGCAACTTACACAGTTCCAGGGCAGAACCTGGTCACCTACCAGGCCAAAAGCACTCCAAGGCAAAGCCTCACTCACTTCCTTGAGGAACAGGGAGGGGGATGAGCAACAGCTCAAGAGGAATTCCTGTTTCTTCCATGCTCAGAGAATTGCCAGTGTCTGATACCAAGCAACTCACATTCTCTAGCACAAAACCAAACAAACAAACAAACAAACAAAAAAAAACAAGCAAAAGAAGTTGTATAAACATTTCCTTCTCCCTCTCCAAAAAGCAACTCTGAAACAACCCTGACAGCCCAGGGAGATGCCAACCAGCGCAAAACCAGAGTCATGAGCCAGCCATGGGTCCCACAGCCTTCCTGTCCTGTTAAAGGACCCATCCAGGGCTCCCTACAGACCTTCCAGCCTCACAGGAAAGACGTTTCACCAGGAATTCCCTCCTCACTACCCCTGGCAGCTTCCTAGCCTGCACAAGCCAGCACACGGGCACGCCTGGGGGTGGTCAGGACAAGGCTTTGGGAAAAGCAGTGAAGAGCACAAACATTGAATGTGATTCAGAATCCCCATCAAAGAGCTGGTGAGAGTTTTACTAGTCCTGGGCAGGTGAATGTTGGGGTACTGGGGGATTTGATTCAGTTAAGAAAGGTTCAGGCAAGCCTTAAAGCTTTATAAAGCAACTGAAGCTGAAAGTAAGGTCTGGTTGCAGAAGCCCAATGCTCCTTCCACATTATGTTGAGACATCTCACAGGAGTGACTAGCAAGTGAGAGGGGGAGAGGAAGGCAGGCTCAATGATGTGCTCAGCCTTCCTTCCCCGAGGGGAGTGCGAGTTCTGGTGAAAGGAAACTCACGGGAAAAAGGTTTTTGTTTCCTACAGAGAACAAACCTGTCACTGAAGCCATGGAAACTTTCACAGGAAACAACCCCAAGTACCACCACACTCCACAAGAGCATCCCAAGACACATTACAACAGAACTGCACTGACATGAAGGCTGTACACCTGTCCCAGGTGTGTCCTCTGGTGCCAGGGAGGGGGGTGATTTTTTTTCCCTTTAAGAAATCCTGTCCCAGTTAGAATAAAGCAAACCCTTTCTTTTAACTGTTCTTTTCAACGTTTTCTTTATATACAATCCTTAAAATACACTTAAAAATAGCTGCACACATGTTGTATGGTTATACCAGAGAAGGGCAGTTGCACAGACCATGCCTCTCAGGACACTAAAAACTGTAAATACCCGCAGCAGCCCCGCTCTGCTCCAGCCCCCATGCTGGCTCCAAGGAGGGAAGGAAGGAAGGAACAAGCAGCTTGGAAATGGGAGTCTCTCACAAAACACGCCACTTACACATCCCAGGGTAATTTCCTCAAGCATTTTTGTATCAAGTCCTTTCTTAAATGTTTGAGGTCACACTGCCATTTTAGCAATAAAATCTGTTGCGACATGCATGTGTCAGCTTCCCACTCAACCAACTGCAGCCCTGAGGATTTTTCTGGCCTGGTAGAAAGAGGAAATGTAACACAATTTCTGAAGGATGGCTGGTCCTCCGTTTCCAAACTCCATGTGGCTCCCTCGATGGCTCTTGGACACACACACACACTTTTTTTGTTCTTTTTTTCCTCTAATACACGTTTCCCTCTAACCAACATGCAGATTTCTCCTCCCAAACATCCACATCTCGACGTCCCAACGGAACAATCCATGTCATCCATCCAGAGGCTTTCCCAAGTAGACCAAAGTCACTTCTGTGTTACCATACACAGCAGACACTGCTGGATACAGGCAAACTTTTGGCAGTCCTCTGAAGGCAACTCCCAAGAACTCATAGCCCCTCTCAAATGCTAATGTTTTGTCTTCCATGTCCAGGATAACTCGAATCCTTTCACCTATCTGGAAACAGAGACAGGAGGGAGAGTAAAAATAACACAGAGAGAGAGTCAGCATGTTCAGATGGAAACAAAAATAATGCAAAGTGTAACACAGCAGAGAATTATAAAGCAGGGCTGTCCTGTGTCTCATGACTGATTGCTCTTATGACAGGAATTTCTCAATTTCACCATGATCTGAAGCAGGACAGCCTGCATCCACCACCTGTTTATGATAATAAACATGACCCTTCCCATATGAACCTGTGAGAGCACTGAGAGCAGGCACTATGTGCTGTGTGCTTTGGAAATACTGCAGAGCTTTGGAATCTTTGCAATGGGCTCCAAGTTACCTGAGCTCTGTGTTCAGCTGCTGCTATCGCTGAGCAGCAACTGCTCTGTGAGGAGCATTTTTAAAGACAATGGGTTTAAGAAAGGCAAGTGCCACCTACAAAAAAATCCCAGAATAGATTAATATACAGGTGTTGTCACTGACAGAGGTGTTTCCCTACCAACCACGTTTTCTATGAGCAGATCACTGCACATGTCTTAATAAAAGGAAATTTCAGTACAAAATGTAAAACAAAAACCCTGAAAGTATATACATACAAAGTGAAACCAGCGTTGACCACAGCAGGAGCCTTGGATCCAGGCAGGCCCAGAGCTCCCTGCATTTATATTGCACATGTTATATCAATGAAATTCCCAGACAACAGCCACAAGCACAGCAAGCACCACACAAACTCTTGACTCTTCTCCAGCCAGCCCCAGCACTGGGAATTTCTTTTAGCCAACACTAACACACACATGTGTTTCCTGCAAGCATGTTTTCTATGAGCAGATCACTGCACAAGTCTTAATAAACACAAAATACACCGAAGGATCACTGATTTGAACTTTCACACAAATTTAGGAACATCAGATGCAAGGCACTACACAGATCTTCACCCACAAGTGGAATGTAAGCCAGTACAAAGCCACAGCACTGGGTGTCAGACTGGATTATTTTTAAAGTCACTTCTAACCCATTCTCTGAATATGAGACAGAAATTACAATGATCCAGTTTAAGTTGTAACACGAGCAAATCCAGCAGTGAAAAGACAGCTGTGTGAGCAGGCAGAATGACAAGACAGGCTTCTTTAAGGACAAAAAGGTAGGGTGGCCTCTGCTCTTTAATACCCTGAAGTTATCTGAACATAAGATTCCAGATAAATGTCATCCACTGGAAGGTGGGCAGTGAGCAAAGCAGCAGCAATCAGCACTGCTGCAGGTTTTTGCAGGAAGACTCTCACCTAAGCACTAACTTCAGCTCACCCTGCCAGACAATAAAGGGGTACAAGCCCTCAGACACTCACCTTGCTGTGGGGCAAGTCGCTACTTCAGAAAGCTACAACAGTCTTTTCAAGGTTTTATTCAAAAATGCACCATGATGTCTAAGCAGACACCCACAGTACAGGTTTCACACTCAGTGTTTGAGATTGAAGTGTGGAAACAACCCAGGGTCAGGTGCACTGAACACCAGACAGGTGTAGCCTCTGGAAACAGTAAATAAAGAGGGGAAAAGGCTCACGAGGTAGAATAATTTGCCTTCTGCAGGGAAGGCAAAGAGACCTCTGAGAGTCACTTAGGAGAAATTCAGCAGCCAGCCGGGACAGCGAGGGATGGCCAGCACCCCCCACAGCCCACGCAAACCCCCTCACCTGGTACTTGGGCGCGTTATTGCACTGGGGGAAGCTGCCGTTCACCTCCCCGTTATGCAGCAAGTTATTGTCCACCAGGTTCCAGCCCCAACTCTGGTCGTCGCTGCCCAGCAGGGCCACGTAGCCCTGGCACTGCATGGCCGCGCGCTTGGTGGCGATGCCGATGACGGCCACGGTGCCCAGCGGGCCCTCCCACCACACCTCCCAGGCGTGCCGGCCCTCGCTGAAGCCGATCTTGGTGCGCGCCCCGTCCGTGCTCTGCGCGATGGGGTTGCGGTGCAGCGTGAAGCCGTTCTTCTTGATGTACACGTTCCTCGAGCAGTCGTTGGTGCTGAAGGCGTGGTGGAAGGCACGGACCTGGGCGAGACAAGGCGGGCGGGGGAGATGGACGGGGCTTGGAGCAGCCTGGTCTAGTGGGAGGTGTCCCTTCCAACCCAAACCATTGTGGCTCTAAGAGATAAAACCCTGTCATGTTTCCCGGCCTCCCGCCCCCTTCGTTTCCGATGGCGGGTGGGCCGGAGGGCTGCGGGGGCGTCCCCAGGCGCCGGGCGAGGCGGTGGAGGGGTGTCCCGGCGGGGTGGGGGTGTCCCCGCGGCTCGGGGGTCCCGGCCTCACCTTGCCCTTGTAGGTGGGCACGTTGCAGAGGATGTCGGTGCGCAGGGCCTCCTCGGCCAGGCAGCGGGCGGCCAGGCTGCGCCACACCTCGCTGTTCTCGTCGCCGTGCAGGACGCGGTGCCACAGCTTGCAGACCAGCGCGCAGCTCCGCAGCTCCCGCAGCTCCAGGTACGAGAACACCAGCTCCAGCACCCGCCCCGGCAGCCGCCAGCCCGGCCCTCCCCACGACGCCGCGGCCGCCCCGGGGCCGGGCCCGGGGCCGGGCCCCGCCGCCATCGCCCCCCGCGCTCCCCTCGCCCGCCCGGTGTCGCCGGGGCCGCCCGAGGCCTCACGGCGCGGGGGCGCGCGGCGCCGCCATCTCGGCCGCGGGCACCGCCCCGCGCGTGCGCGGCGGGCGCGGGGGGCCGGCGAGGGGCGGGGGCGGCGGCGGAGCCGAGCGGAGCCCGGGGGCGGCGAGGGGAGCGCGGCGGAGCTGAGGGGAGCTGAGGTGAGAGCGGAGGGGCCCGAGCCCCCCGGCACGGCTGAGCCGGGGGGCGGCCGCAGGGCCGGGCCTGCCGGGGCGGGGGGCGGTCGGCGGTCGGACCGAGCTGCCGCAGGGCCCGCGGTTGGCGGGGTACGACTCACCTGGGGCCACCGGGGACCGGCGGCCGCGAGTCTGCCCCGATGCGAGCTGCGGGGAAGGTATCGGCCCTCTCCGTAGTGTTATTTGATCGCCAAGACCGAAGTTCCTCTGGTGGAATGAATGGGCTCTGGCTGCTCTTTAGATCTGGGTCAACAAAAACCACATGGAGAACATAACGTGGTTAAATAAATGCACGGACCTTAGGGCAGTGAAGCGGCTGCTGGGCTGTCACAAAAACCCCGTGTGCCTCTCTCCTTTTCTCCGCAGCGTCCCAGTCCTTCCAACACTTTCGTGCTGCCCTTTTTCGCTCTTCACTTAATTTTTTGCTGATGCGTTTCTCTAAGCAGTGCTGTGACACAGGCTGCTGCGGGCAGTCACACCGAGGGAGGGTTAAGGTTGGTGAGCACATGGGTGTATACTGAGAAGCAATTAAATATGTTGCAACCTGCTTTAAATTAGTAATACTGCTTTTAAAAAGTCTCATTGTGTTATTTAGGTTGGAAAAGATCGGTCAGCACTCTGGCCGTGCCTGGTGTCGTTGTTTGAGCAAAAGCTCCACTTGGGTGCTGAGCTGTCCTGAGCTGCCGAGGCGCCCGTTCTAACTGCACACTGAAGTTCCAGGATGATCTTCTTGCTTGATAAGTTCTGTTGTCACGAGCTGAGCAACCACCTCAGTTCGGGGCTTGTTTTTGTGTGTTTCAGGGGTGTCCCTGAAGCATGGCAGTGAAGTGGAGCGGTGGGCACTCCTCCTCTGTGCTGTGCCTGAACGTGAGCGCGGAAGGGCTGGTGGCCTCCGGCGCGGAGCGGGGCGAGCTGGCGCTGTGGGACGGGGCAGGCTCGCCCGTGGCTCAGCTGCGGCTCCCGCCGGCGGAGGACGTGACCTCGCTGGTGTTCTCCGCCCGCCGGCCCAGCACGCTGTACGCGTCCCACGGAGAAACCATCAGCGTGCTGGATGTCCGCTCCCTCCAGGAGCCCCTGCAGCGCTTCCACATCAACGAGGAGGAGATCAACTGCCTCTCGGTGAACGACGCCGACAGCTTCCTGGCTGCGGCGGATGACTCGGGGGCCATAAAGGTTGTGGACTTGGAAAGCAAGAAAGTCAGCCGCTCCTTGAGACACTCCAACATCTGCTCGTCTGTTGCCTTCCGACCTCAGCGGCCTCAAAGCCTGGTTTCCTGTGGACTGGACATGCAGGTGATTTGCATACATGTGTACGGCTATTAATGAAGTGAAACAATAATTACCCACCTATGTAGTGAAGCAGCCGCAGACTTTCACTGAGCACGAAGGTGTTCAGCCTGCAGTCACTGGAAAGCTCCCTCACTATTCTGAAGTATTTTTGCCCAAAACTTAAGTGTTGGGACTGCTTGTGCTATGTTCCACTCAGCAGCTTCTGGCCCTGTTTTTATCTTCCTTAAGATTTACAATTCAAAAGTGAGTGGGGTGAGGGGAAATCAGAATACACCGCAAAGCTCACTTGTGCTGTATTTGCTCTTTGTTAGACTGAGCAAAACCAGTAGCTGCCCTTAGGAATCAGTTGTGGCTGCAGATAAGATGCAAACGATGGTGAGGAAAAGGCACAGTGTTTGAGGCAGGCAGGTAGAGCAGCATCTTTCCTAGTGGAACGTATCACTGTGAGGACAAGTGATTTGTATAATTTATCCTTTGTTCCGTTGGCATCTTGGGAGCATGAAATGTTCTTTGCCTTTTAAACTTTTCTATCCTCATCAAGAGGAAACTTTGCCCTTTGTATTCTGAGAAGAACCATGCTGGGAGTTAAGCCCAGAACAGATATTTTTCAGTAATTTCTTTCCAGTAGTTGAGGTCTGACCACATTCCTGGTTTAGCCTGATATGAAAACTGTCACTTCTCAAAGGTTTCTGTGGTTCCAGCGGTGTCAGGGTGAAGTCTGTGTGACAGGTTTGAGCAGTTTCACCCTGTGTTCTTGAAACCAAAGTACATCTCACAACCTATTAGAGCAAGTACATGTTGATATTTAGTATCAACTCTTATTTTTCTGTGTTAAAGCCATGATGATAGATCCTGTTTTGGAGGAGTAAACTGTCAGTCCCTCAGCTGGCTTAATTCTGGTCCAAAAATGCAGATACACAAGCTTGTGGCTGGAAAATTTTTATCAGAATTGTAAACATTTATGTACAAGGAGGTACAAGGGAGCTGGTTATTTTTTGTGACTTTTTAGTATTAGTTTCATTTATTGTAGCTCAGCAAGTTGGTTTTTTAGGTGGAAGTCAGTATCCCAAAACAGGATTTAATTAGCGTGCTTTTGTACAGTGAAAAGACCATCATTCTGCATTCTGCATTTAAGATACATCATTTCCCAAAGGGGAGCTTAGCTGCAGAACTCTGAAGCCCTGTGCTGCACCATGTCTTTGGACAAGTTGTGGGCTCTACAAAACTTACTCTGGGCTTGTCAAACCCTCGGGGAAGTCATGTCTGATGAGAATTGAAATTCAGGTTGCTGGAGTTCTTTCAGGAGTTCCGATAAAGCAGGGAAAGTGCCATGAGGATAGAAAATACATAGTTTGCAGAAAACTCTTCAGCAGTTGATGGATTCATCAGGTTGTTGCAGTGCTGTTTGTGATGAAAACAGGAGTATTTTCTGTAAGCATCACCCAGCCCCTCTGATTTACAACAAATCACAGTTGTGGAAGTAGTTTTAGTGCAGCAGCAACAGCAGTAACTGAAACAGGAAAGTGACAGGAAATATATTTCAGATGTTTTAGTGTGATTTGGATTACGGAAATTCAGAGCCAGGCTTTTTTGTGAACTAAATTTAAAGGCTCTGGTACTTCTTATTGGTGATTACTACTGAAGGAATATTTTTATTAATAACAAATTGAAGCTTAGCTTTATGAAGCAAAAGTACACCAGTGCTGCATTAGAATGACTTGGGCTTTTCAGTCTGTTGGCCTTGAGAATTCTCATTGTCAATTCAGATCCTACAAAAGTCTTGAGAGCATTATTTTTAATTGGCTCAGTATAAATATGTAATGCTTGGACTGCTGTACAAGAGACGTGGGATTCTTCACTGGGGGCTTGGAGGTGGGGTGGCATTGGAAAAGGAAGTCTAAAAGCACAACCTGCCCCATCTCAGTAGGTTAAGCATGCCCTACTCCATAGCACAAACCAGATCTACTCACTGGATATAAAAATAAATACAAATATGCCTGTTTAAAAACCACAGTCTTAACTGCTGTTTGCCTTTTGCTGTCCCATTTTTAAGACACATTCATGGAAGTGACTATTATAGGCCAAGTAGCAGAGACAGAAATCCAGAATGATAATGATCTCTATTCACTGCTAGAGTTTCCGTGTCCCTCCTTCTCAATAATTGATGTGCAGTACATCATGATTGCTACTGCTGGAATAAATGCAAAAGCTTTTAGAGCAGTGTTAGCATCTCTTCCATGGTCTAAAGCTGTGAGTCATTGACTGCAGAGTGTGGTGGTGGGGCTTTGGAAAGCAGGCTAGAAAGATTTGCTACATTTATTAGGGCAAGTTAAACCACACGCCTTACACTTCTTGGAGTCACGCACAGCCTTTGCTCTTCTATGAGAAGAAGTGTGGTTGCTTATTTTACTATTAAAGATCTGATTTGAAGTAAAACACACAAATAATTTATTTATCCTATTGTTTTTTCTTCCAGGTCATGCTGTGGAACCTGCAGAAAGTTCGTCCCTTGTGGACCACAAACCTGCAGGAGTGTGACACGGAGGAGGAGAGCCCCCAGTCAGCCAGGCAGTTCTTCAACCCGCCGCTCGCGCATTCCCTGTCCGTCGCCTCTTGCGGCAACGTCTTCGGCTGCGGAGCTCAGGACGGTAAAGTCCGAATATTCCGAGTCACAGGTGCCAGGTTTGAACGGGAGCTGGAGTTCCAGGCTCACAGCTTGGGAGTCTCACAGGTGCTCTTTATGCCTGAGGCATACCGGTTGCTGTCTGGAGGAAACGATGGGAAAGTCTTGCTCTGGGATGTCAGCAGCAATATTGGGAAGCAGCAAAAAAGTCCAGCAAAATCTCTGCACAGGAGGAAGGCCCAAGCAGCTGCTTCCAGCAGGAAAGATGGGAAGCTCAGCAAAGCAGCCTCAAATGAACACCCTGGAGTTGTGCCAAAGCTCAGCATTGAACACGGAGAGAAGGTGAACTGGCTCTTGTTTGCAGAGATAAAGGGCTCCAGGAGAGTGTTGGTTGCTGACCAGACCAGCTCAATATCAGCCTATCCATTGCCAGAACCTTAAGGCAGCCAGGGGCTTACAGAAGTCTGAGGGATAAAACCACTTCTCAGAGCCATTTACATCCACTTGACAGTGAACTGGACAGTGAACCCCTCTGGGTCCCTGGGAAGGGAAAGGGATTTGCTGTGCACTCGTGATGTCCCTGGCCTCATGCTGGTTCCTTGTGGCTGTTATGTTCACAGCTACTCTCTCTTGCAGGGTTGGCAGTTTGCTGCTTGGATTTAAGTGAAACGGGTCTCTATATTTAGGGGTAACATTAGTTCATGACTAAGCTGACATAATTAAGGCTGGAGGAGAAAATTAGTGCTCAGGAGACACCCACAATGCTAAGTGAGGCTGCTGAACAGTAGCGGGGCTGTCATTGGCTCAGCCCTATGTGGTTTGGGCTGTTGCAGTGCTCTGTGCGACTTCTCCCATGAAGCTGTGTCCCAGTTGGCTTGAACTGGTCATGGTGGAATCTGGTTTTCATCACTCTGTCAGCAGCTGCATAGACTAGATGCATCAATTAACGAGTAATCAAATGAGTTTCCCTGTGGTTGCCAACTGAGTTTTTTCACTGCAGTAAAAGGAGCAGGGGAACTGTTACACCTGTTTGCTAGGTCAGCTGTCAGTTAGTTGTGTATCCCAGGGAAAAACAACTATTACACTTGGCTTAATAAATGCTTTCTCTCTCGCTGTTCCCTTGACCTTAGAATCACTCTGATAGTGCCAGACTCACATAAAATTGTGTCAAAAAGTTTATTTACCCCCATCGCAGGGTGAATATGAAGGGCCAGCGGCACAGCTTCTCCTTACCCAAATAATTCCTGTCTTCCTAAAGCTTTGAAACACAATGAGCAGAACTTGGCTTGCTAGAAGCTTCATTTGCAAATTGAAGGTAGGAAAACCTAAGTGGAAATGTTACATCTCTGGACATGTTCAGTTCGTTCTCAATTTCCCAAGAAGTGAGCAAATAACTCTTAAAAAAAGGGGTTTTTTTTTCCTAGGCTGTCCTTATCCTGTCACAGAACTGAATTCCTAGTAGTGACTGAGGAAATGCTGCACTGGTGGTAGGTTTGGGTTTGTGCTGCTGTGTGTACCAACTGGGCTGTTACCAGACTCATATTATATTGGAAAAATTTCCAGCTCTATTTTTTTTACATACAAAGCTCTGGAAAATCATTATCCGGTTGTGCTGCCTCTCTCCACCCTTTATGGAAGAGATTCCAACTGTCTTGGTTTTGCTCGAAGCAGCTCCCTGCAACCAAACACAACTCATTCTCATCCAAATCAGATTTTATCTTTGTACCTTTTTAATTAAAAAAAAAAAAAAAAAACAAAGGCAATCTGCTTGTACAGCCTTTCCCAGCAGGAGACTTTGGCCCAAGACATGATCTGGTGGGCGCAACTGCAAATCGAAGCCAAAACACAGCAATAAAAGAAAAAGCAGAAAATTGTACTTGTTCCCTTTTGTGTTACCTGTGCATGAGTTCATGTGTGAAGACACGGGATCGGTGGGGCAGAGGAAGGGGTCGGGTCGGGCTGTGTGGTTCAGTGTGTGCCATGTCCGTGAACGTGTGTTGGTGCATCCATGACCTATATTTGGATATACAGGCTATAAAAAGCCTCGGAACAAACAACCTCCTGCAGGACTCGGATCCCCTGTCCCTGCTGTTTCTGCCGGCTACAGGAGAGAGGAGCGAGCCCGCTCCAGCTTTTATTTCTTCTCTTGGTGTTCTCCAGGAAGATGGCGAAAGCCAGTATCTCTCTGCGCTCCCTGAACGAGACGCTGAACAGGTCCTGCAGGGCTGGGGAGGGACAGGGAGGGCACAGAGGGCTGGGGCATGGGACAGCTAACACGGGACACCAGGCTAACGTGCTTCTCTGGAAACTGCTGTGGGCAACTGGCTGTGAATGGATAGCGGGAGGAAAGAGGGACAGAGCCATCAGCTCCACGGTGGTGTTTATTCCCTGCCTGCCATCCTGGCAGTTTGCTGCAGGATTTGGGCAGTTGCTCCATCATCTGTGGCCTGCAGCTGCATGAATTGTCACCAGGCAATGAGGGCACTTGGTCTGTTCAGCATGGAGGAGACTGAGGGGAGACCTCGTTGAGGTTTACAACTTCTTCATGAGGGGGGAGAAGGGACAGACACTGATCTCTGTGGTGCCCAGTGACAGGACCTGAGGGAATGGCCTTAAGTTGTATAAGGGGAGGTTTTGGTTGGATATTAGGAAAACGTTCTTCTCCCAGAGCGTGGTCAGGCACTGAAGAGGCTTCTCAGGGAATGTCACAGCACCAAAGCTCCCAGAGCTCAAGAAGCATTCAGACAATGCTCTCAGGCACAGGGTGGGATTGCTGACAGGAGTGCAGGGCCAGGAGTTGGATCCTTGTGAATCCAACTCGGCATATTCTGTGGTTCTGTTAAATTCAGGCTTGCTGTTCTAATTAGAGATTTCAGGTGAACTTCTGATTTTCAGATCATGCCTCAGAGTCTGGAGAGTTCAAAGATAGGGAGTAAGTGGTTATCATGAGCAAAAAAGAACCCCAAGAATGGAACTTTCTTAAAAGTTTTAGGAAAGCAAATCACCATCACTGGGGAATCAGGTCATAGGTGATGCTGATTCACCCTCCATTTCCAAAGCCTGCACTTGGCAGAGGAATGTGACCAACAGGTTCATGGACTTCCTGAAAAATAATCCTGCCTCAGCTGCCCCCGCTGGCACTGGTTCCTGCTCGGCTGTGCAGCAGCAGGCACCAGTGGTGGTGGCTTGGGGCAGATACAAAGATACGAGCATGGATCTTCAGGAAATACAGTCAAAAAAGGGTCTGAAATTCTCAGCAGTTAGAGTTAGGAAGGATACTGTCCCCACACTCTGGATTTTCACGTTCCTGGGAGGGAGGTAAGGCCCTGGCACAGGTGCCCAGAGAAGCTGTAGCTTCCCTGGATCCCTGGAAGTGCCCAAGGCCAGGCTGGATGGGGTTTGGAGCAACCTGGGATAGTGGAAGGTATCCCTACCCATGGCAGTGGGTGGAATGAGTTGGGCTTTAAGGTCCTTCCACTCAGCCATTCTGGGATTCTAGGATATTTTACATTTAAAGGCAAACTATGCAGTGTTGAGACTTTTAAAAGTCAAATCAGGTGTCATACATACACCTGTGGTTTACCTGCAGTGAAAAGGATCCCTGTTGAGAGTATCACAGCTGATGGGATGCAGTACTTCTGCTTAGGAAATGAGTGATTATGTGTTGACAGACAGCTGACAGACTTGGAAAGAAACTGCTCTTGTCGAGGTACTGCTCAAAACTGTTAGTTCATCCACAGCCTTCTTAACTCTGATTCACACGATGGTGAACACAAAAGTAGCTATTGGAGACCTGACCAGAGGGAGAAACAATGAAACAACTCCTGAAAGAAAAAAGTGAAAATTAATTCTGTGGGAATCTACTTGAAGAAGTGTGTGTCTAATGTACCATGGAGTGAGTGAATGGGGAGGGCTTGGAGAAGTGTGGGATGCTGCACTGGCCTGGAAAATCAATCCCACGTGACAGCTCTAAAATGTCATTTTCTGTAAATGCCTGAATAGCAGAAATAAGGTTTCACAAAGAACCACACTTCCAGAGAAGTGGGAATCTTGGAGCTTCTACTGTATGGCTTCCAAATATGTTCTGTGTGCCAACAAGAGAGGAATTTTAAAAGCTTTCTGGTAAAGAATAGGGATGTGGTTTGTCTGTACACTAGTCAGAGTTAGAGGTCGCTGACTTAGTGGTAACTTCACTTACACTACACAGAGGTCATGATGGAAATGAAAATGGGAGGTTTAATCCATTCTTCCTCTTTTCATTCCAAACTTAGATCAAGAGGCAGCAGCACTCAGTCCATCAGAATTCAGTTACAGCTGTGGGAGATCAGTTACGGATCTACCATGGTATAACTGAACAGACATTTTTAGATCCAAAATTGGCAAATGTTTAAATGTTTATTGCAGGTGCTTAAAAACACAGAAGATTAATTTACAGAAAGGCAGTAAAAAAATGTTTGAGAGATAAAACTGATCAAATAGTAAAGCATTGGACTGAAGCCCGCTGAGAAACTCCTGCTGCACTGAGGTTAGCATTAGTGATGAGATCTTAGATAACATTACTCTTACTTGTAGAGGAGGAAGTTGGAGAATGGGCCGTGTGGAAGCTTATTTACCATGACAAAAAGCTGCAAACCAACAATTCACCGGCGAGAACACTCATTATCCGACAACCCAGCTCTGAAAGTCATTCACAGCAAACCCCAACTCACCTCACCTCAGTTTCTGCACTTCCTCTCTCAGTGCTGACAGATTCGATCCAATTATGACACATCAATCCTTCCGGTTTTTCTGAACTCCCTGCATTTCTATATGACACCAGCTTAGTTTCCAATAAAAGTTTTATTTTCATCCCAAAATTCTTGCTGAAGCCAGAGGAGTCCTGCCACAGTAAGATGAGCTCCACCAGGCTGCAGAGGAAGCCTCTAGCCTCAGGAAACAACAGAAAATCCTTAGACAAGGATCTGCACAAGCGGCCAGACAATGAATTAAGGTCGGGGATACTTAGTAAAATATGCCACTGTTGAGGTCTTTTTATTTTCTCTTCATTCAGGTCAGCTGCAGAAAGAATCAAAAATAGGGTTTAGTTTGGAGAAGGGGGAGGCAGGAGTAGAGGCAGGCAGGGAGAGGGAGGAGCTGCTGATAGGAAAAAATGGCATTTTGGGTCTCTTATAATAACAGTCATTAAAATGCCGTGGGATACATATCAAAGAATGGAAAAATGTTTGAAGGGTTTTGTTTTCCTTTTTATTTTTTAATGTCATCACCAGCTGCTGTGTATTTTGTCCTTACAAAAAGTTCATTCAAATACATGTAATAGAGTGTTTAACACAGGGAGGTCACAGAAGCAGTGGAGCAAACTAGGAATGAAAAAAAGATAAGATAAAGAAAAATATGTAGGTAATAATATTTGCTGATAGTGTAGTTATTGTTAGGTGATACAGCCTGAAGTTTTTCCAGTAAAATAAAAAGAAAAATCACAAAAAATTCTGTAAGGAGTAGGTGATGCTCTGCCAGTAAATTACTATTGTCTACATGGTACTGAGGTAGTTGTTCAGTATTTAAGAAGGAACTTTGAATTCTTTACATTAGCTTTCAGATCCTCAGGATTCTCAAAAACACACCTCAATGTCAATCAGGTAACTGAGGAAAATGTGGACAAAACTCTGTATAAAAACCACCCACAGTGACTGGAGCCCAGAACACCCTTTATCTCCAGGAAAGAGAGAAATGGGTACAAAAGTAAATACTGGCATTACCTTGTCTCAACATAGCAAGTTCTTTTAAACCAGGCAGTTTTCTTCAGCAAAAGTGGAGTGGCTTAAAACTCAAAACCTCATCTCTCTAATTTACAATTTTAAATAGGAAGAAACACAACAGACATCCAATAATGAAAAAGCAGTTAATAAATACAAGCTATGAAGTAGTTTTTATCACAGCTCTTCCATGGAAGGACAGTCCTATTAAAAAACCACTGCGGGTGGCTTCTTTATTGTTTGTATAATTTTTAACCAGACGAGTAATGAGAAGTTCTCCTCAATGTTAAATGAAAATTGTTCAAAAGACCATGACATGACAAATAAAAGCATAAATCACCTTAAAATGTGTTAAGAAAAAAAACTATGCCACTGATAATGCATATGGTTGAGAGCCACAGATATATCTACCTACTAATTTTGCAGCTGTATTTGGAGATGTTAAGATCTCTGCACCAGGAAATGGCCAAAAAGATGTGACAACAAACCTTGACTTTTAGTGGTGTTCCCAGAAATCTTGGGAGGGCCCCTAGAAGGGGGTCTGAAGCTGTTCACAATGCAATGTCGTGACAGAAAGCCCAAGATCCTTCTGAAATTCCCTTACTCTTGTTTTCCACCGCCCAGAGTAGAAAGCAGGCTGCTGTCCCTAGAGGCTCGCTTCGCGCAGCTGGACTGCAGCCTGCAGACCCTGGCGCACGCCTTCGAGCTGCAGGCGGAGATGATGGAGGAGGACCTGAGGCGGGACGTGCCGTGGGCACCTGCGGCCAGGTGAGCTCAGCCAGGGCCCACAGCAGGGAGCAAAGCCAGGGAGCAAAGCCCAGCGACCAAACCCGCCCGGCCGGCTCCAGCGCTGCCGGAATGGGCCGCGGCTGCCCCGGCTCCTCAGCACCCTCACAGGGAAGGATTTACTCCTCACATCCACCCAACGCAGCTCCCTGGCTGAGGGAGCCACTCCCGCCCGGCCCGTCACCACAGCCTGGCCCGCCTTCCCCCTGAGGGCCGCGGCTTCTGTCTCCCAGCAGGCTCGGCGGAGCAGGTGGAAGAGGAGAAGGAGGAGACGGACGAAGAGGAGGAGAAGAAGGAAGGAGGACAGGAGAAGGAGGAGGAGGAGAAGGAGGAGGAGCCCTCGGGCGGGCGGCGGGAACTGCCCCCCTGCGTGAGGGGCGGGGCGGAGCCGCCATTGCGGAGCGCGGCCTGGGCGGCCTCGGGAGCGGTGGGTGCGGGTCCGGGTCCGCGCTGGGACCCTCAGGGCCGGGGGTGACGGGAGCGGAGGGGGACGAGGGGCCCCCTTTTCGCTGGGCGCCGGCGTCCTGGGGGTTATTTTTTGTCAATAAAAATAGCGGAAATAATAAAACCTGCCTTAACGTGTATTTGTCTCCATGGAGAGTTCTCTGTGAGGAACGGCAGCCTTTCTTTCAAGGGCCTCCTGTTTCTGAAGCTGCCTGTTTAAGAAGCTTGTAACTTAAATATCAGTGGGTTTCTTCTTTTGCTGTATATGTCTTGTTTTCTCTCCCACAGTATTGCTGGGCCAAGTGGAAAAATCGTGTGAGGAGACAGATGACCCCCACAGTTTCAAGTCATACAAAAAGGTGCTGAAGTTTTAATTCTTTATTTATCGTATGAAAAAGAGGAATTTTAGCTTTATAGTCCTAGCTTAAGCAAGCAAATGAATGAGAAAGAAGCTGCTCTGCTCTGGTGTATTTCACCTTCAGAACATGCTGGAAGCAAGCTTGTGCCAAAAGCACCTGTCAAAGGATGTTCACATTCTGAAAAAATGAGTGAATGGAAGGTTAAGGTAACTGGAATAACATACCCAGCATCTTATCATAGATAGGGAGTGATGGGTGGCTGGAAAAGCTCTCACCTTCTTTTCCCTCCCCTCCTTACCACCTCCTTGCTATCTCCAAAGCATCTGATACAGCTCATAGGAACCTGCAGTAGGAAAACCTGGTACAGTTTTTCCATGACTTCTGTAAAGCTCTGCTTCTTCCTCAGGAATCTCTCAGGCCCTGAGAAAAGCAATCACTTAAACAGCAACTATTTCTAAATCCACAGTAGTGTTGTTTTAACTTTTTAAGATTTTCTAAAGCCTTCTGAGTTTACATTCTTGTAACAAACTTTTTCACCTACTTTCTGTAAATAACTTACTGTTTTATGTTCTTTTATAGAGGCAGAGAATTTTAATAGACTAGTAGTTTATCCAGTGTCGTTGGAGAGGTAACAATTTCACCCTCCAATCCACTGTCACCTTTGGAAAACTATAAATGCTAGAGTCAGAAAATAAACTTTCTCTTTTTTACCTTTACAATAACAACAGCTCACGTAGTGCTTTCTTGTGTCCTATAGTGACAAAGTAGCTGTAAGACATTTTGTATTTTCCTTTATTTTACTTCCCATAAGGAACCTAAATGTTTCTTTTGGCTTTCAGGCCCTGATGTTGTCCTAGTGCTGTTCCTCTACCTCACGTCAGTATGTCGAAGAAATCCACGGCCCCGCTTTCCTTGTCCGACTGCCTCTGCCAGATTTGCATGGAGATCTTTGTGGAGCCTGTCACGCTGCCGTGCAGCCATACCCTCTGTAATTCCTGCTTCCAGATGACAGTGGAAAAGGCCAGCCTTTCTTGCCCCTTTTGTAGGCGTCGAGTCTCTTCCTGGGCACGGTACAATACCCGCAGAAATACTCTTATCAACTGGGAGCTCTGGGAGAAGATTCAGAAGAATTACCCAGAGGAGTGCGAGCGCAGGATGAACGGACAGGATTTGGATGAGGAAAGTAAGTGAAATGTCTCTTGTCCTGGGATGTCTCTGCTTTGCCACAGGAATTCCTGTGGGTGGACTTCAGATGTTGGGAAATGCAGAGCTGTGGGTAGGCAGGTGTGTTACTGCTGGCAGAGACAGAGCTCTCCTGCAAAAGGGGCAGGGGAGAGGTGAGCAATGCCTTCTTCATTTGTAGCACAGAGGATGAAAATTACATTGTCTGGTGATTTCAGGTATTTGATCATGCGTTTGGTGTGGGGTATTGGTGTGTGGCTGCCTGACCTTGTTCACTGCTCATTTGCAGCTGTAGCATCTACAGGCAGAGTGTTTGAGTCTGTGGTGTGTTTCTTTATCATTGTCAAGTAAGTGAAGTGGTTGGAAGATTTTTAGGTGGTAATTAGTTTGGTTGAAATTCCAGGGGTTCGGTCAATGCAAGAATCCGAGCTGAAAATTGTGGTGTCAGAGAGAAGGAAGTGAAATCTGATTAACTTTTTGAAGAATGATTTTGGGGTTTATGATGTTACAAGTGCACTTGGGGGACATTTTGATAGGTTGGCCATAGGGCAGCTTGTTCACTTGCAGTGTTCTGAGGTCTTTTTAATGAAAAAAGAGTGAAAGACATAAATTATGGTCAGTGTACCAACAGAGAATGAATGAGGGAATGGTTTGGGATGGGTGAAACCTTAAAGATCATCCCATTCCACCTCCCTGCCATGGGCAGGACACCTTCCACTAGACCAGGATGCTCCAAAGTCCATCCAGCCTGGCCTTGGACACTTCCAGGGATAGGACAGCCACAGTTTCTCTGGGAAACTTGTTCCATTGTATTTATATACAGTGCTTGGGAAACACTGCCTGTTCCTGCCACTCTGTAATACCACACTTTTCTATAGTGTAAACTTTATTGCTTGATATTTTTTGCTTTACTCCTTCCTTTTTTCAATCACAGCACTTGATTTATGTCAAATCATTTCCATGACAGGGTATGGAGCTAAAATCCTTTGTTGTTGTTGTTGAAATCCTTTGTTGATAACTGTCATGAATTTGTTGACTTTGGTTTTTCTTCTCCTTCCTCTTGATTAGTCTGTGTCCCCAAGCCGCAGCACCAGCTGAGCAAGCCTGGGGAGCTGAGGCAGGAATATGAAGCAGAGATTAGTAAGGTAAGTCTAAAAATACATTTAAAAAGCATAAATGTTTCATATTCATATGTTGTAGGACCATACAGCTGTTTGTTCCTACAAACAGCTGTAATTTTATTTAATAACAAGGATATTTTAATGGGCACTGCATCTGCAAGAACATGCATAGTGGTCACTTCTGGATCATGAATTAAATTGGTGAAAGAGATTTCTTTGTATTTGACATGAGGTGACATTCTTGATCTATACCTCCTACCTCATCTCTCAGTCAATGTACATAAAAGCAGCAAATGTAGAAATTTGGAACTGTTTGGGCTTTGGTTTTATATTTGTCTTCTTGATTTCCCTCCAAGTAAGAGACCTCAATTAGATAACCTTCAGTAATGAACATACAGCAGTCTTCTTCGCTCACTCTGTTACCTGTGCTCATTTGAAAATCAGTAAAAATTCTAAAGAATTCTCAGTTTTGGCTTACTTAAGGATCCTTCTTCCAATTCAGACACAGTAGTATTAAGATTTAGAGTTGGAATGTATGGGAATGCACCTTTCTCTGAGAGCCCCTTGCTGGTGATTACTGGAGCAAATGAAGCAGAGGACTGGGGGGAATTTCCAAAGAAAGCTTTATTCTTGAAGTACTTTGCACTCCTCATGGAGTTGCTGGTAACTGATCTCTCAACATGTCTGCTGTAAGAAAGGCAGGTGTAAAATTCCTGACTGCTGGCTTGGGGTTTATGTGTTTCAGGAGAGCAGCACTCTTCTAGAAGAGAGACGTTCTGTCTTTGGGATATATAATGATAAAAGCAGGTTGAGCAAATGCTGTGGGATAGCTGGCATTCAGCCTTAGACAGAATTCTAATCTCACTTTCTCTGTAGATCCATGTATTTGGAGATCTTAGTTTTGTTACTAACACTTTGAGAAGGTGAAGAATGGAGTTGAACCTTTCAGGTTAATGGTATAATCTTAGAGAAACCCAAAGGTTTGTCACTGTGGTCAAACCCAAGGCTCTACACACAGCATCGGTATGATTCTTACATCTTTGAGACTCGTGCAATGAAATGCTGCTGTGTTTTGTGAACAGTGAATGGTTCATGTTTAAGCAGTGTCAGCTGAGAGGTTCTGGTGTAAAGTGTGGCCCTGCAGCAGTAACCAGGTGGATTTTTTCCAACATCTGGTTTAGGTGGAGGCAGAAAGGCGAGCGCACGAGCAGGAGGAGAACAAGGCGAGTGAGGAATACATCCAGCGGCTGCTGGCAGAGGAGGAGGAGGAGCAGAGGCTGGCAGAAGAGAGACGGAAGGAGATGGAGAAGCAGCTGAAGCAAGATGAAGAGCTGGCCTGGCAGCTCAGTAACAGTCTGGTGAGTTAGGATCAAGTGGGACAGCAGCAAATATCAATGTAGTGCAAGCAACTTGGACTTCTCAGAGCAAATGTTAAAATTTGGAGTAGTTGAAATTTATTTTAGTTGCAGGTGAAAGCTGTTGTCATTCCCCAGTACTTTAAAGCCTTGATTGACCATTAATTTTTGAAAAGCCAGGGGGACGGTGAAGCCTGTGCAATACACACTTGAAATCCAGCACCCAACATGTGTGCTGCGTGTTTTCATTGTGAAACATTTTAAAGCATTGATTTTCTGCTGTATGCTTCCTTTTCCTCATGTTTTTAAAAATCCTTCTTTGGAAGAAATGAATATGTGTAACATGTACTGAAGGAAGGAACATACAGTGAAAATGTACCTGACCTTTTGGAGGGTTTTTTTTTTTCGTTTTATTAATTTGTTTTGCTTAGTTGAAGTTTTGCTACCCAGTGATGAAACCTGTGTACTTATTTGAGCAAAGCCTCCTGTCACTCAGTGCTAGATCTAGGAAGGTGTATAGAACAGGTCATGTTTCTTTCTCTTAAACATCCGTTACTTACAGTTCTGGAATTCTTTGGACAACAATAACTAATTCTGCAGCAAAACCCAAGCAGTTCCCTGAGGTTTCTGCTGTTTTTGTTGTGTTTTGTTTTATCTAATGTTGTTTTTCATTGTCTGGAAGAATGAGGATCCCGAGGAACACGTGCCTGGCAGCCCATCACCAGCACACAGCCTCTCCCGTCAGACATCCCCACTGAACCTGAGCAAGGCAAAGAGCAAACCAAGCAACTCTGGAGACATTCAGAAGTAAGGGATTTAGCCAAGTATTTCTTTAATTTTTGGCCTGTTCAGTGTCCCTCAGCCCCATTTGCTTCTTTGGAATGCTGTAGGCCAGCTTCCCGAGATAACTGGGGACAAACGTGAAGTGTTGAAGTTTAAAACATGTCCTCATAGGAGGAGAAGCCAAACACTTGCCTTCTTGTTGTTTTTTGTGTGTCAGAATGAACCTGAAGATCTTGAATAATGCAAAGGACTGACAATTTAAGGACAAAATATTTAAAGGGGTATCCTTTTTTTCTTTTAAAGGTATCTGTCTCCAAAAAATTATGGTATGTTGGGATCAGCATCGTTCTCCAGTGCCACAGGAAGAGGCGGGAGCAACTCTATCTCTGGGGTAACAGGAATCAGTTTGTTATAAATCCCACAGTTAGTAACTATGGGATATTTTCCCCTTGCCTGTACGGTTCTAGTCTTCTATTCCCCTTGCATATTGGCACTGGACAGGTAATATTGCCCTTTTTAAGCTACCTTTGGTATTCATGGTTTGCAGTACTGAAGCCTACTGGAAGAGGGTGCACCTTGATTTACAGCATTCCATGGCTGCCTGTCTGATCATTCCTGTAAGGCCTTCAAAGAAGATGAGCATTTAGTCTGAATCACTGATAAGAGGAAAATGCTGCAGTTGTGGTTTCAGTCCTTTAGCTGGGCTTCTGCAGTTATTTGAAATATTTTCATTATTATTAAACAGGTATTTTTTAAAAAGAGAAGATCGCTCAAGGGCAATGCAGCCATGAGAAGTGAGTTTGGTATTTATTCACACCCATGGGCTTTTGATAAATTTACTTCATTAGTGGTGTCTTCCTTTTCTTCAGGAGACCAACAGCAATGAAGGCAGCAGTTCTGCAGTGCAGGATGAGCAAGAGGAAATGCCAACCCTGTCTCCACAGCTGACCAGTGTAAACAAAGATTCTGGAGCTAAGGATTCATTTTTGGAATCATGCCTGAACTATTTCAGTGCCTCGGCTTCAGGTGAAACTGTCACTACTGTCAAGCAGGAAAAAACACCAGGACCAAATGGTTTAGAAGATGGAATTCCAGATGCACTTCATGGAACCACAGAAGGGGAAGGGTCTAGGACAGTTCTTCTTAGATCCAAAGGAGATGATGATGGAATTGAGTCAGACAGTGGCAATTTGACACATGTCCAAAGGGTAAACCTTGAAAAGTCTGATGAAACTTCTACCTCTGGTATAAATTGTGTGATGTCTGACAGCCAGACCACGTTAGGTGGTCTGGGGAAGGAGGCTGGACACTCAAATGAAGAGATGCCAGAGAGGCCACAGAACTCTAAGGAGACTCCCAAAAGGAAGCTAGTGGAGGCCCCAGCTGGTGCCATGATTGACTTGGACATGCTTGATAAGAGGAGAAGAACCTTTTCAGAAAGTGTAGAAGAGCAAGGAGAGCAGATGAATGATTTTAACTTGCAGACACAAAGAGCCTTTGAGCAGGAGTTCTATGAAAGGCGTAGGCAGGAGGAGCAGGACAGGCTCTTGGCTCTGCAGCTGCAGAAGGAGCTGGACAAGGAGGAAAGGACACTGAACCGACAGAAGGGTTCTCCAGACGAGTATCTGCTCCGCACCAAACCACCCCGCTCTGGGAAAGACTCTTCTGCCAGGAAGGGAAACTCCAAGGCAAAAGACTCAAAGGGATCAAAGACACAGGCTGAAACCAATCACCACAAGTCTCGGAAAGGTTCCTGCAATGAAAACTGGCAGTCCCCTGCCAGGGTCCGGGTGAAATCCCCCAGCATCAAGGAAGGAAAGGTTTTGAATTGTGTGGTTAATACCAGTGACACAAATGATATTTGTTCACTGCCTAAGAACAAGCAAAAGACAATCCTGCAGATGTTTAAAAGCCCTGTTGCAGAGTAGATCAGAGCCATGGACATGTGGTGGAATAGGAATGGGAACTGTGGTGATGTTCTTCTGTGCTAGGCAAAGCTTCCCTAAGCAGTTTTGAGTGGTTGCTTTGGAAGGGAACCACTCTGGGCAGCAGTGCTGTGAGTTCTGAGATGTTCTAGTAACATATACCCCCAGAATGTAACATTTTAAAATTGTTCTTTTCTTGATTATTATTTTCTAGCACTTGCAGCACTTCTTGCAGGAATCAGAGCATTTCTTATTTTCTAACTTGCATTTACATGGTTTGGAGTGTGAATACTGGTAGTGTTGAAAAACAAGGATAACTGATGGTCTGATCTGAAAATGAGAATTTGAAGCCTTTAATGGAAAAGATGCACAGTCCATGGAGGGAACAAATGAAAAAAGAGCCTGTATTCCCAGCTGGCTGTCAGCTGCAAGGTTGAAGCTTCCCTCAGCACAGCCACTGTTCTGTAAATCAAAGCACGTTGCTGGAATTTAGGCTGTTGCTGGAATTGCGTTGTTGGCACACCCATTAACACGAGTGTAAGCAGACAGTCACTCTTTCCCTCTCATATGCTAACCCCTCCCTCGGACAAAGAGGAAAGAAACAGGTCATTCTCCACTGCCAAAGCCAAGGATCTTCATGGATGCCAAGGCTGTGGGCTCCCATTCACCTCTGTTCACAGAGATCCCTCCTGCATATCCCATTTTCCCTGTTGTTAAGAACAAGATACTTTTGTTTTCTTGTTGTTGATGTCCTGTTAATTGTACATGTTAATGTACAATGGTGTTACTATACATAATGCTGTTTAATTTTCATACTCAAACTGGTTTGAATGTGATTAAAACAACAGTCCAGAAGTCAGTTATGGTGGAGAAAGGTAAAAAGAAAAGACGCAACTGAAGACTGGAGTTGTCAGTAATGACGTAACATGACAGTAATTAAGAGATTCATATAACTGCCCTGCCTGGCTGTAACTGTTTTCCTCCATTTTTAGAGGCACTACTAAATACTGTTCCTGTTGGGTTTAAAACTAAAATAACTCAAAAGAAACTGTAATTTAGATGTGGAGGTGCTGAGGCCTGTAGGAAGTTGAGGCTGAGGAAGAGGCAACCAGAGGAAGTTTTCTTGCTAATTGTTTAATCTGTTGTTTTCTGAAGCCATATTTTAGCTTTTCTTTGCTTCTTTGGAGCTACTTTTGCACTGTCTGTGTTTGAAATGGAGCCAAGTGCCAGCTGCAGTGCTGAAGGGTGTGTGCTAGTCAACAAAGTCAGCAAATGGTTGAATTTTGTCCTTTTTTTGAGCCCCATTGAACACTTTAATTCTGTTATAGGGCATTCCTAACAGACTAGTTTCTTCAGCAGCATCTTTCGATGGTTTAAGTTTTAAAAAAAACAAATTTTATGGAAAGCATGACCAGCACACTGAGCCAAAAATATGAATTGTTGGGGTTTTCCCCCCCAAAGCCTGCACCTCTTTATCATTGGTGGGCTTCTCATAAATAAATAAATAAATGTTCTGTTCAGAGATGTTTTTTGAGGAAGTTACAACAGGTGACCAATGGCAAATCCTTTGCTTTTTCTCCTGCTGCCTCAGCCATTGTTCTGGAGGCTTTCCTTCAATATGGGTCTGTTTTTGCATAATCCTTAACACAGTTGGGATTCTTTTCTGTTTTACTCACTATGTCAAAAAAAAAAAAAAATTTAAAAAGTTTTTTTTAAGGCAGAGAGCTGCTGACTGTTTCCATGCTGGTGACCCTCAGCCTTTCCAGTCAGGGTAAGCCTGTAAAAAAAAAAACCAAAACATTTTGAAAGCAGAATGCAAAAAAAAAAAAAAAAACAGGACTGAAAACTGATTGATAGATAACACCAAACTTAACTGCAAAATCTACAAAACCTGTCACCTATAGCAGCAGCCTTATCCAAGGTGGGATGCTGCAAGTCCCCAAATGATCCCATTCCTCACCATATCCGTGGTATAATAATCTTCACTAGGCATACTTTGGCTTATTCTTTTAGGTCTTTATTGTTAGAGGGTGGAATTTGGCCACTGCTGAATGGATTTTGGTTGTACCAGCAGCTTGTTTCTGACCCTGTAGTCTGGGAGCTTTGAAGCAGGTGAAATCAGCTTTGTTTTACTGCTGTTGGTGAAGCAGGAGTCTGTATTTGAGAGGTCTGGGCTGGTGTAACAGTTCACTGCTGCTCACCTGCCTGCAGCCCTGATGATTAATTTGTCTTGTTTGTGAACAAGTTCAGCTCATCCAACTTCCAGGAAAAACAAGTGCCAAAACCACAGATACTTTACAGATTTGGTTGCTTTTCGGGGCACCAGAGCTGGTGTGGGGATGAGGGGCAGTAAGAGAGGGGACACATGTACCTGTTTCCATGGCAGTGAGGTAATAAATTATTAGAATTCTAGGGAAATCTCAGCTTTCTGTGGTACTCAGAGCTGACAAGTGTTACTGGCAAGGTGTTCAGCAGCAAGGCAGACACATTCCTGCTGTGTCAGGAAACTGAAAGGAGTAAAACATTCCTTTCCTGGTATTTCTTCAGGTGGCCTGGGGATCAGAAACACCTGGTATGGCAAGTGGGGACAAATCCAAGGGTTTCCTCTTCTGGCTTTGTGACAGTGATGTCAGGGCTCCCTGGACCAGTGCAGGTGAGCTATTCCTTGATCACCTCAGGTCCTGTCCTACAGAATCCCAGAATGGGTCAGGCTGGAAGGGACCTCAGTGGATCCATCTGCTCCAGCAGGGCTATCCCAGAGCCCATGGCACACATTGTGTCCAGACAGCTCTGGGATATCTCCAGTGAGGGAGGCTCCACACCCTCTCTGGGTCTGTTCAGGGCTCCATCACCACCCAGGAAAGTTCTTCCTCACGTCCAGGTGGAACTTGCTGGGCTCAGTCCCTGCCCGTGGCTCTGGTGCCATCGCTGGGCCCCCGGAGCAGAGCCCGGGCCCTGCTCTGGCCCTGCCTGCACCCAGGGACAGGCAGGAACACACAGGGACAGGCAGGGACTGGCAGGGACAGCAAGGGACAGCAAGGGACAGCCAGGGACTGGCAGGGACTGGCAGGGACAGCCAGGGCTGAGGGCCCTCTCAGCTGGGGCTCCTCTCCAGGCTGAGCAGCCCCAGCTCCCTCAGCCTTTCCTCATCAGGGAGATGCTCCAGGCCCTTCAGCATCTCCACAGCTTCCCCTAGACCTGCTCCAGCAGCTCCACATATCTCCTCTCTTGAGGGGCCCAGAGCTGGGCACAGCACTTGCAGGGCTGGCAGAGGCACAGGGTCACTCCCTGACCTGCTGTCAGTGCTCTTCTCATTGTCCCTCAGGGTCCCACTGGCCCTTCTGGCCTCCAGGACGCACTGCCGGCTCTGGAACAGCCGGTTGCCTGTCAGAACGCACAGGTCCTTCCCAGCAGCGCCGCTATCCAGCAGGTCATGCCCGGCCTGTGCCGGTGATCCGGGCTGTTCCCGGTGTCTCCCCTGGATGTGCTCCGCACTCGGCCCGCTGCGCCGCGGGCCTTTTGAAGGGGGTAAATCCGCGTGGGAGCCCCGGGTGCGTGCCCTGAGAGCGCCGGTGCGCCTCTAAGGCCCGCGTCCCTCGGAGGCGGCGGTCGGGCATTCCGGGGTGATCCCAGGGAGCGCCGCTGAGGCGGCGGGCGGGGCGGGGCGGGGCGGGGGGAGCGTTACCATGGCAACTCCCGCCTCCCGCGCGGCCGGAGGGGCGTGGCCTGTTACCCCGGCAACCGAGCCCCGCCCCTCGCGGTGGCGGGCGGGGGCAGGGGCGCGCGCGCTGGCAGGCCCCGCGCATGCGCAGCGCACGCCGGCCGGCGGCGCGTGTGTTGTGGTGCGGCGGCGGCAAGATGGCGGCGCCCGGGGGCTCGGCGGGCGCCGCGGCGCTGAGGGCGCTGGTCCAGCAGTTCACCGCCATCACCGGTGCGTTCGGGGCGCGCGGCGCGCCGAGGCCGCGGGGCTTACGCGGGTGGGTCCCGCCCGGCCTCCCCCGCCGGCGGGCCGGGGGCGGGAGGCGCGGGCCGAGGCGGAGCGGTTCCGGGCGCGCTGCCCCTGCCCCCGGAGCGCCTCCCGCGGGGCGCCGGCGGTGCCAGGGCCGGTCCGCGGGCGCGGCCCGGGGCCGCCCAACGCGGCGGGGCTGCCTCAGCCCAGCCCCGCTCCCTGCGCGGCGGAGAGCTCGCTTCCCTGTGAGCCGCGGCTCGGAGGTTCCTCTCGGTTGTCCCGGTGGCGCGGGTCCGTGTCCTGCTCGCTCCGCCCCGGGAGCCGCTTCCCGCTCCCGTGGCTGGCTCTGACGGCCGGGAGGGATCCGGGCGCTGAGCCCCGATCCGCCTTTGAAAAAGCAGAAATATCCTGTAGCGCGGGCGGCTTGACTCGCAGACGGGGAGAGCTGGTCGCTTTTCCGTGGAAGTTCGCGTCAGGCGGCAGCTCCTGCTTCGGGTTGTGTACTTGGAGCTCTTGACCCACTTCGTGTTTAATCTGCTTCGCCGCAGTTACCCCTGGCTGATGGCTTTGCATGTCAGATGCTGCAGGAGTGGTTAATAAGATGTGTCAACTAAACAGCCAAAGGGAAGTGAAACTGCTCTAATTCGGTTATCCAGACCAGCTCCGTTTCAGATTGTGTCCCTGTTCTTGCACACACTCAAATCCTCGACAGGATGTAAGCAGGGAAATTATTGATCTCTCAGTTATTCCTAAAGAATCTTTATAGAGTAAACCTTTTGAAGAAAAAGAACTTACAGCAATTATATTTTCAGTAGTATGTGCCTGTGTGTGAGATGTTTGCTAAAACCCGAATCAGAACAGGCAGAGCTGTGCTAGAGGTTTCCTCCTCCTGACACCTTTTATGTTTAGACACGTTTTATGCTCAGCATAAGAGAATCCCTCTATGCTTTCAAAACCAAAAAAGAAATAGCCTGCTGGGCTTCAGCCATCCACTGTTAAGTGGAGTTTTGAAGTTTGTTTTGACCTTTATCAGAATTTAAGGTTGCATCTAGGAGTGTGTGGAGCTTGTCTGACCAATGCTGCTGTGGTGTGACAGGTGCTCACACCTCAGTGCTTTGTATTAGTAGCTTTTTCAGCTCAGAGTTGTAAGTGTATGCAGTCACTCCTGTCTGTGGGGAAAAGGCTGAGGGACTCTGCAGCATGAGGGATGAGGAGAAATAGTCCTTGATGATTTTCTTTGCTCCTGGTGGCAGAATTGTGTTTCTTTGGTGCTCTCATCCAGGAAAGTACTGCTAAAAGAATGTAACTCCTGTGTGTCTTGCTGCCTTGAGTTTTAGCTTTTGTGTTTTCCAGATTCTGTGCTGCATTAGTGTGTAACTCTGAACGTCATATAAAGTGTTAGCAAGTTCTCCTCACAGCTCAGCCACACAAAACAACCCTTTTCCAGCCCCAGAGCGAAGGTCACCATTGCAGCTTCAGGCACAAAAAGTATGAACCAGCAGTGAATTGAGAGCAGACTGAGAGGATGGGACTTCATAACATGCAGCTGTAATTGGACAATTGACCCCAATATGAAAATAGACCAAAACTTACAAAAGTGTGAAAACTTGTGACCCAGGGTCCATCTTGGGTGTAGCCTCGGACAGGCTCTTGCACTGCCCAAGGTGTATCCTTTGAAGGCCTTTAAATAAATACCTACTTTATTCCTTAACTCTGTCTAGCCTCTGTTCTAGGTAGCCTCTCAAGGCATCAGTTTTCCCCAAGGAAATGATGGGATATCTGTGAAATTTGCTTTGAAACTTAACAAATATCTAGAATTTTCTGTTTTACAGCACTTTTCTCAGGAATGATAAGGAATCAGTGAAAGCACTTGCTGTGTCAGTGTCTCTTTAAATAATAGCAGAGAGTTGAATTATCATTTTTTCTTCCAGTTCTTGCAGATGAGTGACTTTGCATGACACTACAGTGAGGTGTACAGTGGGGTGTGTGTGTTTTCCAGGCTCACAGGTGTGGTTTCATTCCTACAGTTAGCAGTGAAAAGTGCTGAAAATGCCAAAAAATAGTTTGAGTGAAGAACCTGAACTTCTCATTGGTTTTTTGGAATGTCACTAGTTTTTATTTTGCACTTTCTTCCTCTCAGTTAAGGTCTTAAAAATACAGCTGCCTGTCATCCCAGTGTGCTTGTTGTGGCAGGTTGGGTGTTTTGGAAAACCAGTTCCCTCAGTCAGTTTGGCTTTCTCTGTGGTTTGATGTGCAGGTTATTTAGAACTGATTAATCTCCACAATTTTAAAGTATATTCTGTGTTCTAACGAGAGCTTCTTGAGTCTTTCCCAGAAAATCTGAGAAACATCTGAATATGTTTTGCCCAGACTGATGTTTTCTGTGAGCCTGGTTTTGGACAAAGTGTTGTTGTCATTTTGGTGTTAGTAAGAATTACAGGAGATCCCAAAGCTGCTCCCAGACTGGTTCAGCTGCATTTTACCACTCTTCCTCTCTACTAGCCTTTCTAAAGGAAAATAAGCTCTTTGGTACTCCACCACTTATGGTGAAGGTGCTGTAAATAATTTGGTTTCAGGAGAGCTTCTTCTCCTGAGGGAGCTTCTGCTGATGGGATGGTTTTTGAGGAGAAGTTGGGACATAGAGGCTCATCCTCTGAGGAAAGACTTAAAGGTGATGTTAGGAACTGTTGCTTCATTGTGAGCAGCAACATCAAAACTGGGATTAGTTGCACTTTAGGTATTCAAAGCCTGTCTGGAGAGGGCCTGAAGCAACCTGGGGTAGTGGAAGGTGTCCCTGCCCGTGGCAGGGTGTAGAACTGGGTGAGCTTTAAGCTCACTTCCAACCCAAACTGCTCCATGAGTCTGTGATTTGAATAAATGTTAGTCATTATACAAAGAACTCTGTAGAAAAGTACTGCTTTCTCCCCCTTTTTTTCCCCTCTTATATAAACTGAGCTTCTGCTGGTTTCATTTTGCCTTTCAGCAGAATCAGTAAATCAGAGTGTCTTTTCTTTCCTCTCTAAATGTCTGTTACAAGTGGATAAAAAAATTTAGCAGCTGATTTAATATTCTTCCTGTTAAAATGTTAAGTCAGGTTTTCATTTCTTTTGTGTATGCCTGCTGGTGTTGAAAAATCCATAGAATCATGGAATGGTTTGTCTTGGAAGGGACCTTAAAAACTCATCTTGTTCTACCAGCTGTGATGGTCAGGGACATCTTCCACTGTCCCAGGGTGCTCCAAGTCTGTCCTTGGACACTTCCAGGGACAGGGCGGCCACAGCTTCTCTGGGCACCCTGTGCCAGGGCCTCACCACCCTCACAGGGAAGGATTTCTCCCCAGTATCCCATCTAACCCTGCCCTCTATCAGTGTGCAGCCATTCCCCTTTGCCTGTCCCTCCATCCCTTGTCCCAAATCCCTCTCCAGCTCTCCTGGAGCCCCTTTAGGCACTGGAAGGGGCTCTGAGCTCGCCCTGGAGCCTTCTCTTCTCCAGGTGAACACCCCCAGCTCTCCCACCCCTCCCAGCACCTTTGTGGTCTCCTCTGGACTCATTCCAATAGGTCCATGTACCAGGAAAATGTCTGACCTCTAGGAGAAAATCCAGATCATGCTAAAACCCCTCAGATGGTTTCCTTTAGGTTTTCAGTTACTGGCAGGAAGGAACCTGGCAGTCCTGACTGCAAGCATTCCCTTCCCCCTGAGCTGTGGAGTTTGTCTCCTCTCACAGTTGTGCTTCGGGGATAAATGGCAGCTGATGAACTGTTCCTCCTAATTATTAACGCTTTGAGAGAGAAAGCTGTTCTGGGCGCTTCCAGTCAAAACGCTGAGATTTCCCTTTGGCATTGCAGGTGCCAGTGAAAGCGTGGGGAAGCACATGCTGGAAGCCTGCAACAACAACCTGGAGATGGCTGTCACCATGTTCCTGGACGGAGGAGGGATAGCAGAGGAGCCCAGCACCAGCTCGGCAGCCGTGTCCGCCGCCCGCCCGCACCCCGAGTACGTACCCTGGGCACGGCTGTGCCACCAGTGCCACAGCAGTGCCACCAGGCAGCTGCCACTTCTCACCACAGCCTTACACACTGCTTTGGTCTTGCTCAGTTGTTTGCTGCAGCGTTCTTCTGGGTGTTCTGGTTTGGGAGTCTCTTGCACTTCAGAAGTTTTCTGCCTACTGTTTTTTTCAAACAAAGCTCAAGTCATTAAAGTAGGGATCCAGTAATAAGCGAGTCTTATTTTTAAATGCTTCAGCAATCTTGCTTTACTCTAATTTGGCAGTTAGAGAATTCTCTTGGTTTGGTTCTTATAAATGAAGCCACCTTACTCCCATTTCATAAATTCATAGAATTTTAGGTTAGAGAAGACCTCTGAGATCATCAAGTCCAGCCATCAACCCAACACCACCACCACATTCACCACTAACCCACATCCCCTAGTGCTACATCCATATGTTTATTGAACACCTCCAGGAATTGTGACTCCACCACTGCCCTGGGCAGTCTGTGCCAGTGCTTTACAACCTTTTCTGTGAAGAAATTTGCCATAATATCTGACATAAACCTCCCCTAGCACAACTTGAGTCTCATCCTGTCTCTCCTTACCTGGGAGAAGAGTCTGACATGTGCGGGGTTTATTGTGGTGGTTTAACCAGTTTGGCACTGGAAAGGCCAGGCCTGTACACCTGTATGCAGAGGAATCAGCAACTTCAGCACCTTCATCAGTCTCTTACGCATCAGATGCCCGCAAAGGGAAGATAATTTCCACATGGCAGAGAGTCTCAGTGCTGCCTATTAATGTGACTGCTTGAGATAAAGGGAATATCTTGAGTGGTATAAATCACATTCATTAAATATGGTAAATTAAACGTAAGCCAGGCTTTTGTCCTTATGAAAATCTTTCACTCCAGGAAAAAGACATCTGACTTACAGAGGAAAATCCTTGCCTCTCGTACTTCTGAAGCACATTTTTAAATTTAAGTAATTCTTTTAATGCTAACCTTTATAGCTGATGGGAGATGCTTTCCTACTTGAACTTTTAACAAAGTTAAAATAGGTACATAGATTAGTATTCTTATTTCTAGACAACTTCTGGCACATCAGTGACTTCAGATTTTTCTTGGAATACTTTCTTTTTTATACTCAACACCCTCCAGATGCTGATCAGCTCAGTGGTCCTCCTAGGAGAGAGAACAGTAAATGTGCAAATGGAGAGTAACTAGCTGCACAGAGCAATCAAAGATGTGGAGGGTAAGAGCAAGGTCAGTGCATCCTGCTGACATCCTGAGTTTACTTTTGAATCCTGCGTGGTCAACAGCTGCAAACTGCACGCTTCACACCTTGGAAGTCTGGGGGAAGAGGGAGTTCAGAGACAGGATGTAGGAATGGGTGAATCCTTCTGCACATAGATCCATGGGCCAGGTGACCACACTGTTGTCACAGAGATGCTTGTGGTTTCCTCTCTTCTCCTAATTGTAGTTTTGGATGATCTGTAAGTGTCTGCAAGTATAACTGACTGAGCTGTTGACAGGTGAGGGAGCCCAGTTATGTAAGTCAAGAACTGCTTCAGAAATGGTGGGAAATGGCCACTTGACCTTGTTTTCCTTCCTCTGGAAAAGAGAGGGGTGTGACTTTCAGGTGGAAGCAAAACATCTTCTGACAGACAAAAGCTGGTAATAAGGAAGAAAATATGTTTTTCTGTGTAGCTAGCAAGGAAAGTAGGATGGCAAATGGATTATTTAGCATCTTTTGGTAAGGTTTTAAAAACTTCCAAGTTATTCAAAATTATTCAAGAACAAAAAGTGTTTAAATACAGATTGACAAAGCCTGGGATCGAGTCACTCAGGGGTTTGTGCAATGTTTTATCAAAGGTCATCCATGCCAGCTCTCAGTGCACAGAGTACCAGGTCCAGCAGCAGTGCCATGAGTGGGAACAGGTGCTCCCTCGAGATCCCACTTAATCCAAACCTCTTCATTTTGTGCAATGGTACAGCAGCATCTTTAACTGGTTTAAGTTACAGGAGCCTTGGAGCATAATGAGATGTGGTTTGTACAGTACTTGGAATATTATAATCTCTCTGATATTTTCTTTTTTGTTTTTTCTCCTTTGATAGAGATGAAGTACGAGCTCCAATTCCTCAAAAACAAGAAATCTTAGTAGAGCCTGAGCCTTTGTTTGGAGGTAGGCTTGTGTTCTTATTTTGTTACTGTTTTCTTTACGTTGAGGTGAGCTAAGTGACAAAAGAAAATCAAAACTTGTTGAATATGAAGAAATCAACACCATTCGTATTGAAAACCTCACACACAAGGGATGCTTTATTCCCAGGGGTGCTAATTTGCCGAATCTTGTTTCATGAGATGTTGTGAGGTGGCAGCCAATTAACTTAATTAAGTATGCATCTGGGGGCCCAGAACTGTGGGATACTGCTGTGGAAATGTTTGATATGCTGGGATGGATGATGTAGCCTTCAGCTGACAAGTGAAAATGAAGAGGACAAATGCCTGTGTCTCAAGATGACAGATCAGAAAGAAGGGCTGAACTCTGTGATTGCTCATACCCTTCTCCATTCCTCGTGCAGGAATTTAATTTGCTCTTTAAGCTGTGCTGAGCAGCTACCTTTCTTGTCTCTGTCCTTCTCATGTGGACCAGGTCATTTCTGGGCTGGCCTTTGCCATGTCAGATGGATTGAGAGCTTTGCCCTTATCACCAAGGAATGCTGTGCAAGTGCTTGTCACTGCAATGGCTGCATTTCCCACCCATGGGAAATGCTCTTTCCTATCATTTAGTTCCTGTGTTAGGAGAAGGAGGCCAAGCTTCAGGTTTACTCTGGAAGTGATCTTTTCTTGACTCTGTTTTTCAGCGTCAGAGAGGTGTTTAGGTGGGATGCACAGGCTGAGGGTGGTTCAGGGGGAGCACACAGTGCCAGGCGATACAGGTGCACACCACTTCCCTTTTTGCTGTACTTGTACTGATAGCAATATTAGCTTTTCTAGTTTTAGTCCTTCTAGCAGTTTTTTTTTTTTCCTGTATGTTTTGGGAGCTGGAAAATTTTGACTCCTTTAATATGCTTCAGTCCCCAGTCCCATCAAAAAACTTAGACAGACTTTGAATAACTGAAATGGTCTAACGTAACTTCTACATACGGATGTGAGATACATAAAGTACCAGCAATTTGAAATACACACTTAATTTGCATTTGGGCAAAAAGGGAATGACATACAAAGTATTTGCTTTCATTGATGTGTTTTTGCACTCCTGTGAGCTTCATTGATATCATATCATGCCATTCCCCTTGCTGCTGAAAGGCCACCTTGTCAGCAACAGTAAAGCTGGACTTCAAAGGTCTCAACCATAAGATGCAGTGACATGAAAGCAAGGACACACTGTGTTTATCTAATCCTTGCACTTCCCATCCTACCTGGATTTTGGAAGTGGGGAATTTAGTAGCAGAGGAGAGCAGTTCTGCAGCAGGAAGTGTGCATCCAGAGGAAGATGTCCTGCTGATGCCTCTCTGAAGATAAAAGAGCTCTCTGCACTTTTTCCTGTGGCCCAGCAGCGTTTTTGACCAAGATCTGTTGACTCCTGTGGGTTATTAGGATTCAGATCTTCTGATCCTAATGGTGTTCTGATGCCTACCTGTTATACATTGATCTCAGTCACACTGTCACTGACCATCCCTGACCTGACACTGACCATTCCCTCCTGGCACTGATCCACCAGTGTCACTTGTGCTTCTGGCACAGAGCAGCCTGACAAAGTAGCTGAACCTGAAGAGATAATTGGTCTCACCTCTACACGTACAGCAGGAGAGGTGGCAGTTTCTGTTTTCAAGGGTCATACTGAGGTGGTTGTTTTTCCAGCTGAAGAGGTGACCCTGTGTATTTGTGCCCTGCTGGATGCATGGATCCCATCATTCAGTATAAAGGATCCTCCTGGATTGCTGTGAGCCTCTTCACCTGTGCTGCCTGGCTCCAGCTGAGCCTGGCAGGGACATGCTGCTTCTGCTGAAGTGGTCCTTCAGTTGCTGTTCCAACTGAGTTTAAGTTGTTCTGAGCTTGGCTTGTGCCTAAGCACTCAGGGTGAAGATCTTACTCCCTGGAGTTGGGAGGTGTTATTCCCCAGCACATCCCTTGTTCAAGCTTGCTTTCTTTCTCCATGATAGGTTGTGTCATTACATTTCCGCTGGGTATAGGTTGTATTTATCTGACTTTAATTTGTTTATTTTTTATTTTGTGTTGTAGCAATTGGACCTTGAAAGTTCTATCTTTCAGTTGATAGGAAAGGAGATAAGTAACTGGAATAATCTTGGCAGGCAGTTCTGTTTTCCTTCCAAGTGCAGTGCTTGTGCTGTACATTAGGACTTCAGTGGGACTTGAGGGTGCCATTTCTGACACCTTCTGGGCTCTGTGTCCAGCTGCAGATAATCAGCTCTGAAGGTTTCCTTGCAAACAGTAATGCTGGATCTACTGGAAGAGTGTGGCTGTTCAGTCCAGCCAAGAAGCTGGGACAGGATCAGAATAAGAGTTTAGAAAAGAGTAGAAACGCCTTGTAGAAAAAACAAATGTGCTTCTTAATTTAAAAAAAAATGCTCATGGAGTTTAATCTTTTGAAGTTTTTCATCCCCTTGAAGGCCATGGGTAAAATCTTGACTGGAATTGTGACAAGGTGATGCTGTGACAGCACTGCCACTTCATGCTGAAGGGTCTTGGTGAGCCCATCAGATGGGGCTTTAAGTCTCTCTGTATTGCTGATACATGTTTTGTTTGGAGGGAGGACATGTTAGGAGATGGAATTTCCAAATTGCCTTCTGTCTATTTCCATCCATCTCCAGCCCTTCTCAATGACCTCTACTCCCACATAGTCCCTGCTTGGGGCTCCTATTCCATTTTCTTACACATGTAGTGGAAAGTACTAATAACATGCATTTATTTAGATAATATACTTTTCAAGTAATTCTTTGATTTTTTTTTTTAAGCTCCTAAAAGACGCAGACCTGCTCGCTCAATATTTGATGGCTTTCGGGATTTTCAGACAGAAACCAGTAAGTGTCTACAGATCAGTAAGCCTGATATTTTATTTTATTACTTTTAATGCAAATAAGATGGAGAAATCTTTCCTGTTGTAGGCTAGGACAGCTTTCCGTTGCTGAAACATTTTTAAATTGCCAATTGTGTAGCAGGGTACGTTATTAAAAGTATGATGATTATCACAGTATATTCTGTCTGCTTTGGTGTTGCTAACTCTCAAAAAAAACCCTTTTCTGCTCTAGAGGGAGCTGAAAAGGGGGAAGAATCCTAACACCCAAGTAGAAATTAAATTTATCCACTGGATATTTTTCTTGCTTAGGCAGTGGGCATTCTGGCACTTGAATTACATTGGAGTAGCCCTGAGGCTTCTTCCTTGGGCACGAGGTTCTTGTGGCTTTAATTGCTGTTTGCCCTTGGCTGTTCATGCACAGAATCTCCAGATGCCAAAGCACTGGCTGTTGTTTCATCCAGGCAGTGTCACAGAATGTGATTCTGTGACAGCACAACACCAGGTGTTTCACATCTGCATTATGGCTGTCGTGCTGATGTTGCTGGAGTGTTCCTGAGGTGTAACCACAGAATCAGTGAAGTTGGAAAAGTCTTCTTAGACTGAGTCCAGCTGTTTTCCCAGCACTGCCAAGGCCACCACTGCCCCATGTCCCCAGGTGCCACATCCACATGTCTGTTAAATCCCTGCAGGGTTGGTGACTCCACTGCTGCCTTGGGAAGCTGTGCCAGGGCTGGACAGCCCTTTCCATGAAGAAATTGTCACTAATATCCAATCTCAGCCTCCCATGAGGCTGTTTCCTCATCCTGTCACTGATTTCTGGGGTCCATTGACCATGTTCCCACCCAGTATGGGGTTGGCTGCCAAACTGAAAATAGGTGTTGATAGTTACTTTCTTTCCCCTTTTCCAGTAATGATGAACACAACAAGTATTGAAATCACTGGCAGTTTTAGAAATGAAAATGCTCCATGTACAGAATAAATACCCTTAAATTTTTTCTCACCATCTTCCAGCCTGGACTAGCAGAGAGTGTTCCAGCCCATAGCAGGAGGGGGTGCAACTGGCTGATCTTTAGGGTCTCTTCTAAACCAAACCACCCTGTGATTCCACTCTTAAGACATTTAGAGATGCCCAACATGTGAGAGATACACTCAGAAGGGTTTATGGTGAAGCTTTATCGTGGTTTTTGGCAGAACTTGACAGGTGGGCATCACTGTCTGGCTGTCTCTGGAGAAGCAGCCCTGGCCATGAAATTCCAGATTATCTCCTGGATCCTAGGGCTGCTCCACAGGGATCCCCTGTGTGTCTGCTCAAGCATGGTTTTTATGCTTTGGCCCATTGACAGCTCCTTCCACACTGGAAAATTTCTGGCCATGGGATAGTTATTGCCCATTTCAGCTGATCTGGTTCCATAAAATAAATCATGTATCTACTGTGATTTACCTTTATTGTCCAGGGTCCTGTCAGAGTAGGAAATGTGTTCTGTATTATTTCAGATGGAATTGATACTCTTTAAAAGAAACATCCAAAGAGATTTCTCCACGTAAACAAAAACTGTTTCTTTCTTTTCTGTGGGATTGCCCCACAGCAAACTAATGAAAACACTACAATAGAAATATTCCTTTTAAAAGTTGTATTGCTACAATCTTGTGGGAACCCAGGACATCCCTCTGGCTGCCCTGGCTGTCTCAAGACCCTGGCAGGGGGCTCGGAGACCTTGGCATGAAGTCAAAAAAACCACCAGATCACTGAGACAATCTAGTTCAGTTTCCCATTTAAAACCCTGGGGCTCTCTGTAAGAGATATCCTGTGATTTGCACTCACTAGCTGCCCTAGCCCTGTTCTCCCCAAACCTCCTGGGAGCTCGAGAGAATTTTGCCCCAGAAGCTGTGTGTTTGAGCACTGAGGCAGTAATAAATGCCTGTTGTGAGTATGTGTAGTCTAATTCCACTCCCTTTCTTCGTGGGGCTGTGCAGTCCGGCAGGAGCAGGAGCTCCGGAACGGAGGGGCCGTGGACAAGAAGCTGACGACGCTGGCAGATCTCTTCAGACCTCCCATTGACCTGATGCACAAAGGCAGCTTTGAAACGGTGAGGGCCCACATTTGGGTGCAGACTCTTGCAGAGGGGAGGGTGTCAGGATGGATCCATGGCTGGACAATCAGGAGGTTGGAAAAGACTGGGCGGTGATAAATATTTGATGGACTGCGTATAGGAATGTTGGTGATGTATGGAAGGACTTCACTGATGATGATGTCACCTGGAATGGGCCCATAAGGATCATTGAGTCCAACTCCTCACCATGCAGACCTCGTTGTTTTATGGTTCAGTATCAGTGTGGCAAATCTCATGTGGTGAAAGATTTCAGTGAGCAAGGAAGGCTGGTCAGAATGAGAAAATTGCATCCCTTGAACTGTCTCCATAGAGGATACAGAAAAAGCTGGAGTAAGATTGCTTTGCATAGGTGAGGGAGGACTTTGCAAGGGGCAGTGTGGTTTGCAGCACAGCCCTGCTGAGAAGCTCAAGTGGAGTTAACATGGCTGAGTGGCTTCTGACACCTGCGTGAGTAGAAGTATTTGAATGCAACTTTGCCATCAAGCCACAACTTCATTGTCGGTGTAGCTGTTGTTCTATAAAATCACAGTGGTTGTCTTTTACTTCTAGTGGTGCTAGGGAAAGTATCCCAGAGATACAGGACTCTGTCAGCTTTAAACAGTCTCAGGTGTCACCTTTTCTGACTGTGTAGGCAAGTGTGGATCTATTCCTAAGTTGTTATGATGTGGATCAATGATTTAACTAATGATTAGAGAACATGCAGATTGGTATATATTTTTAATTTTTGAGTCCTTAATTTTCAGATATTTTTCAGAAATTCCAGTTATTACTGAACTTTCTCCTGGTCATCTTTGATGAGATGGATGATGGAGATGATTATTTTTACTGCATGAGAATGCAAAGTAATGATTAAATGGTGCAATACAGATGTTGGAGAACCCACTGCACAGGCCTGCACAACTGACTGACTTAACAAAACTATTACTTACCTTGTTTTCACAAGTGCCTTGACTGCTGTGCACAAGTACAAGAGCACTGCTGGAGAACTTTTGGTGGAACACTGTGTGCCTTTGTGGAGTCTCCAGCTCTCATCCCATTACCCTCATCTCTCTTTTTATGCTTCCCAAATCACCTGGGATCAGTTGCCTTGTCACTAATTCCTGTGTTCTGAGGGTGCCCTCCACCATCTCCTTAACAGAATTGCAGCTGTGAGAGGATGCTGGCAGAGAGCAGCAGTGTCCACCTTGGGAAGGAGTTGCAGTGGGAGCAGAGGAGCAGCCTGAAGCAGGGTTTACTTTAAAAGACACATGTCAGGTGTTCCAGCTGATGATGCTTGCTGGGCCTGGGGTCTAGAGCTGTTGGTGAAACCAGCAAATGTGTGGTTAAAAGCACCAGTAAGGGGAATTCACATGGCAACATCCAGTGCTGCTGCAGGAGCAGTCAGCAAGTGCCCTCTGAGCTCTGCTGTGGAGTTTGAGGTGGGGGCTTGTCTCACCTTGGGTCTTGCTGGAAACATATGAAGACTTCAGCAGTGCTGATCTGTCACAGTCAGAAGTGTCAGAGAGTGAAATAACTGATTGATGGAATTGTTTATCCTAAAGTTTCTACATTCTTATTCAGTCCTGAAAGGTAATTTTAAAAAGGGGTGGGCTGGGGTTGGGGAAGGGGTTTGTATATACTCACATTGCCCTGTTCTGTGCAGTACCTGCACTCTAAAGACCTGTACACTTTCTGGTGCTGGCACTCACCTTGCTTTGTTCTTGTACAGTTCCTTGTGCCATGGGATACCCTTCATTTCAGACTGATCCTCCTCAACTTCATTGCAATATAACTCTCCACACCTTCTCACAGTGTTGACCATTTCCCTTTGCATTTTACCTTTTCTGACTGCAAACTGTTCTACTGCTTCAGCCTGGGACAGTGTAGGGCCTCAGTGACCACAGTCTCCCAAAATTCATCTCTAGCAAGCTGCTCTTGGCTTCTCCCTTCTCTGTATGCTGAGATAAATGGATATAAATCATATGATAAACCAGAGCTGCTCATCACATTCCAGAGTATCAAAGACTAAATCCTGCCATTGTGATGCTCTTGTAGTTAAGCTTTGATCTAAGTGGGGTTTTCTTTCCAGGCTTGGTGTGTGGTGTGTTCCAACCTCTGGAGGGTGTGCAGGAACACTCTGCCAGGGTTGAGCCATGCACATTTATCAGAGAACCATTTAGGATTTAGGGCTTTGTTGGCAGGAGTGGTGACATCTGGCATTATGGATCTTTGTTGCTTGTGAGTTGTTGCTGCTCTTTGGATACTTTAAGGTTAGTTTTGATAGTAAGTACATGTAGTTATCTTTAGTTTTCCCCAAGAAACCTCACTTTTCTTAAGTAACAAGGAAGCTTTGTTACCAGTAAGGCCCAAAAAGTTTCTGTTTCATTTTAACTTAGTAATACCAGCTTTAGGAATAGGTGTGGATAACTTCATGGCAGAAAAATTTTCGAATGTTGAATGACATTGTTTGGGTTTTTTTTTACCTGCTGTATATGAAAAAGCATTGTGCTCCCCATGCAGAACAGCTTATGATCACTGTACTTGTAAAGTTCAGTGTGTGACTGACTAAACTAGAGTTCTCCCATTAATGTGGAATCTATTAGGAATGAATCACGCAAGTAAAATAAATAAATTGCATACCAAACGTGTCTGTTAGAGAGAAGTGTGGTTTTGTTCTCATCTCAGGCTGCTTTCAAGAATTGTAGGGTGTTCTCTCTCTATGTGCCTGTGATGTGAGAGATGATTGAATTTGAGGGGGACACACCAAAATTGACTTAGCTTGCACTTCTTGTGGGCAGAGATGGTTCTGGTGTGTGCAGTTCTGTGCTTAATACTCAGCAGGGTTTCAGTGAAGTAACTGAATGTCACATTGCTGAGTTTCAAGTCTGTCTATATGATTTCTTTTTCCCATTTAACAATAACCTTTTTTAGCTGCTCCCTGCTTTACAGCTGAGGCTGAGTGGGTTTTTGTTTCTACTTAAAAAGCAGCAATCATTTGGAAGCTGACCTGGTCACTGTATTCAAATGGAGCAATTACCTGTGCAGAAGGTGCTTCTGGCCTGGTTTGGGTGAGCACAGCTGCAGTACAGTTGTGGCTCAGGAATGGCTGGGTGCTGAGAGGATCCATGCCCTGCCCCAGGTAGGAAGAAGTGTGGCCCAAATAGGAGATTTCTTGTTTGATAATGTCCTGCTCTGACTCTCTGTCAGCTGTTACCTTCCCCACTGAGTCACACAAATGTCCAGAGAATCACAAGGTCCTGGTCCACTTCCTTCTTCTTTCTGCTGCCTTGAAAGGATTGCTTTTCAACAAAACTGAGCCAGCAGGAACCACCCCAACATTTCTAAACCATACATGTTCAGAGAAGTCAAATGAGAGGAAAACTTATTTTTAGTAGTGCAAGATCCAGGGTTACACAGGGAGATCCAGCACTGGGCATAAACCAAGACTTGTCTCACAGATTGTCTCACCAGGCTGCTGGTTTGCTGCCCTAAGTTGTAATGGTGAAATATGTGACTGGGCAGAAAGGGTAAAGGCACACTTAGGGCAGATGGGATTGGTTTGGGTTGGTTTTTGCATCTGAGCTTCACTGGCTCTGCTCTCAAAGAGTGGCTGCCCTGTACTGCCCTGTCTGTGGGCTCTGTGAGTGCCTGCCACTGGCCTTTATATCTCAAAGGAGGAGGAGAATGGGGGGTCCACTTGGTGTTGGAAACAGAGGACCTAAATCCATCAGATCCCAGCTTTTGGGATACACAAGCCAGCTCTTGAGCCTTCCCTTGTTGCCTTGTCACTTACCCTAATATAATATAATCTCCAAATCTGCAGTGTTTCTTTTTCTTACACTGTTGTCCTTCCACCCCCTCAGAAGAATCCCTTGAGCTGTGTAAGAGATACCAGCAGTTTAACTGTGTCCTTTTAAGTGTTAAATCCAAACCTTGTTTTTAGAAGGAAGTTAAAAGTAGTTTCAAAAGCTCTGCCTGTTCTGCAGGTGAAAACTCAGTTTTGTAGATTTTCTTTGTGGAATTTCCTGCTTGCATCCTTCCAGGGCTCTCAGGTGGACAGAGGAGAGGTAGAACCAGAGGTTTTCATTAATATTAAAAGATACACAGAGTGAGGGTAGAAGAATGAGATGCACTTTCCAGCTTTCTAATTACATTTTTTTGAGTGTTCTTTTGTCAGACTGCCTGAGAACATAGGACTAAGGCAATCCAATTGACTTAAATAACATAAAAATTTTTGTTCCCTTTAAACTTGGGCAATGCCTCTAGGCCTCATCTCGTACTGGTTTCTTAGAACTCCTTCTCAAAATGCAGTTAGTTCAAAACAAGTCCTTTAAATAAAAGCATGACAATTATTTTTAAGACCCTTGCCAATTACTTAGGAGTCACCTTCCCCATTTTTCTCACCTGGTGACCTGAATGCTGGCAGTGTAAATTTAGTGGTAAGTAGTAAGTGTGAGACCCCTTGTGGGAACAGGATTATTCCATGCTTCTACCTTTTTTTTTTTTTTTTTTTTTTCCTTTGAGTAATACAGAAGCTGCCTCTGCAGGGCACTTGGCCACACAGACTGATTTTGTAGGCTGAGATTCTTGCCTTGGTGAAGCTGAGTGTGTGGGGTTCACATGTCTGTCTGTCACACAGTGACAGGACAGGCAGACTGTTCCAAACTACACTGGCTAAAATTGATTTCAAAAGTAAAAACTTCAGTCTGGGAAACAAAGTAGTGCCCAAACAGCAAAATCTTGCATAACATCCTGATTCCCCTGATTTTTTTTATCCTTTGAATTCCTTAACAGTAGATTACCAGCAGGATGGTGAGCATAACTTCTATATTTTTTTCTAAAGCAAAGAGAGTTCCTATGCCAGTTCCAGTCTTTCCAGGTGGTGAGAGCATTCCTGCTGTTGATCTAGCCCTCTTTTTTTCAACAGGTATGACAGTTCAGCGATCAGAATTACATTCTTGATCAAACTCCTACCATTAACTTGCAACAAGGCAATCAGACAGTGCCAGCTTTGTGACTCAAACCAGTAAGATTTTTTCCTGCGCCTTCCTGTCTCCCTCTCCACTTGCAGTCTGGATAAGCAGCATCAAAAAAGGATGCCTAATTGGGCAGTTGGACAGTCACAGAGTAACTCAAAACTTGGAGAGAAAAACACACAGAGAAGGGGTCCTGTTGAATCAATGCAAGTCCTCTGTCAATTATGCAGCCTACTTAACTAGATGGTCCACGGGTTTATCTTTAGACTGAGCAGGTCTTTGTTGTCAGATCAGTGGGACTGACTACACTTTTCCCTGAATAAATACTTAATTCAGCATTGCCATGTGTGTCCCCCCTCTGAGTTGCTTTTCCCACCCTGTGCTTGGCTTGTTGAAATCCAGCAGCTCTGTTCATCGATGTGATTCTGTAATTCAACCAGGCTCATTTAAAGCAGATCCTTCAGCCCTGCCTTCTGTTTTGTGGGTGCCTTTTCACTAGCTCTGTCCATCCTCCTCACTGTGAAGGGGTTTGGTGGAAGGTCTGGCCGTGGTAGAAGCCATCTCTGATCATTGCTGGCATCGGTGCTGTCTGGCCCTTCAGCCTGATCTAACCAAGCTTTTCCTTCTGCTTCCAGGCCAAGGAGTGTGGTCAGATGCAGAACAAGTGGCTCATGATAAACATTCAGAACGTGCAAGATTTTGCCTGCCAGTGCCTCAACCGTGACGTGTGGAGTAACGAGGCTGTGAAGAACATCATCCGGGACCACTTCATTTTTTGGCAGGTAAGAAATTGCCTGGAGAGGGATGTGTGGGTAACTTGGTGTCTTGGTAAATGGGACAGTGGGAAAAAAAATTGAATTATTTGGAAAAGATGGGATTCTCCTGGTGAACCTGCAGAAAAGGTGTGTTTCGTGGAGTGTATGTAGCTTATGGATGGGGATGGAATTCATGGATATGCATTTGAAGGCATAAACTGCCTTTCACTTGTGCAATCAAGATGTTACCATGTAGTTTCTAATACATGGAGAGCTAGAGGTTTCATTCCAGCTCGTCAGAGTTACTGATAACTGTGTATATACAGTTGCAATTGCAGATTATACTGCAGAAGAGAGAAAAATTCTGTGCATTTTCAAGGTACTGTTTGTTTGTGTTCCCTCTCCAGCCACTAATCTGCCCAATTTTGTAGGTGTACCATGACAGCGAGGAAGGACAGCGGTACATACAGTTTTATAAATTAGCAGACTTCCCTTATGTCTCCATCCTGGATCCCAGGACAGGTAAGACAAGTGGCAGCTGGTTTGCCTGGAGTTATCCCATGGGAAGCACTGACAGTTGTAGTCTGGAATACCTTCCACTGCAGTTTGTGTTACATTTGGCTGAAGAATCTCTTCAGGACCTGAAGGACTGACTCAGCTTGTTCCCAGAGGAACTAAGAGAATGAAACACCCAAAACTTGCAGAAATTTTGTGTATTTGAAGCTTAGAGAGTATTTTGCTTAGAAAGTGAAAATAGTTCCATCTGGTGGAAAAACTCTGACTTCTTTTTTTTAAGTCTTTCAAAAGCTTCTTGAAATCATGTGATGAATAACTACAATATTTGTAATTGCTACATGAATCTGCTTTCTGCTCCTCCCACAGAGTTTTGCGAGGCTCAGCAATGACTTTAAATTGCTTCTTAATTCTGAAATGCCATTTTGGCTTTGAGTTTTTGTTTTGTTTTGCTTGGTTTTTACCTGAACAATCAAACTTCTCCCTCTCCAGAGCTCCAGCTCTTTCAAAGTTGTTGCTTTTTCTTTTGTATCCAGCAGCTTATTTTATCATCATATAATGCAGCTGCCTGGTTACATAATGTTGGTCTGGTCTCCTGTTTCTAAGGACTGAAGTGACAGTGCCTGTGATCAGAGCTGAGACCTCTGTGTACCTGACTTCAACCACCCAAAAATACATTCATTTTTTAATATTGCAGCTGAAGCTAGAATACTCTTCTTAGCACTTTCCTTCTAGGAACAAATCCTGTTTGCCAAGGGTTAGAATCAATTTGGCAAGAATGGAGAAATGCTTCTTCATAAACCCAGTGGTTTGGTTTTGAGGCCAAATTCACCATTCTGTGCTCACATTCCCATAGGTTAAAAGAAAAGAATGGAAATAAACTGTGTGTGTATCCATGTCTGTCCCTTTTCAAGGGGGTGGAAGGAGGAAGCTCCATAATTATCAGGTGGTAGCCTGTGGGAAGCTGCAGTTCCTCAAACTGACTCCTGCAGCAGTGAGTTGGTGTGTTTGCCCACTAAACTGCAGCGTTTTGCTGAAATTTTGTTTGATGCCTTTTGTTCCCTAGGCCAGAAGCTCGTGGAGTGGCACCAGTTAGATGTGACTTCTTTCTTGGACCAAGTGACCGGGTTCCTGAGCGAGCACGGCCAGCTGGACGGCCACTCCAGCAGCCCTCCCCAGAAATGCTCCCGCTCAGTAAGTGTGAGGCTCCTTGGGAGACAGCCTGCAGGAGCTGAGGTGCAGCACTCTGACCTGTGCTTGTCCACCTCTCCTGATTTCCCAGACAGACTCAAGGAGTTAGTGCAGGGGCATGCAGAAACACAGCGTGCCAGGGAATGCATTCTCCCAGGGTCACTGTTTGTGCTTTTGGCGCTTGGCTTGGATTTAGCAGTCAGAGTGTGAAAGGAATATTGATTACTCCATGCAGAACTCCAAGGAGAAGCTATTAAGTAATCACAGCATGCCTAGCTTTCCCTGCTGTGCGTTCCTGACAGGCTTCCCTTCTGGAAGACTGATGTCCTTTTTGTTCTCAGGAGATGTTTGAAGGCAGTTGTGATGTACGTGTTGTCTGCATCCCACAGGAGAGTCTCATCGATGCCAGTGAGGACAGCCAGCTGGAAGCTGCCATCAGAGCCTCGCTCCAGGAGACACATTTTGATTCCACACAGGCCAAGCAGGAGAGCCGGTCGGACGAGGAGTCGGAGTCAGAGCTTTTTTCTGGAAGTGAAGAGTTTATTTCTGTTTGTGGATCTGAGGAGGAGGAGGAGTCGGAGATTCCAGCCAAGCTGAGGAAGTCTCCACACAAGGACTTGGGATATAAAAAAGAGGAGAGCCGGAGGCCTCAGCCTGAGCCAACTGCAAGGACTGAGCCCGGGACAACATCAAACCACAGAGTCCTGCCCTGCATCGATGCGGGGGCACTGGAGGAGTCACCTGACAAGCCTGAAAGTACCTTCCGGGGCCTGGACGTGAATGGTAAGTGCCCAGTTTTTATTGCTTTTGTTGTGGCTTTTTTGGCTGAAGCTGTTCATAGGCTGCCAAGCCTGGTTTCATCCCTTCTTTTAAAAATGCCTTCTGATTTCCTCCCTCCTTGCCAGCAGACGTGTGAGTGATTCACCAGCAGTGCCCCAGCCTGCAGAGCCCTCTGGGTTCCCTGACTCGGGTGTTGCCCAGGAGTAAGGTCCACTCTGGTGTAACACAGTGCAGTGTGCTCTGGCCACGCTGCTTTGGAAGAGTCCTGAGCCTGATGTTTGTATTCTCAGCATTATGGTAGAAATTCATCTCCGCAGGCTGGAACCTTGTGTTTGTCTCCAGTCCCTCACCCTGCTATGCTGTCCCACCTAAAATCTACCACAGGAGCTCAGCTCAGCTGCCCTGGTGCTAACTTGTGATAATTTCATTTGTGTAGGACCAAAGGCACAGCTGATGCTGAGGTATCCAGATGGAAAGAGGGAACAAGTTTCACTGCCTGAACAAGCTAAACTTCTGGTGAGTGGACTTGATGGGAATCCTTGTCTGAGTAGAGGAAAGATGAAACTGGAGAATTTCTGTGCCTGGGGGACACCGTTGAAATCTGATCTAGTGGGAGAGGTCTGTGTTCCATGTCATTCCTCTAGTAACTATTGGCTCTGTGTGTCTCCACTGCAGCTTGGGTTTTCTGTACACTCCAGTGTCTTCCTCAATCCCCACACTGCTCATTTCCATTATAAAATTACTCTAAATGGCTTTTGCATTAATCGTTAATTACCATGAAATGCTCTCAGCTTTCTCATTTCTGGGGCTTTGTTTCTAAAAGTAGTTGGTTCCCATGGTAAAATCAAAGGCAAAACTCCTCATTCTCCATCTCTCCCATCATTCTTCCACCCTTCATTCTGGACATGGATGTTAGAGCAGACTGGAGGAAGTTCTCTCAAAACAAATGTATTACAGAGAGTGGTGGTTTTGCATTGGAGGTAGAATTGTGGTCAGTTACTGTGCCTCAGGTGTGTGTCTCAACTGTGCTTTGGGCTCCATACCTTGGAGAAGTCCATGTGAATGGCATTTCCAGCAAAATTCTCCAGGTGCTTACCTGGGAGCAGAGTGTAAAAAGTTGCTGTGCTCCTGTTTGCCATGAGTTTTCAGGAGACAGTGGCCAGTTAAGCTCATTTAAATGTAATCAATCTAACAGCTGAAGTCATAGGGAAGGCAAAAACACACCTCATCAGAAGGATTTTCTGTAGATTTGGGAGAAAAGTGTCCTATCTCTTACAAAGACTGGGGCTATTGCCTAGCCAGCAGCTCTAGGAATGTACAGTATCCTCAGCTCATGTTCTCATCCTTGACTTTCCTGCTTGAAAATAAAAGGAAGAAAGAGTTTGACTGCCTTTTGAATGCTGCTTGTTAAGTAAATTTGCATGTATTATTAAATATGTAGCACTTTTGAATACTTAAACAATTCATTTAGGCAGTACAAAACTGCAATATTGAAATAAATCCTGACTTTTGGTTTGGCTCCTTTTATGGACTGTGGGAGTTAAAGGAAAATTATCTCAGCATATGATTTCTCTTCTGCTCTACAGTCAGCAGAGAAATTTAGCTGAGTCAAGGTTTGTGGGTAAAGACATCTTTTGGTTGCAGAGCTGAACAAGCAGCCTTTGTGCTCATCTCATGTGATCTTCTGGAGCCTTTCAGTCAGATCCAGATTGAGTCTCAGGTGCTTCTTTGTGAGCATCATTTCCATACTGACTTTTTTCAGCCTTTAGTTGCTTGCATTTTAAAGCTGGCCAGATCTAGCAAAAGAAATTGCTTAAGGAGACAGCTGCACTTCAGGAGTTTTAATTGATGATGCTCCCCAATACTGGTTTTTAAAATGTTTTATTTTCAATCATTGTGTTGTTATTGACAAAGCACTGGTTTCCTTACACACATTATTTCCAAGGTGCTTATGCTTCCAATATTACCATGATGCCCTTTCTTCCCCTCAAGCAAAAAAAAAAGAAGAAAAACCTTTAAAAGGCAACACTTTCTAAAGGAAAACAGGATTTTTCCCCATTCTGACTTCTGTGACACTGGTTTGCCTTCCTTTCTCCCCAGGCTCTTGTGAAACACGTCCAGTCCAAAGGATACCCCAACGAGCGCTTTGAACTGCTCACCAACTTCCCTCGGAGGAAACTCTCCCACCTGGACTATGAGATCACGTTACAGGAGGCAGGCCTGTGTCCTCAAGAGACTGTCTTTGTGCAGGAGAGGAATTAGCACTGTGGCCTGAGCTCTCCCAGCCTTCCTCCCTCTCCTCTTTGCCCGGGACAAGAGTCGTTAAATATGCAGTTAAGGGTCGTGGGATTGCAGTGCTGGAATCAGGCAGCTGACTGGCCCTTCCTTCTCCCTCCTCCTCTCTCTCCCTCCCTTCTCCCTCTCTAGTGACCAAATGAGAGTGCTCAGAGTTTTATTTTCTTCCTCAGCTGCAGAGAGCATTGGGAAGAACATCTTTCCTCTGCTTTCCTGGAATAAAGTAAAACAGTGATCTGTGTATCCAGCATGCTGGAGCTTGGAGTGGCCATAATACACAAACCCTTCTCGCTGCTATTCTTAAATCTGTTTTGTTTAATTTATTTTTGAAAAGAGTGTGTGATGAGGCACGGAGGCACCTCTCTGTAAGGAGAGGGCATAACCTTCAGGACAGTCTTTCCTTTGTTTGGATTCCCTGCACAAAAGGTCTCCATTAACCTTCCAGCCTTCTCTTACCCAACACTCTGGTTTTGGAAAGGAGTTGTGTTGAGCCGTGGTAAAATGCTCTGCTCCACCTAATTCAAAGGCTTCTGGATTGCCTGCCTGGTTTTCTCCTGCTTTAAATTGCCAGTGGACATAGTAAAAAAGCCAGGCAACCCCCCCAGAAATCCAACTGTGCTCCATATGGGATTGACTGCTTGGCCCAGAGGGAAAGCTGTGAGTTCAGTGCTGGAGCAGAGCCAGCTCCTTGGTGGGGGTGGGTGGGTTATCCATGTTCCCTTCCCAGCATCCTCAAAGTGTTTCCTTACTTGCTCTCAGGATTTTGCAAATAACAAAGGTACTGTAAAGGTTTTGGATTCTCTGAAAACACCTGCCACAGACACCTGAAAGTTGGCTTTTTTCCTTGGCACAGTGGTTGGTTTTTCTAGGAGTGAATGGCTTTACAGGGGTTTTACAGCACTGACAGCATTGAGCATCAATTAATGCTTCATAAAACACTTCCCAGCCTGGTGGCTTGAATTCCCTGGGACGATTTGTGTTCTGTTTCTGTGTTCATCTACTGTCACTTAGCTCTAAATTTGGAGGGCTGCATGGAAAACTGCTCCTTGGTGCAGGCCTTCCTTTCAGCTCTGGAAGCTGGCACCACAGGTTAGTGCCCTGATTTTCCTCCAGTGTCTTCTCTAGACATGGAGCTCTTGGTCAGTTGGTGTTTCAGCAGATGTTCCAGTGGGACAGGAGTTAACTGGCACAGCATGATGTGGTGGATTTGTGTATTTACAACTAAAACTTCAGTTTATCTTGGTCTTCATTCACTGAGGAGAAAGGCATGTGGGACCTGGCATAACTGCTGACTTTTTCTGCCTCTCTCAGATGATTGTCTTTGTTAAAGACTTTAATAGTCAGAAATTTACATATTCCAATTTTTCAAGATATTTTGCCTTTGATTTCGTACTGGCATCTATACTTTGGAACCTTTAAATGCAAGAAATCACAGAAAATGTCTGGCATTCCCCATGAAAACTTCAGCTCACAGCTGTCTTCTGCTCCTAACTGAGGTTTGACATGGAATCATGCAGTTGTAGAAGTTGATTTCCCTTTCTGCTGCAGGATGTAGTGTCAGGAAAGCAGAGTCTCAGTTTCCTGATCAGTGGTTGAGGGGACACCAGATGTCATCTTTGGTTTGTAAAGACCCCCAGGTGAGGATGCTGCTCCCAGCTTGGGGAAGTTCTTGTGTTTGGCCTGTGAAGGAGCAGTGGCACCTCTAGACTGAAGGATCCTTTAGTTCCTGGATATCCAGATCCCTAACTCACATTTCCATGCAGACCTAAAGCTTCCTGCAGCAGCTCCAGCTGTCTGGTTGGAATGTGGTTTATTGGGTGTGGTTTATTGGCACCTTCTCTGCCCTGGCCCTCCAGGGCCTGCTCCTGTGTGTGGGGCTGGGCTGAACTCTGTGGTGAGACCAGGAATTGCTCAGACAGGGGAAAGGAGATGGGGAAATTGAACATTCATAGTGAAAATGGCATTTTCTTGTGGTTTCTAGGAGTTTGTTCTGTTCCAGGAAACTGTGATCCTGGATTGGATTCTTTGTATCTGTCTCACAGTGTGGTTTTTTCTATCACCTTTCTTTTGCTTTGCTTCAAGAGCAAGAAACAGAGAAAAAAAAATTTAAGGAATACATATCCCTGCATGTGTCTCTTCTCTTTGTTCATTCCTCCTGCTTTCCTTCCCAGCCCAAACAAACCCAGTGCCACACATCAGCTGTGCAGCCAGGATGGAGCCTCTTCAGCTCTTCATCCCTTTGGAGGAATGTGCTTTGCTGGCCTGAGGAGTGTGGTTGAAAACACAAATCGAGTCCTGCCTGGGACAGGACAGCTCCTGGCAGTGAAGGTGATGGGCTGGGCAATGTTTAAAGAGCCTTTAAGCTTAGATGTGAAATCTGAAGCTCAAATTGCGTTTGCTGGAAAAAATGTGTTAAATTTGGTTGGGAAATACGATGTTGAGCTGTGAAGGACGAAGGAAACCAATCCTTCAAAAGCTGTGGTTTGTGGCTTCCTGTGGGTGTCACTGGGTCAGGATTTGCATGTGGTGCTGCAGGAGCAGCAGTGCATGTAGGCAGTGCAGGTTTTTCTGACTGGAGAGCTGTCAGGGCTGTCGTGTTTGAAGCTGGAGCTCCTTGCTGCTGCTGGAGATGTTCCCTTTGCCTGTGCTCTTCATCTAACACAGCTTTGTTTTGGGATGTAATGTCCAGTAGTGCCAGTCACATCCAGGATCCTGGAACAGAAGGCGAAACAAGTTCTGGCTTTCCCTGCCAGATGCAGCTGACAAATTTACTTCCCACTTCACAGGAGTACAGAAGGATTTTGTATCTTTCTGATGCTGCATGCTCTTAAGCTGACAGACTCACTCATTCTCCATTGATGTAAAAAGGACAGGTAGAGGCTGGGCCAAACATTTCTGGCCATACTTGTGTTATTTTCTTTAGGCTTGGAACCAAGGTCCAAAGGTGATGTTTGTGATTTTTGACATTCATGGACTGCAGTGCATTGCTTTTCCTGGTAAATCAGTTCAGTTAACACCATTGATCTTAGAGGAATGTCCAGGATTTACAGGTAGTCTTGTAAAATACAGTTGTCTGTAAAAAGCATCCAGATATACCATTAGTCCCAAGTAGATCTAAACAGGAATTTTCCATCAGCTCTTCCCAGAGCTCCCTGACCTTCTCCTCACTGTTAGGGGGAAGTGACACCTCTCCTTTGTCCAGCTTGTGTTTCACAGGGTCTGTGTCCTTCAGAGCCGATTTGTACACTCAGCTTGCCCTGGCAGGAACTGGGTTTGGTGCAGGTTTTACTAACTCAGCCTCTCTGCTGAAGGGTCTCAAATTCCTGTTCCTGTCAGAGCACTGAGCTTCTTCACTGGGACTCGAGCAACAAGGGCTAAATTAAAACCAGTTTTCTTCTGAGGGCAGGGCAGCATTTTGAGCTGTTTGTCAGGTAGAAAACACTGCAGAGTTGCTTGAAACATGGTGGTTTTTTGGTAAACCACGTAAAAATGAAATAGGACCATGGGGATATGTTATAGGAATGTCCGTGTGAGTGGGAAGATCTGTATCATTTCAGGGCCTCATCACTTTGTTTTTATTCGTTTTTAGTTTGTACTAAATGTCACCATTTTATTCTGGTTTAATCCCTGTTTAGTGAAGTTGGTAAGACAGGCAGTCTGGTGTTCCAAGAGGAGAAGGGGTGGCAGAGTTGTGCTTTAGGTGGGTGGGGGGCAAAGTCGCTCTCCTCAAGGACTGGCTGTGCCTCGTCTGGCTGTTCCCACAGGCTCAAATCCAGCCTCTGCTCTCCCTCACCCTTTCTATTTATTTATTTTCACAAGTGATTTTCTGTAAGTGGAACAGCTCCTATTTCAAAGACAGAACAAACTGATGCTGAGCCCTGTGCTGGCTGTGTTGCTGGAAGTACCCAGAGGCCTGTGTGGATTTGGAGCTGGTGAGGTTAATGGATGCCCTTTCTGTGCTGGCTTTTTTCCCTGTCTCCTCTTGTCCTTGGGATGCTTGGTGTCTGTGCAGTCCCAACAAACAGAGCCATATGTATTTACACACACAGGGCTGCAGTGCCTCGACCTGCCTCGGGTTATCCACTGTGTTCCAAGGGCACCTTGGGAGTGAGCACAAAAATTGAGGATTCGGGCACTGACAGATCACTGGGAGTATCTGCAGTGCAGAGAAAAGTCACTTTGCAACTGCTTGTGAAATGGTGCCCAGATTGAAGGTGTAGAACTGAAACTGTGTGGAGCAGGGGATGAGGTGCTATTTTTATAGACCAGATTTATATGAAGAACATCTGGGTAAAACTCAACACAGAGACACCAGACTCTAGGACAGATGATTTTTTTTAAATGAGGCTGTTTCCTGGAACTGGGGAACATCCAGTTTCTAAGGAACAGCTTTTCACAGTGGTCAGTTTATTCAGTCATGGCTACTTCACATGGAAGGAGGGAGAGGATTAATTTGGAAGTTTTCAGCTCACTGTGCTGGGAGGGACCAAACTCAAGGAAACCTCTGATCTATATACACAACTGCTGCATTTTTTATAAATATATGTAAATGTCCTATTGTAATATTTGATCCTGGAAATAAAACCAACTGTTTTCAGTAGCTTTCTTCAGCTTTTGGTTTTTTGGGATTGGGGTTTATTTGTTGCTTTAGTTCTAATGGAAGTCTGTCCCTTTGTTATTTGTGGAATTCCTAAGTTTTTCCTTAAGGATACTGGGCTGGAAGGATAAGGAGCTGTAGATGACAGCGTTTCCCAAGAAAACTTCAGGCTGTTGTAGAGGATAGAAAATCTTGAAGCGAGACAAACTAACAGGACCTTGACAGGAAAAATACCTGTATGAAAACTGCTAAAAAGAGGCAGGGCTAGGGTTTCCCATCCTTCTCAACAAAAGAGCAGAGGAAATGGAGCTTTCTGTTCTGATCTGTCAGTGTCCTCCTGGTAAGGTGGTGGCAAGGCAGAGCCTCTGACTTGTGCAGTTGGGACGTTCCTGTCGTGGCCTGGCATGAAAGGCCGAGGAGCAAGGGCCCTTCTGGACCAGGACTTGGCAGATGCAGTGGAGAAAGAGAAATTAAGAAATCAATTTTGGGTCATTCTTGTGTTCCTGACTGTAGGTAAGTCTCCACTGCGGAGCTCAGCCCCTGCCACGGTCTTGAAGCTGGAAAACCCTGAACTCTTCACGCAGCCTAGGAAAATATTCCCAGTTCCAACTGAGTCGGGAATCTTTTTACATCAGTCTGCAGGTCAGAGAACTACTGGGATACCTGAAACTCAAAATACCTCTTGGGTTTCATTTACTTATTTACTTATTTTCTGTGAACTTCCAGCTTTTCATGGGGTTTATCTGAACTGTAAATTCAGGTGACATTTGTACGCCCTAAAGGGGATATTGTCCAGCATCGTGTTAGTGTTTCCTCAGTCAGTTCTAGCCACAAACACCCTGCAGGGCTTGTCTAAGGGGATTTTGGAGAAGTCTTGGCTGAGTAGTGGCACAAACAGATTTGCAGATGCTAAGAAGGGGAGTGGGAGAGACCAGAGGGGTGCTGAACATCTTCCATCCAGGACCAAGGTGAGGCTGCTTTGGCACAGAACGTTTCCTCCTCACCAGTTCAGACTCGCCTCAGTCTCTCGGTTCTCCTTGAAGCCAACCCACTCTAGAAACCCAGCCTGCTGTGCAGCTTCCCCAGCCCCAAAGGAGTCTCCTGGTGGAGCAGGGAGGTGAAGGCACCTCTTCAGCCACGGGGGACCTTGCCAAGCTGGAATTGCGTTAGGTGAGACCACGTTTGGCTGCACCAGGACTGGGTGACTTGGCGGTAAATTCCTTGCCCATAATTGCTGTGCTGGCACTTTCACAGTTGAAATCTGGTGTGGGAAAGGCAAGCACACAGCTCCTCATGTGCAAGGCAAAAATTAGCCCTCTATTAGGGTTATTCTTATAAGGAAAAGATCAGCAGTCCAGGGAAGAGTGTCACCCTGATGCTTCACACTTCCTGGCGTGGGGTTTTCTGTGGGAGATGATGGAGCAGATCATGTGTGTGGTGGGAACCTCAGATTGCTGTGACGTAGGAAAGGCACAAGATGAGGTTGCAAAACTTTTTCTTGCAGCAGAGTGAAAAATGGGTTCCCCTCTTTCTAAGTGAAAAAGGAAAGGAAAAAGGAAGGAGAACTTGGACTCTGCTTCTCCTGCATGCATTGTCTGTCTTCATTCTGGAGACTGATTTGTCCCATTTAAGGATGAAATACCCTGAGGTTAACTCAGGTGCTGGAGCCCAGTGCTAAGGGTGCTGAGATCTCAGGTTCAATCCCTGCACTCACTCCGGAGCTGGACTCCATGATCCTGCTGGGTCCCTTCCCCCTCAGACTGTTCTGAGATTCTGTGACTAAAATGGGAATTCCTCTCCTGATGCCAGCTCTGATTTTCCTTTCAGAGGCACTGTCTGATAATCTGCTCCTCAGTTTATTTTTGCAAGAGGAATGGAATTGCCTGCTGTAACTCGGCCTCACTCATTCATCTTTTCCCATGTGGCTCTTGGAGGGCTCCCAAAACCCTTCTTTGAGAAGGTTCTTTGTGCCTGCACAGCCCACAGGCCATTCTTCTCTTTGCTTTTGCCACCTGCAACTCTTCTGCCAACAAAACTGTCCCATTTTTGCCTTTTTTTTTTTGTGCTACCAAGTGCTGATATCTGATAACTTATAATAATGAAGATATCCAGAAATAACTTTCCTCTCTCAATCTTTATTACCAAGGCATGAGACACACACATGGTGGGGATACACTCAGCACCTGAGGAAAAGGTGACACACCTGTGAGGACACAAAGAGTGGGAGGTAGGAGCCAGTTGACACAGGGGAATGTTTATTCCAAAGCTTTTATTGAAGTATTAGAGAGGAAACATTACCCCAACAGGTTGTTCCAGGAGCAGCAGCGTTCACTACTCAGGCACTGGTTGAGGCTTTTAGTGCAGATGTGGTAGAAGCCTTAAAATCTGAGGTTGTGCCTGATTTGGTGAACTCTGTCCGTGTAAATTCTGAAATGGGGAAGGGCAAGGCAGAGTGGCTCATCCAGCCACTCATCCTCTCCTGGGATGGGGACAGGGACAGAGGGTCATGGTCTGGTGGGCGGCCCTGGGGGACAGGATGGGAGGGGAGCACAGGCTGAGGTGTCATAAATAGTCACCCATGGGTGATCCTCTGGGACAGGGCTCAGCCAGGGCTGGACGCTGCTGCTCTGCGTGGCACCGCTCCAGGTAAGCTGGGGAGTGGGGAGAAGTTCCCTGGGCTGTGCTGGAATCTCTGTGCTTTTGGTCATGGAGGTGTGCTGGCAGAAGGGGGTCCTGCTTTGGACACGGGATGGACACAGGACCACCTGCACTTTGGTTTGCCTGCCCTGCACAGGGGTTTGTCTGTGCTGGCCGAGGAGCTGCTTGCTCAGGGGGATTGGGTTGGAAGGGACAGCGTGTCCTGGGAGCTTCCCAATGAGAGACCTGCTGCCATGCCCAGGGGTGGGCAGTGGTGGAGGGGAAGGAGAGTGCTTGGAGAGCTGGAGGGCAGATGAGCAGACAGGCTCTGCTGGTGAGAAGAGCCCAGGCTGCGAGCTCAGAGGAGCTGCAGCTGTTCCAGAAGGTGGTGGGACTCGGCAGAGGGCACTCATGGCTGTGCCACACAATCCCTGGACTGCAGGCAAGGCCTCACTGCGGCCAAGAGGCCCTTAATTCCCTGTAACCAAGGCAGGGAGGATGGAAATCACGACAGGTGGGATTCTAGGATGTGTGGAGCTGATGGTCTCCCCCAGGTGTCTCAGAGCCCCGTTCCTCCATGCTCAGCCCTCCCCAGTGCCCTGCTGGGACTGGTGTGGCCGGTCCCGAGCTGACCCTGCAGGACTGGTGCCCTCCAGCCCCTCGGGCTGTGCCAGGCTGGATGTGCTGCCCTGGCCGCTCCTCCCCTGCACTGAGGCCCTGCAGGAGGGGCTGAGCAGCTCTTCCCACAGAGCCAACCGCAAAGCCAGAGCGAGAACAAAACCAGCCAGAGCAAGAAACAGCTTCACTGGGGCACTTGTGCAAAACGGGCTGCAGCCTAGCAGGAAAGGGGAAAATGCATGAGCCAAACTTCAAGCCAAAGGAACTCGGGGTAGAGAACGTCTGGGAGCAAGGACAACAGCAAACCTGTTATTTTCAGCAGTCCCAGAGTGACCAAAGGACATCCTGTACAAAAAGGGTCTTGCAGGTGCAGAAGAGATGCAATTCTGGACAAGGTAGCACCTGGAGATGGGCAGGTGCTTTCTAGATAAACTCATAACTTAGTAAGATGCCAGTAGGACTGGAGAGTAGAAATTTACTTTCTTAATTAAATTGAATTGCTTTCAGCCTACTCAGACCTATGGTAGGTACAGGGATAGAATTGCTGTCAGATTGAATTGGAGACTGATGTGCTTTCACAAGCCTTTGTACAAAGATTTTGTCTCTTTCTTGGCTTCCTGCTGCTGCCAAACTGAGCTGTGGTGGGTGGTTGGCTCCCTGCAGTAACATTTTCATAGAACCTCAGACTGGTTTTGGTTGGAAGGGACCTTAAAGGCCATCTTCCCCTGCAAGGAGCTGGGACACATTTTGGAAGAGCCACACGAGTCTTGGGGTTTGGTGTGGGAGCACCAGTGCCTGTTTGGCAAAGAAGTATTACAATTTGCATTGGAAATTGCCCTCAAGTAGGGGCAGTGCCAGCAGATTGAGCTGACACCCAAAAGCACAACCCAACAACTCCCTCCAACCCACAGCTGTGAGATGGGTTCGGGATGGGGAAACCACGGGGCTCTGCGGGGCCAAACGCGGCCCATTCTTCTCCTCCTCCCGTGCCCACGCAGGACAGCCATGTGCGTGGGGAAGTGCAGCCGGATCGTGGGTCCCTGCCTGCTGGTGCTGGGCACGCTCTCCACGGCAGCCAGCATCCTCCTGCTCTTCCCGGGCGGAGCATCCAAGTACCTGCTGGAGGGGCACATCAGCGGCCACGCCCGGGCCGTGCCGGGGCTCTGGGGCGGCGGCATCGCCGTGAGTACCGCGGGGCGCCCGTCCTCCGGTGGGAGCGGGGCAGAGGGATGGAGCGGGGCTCCGGAGCGGGGCAGAGGGATGGAGCGGGGCAGAGGGATGGAGCGGGGCTCCGGAGCGGGGCAGAGGGATGGAGCGGGGCTGCTGGCTCCCCTGTGTCCCCCAGCGGTGCTTTTGTCCCCGCAGGTGCTGCTGGCAGCGACCCACGTCACGGCGCTGGGGTGGCAGCGCTCCGGCTGCTCCGCCCGCCGCAGCGTAAGCGGGGACCGGGACCGGGACCGGGACCGGGACCGGGCTGGGCAGGGCCGGGATGTGCCCGTGCCCGCTGCTCCGTGGGGCTGCGGTGGGGCAGGGCATGGATGTGCCCGCTGCTCCGTGGGGCTGCGGTGGGGCAGGGCAGGGATGTGCCCGCTGCTCCGTGGGGCTGCGGTGGGGCAGGGCAGGGATGTGCCCGCTGCTCCGTGGGGCTGCGGTGGGGCAGGGCAGGGATGTGCCCGCTGCTCCGTGGGGCTGCGGTGGGGCAGGGCAGGGATGTGCCCGCTGCTCCGTGGGGCTGCGGTGGGGCAGGGCAGGGATGTGCCCGCTGCTCCGTGGGGCTGCGGTGGGGCAGGGCAGGGATGTGCCCGTGCCCGCTGCTCCGCGGGGCTGCGGTGGGGCAGGGCAGGGATGTGCCCGTGCCCGCTGCTCCGTGGGGCTGCGGTGGGGCAGGGCAGGGATGTGCCCGTGCCCGCTGCTCCGCGGGGCTGCGGTGGGGCAGGGCAGGGATGTGCCCGTGCCCGCTGCTCCGTGGGGCTGCGGTGGGGCAGGGCAGGGATGTGCCCGCTGCTCCGTGGGGCTGCGGTGGGGCAGGGCCGGCATCCCCGCTGCCCTGGCCCGCGGTGGGATGTGCTGAACGCCCCGGCGGGTGCTGGGTGCTGCTCTCCACTGTGGCACGGTGCCACCTCCGCAGCTCGCTCCCCACTCCTGCCACCCCAGTGCTGCCTCCATCCTCAGCCACAGCTGGCGAGGGCAGTTTTCCCCCCCTCCCAAACTCTGCTGACGGGCTGCAGATGCGTTTTGACCCTCCGTGACTCTGCGTGTCCCCCCGGTGCTCCCCGCAGGCGCTCCTCTCCGTGCTGCTCTCCAAGCTGGCGCTCCTGGGCGCTGCCGCCTGCTTCGTGCTCTGCGGGGTGGGGCTGACGAACGGCCCCCTCTGCCTCTACAACTCCTCCGAGCCCGGCCTGGGGCACGCAGCCCGCTGGGGTTACCCCTTCCTGGATGCCTTGGACCAGGGGCCTGATGCCAGGTGAGGCCTGAATCAATTTATTGCTAATTAAGTGGATTAATGAAGGGGGTGGGATGGGTGCATGCGTGGTGGTTGATGCAGAACGCTGGTAGCTCAAGGAATCCTCACCTTCCATGGATTTCTACGTGGTGCTTTCCATCTTCATCGCCCTCCCACCTCCCAGCCGAAGTAATTGTAATTATCAACTAACAGAATAGACCCCAAATAAGAAGTTGCAGCGCTGTTTGCTCATTTATTACGAAGTGTAATAATCCCTTTGTGTACACTGTTCAAACCCCACTGCTCCCATTTCTTTACTTCAGATTCTTACCAACATTTCATCATATCTGAACCCATGGTTAATGTTTTATTCCACTGTTTTTGCACTGGAACATCTTGACATTAGCTTCCATGTTTTTGCTTCCAGCGGTCAGGTCAATTCTCAGAGAGATGGCAGATTTTGTTATTGCATAGGTTTCTTTCCCTCCTGTCACTATATGTGCTACAAAATAATTCTGTTCTCTTTTTAGACTCAGACTCATGCGTAAATGTGATTCTTCTAACCTTTCTTTTTCTTGCCTGCTCCTTTCTTTTTTGCCTCTAAGCTTTTATTCTGCCCATCCTCTGAATGAAGGATGGGATGTCTGGGGGACAAGAAAGCGATGGGATTCTGGACCTGCTGCAGGCAGCATCCTGCACCTTCTCCCCCTCCTGTCCCACAGGGCTGAGAATTACCTGTACAATCGGAGAGCCTGGAGCATCTGCCTGGAGCCCGAGGGCATCGTCCCCTGGCACGTCGTGCTCTTCTCCCTGCTGCTGCTCATCAGCGTGGCCGAGATGGTGCTGGCCTTGCTCCAGATCCTCAACGGCTGCCTCGGCTGCCTCTGTGGCTTCTGTGACGGCAAGTAGGGCCCGGTGGTGGTGCCAGGAGGAGGTGTCACCTCGGGCGTCACTTGGCACGTGCCACAGAGAGGGCACAGCAGGAGCTGTGACACCAGCCCAGTGCAAGAGCCCCGTGAGAGACTGAAGAGCCCCCGTGGGGGACGACACCCCGGGTGTTGGGGCAGCTGGTGGGGCTGATGTGCCCAGGGCTGCTCCTGTGCAGACGCCCTGGCCCAGGCCATGTCCCTTCCCTTGGGGCTGGTGGCCATTTGGGGTTGGGAACTGGCCCGGTGAGGGGTGGAGGGGAGGACCTCCTATCTGATCATGCAGGATATCTCCTCGAACCCAGTGTGTGTTGTGAAGCTTCACGGCAGGAGGTTTGTTCCATCATGATCAGACAGATTCATTACAAGGGGGCTTCCTAGAGAACACATAAACATCACTTTTCCTAGAACCAGTTTACATTCCTCCATCCTTTCCTGGAAGTCCTCCTTTGATCCTAGGGGGTTGTCTACAGGGGTGTCTGGTGGTTGTACTCACTGAGTGCCCCACACTGTGACCTTGCCTTGAACGTCTCTCAGGGCATGAGCTGCTGCTCCTTGTTCCATCACTTTGCCACAAAAGTCACTATGTTCCTCCTTACCTGTTTCTCCACTGGTTCCAGCTGTGTTTAGCATCCCGTGTGCCCACTTTTACACTCTTTTATCTCACTTGCTAGTTAGTCTTTAAGTCCTATTTTGCAACTTCAAGGGAACTGAAAATTTCTGTTTTACACGTTGTCTGTCACTTGTCAGCCTCCACCCACCCCAGGGGAAAATGAGACGTGGTGGTGTCACAGGCTGAAGAGATGGACGCTCCTGTTAATCAGTTTTGTTAATCAGCTCATATTTAGTGCACTTGAGCTGGTGTTTGTCACCAGCACAGGCCAGGACAGGTGAAGGAGCCCCGAGGAGCCGAGCTGGGGCACCACTTGGATGGAATCATGCTGGAACTGAGGTGTAACCCCAAAATTCACCCACACACAAGTGTCAGGAGCAGCTGCTGCTCATTCCCAAGAGCAGGACCCCACGCCTCTGCTCAACCCCCTCCCCATAACCTTTGTAGGACCCAGCCTGGGCCTGGGCCTGCCCGTGCTGGGAGGGGTTTGTCCCCAGACTGACAAGGGTCAGAGGAGAGCAGCGATGGCCATGGCACACTAAAAAGCCAAATCCCAGACCAGACAAAACATAACTGGGCCATTGGGGTGGCTGAACCCCAGCTGGCACCCAAGCACCACCCCCATGCCGTGGGAGGGGGAGAGAATCAGAGGGGTAAAAGTGAGACATCTCCTGGGTTGACATAAAAACACTTTAATAATTGAAATAATAAAAACAAATTGTAATGAAAAGGAAAATGTAATGAAATAATAATGAATAATAAAAAATTGTAATGAAAAAAGAAGAGAGAGAACTAAAAGCCCAGACAGACAAGTAATGCAGTACAAACATTTCTTTATCATCAGCCCAAATATAAAATCCAGCCCCATCCCAGCCACAATGAAGGAACAGGACTCTACCCCAGCCCAAACCCTCAGAGTGACTTCAGAGACACCATTGAGAAAAAGCCTTTTCATGAAAAAGAAAGAATTTAACATGATATACCATATTTATATAGTGTAACTATTTCTAACAAGAGGAGGAAAGCCCTCGGGGCAGGGTGGTGGTACCACATCCCCTGAGCCAGCACACAGGGATGGCACAGGGTACCCCTGGCTGCCACTGCTGCTGTTGCCCCCCAGTATCTGTTTCCAGAGGAGAGGAGAGGAGCCTGAGGCTGGGCTGGGGGCAAAAGCCTCCCCACCCAAAACAGAATTAAAAAGATAGCAATAAAAATGAGATAGACCCTAGTGTGGGGACAGTAACACACCTCTGTGCTGGCCGGTGGCAGGACCCAGCCTATGGGTTGGTGCTCCAGGATCCAGCACTGGGGCGGGGTGGGGAGCTGCCCTGGGCGGGCTCTAGGAGATGAAGCAGCTCCTCCTCCTCCTCCTCTTCCCCCCGCGGCCCCGGCGGGGAGCAGCGGCTGCCAGGGGGATGTTCTGGAGCACGTCGTGCAGCGTGAACATGCTGAAGGAGATCTGCTCGTAGGGAGACCTCATCCCGTTCTCGTAGAGGCAGGCGAAGGCGATGGCCGTGCCGCCGGCCAGCGGCGCGTCCCTGTGGGGCAGCTCCACGTACGCCAGGTCCGAGTAGGCGCTCGGGCCCTCGTAGATGACCCAGGGCTCTGTCCAGCTCTCTGCGTCCCTGGGGAAGGTGCTCAGGTGAACCCCCATGTTCACCCGCGACATGGAGCTGGTGGGGTGGGAGTAGAGGATCCACGTTGGTGCTTGGAAGAAGGGAGTGGGGCTGGGGGTTGCTGCAGAGTCCTCCTGGGCCGAGGTGACACTGTTGGCATCACCGTGATGCCCTGGGGTAGGACAGTCCTCATCGGGCTCGTCTGGCTCACGGTGGTTGCCAGTGGGCAGCTCAGCCCCTCCTGCCTGGCGGAGCACCCCAGGAAGCCGCCGGCAAACCGAGCCCCGGAGGGGCAGCGCGGTGTCCCGGGAGGCGGTGGGGACGTACACGAGCGGCGCGGGGAAGCCGATGACACTGCCGTGACAGCCGTGGGGCGGCTCCACCAGCCGCTGCACCAGCTGCCCCCCGTGGAAGACGGCCCCGTCATCCGTGCTGAGCGCCTGGACCCTGAAGCCCAAGGGGCTGCGCGCGTTGCAGTAGAGGACGTTGGATCCGTCCTCCTCGTCCACAGAGACCAGCTGGCACTCGCCCGTCTGCAGGTTGGGGATGAACTCCCCGAAGCGCCAGCCGCGGCCGTGGTCGTCGCTGTAGAAGGCGAAGGAGTGCGGGGTGGTCTTGCAGAGCTGCCCGAAGCACTCCTTGCAGTCGATGTGGTAACTGTAGGCAGGCACCAGCAGCCGGCCCGAGCGCAGCTGGATCCCGTGCCCGGGGCCCAGCGCGAACGTCGCCCAGTCTGGGGAGCGGAGATGGCACGGGGTGAAGGTGGGATGGGGTAAAGGGTGACCCCCACAGCGCCCTGCCAGGCCCAGTTGGAAAGGTGCCCAGGGCTTCCTCCCAGTCAAGCCAAGCAGTGGGCTGGGAGGGCAACAGAGCCCAGTGCTGCCTAGTTGTCCTCACACATGCTCCCCATGGCTGTGGGGCCTCCCCATCTTCTCCCCACTCTCAGTAACTGATATGCGTACTCCCTCCATCCCTTTTCCCCTCTGCTTGAGGTCCTCTTCCACCTTTTTGGAAGCTTGTGGGATTCCTGTGTCGAAATCACCCCAGCAATGTCACGGTGGCTCCAGGAGACCAAAACCCAGGGATCCCCCCGTGCTGGCTGCTCTCCCCTCTCCTCACCCCCTGCAGCTGGGTACCTTTGATGGTCGCCCCAATGACCTGCTGTGTCAGGTCTGTGGCTGTGCTCCAGCTCAGGCCCTGGTCAGCGCTGGTGACACAGCAGAGGCGGGTGACATTTTGGCCAGTGACAATCTGGTAGGCTTCAGGTGTCCTGCCCAGCACCGTGATGAAGAAGAGGAAGAGCGTGCCCGTGAACTCATCGTAGAGTGGGCAGGGGTTCATTGACCGGTGGTGCTGCAGCGTCGCCGTCTCCAGCACACGCATGTCTTCCCACTGCCCAGGGAGGAGGAGGAGGAGCAGGAGGAGAGGACAGAGAGGGGTGAGGACCATCCCAACTTTTTGCTCATCCCTGAAGTGCTCCTGGCTGGGTTGGACAGGGCTTGGAGCAACTAGGGACAGCGGAAGTTGTCCCTGCTCATGGCAGGGCACAGAATCAAATGGCCTTTGAGGTCCCTTCCAACCAAAACCAACCCGTGACCCTGTGATTCACTCCACCCATGCCAGCCCTCTCCCATGTGGCTGTCTCCAGGAGCCTGGCTGTGCCCCACCAAGCGCTGAGGACAGCCCCAGCGTGTCCCACCTCCACGTAGCTGCCGTAGATGGTGCCGCGGCGCAGCACCAGCAGGTTGGCGTGGGCATCGTCGGCGCTGAGCCGCTCCTCGGCGAACGCCAGCAGCTTGGCCACGCAGGGCAGGTAGAGCAGGGCGGGCACGCGGTATGTGACACCGTTGGACTCCTTCTCGAAGAGCACGGTCCGGGCCGGGAAGTGCCGGGAGCCCATGGCAGCTGCAGCAGAAGGTTGTGGTGGGCTGATGAAGGCGGGGAGAGCGAATGCTGGGCATGGCCAGGGGCACGGGGCTGTTCTTGGAAGGGTTTGGGTTTAACTTGGTGGGCTTGGGTCTGGGTAACCCCCTGGGAGCAGAGGCTGACAGGTGGAGAGGGGCTGAGTTTGCACTGGCAAGTCACCACAGCTCAGAGATGGGTCAGGGCATAACATACCAGCAAGGAGGTTGACCTGGGGACTCCAAAATAAAATGAAATAAAGTGAATTTGATCTTTGTAATATATAATTTAGAATAAATTCATGCTCAGGACTAAAAAATACAGTAGTCTTTTTAATAGAACCAAGTGATGGGAAAGAGCAATATACACAGGGTGAATTCCTGTCTCAAAATACGGTTATACTGAAGGATTATTCTGTCTAGAAAATATGCCTTGAATGATAAGATAAATATTCATTGCCAGAACAAAATATTTGAAGAGATTACTGTCTAACAGGATTTCAGCAATCAGTGTATTCCGAGAAGACCTCCATTTAGAAGCACCACAAGAAAAGAACATGCATGAATATGTGAAAAAAGGGACAAAAAGAAACAGGAAGACCCACCCCAGAATCCCACTAAGTCTAGAAATAGTATTTAAAAAATCCTATAAAATCAGTACCCTGTTCACCCAGCACCGATCGCCTGGCTCGGTGCTGATTTGCTTGTAGCTTTTCCGAATTTTACTTTCATTCAATTTAATAAATTCCTTTAGTTATTAAATTGACTGATCCATTTATAACAATCTTTAAGATGCTTGTCCGGGAAATGAAGGCCAGTGAGCAAAGAGCAGGGTGGGACCTGCAGCTCCATGCTCTCCTCCAGCAGCACTGGCAGGGCAGAGCCCTCCGGAGCAGCCCAGGCTCACCGTGGCAGGGTCAGGGGGTGCTCCTGCTCCTCCGCTGCCTCCATGCAAGGCACCCAGCTCATCCAGGGGGAACCTGAGGTGCACAGCACGGACAGGGGGGTCCTGTCCCTGCGGCAGCGGTGAGAGCTGTTCCCAAAGCCCTTCCTTCAGGGACAGGTCAGCTGTCCCCAGCGTACACATCCCTGCATTTTCCAGGAGGAGATGGCATCCTCTGCGGGCTCAGCCGGAGCAGCCACGCACCACTCTCAGCTGTGCTTTCCTCGGGAGCTTTTGCTGATGCGACACCCCCGGAGAAAGCGAAGGCACTCACCGGGTCCTGCTCAGCCGGATGTCCCCGGTGTCCCCCGGCCGTCGCACGGAGCCAGGCCGGCTTTCCGCAGAGCTGTCTCCGCCGCCCGGTCCGCTGGCAGGTCCCGCTCCGGTGGTCACGGAGCTCCCGGCGGTGCCCGGCAGAATGCTGAGTCAGCACAAAGGCGTCCCGATGGCCCGGGCAGCGACACCTCCCTCGGAGCCCAGCCAGGGGAAGCAAGGGGCTCCATGGGGCGAGAATTGCGTCTCCTGCCTCAGTTCCCCTCCTCCTGCAGGCTGGGAGAGGCTACACTTCACTGTCCAGGGGCTCCAGCCCCTGCTCACCACAGTCCACCCCGCCGTGAGCCCCCCAGCCTGGCAGCTGTGGTCCTGAGGGTCCCAGGACCCCCCGGCCTTTCCAGGATCCCCAGCCCTACCGGGACCCCCAGCACCTGAGAATGTACAAACTTCCCAGGAACCTCAGCCCTCCCAGGATCTCCAGACTTCCCAGGACCCCCACCTACACATAGATCAGCTACTAAGAAACCATTTTTATACCTATACTCTAATATTCCAATATTCCATCTGTATGATCAGTTTAGCTAAAAGGGCTTGACAAAATTCATAGGGCAAATCACGGATCAGAAGCTCCAAGGGGAAAACTGAGCTGGAGGCTGGAGAATTGCCAGGGAAGGGCCCCTGGGATGGCCCAGGGTGACCACGTGTGGCTCCAGCAGCTCCGCCTGGCTGCTACAAAAGCCTCGGGTTAATTTTAGTGAGGGAAAGTGCTTTTAATCTGGATTGTTCCTGCTGGACACCTTGGCTGGTTAACCCCTACCTCAGCTGCTAAACACAACTGAGGAAAATCCTGGCTCTGCTTCTCACCCCTCTCCCCCTGACAGCATCATTCCTGCTTCCTAGCTGGAGCTGCTGCCCCACATCTTCACCCCCAAGGCAACATCTGGACCCCAGATCCATCCTCCCCATCCTGCTGTGGCAGTGCCAGGAAGGTTTGTGAGGATGGCAGCACCAAGCCCAATGGATTTGGTGTCACTGCTTGTCACCTGCTCCCAACACTTCTCTCAGTGCCAACCTACGCTGACAAAACCCCAGTATTTTAAAGCTGGGCCAGCATCTCCTCCTGCTTGTGCTGGTCAGGGCAGCAGTAGGGATCTGGATGTACCAGTGTGCCCAAAGCTGCTCCTCACTCCATCCCCTCCTAATCCCTGCTGGAGAGTTTGGCCAACACAGCAATGGGAGCCCCAAAAAGGTGTCTGCTGATAAAGGGGATGCTGCACCCAATGGAACATCCATGCCCAGGCACCCTTGCCTGAGAGCAAAGGTCAGAACCACGAAACCCCCTCCCAGGGGAGCACCGAGCTCTCCCACATGGGACAGAGTCCCATTCACCTGGTGACACTTGTGAGAGGCACGGCTTACATGCCACTGGGCAAAGCAGCCAGCCTGCCTGGCTTTGGGCAGGATGCCTGAGACCCCCACACCAAAGGCAGCTCCAGCAGCGTGTGCTGGTTAGTCCTCACGAGTGTGGACTCCTGCTTCTTCCAGCACTGTGTCTCCTTGTCACACTCCCCTCCCCTAAACCCTCCAAAGTCAGTACTTGCTCCAGTGAGCTGTGACCAGACTGATGCAACGATGGATATCAAATAAAATGAAATTAAGGCAAATGATCACGCTCCTGATTAATGATTAAGAGGCTGGAATGTCTTGACCAGCTGCAGCAGCCTGGCTCCCTCCAGCCAGGAGCAGGCAGCTGGGATCACCCAGGATCTGGATGATGCAAAGCCTTTGGCTCAAGGTCCCCAAAAAGAGACCAGCCACCAACTTGGTGTCCCTAAACAAAGCCCCCACTGCCTTCCTCTCATGCACAAGAGTCCTGTGGGTCAGTTATATGTCAGACAAGGGGTGATGCAAAGCAGTGGGAAGCCGCAGTGTGTTGCCACATGTCCTAGTTGGACCCTGGGAGCTGCATCTTCTCCTGGAGACTGGTCCACAGCATTGGCAGCCCCACATCCTTCCTCTTCTTGTGCGGGTGTTGGACAGCATAAAGGTAGGACATGTACTGGAGCTCTGGTATGACCATTTTCTGGCAGGTTCTCAGAGTCGTGTTGTCCAAGTCTTGTTTGAGGTTGTAACCCAGGATGTTTGCAGCCCCTGACTGGTAAGGCAGAAGAGCTTTATTCCTGATGTGATCCTTCCTCACTGCCTCATGCTCTGAGAGACAAGTCTCCATGAGCTCCTTCTGCCTGGTCCGCAGGTGATCCACCTCCTTTCCCAGCAGCTTGAGCCCTATGGTCTGCTCAATTCTCCTCCAGAAACTCTGGTTGAAGTGCAAGTAGAGCTTCCAGTCCAGCGAGCACCACACTTTTATCTGCTCCTCGCTTTCCGCAGTCAATGTCTGGACAGTGTCCTGGCTTCTGGAATTGAGCTTGAAGTAAATCACATCATCCAGGTCCCAGCACAAAGTGTGCTTCAAGAGGATCATGGACTCATCAAAGTAGTCTGCTATCAAGATGAGGTGGAAGTTCTGCTCGATCTCCTCCAGGACAGCCTGAGTGTAGTTCTTGTCATCCTTCGCGTTGTTATCGTAGCCAAAGTCAAACCACATGATATTCCTGGCGTAGATGTTTTTCCTGTAATCTGCTGGGTGGTAATACTTTGTGGGTGATTCCAGGAATTCGTTCACATTCTTGGAGCTCCTGAAGGCAGGCACAGAGTCCTTGTAGTAGATGTAGGAAGACTCCAGCAGAAGAATGGGGTTCCTCAGGATGGAGAAGTAGAAGGTGTTGGCTGCCATCACCTTTTTTACCTATTTGTAGAAGGAAGAAGAGGTTAGTCCTGTCCCAGCCAAGTTTCTCCTCAGGTGTCATGGCTCTTTCTTACCTCCAAGGGGTTAAACCGCAGGTGATTGCACATGATGTTGTAATTTTGGCCTATGGTTCCAAAGCCCTCCACAAAGTGGGCCACAAAAGTCCTTGGGTATCCCAGGTGGAAGAGCTGGTCAGCAGGGAGGGCGACAGTGAGGTTGTACCTCTCTGCGAACCTGAACATGATGTTGAGCACAGTGCTGCTGGCAGTCTTGTGGGTTTTGAGGAACATGACGTTTGTCTTGGCATGGCACAGCGTGGGAGGGATCAGCAGCTCCTCGTGGCTCTTCGAGATTCTGCGGGAAGGTGACACATGGGGCAAAGAGACTCTCTGGTGCTGCACCCCATCTCTGATACCTGGCAAAGCCAAACCCAGGTGCTCCTCTGACACCACACCTGCAGATGGTCCAAGGCTGTATCCCCAACCCTCTAGTGTAGAGGTTTTCCCCCTCCAGTTTCCCCCCTCTCCAGATTCTCACTTAACAAAGACTTTAGCTTAATCCCCTTTTCCCACACAGCTGGTTTGGTCCCTACCAGGCTGCACTTCGGCTAAATCAATTCCTTCCCCAAACATGGATCTAGGACCCAGTTTTGAGCCACCACCCTTTGAACATCAGCCCAAGGCCTCGTGAGAAATGAATCAGGTGTCAGAAATCAGTCCCAGCTGCTCCAGGTACAGGAAATTGTGCAGCCTTGCTTCTGCCTCACCTGTATTTCTTATTCTTCATATGGAAGAATCCCGAGAGGCAGGAAAGTCCCACGCAGAAGCTGAAAATGATGAGATACCAGGCATGCCTGGAAAAAAAAAAGTTTCAGTGGATTTTTATCCAATAGTCCTTCTCCAAACCACCACATTTCACATCTTGCCCTCGGGAACTTTAATCAATGTGAGCACAGTTTTAAATATCAGTTTTGGCAGCCACCTTCGGACCCCAAGCTGTGTTAGAGGTAAGACAGTGAGAAATTGCACTTTCCCTTTTACTCTCCTAATTCAGCCTTTGGCAAGACACAATGTGCTTCAGGCAGAGCCTAAGCTCTTCCCACAGCCTCCTGCTCTGCTTGGCTGCCTTTTGTTTTGCTTTTCTTTTGGTTTTCTGGGGCTTTAGAGCTTATTCACTATTCAAACTCCTAGATTATTCACCAGAAAACGAGCTCTTTGTAGGGGTATAAAGACTTCCCTGGTGAGAAACCTGAGCAGCTCCTGTAATCACATCACTCCAGAATATGGGGATTGGAAAAAAACCCACTAAACTAAGGGAAAAAAATCCACTAAACTGAGGTTCTTTTACAATATAAATATGATTTCTCAAGGCAGAAAATCAAATAACCCAACAGCACGTGTAATGGTTTTATTACACCCCACTTTGAAAAGGTGGGGGCGGATAATGATGAGGGAGGAGTATTTTCCAACACTAATTAAGCAACCACGATGTATCAAAGGTTCCTTGCACATTGCAGGGAGTTGGAGTGGCATGATCATTAATGTCTCTTCCAATTCAAACAATCCTATGATACCATGATCACCAGTGTACTCCAGCTGGGACTCAGAGTGGATCTTTTGAAGGTTTGATGCCTACCTAAAAGGAATTTTTCACCAACAAGTTTGATCTGACTTCTCTCACCCTAGAAGCTTTTTTAGCTATGTGTGAATCTCGTATTTGCAGACATGGCCAAAATGTAGCAGATCTGGCTCAGCCTTTACACTGTTTTGAGAAGATATAATCTAAATTTACAGCATGCTATGGTCACACTTGTGGTTTCCACTTTCCAAAGGGAGCAAAGAAGCCTTCAAGCCTTCCTCCAAGAGCCCTTCCCAAAGCCAGGGAAGACCCCCATCCATAGCTGGTACCAAGCTCTGACAGGAATTCACAGCACAACTTCTGCACAAAGGGTTTCAAGACAGATCTGCAGGCAAGATTTTATCAGGATTTACTAAATGTTTGGCCTCAGGCCTGTTAAGGGGAGGGGAGTGGGACAAAACCCTGTCCTTAGAGATGAGATGGGAGGAGAAAGCAGAGGAGCCCATGGGCAGCGAGCAGGCTACACAGCCCCCGCACAAATCTTGGTCTTTCATTTAAACTGAAGCTGTCTTTTATCTGATGCTTTTCCAGAGCACATCACCCTGCCTGCCTGGAGGTCCTTCCCAAGCTGACATCCTCCTGCTGCACCTTTTCTGTCAAGTTTAATGGGTGCAGTAACAGTCCATTTATTAATTTAGGTAGTGTCCCCAAAATGCCAACTCTGAATGATGTTTTATGGGGCAAACAAATCCCATACACCCAAAATCATCCTGAAGACAAATCCAGATCACAAAATGCTCTAGAAGAACTATCAATCCCTTCTGCTGCAAGAAGACAGGCTCTGTAGACCTCTGCACTTTATCACCTCAAGGCATCCCACAATATTTTAACAGTTGTTTGCTTAAATAATGGATTACATGGTGCCAGCCTGCCTCCAAATATTCAGACACATTCAGCACACCGAGCCTATCTCCAGCCTAACTGAATGCTCCCAGAGATCCATTTTGTCTGGACATGCCCCAAACCAAACAACAGCTAGATTTTGTCCCTGGAGACACAGGGAGGAATGAAGGTTTGAATTATCTAGGCCAAAACTATTTCTTCCTGGAATGGTCAGTTTTAAGGAGCAAGAGTGACTGATCTCTGCAGGACACGGTCCGTGCAGGTGCCAGTCCCCACGCAGAAATTGCAGGGGTGACAAACAATGAATTATCAGGGCCTGGTGCTGGTTCCTGTGCCTGGGATGGATGGAAAGATCATGGATGGATGGATGGATGGATGGATGGATGGATGGATGGATGGATGGAAGCAAGGATGGAAGGATGGAAGGAAAGGTATCTGCCTTCCAGCCCAGGGAACAAGCAGAGTGGTGACATGGAGGGAACTCTGCTGCACCTCAGCCCAGCCAAGCGAGGAATGTCCAGAGGAAGAGCAAAGGGCAGGGATCAAGGGGATCCCCAGGGAGGAGTGTGGGCAAATGGAGACCCTGGGGATGAGAGGAGGGTTGCAGGTACACAGGGAGCAGGCCAGTGCACTCATGGAGTCCTGTCCCCATCACCCCCTGGGCTTGGCCACCCACAGCTGCACTCACAGGGCTGTCACTGGCCCCAGCGTGACATCCCCACACGCACTGTGGGAATAAAGTGGCTGAATAAACAAATCTGTCACAGAGGAAACTGATGGCACCTTTCCCTCCTCTTCCAACAAGCCTCCATCATTTCTGCACATCTTGTGCTTGGAAACAAATGAGCTCTTGAAATGTTTCAGGGTTTTTACTGACAGAAATCATGTAGGATCTTCACCTGGAGCATACATAGTATTTTGAACACAGTGTGACTGCTCTCCCAGAAAACAGCACAGGGCCAGTGCAGGATTTGCTACAGACCTTGCTTCCAGCATTCATTCCAGAATGAGTAAGACATGGCAACTGTTTGAAATTCTGCAGAGAATGATTACATTTCAGGCACTCCATGCTTCAAATACATGTAATGGAAATTATGAGAATATCAAGAAGCATTTGGAAAATGCTCTCATGCACTTGGTGTGGCATTTGAGGCTGTCCTTTGCAGGACTTGATGATCCCTATGGATCCCTTCCAGCTCAGAATATTCTGCTAAGATCTGGTCAAGCAAAGTTCAAGAGAGAAAGTCCAAATTTGAATGCTGTACTGAAGTTACCTGAACGAGCCTGGAAGACCTTTGAGCACTACATGGGAACTGACTGCTAAGACACAAAATTCTAAGAAGCCAAAAAACCCACGGAGCACTTGGCAGGGCTGGTGCCAGAGGTGCCACTTGCCTTTCCATTTCCACCTTTGCTGTGCTATCTCCCCTCTGGGAAGAAAACATGGAAATCAACCTCTCTTAGAGGTGCAGCTATAGATGCTTTAAGGCTTGGGACCCCCTTCTTGTTCCTTTGGCTTAAGATGAAAATAACAGACATCTGCATCAAACGAACAAGGTTCTTTTAAATTAAAAGACCTGGAACACAGGCAAGAAACACTAATGGCAAAATTATTCCCTTCCCTGCAGCAAATTGTAACTAACTACAGGTTATTAACCGCTTCCAGGGATGACCTGAACCAGAGCTTCCTGCAAAACAAGTTTTTGTTCAGCACCCCAAGCACTCAGCTCCCTCTGCCCTTACCTTGGAGCGCACCCAGGGCTTTTCATGCTGCTGCGAGCTGGGAAATATTTCCTTTTGCAAATCGACTCCAGTGCCTGTTTGTCTCCTCTGGTGCTCTGTGGCCAAGTCTCTATTTCTAGCATCCGTTCAATGCTTTAAATGTCTGGGATAGGTGAGGATGAAGGGAGTGGCTAGGTGTTCCCAGGAGTGGGTGGGAGTTAATAAATAAGCCATGAAAACACCGGTATGGCAGGACATCAACACAGGTATAAAGAGCTGCCTCGGGACACGGCATTTGCAGCAGTTTTGCTGGGAAGAAAAGGTTGAACCGGGATTCCTTAGAGGGGATCCCTTTCTCTCCTGGCTGCAGGAGGGAGGCTCAGCCCCCCGGGCAGGGGGCTGGTGGAGGACCTTTGTCACCCTGCACAACATCACATCGCCAGGGGCCATGGTCAGTGCCTGCTGTCCCTTCTATCTGCTTCTTGCTTGGTTGGTAAGGATAGGAATTCCCTGCTGGACACATTTGGCAAGAGCAAATTAGGGACAACAGCAAAACAGGAATGGTGTTCACCTATGGAAAATTCCTCTTAAAACATTTAGACTTCAAACTTTTTGATAAAAATGCAGTTATTGTGGAGGTTAAGGGTAAGGTGAAATGCAATTATTGTAGCTGGAGGTTAAAAGCTTAACAGACTTGTCTGTATCCAGGCCTTGCGAGGGAGAAATCTTGCCCCTAAAGGGGCATTATTTTATGCTTTATCTCTGGTGTCATTAACAACTGTTACAATTTGTATTATGCAAGAACTTTAGATTCCACTGAGGCTGCTGTACACTAGGACTTAACAAACTGGGTTTGATGGTTGCAGTTTGCCCAGGGGGAGCAGAATCTGTCCCACAAGTCTGGAGGTGGGGTCATCTCCCTGCTCCCCATATTGGGATGAAGCCAATGCTCTCCTCATTTGGGCAACTTAAAGTGTAACCACATCTCCCAGCCTGGATTAGGGGGGATTGAGTCGTTACTTTGGTCTCTTGCATGGAACATGCCCTGATCCATGCACCTCCTGGTGGTCTCCTTTCCCTCCCCACACACAGTGCCACCCTTCTAACCCTTGTATGCAGCTGGTCCCCCACCAACAGCCAAATCCTCAGCGCTCCAGGATCCTTCACCTACGTTGCTACATTTCCAGAGCAGCCAAATACACAGTATTTCTTTCTTAAATCACAGCTTCCCCTGACCAGCCCCACTCCAGCACTTACCAAGATGCAGAGATTAGCAAGGTGTAGGGTTGCTTTCCTTGAGTTTCTTAGTAGAACCTGAGTCAAAGTGCTCTTTTATGGAGAATTTCTAGGGTTACTCTTGGCATAGCACCAGCTGCTGCTGGCAGGGGGGGCACGTTTCAGCGACCTCTTTCTCCTGTTACATTACACACGTCAGCTGTGCCATTTCTCACTCAGGAGCTGGTAGAGCCCACGGATCACAAAAGCCCATTTTTTACACTTTTACAATTGATTCATTGCTCTCTCCTGGGGTGTTGTACATGAATCATCAGCTTTAGTTATGCCAAAAAAACCAAACGGTGCCAGGCACAAATACATGTCCTCATGTGGAGGTGGGCTGCTCAGAAGGAGAAGGGGCAGCCAGGTGACACAGAATTAGTGGGTTGGGGTGAGATTCACCACTCCATCCTGCCTCTGCTTCCTGCTGGAGCTCAGGCACAGAGGGAGTTGGCACCTTGCAGCAGCATGGGGAGAATCAGAATGTGGAAGTGCTGGTGGGGCAGGGCAAGGAACAGAACTGACCTTGATGTTGTGTAAGCACCACTCAAGAACAGCTACAACATTCCTGTGCTTCGCTGATCCAAACACAGATCCATACCAGCCACTGTCAAGAAAATTAACTCTATTCCAGACATAATCCTGTACAGAGAGAGGCAAAACCAGTAGAGAGAGCCAAGTCGTTCCTGTGCCAGAAGACCACTGGTTCTGAGTGTGGAGCATTCACAGCATTCTAGTATTTAAGACTGTCTCACAAAAATTAGAATTTTGGACAAGAAATTCCTGTCACAATGATTCTTTCTAAAAATACACATACATGTAGCCACCCTGTCTCTCCCTCTTATAAACAACAGTGCACCACTATATAAAAGCATCACTGAGAACACAGAAGTAAAGTCTAGGAAAGAGAAAATAACCCTACACTAACTCCTCCCTCGTATTCCCCCAGGGAAGTGCTTTATTGTTTAATGAAACAGTAAAACTTACATGGAGCTTTAGGATCTTCAAGTGTAAGAAGATGGTTAAGTGGAGCTATGCCAGAACTTCCCTGGCCACAGCACAGGTTTGTGTGTCTCCCTCCCAAGCACCCTCTGCATACACAGCTGAAAAAGATAACTATGGAAAGTTCCACTTCCTAAAAAGAGCCTTTCATGTGGAAAGTCTGTATTTTACACAGTGATGGTCAGTAGTTTAGGGGGGAAAAAAAGAAAGAATGGTGTAGGAAAAAGGCAGAAAATATAAACAGCCTGATCCGGAAAGAACTAGCTGCATCAGCCTATCCTGGCAGAAAGCAAATCCTGCATATTTCTTTTCCAACAGCATCATGGTCTTCCCATAGTTTTTCATCACCCCACACCCAAGCATTACAGGCTGACTGTGTTGCACAGGCTATCTTCTCTTTTCACAGAGCCACAGAATTCCAGAACTATTTGGGTTGGGAGAGACCTCCAAGACCATTGAGTTCAGCCTGTGACCAATCCCCACCTTGTAACCAGCCCAGAGAACTGAGTGCCACATCCAGGTGTTCCTTGAACACCTCCAGGGATGGGGACTCCAAACCTCCCTGGGCAGCCCCTGCAATGCCTGACCAAGCTTTCCATGACAAAATTCTTCCTCTTTGCAAATGATGGCATTGTTCACTTTGCTTCACCTCAGAAGAGGACAATCAGCTCCTCTCTGACTCATCCTGAAGGATGAAGGGAGAGGTGGGGAGTGTGCCATAGTGGAGAGAAAGGGTTGAACAGACAAGAGTGGAGAGCAGGACTAGATACTGACAGGCCATGGAACATATGGAGGAATTTCTGACAAAAGCATCCACGTGGCCAGGCTGAGAAAGGTGTGAACTTAGAACTGGATCGAGAAGGGCATTGCAACACATTGCTGAGTACAAGCCAGCATCCTTAGTGCAATCTGACAGCATGTAGCCTTGTAGTGATTGTGTTCTGCCTTAAAACAGAAGAAAACACTCTTTAGGATGGTTTTTCTTCCAAGAACAAGGTTCTGGATGGAACATTTATTTCACTGCTCTGTGGAAGAACCAACATCACTGAAAAGCAGGTTGTGGAGAAGATGGTTATTGCATAAGACACCCCCTTCCCTACTCTCATGGCATCCAGTAAGGCCTTCCAAAAAAGCACACCTGAGTAAAATCCATCAATTGGCTCCCTCTGAGCACAGCCAGAGCCAGCTTATTACCTGTCCCACAGCCCATCCAGGCAGTCCAGGAGAAACACAGAATGGTTTAGGTTGGAAACTTACTTTGTTCCAACCTCCCTGCCATGGGCAGGGGACAACCTTCCATTGGGCCGGACCAGTCAAATCCCTGTCCAGCCTGACGAAAATTGTAGGAAAGAGCATAACAGGTTTTGCTGACACCCACTGCTATGCCCATGTTGACAGAAAACATACTTTTGCTGTAAAAGGTCATCAGCTTAGCGACACTATTTACCTTTAGAAAATCCCGACTCTCTGATCACCACCTGCTTCATTTGGATACAAGAGGGCCTAGGTTATGAGAGACACGTATCAGTAAATACGGATACGATTAACAAACACCAAGGAAACCAGAAGATTAATGACTCACTTCCCCCTGTAGCAGAAGGGTGACAATGTGGTTTTATACAACAAACCATAAATTACAAAACAGACTTAGCACACAAAACCGAACCCCAAAACCAACAAAACCCTTCATGTTACAATAGAACAGCTCAGCTGGAAGGAACTCGGGACAATCATCTGGTCCAACTGCTTTGACCAGTTCAGGGCTGCCCTAAAGTTACACCATTGCTCAAGTGCCTCTCAAACACTGACAATCTGACAGTCACTGACATCTCTCCAGGAAGCCTGGTGCAGTATTTGGTTATATGCTCTATAAAGAAACACTTCCTAATGTCCAGCCTGAACCTCCCCTGGCCCTGCTTTGAGATCAGCATTCCCATGAGATCATCACTTCCCTCTCCATGCCCCCTCCTCAGGAAGCTGCAGAGGGGGACGAGGTTGTCCCTCAGCCTCCTTCTCTCCAAACACACAAACCCAGAGCCCTCAGCCTCCTCACAGGTCATGCCTTCCACCCCCAGTGTGGTTCTCCCCTTCTGGAGACACTCAAGCACCTTCCCACCATCTCTAACGCTGGAGTGCTCTGGGTGAGGCCGCCCCAGTGCTGAGCACAGCCAGGCCATCCCCTCTCCTGGCCTGCTGCCCACGCTGTGTCAGGTGTCCCCAGGATGCCACCTGCCCTCCTGGCCATGGTTCCTGCTGAGCTGCTGCCAACCAGCACCCCCAGACCCTTCCAGAGGGCAGCTCCCCAGCCACTCCTCTCCCAGCTTATGCTCGTGCTCAGCCTTGCTCCACCCTGGGTGCAGAACCCAGCACTTGGGCTCAGTAATTCTGTGCCACTGGCATTGCCCCGTGGTGCATCTCTGCAGATCCCTCTGCAAGGCCTCTTGTCCCTCCAGAGAGCCCACAGCACTCCCAGCACAGTCTCAGAGTGGTTTGGGTTGGAAGGGACCTGAAACCCCATCTCATTCTACTTCTCTGCTATGGGCAGGGACACCTTCCACTAGACCAGGTTGCTCCAAGCCTCGTCCTTTTGGATTATCACTCCAGGTTATCCCAGATATTATCCAGCCAGGTTGGGAGGGATAACTTTACACCTCCCTGTGAGATCAAATCATGATTTGCTGGGAAGAACAGACTAGAAATCAAGAAAGCAGGAAAATACTGGCATGCCTAGAGCCTGCCCCTGATCAAGCAGGAGGGCTGGGATCCCCTCCCTCATCCTGGCTGCTGCTATTTCTCCTCCAGTTAATAAAATCCAGAACTGGGCCTCCAGCATCCTCTCCTCTCTGGCCAGCCTTTCCAGCACTGCAGACCTGTACATGGGACAACACTGATGCTTATTCGGGAAAGCCTGGAGGTGGCATCACTAAAGAGGGCATAGCCAGATGCTACTCTGGGCTTTGAAATAAGTGTATTAGATAAAACAAGTGAGGAAGTGTCTCAGGTTTAGCTGGGTGTGTATTAAATTACCATGTGTTAAAGGCAGAGCAGTTCTCTGCTGTTCATTGGGCAGTTTTTTCTTTATCTCTCCCACAGCCAATCCTCCCTCCAGGAGATCTCTGCTGTTCATGGCCACTGAGTGTCCCTGCATGGCTGAGAAAATTCCATCATCCATGGGGAGATGCTCTGCCCAGGGGAGGAGCCAAACATTCCTACCTGGATCCAATCTGACCTGGGAACAGCACAGCAGCCTTTGCCCACTGCATCCCCAGAGGAGCAGCTTTCTTCCCACTGCATCCCCAGAGGAGCAGCTTTCTTCCCACTGCATTCCCAGAGGAGCAGCTTTCTTCCCACTGCATCCCCAGAGGAGCAGCTTTCTTCCCACTGCATCCCCAGAGGAGCAGCTTTCTTCCCACTGCATTCCCAGAGGAGCAGCTTTCTTCCCACTGCATCCCCAGAGGAGCAGCTTTCTTCCCACTGCATTCCCAGAGGAAGACCAGCTTTCCTCTGATGTGGTGTAGATCACCACCCCTGAAGCTTCAGAGGAAAACTCCCCCCTTGTGCAGGATCCTGCTCCAGCAGAAGCACAGCTGGCACTGCAGGAGGGCTGAGCCACCATGGAAGGGGATTGCTGCCACCACCCTGACCCACAAGGTGTCAGGTCCTATTTTGACTCTGGCAGGTTTTGTTTTTTTTGGTTTTTTTTGGGGGGGGTCTGTTTGGTTTTTTGTTTTGTTTTGTTGTTGTTTTTTGTACTATTGCATTTGTATTTTAATTTTCCTAGTAATGAACTGTTATTCCTATTCCCATATCTTTGCCTGAGAGCCCCTTAGTTTCAAAATAATAATAATTCAAAGGGAGGGGATTTACATTTTCCATTTCACAGGAGGCCCCTGCCTTCACTAGCAGACACTTGGCTTTTCAAACCAGGACAGGAAGAGCAACACTTTCACTTGGAAGACTTGCATCCACAGGTTCTCCTGTGTCTCTGATGCTTCAGAGCCTAAGTGAGCTTCTCACTTGCACAGCCTAATTGAGAAAATGCCTCCTTTGGCTGCTGTCACTCATAAATCAGAGCAAACCCAAGGGGAGAGAGAGTTAGAATACTCATACACACACAGTATCTTTGTGTTTAGTTTCAATGTTCAGACTCAGCAGGAAACCCAGCAGTGTGTTCTTCAGCAAGAGCAGGCACTCCCCAAAAAATCAACCACATTCCTTTACTTGTTCCATCCCGCTAACAAAATCAAGCACGGAGCACTCCACGTGCTTGCTGATCCAGTGTGCTCGTGGCTCAAGGGCAGGCACGGAGCTGGAGCTGCCCTGCTGTCCTGGCTCCTCAGCCCGTGCTCCTCTCAGGAGCCGAGGGCAGTGTCTTGTAGGGGTTGAGGATGCCTTTGGGGTCCAGCATGGCTTTGAACTGCTGCATGAGCAGCACTGCCTTGCGTGGCTTGCTGTACTGAATGAACTGCCTCTTCTTGAAGCCCAGCCCGTGCTCTGCGCTGATGCTCCCGCTGCATCTCGCAGTCCACTCGTACACAAAGGGCTCGATGGCATCCAGCAGGGAATGGCTGTAGGACTCTGCCGTGATGTTCAAGTGCAAGTTCCCATCTCCTGGAAGAAGATATTGCACAGGTGGGTCTGGGAGAAAAACCTGGTGGCCCTGCAATGGATACTCATTCCTGGCTCCTTCACGTTCTCAAACAACAGGGTCATTGTTAGACTGCAAACTGTGCCAAAAGGACAAGCTGCTCGCTGTCCTACAAATGTCAGCCTCGCCGTGCACAAATAATTCAAATAGGATCGTTGCTTTTCCATGCTCCTAGTGCAATATTTGAGGAAGAGTTCTGAGTTAAGCCACTTTCAAACTCCGACTTTTGTGATTTTAAAATTCCCACTGTGCTGCATTAATGCTTGTGCCACCACCGTGATGCAATGTCAAAGACTTCCCCAATGGCATTTCATAATGATCATTAGGTTCTAACATGGTCCTTCATCACTTTTTCTCTCCCTATTATGTTTGTGCACTGCTCTAAATGCACTTTGGCACTGTATCAATAGAAACAAAGAAAGCAGAACAATTTCTCTTTTTTGCCACTGTGTGTGACAGTATTTGTTTAGGCACAGAGTTGCTGGGTACTCCGAAAGACAAAACACACAAAGATAAATACAACTTACTTATCCTCCTCCCGCATCCTAGCACAGAACCCTCACAGAACACAGCTTAGTCCTTAAAGAGCTACCAATAGGAAGCCTTTGTTATGCAACGTGTCTTTCAGATGATCCCTAATCAAGTGTGCTTAAGAGTGCTCTTTTGTAACAGAGCAGCTCTGCTAAACGATCAGTTTATCTGCTTGTAAGATCAGGTTACTTTCCTGACAAACCTATCAGCCTTTCTGCGCATTTACCAGTATCGCTTTCTGTTAGAGGGTTAATGGCTCACAAAAAAACTGATTTCCAGTAGGATTAATCACTTTGGACAAGAAAGTGTTTATCTGCCAAATGTGTCTAAGTACATTAACCAAATTGATGGTCCAATTGAACAAATTACATATCTAAATAGGAAGTATGCAGCAGGAAGATACAGATGACCAGTTCCCTGCCTCATTGGCCAGCAACCTGCCATCAGTATATGGAAAACACCCTGAAAGCAGTGAAATTCAAACACAAAAATCCTAATGCACCCTCCTTTTCCACAGCCCTCAATTCAAGCCTCTCACCTGCAGCACAGAAGGGCCATCACCTCCTTTCCCAGCACCTCCACTTACCCAAGTGGCCATAGCCCACCACATTTTTGGCACTCTGGCCCAGCCGAGCCCTCATATCAGTCACGAGGTCATAGAGCTTTTCCACAGGCAGAGAGATGTCGTACTTGTACACATAACCCTCGTGAGTGAGGGCCTCAGTGATCCTCTCCCGCAGGCTCCACAGCACCTGAGGAATCAAGGACCACAGAAATTCATATAATCCAAGTAGCTCTTGGGTTCCATGTGTTATAAATGAAAATGTATTCAGCCAAACTAAAAAAAAAAAACAAAACAGTTTTATTTGTGGTCAAATTCTATCTAGCCAGCCACAGAAAAAAAAACAGAGCCAAGCCCGGGGTCAGCCCTGGGTGTGTAACAATGAGTCAGCCTCAGGAGAGGTTTTCCTCCATGCCCACACACCTCCACCCTGGCACAAGCGAGTTTTATAGGAAATATTCTGCCTGAGGCCAAGATTTTTGCAATCAGTCCTTTCTTCTATTTAGAGTCCATATGTTAATAAGATTTTCTTTTTTGGAGATGAGGGAGAATAATTTACAGGAACGCTGCATTCACATGTATCTGTCCGGGGATTTCCAAGATATCCATCTCGGGTCGTTCATGCCATGATCAGTGCCTGGGGTCTCCCGCAGCTTTCCAGCCATGGCCCATCTCCTGGTGAGCCTTATCTTCTTACTTGTAAATCAGTTTCCCACATACACCCGGTCTCGGAGGGGAGAAGGCGGGGGAGGCTAGTACAGACGAGGTATAATCTAACAAGTATTTAACATTTTATACTCCATACAAGGAATGGCGTGAATTATGTTTATTACCCGTAACACATGCATACACCAAACCCGAGTCTGAACATTTCCCTATATAAAACACAAATCCATGTCAAAGAGATTTGTGGGAGAGGAAACACGGACTTGCCTTTATTTTCTTATCGTCTGTTGCCACAGTTCCATCAGTGACCAAACCAGAAGTCATGGCCCGTTCTAGGAAGTTGTTCAATTTTTCTTCATCGTGAGTTGTGTTGGAGCCCGAAGTTTCAATTAAAACATAAAAAGGGCTGTCTGAGAATGAGGGCAAACAAAGTAAACAGATGCCCTGAGGCAAAACAGAGGAATTCAGGGCAGGTTTTGGAGCTTTCCCCACATGTTATGTGCCCAGACTCTCTGGTGCCAGAGAGGACACTTCACTGACATGCTAGATATTTTATTAAGCAACCACTTTCCAGAAAGCCAGCAGTTTTGTGAGGACAAATACAAGTAAAAAGTCTCATCTTTAAAGATAAAAAGTGTTTGGAATGGATATACTAGATACAGAAATTATGAGGGAGGCCCATACAATCACCAACCTTTTAAAAGTCAGTGAGTCAACATTTTAAAATTAGTCACTTTTTAAAAGTGTTTAAAAGTAGTCTAAAAATCCCCAAGCAGTACAGTGCCCCTTTCTACACTGAGAATACCACTGGTACCTGCCACTGGGCTGGACAGCTTGAGATGTCTCTCAACCAATTCCATGCACTTCTCATCCATAAACTCATAGGCAGACAGGATCTCGCCCAGCATGGCTCTGCAGGTTGTGAATGTTTCCAGAACCTTGGCAAAACTCTGACAACCTTCAGACAGAAGAAAGAGGAATCAGGACCAAAAACCAGACATGTTCCCAAACCCTCTAGAGGTCTCTGAGAAGTAAAAAAATGTCAGCGAAGGCTCCCCACAAACCACTCTGGACCTGCTGAGGGACACTCAGAAGCAGCTTTTAAGCAGCCTGGCCACATACTCTGCTGATCGAGAGCCTGACCTGCAGACATGATTTCTGAGCCTTGCCTCATCACCTTGTCACTCACCCGACTCCTGGATGGCGGCTGCCTCTTGCCCTGCTCACCTCTTGAGCCTGTCAGACCAGGCCCTCCCTCACGAGTGAGGGGACTGTCCTGCCTGCCTCCTCACCCTGGCTAAGCTCCTGGCTCCACTTTCCTTACAGAACAAACTGTCCTTGAAGATATTTCAACAGATATTTAATACCTGCACAGGTATTTTAGCACAGAGCCACACATTATTTCCCAGAAACCAGTTGATGCTGGCAGTCCAGCTCAGCAGGCTGAACAATGCTTTCTCCTCTCTATCTATATTCCCAGCCTTTGAATTCAGGTGTGAAATCATTAATATCAGCTTCTACCTAGGAATGCCACATTCACAGCCTTAGGCTTCTGAGGACAGAGTATGGAGACAGCAGTGATAACTCCCAGGGTCCCCTCGGATCCGATGAAGAGCTGCTTCAGGTCATAGCCCGTGTTGTCTTTGCGCAGAGAGGTCAGGCAGTCCAGAGCTGAGCCATCAGCCAGCACCTGTGAGAACACAGGGGCCCAGTCAGAGCACCTGGGTAGGACTCTGCTGGCATGAACTCGCCTATCAGCAAGCTGATGGGAAGTGTCACTCCCCTTGAGCACCTGACATCTGCAGCCCATTCCCACACTGCTCCTCCATTCCCAGCTCTTCCCCACCTCTACATCCTACCCAAGTAGGATAGAGTAGGTATTTCTCCTTCCATCAGGATAAGTAATAACAGAAGATCCAGAATGCTCTGCTTTTCTTACTAATGGTGGAGAATTCAGCCATTCTCTGCAGCCCTAGCTCCCACTATCCAGCAGAAGCAAGGAAAGCTACTTGAAACAGTGAACAGTTAAGCAGAATGAAGTAAACCCTCAGCCACTTGAGCCTTAAATTAAGGCTGAGTATCTCCAAGGCAGGTTATTAAAAGCTATTTTGACATTAGAGCCAAACTGACCTCAGACAAATGCTCTCCTTTCTAAGCCTATACAGTAAAACAAAGCCATGCTTTTGTTCCCCGCCCAAATTTTGTCCCCAGCCGTGAAAACCTTTAGAACTCCTAATCCAGCCTTTACATCCCAAGACCTGTAGGACAGGAGCAGCTGAGGAACAGCAGAGACTCTAGGACACAGCCAGTAGCCAAACGAATCAAAAGCAGACAGCTCTGTTAGAGGGTGGGCTTTAAACCTTAAGATAATCTTCAAAGCCCCGTCCAACACAAACCAGTTTGTGATCCTATGATTCTGTTAAAATTCAAGTGAGCAGCCACTAGAAGAGAGTGATGCAGGATGGATTTAGCAGAGTGCTCCAGAGACCCAATGATCAGAGGAACTAATTCCATATAACCTGGGATGTCCAATTTTCTCCCTAGCTTCTTTTCACTTGTCTGGATTAGAAAACCACCTAACGCCACCTCTGCCATCAAGCACTGGAAGTCAGGAAGCTGGAAACTGCAGCAGCAATAACATGCTACACACATGAAGATGTGCTGACCCTTCTCAAAAGAGTCCAACAAGGAAAAGATCAGAGTGGAAGGCTGGAAAGGAACTTGGCTGTATGCTGGACAGTGAGAAGAGCAGGAAGCAGTAAGCAGCACAGGATTAAACAGAGAAGGGAACTGCCAGGTACTCGCCTTACCACTTCCAGGCCCAGCACGGTCCCTCGCAGAGAGCCGTATCGCAAGAGCCGCAAGCCTCCGGCATTGGTGGCCACGTTCCCCCCGATGTGACAGCTGCCTTTGGCTCCCAGGTCCAGTGGCATGATAAACCCCTGCTCCTCCACATACTCACTGAGCCTCTCCAACACACAGCCTGCCTGGCACACAAGGATTCCTGGAACACAAATGCCATGCTACAAGCTGATGGGTGAGGAGAAGGTGCCTCCTCAAGAAGCAGGAGCAGCATGAGCAGATGCAACCACCACTTCCTTCAAAACTTCCTGGGATTCAACTTAAATGTACAAATCTGTGCATGCTCCAGGGAACTGCCCTCCTCAAGCCTTGGGGAGCTTTGCTATTGCCTCAATATCTCGTCATCCACAACTCTGGATTGGTAAAACACAGCAACATGAAGTGTGTCTCTGCCCATTGTTCTCCCTCTCTGAACAGAGATACTCACACCAGCCTGATCCCTAATCCCCCCAAAATCCAAACAAACCTCCTTATGATGCTGCTGAGCTGAACCCTGCTGATCCTGCTGCTATCTGTTCCCAGGAAAATGTCTGTTTTGCAGCCTGGGGCTCATTTCTGTGCTTCACATCCCTGGAATATTTACCCGACACTTTGTCAAAGCTGATGATCTGGTTCAT